>NC_091470.1:177280594-178488962 GCF_036971445.1 Narcine bancroftii | reverse complement strand
TAAATTCAGATTAAATGAGGATTTTGGATTGTTTCAGATCACCTCATTTATTCAAAATTCTTTTTTAAATTTTGGATAAATTAGGATATCTGATTTTGGATAATCGGAGTTGTACTGTAGTCAGGTCAGGGACTGATTAATGAAGGCTCAGACGCCCCTTGTATTTGAACAAATGTTTTCATGTTAGCAGTTGGGAGTAGGATTTGGGCTCTAATTTTGAAATACGATTTAGAAGACGCAAGTAATATTGTTGTATGTGAGTCCCAAGAAAATTAAAATTTCAAGTAAAAAAGAAATGAGCCACTGAGATGTTATTGAGTGAGATTTCTCTCCCTGGTATTTGTTTCAAACGGTAATCATTGGGTCATAAACATCTGCTGCTGAATTGTAACTGGCGAGTGAGAAGAACACAGAATGGGATTCATCGGAAATGTAGTGAGAAGAACACAGAATGGGATTCATCGAAACTGTAGTGAGAAGAACACAGAATGGGATTCATCGGAACCGTAGTGAGAAGAACACTGAATGGGATTCATCGGAAATGTAGTGAGAAGAACACAGAATGGGATTCATCGAAACTGTAGTGAGAAGAACACAGAATGGGATTCATCGAAACTGTAGTGAGAAGAACACAGAATGGGATTCATCGAAACTGTAGTGAGAAGAACACCGAATGGGATTCATCGAAACTGTAGTGAGAAGAACACCGAATGGGATTCATCGAAACCGTAGTGAGAAGAACACAGAATGGGATTCATCGGAACTGTAGTGAGAAGAACACCGAATGGGATTCATCGGAACTGTAGTGAGAAGAACACCGAATGGGATTCATCGGAACTGTAGTGAGAAGAACACCGAATGGGATTCATCGGAACTGTAGTGAGAAGAACACCGAATGGGATTCATCGGAACTGTAGTGAGAAGAACACCGAATGGGATTCATCGGAAATGTAGTGAGAAGAACACCGAATGGGATTCATCGAAACTGTAGTGAGAAGAACACAGAATGGGATTCATCGGAAATGTAGTGAGAAGAACACAGAATGGGATTCATCGAAACTGTAGTGAGAAGAACACAGAATGGGATTCATCGGAACCGTAGTGAGAAGAACACCGAATGGGATTCATCGGAAATGTAGTGAGAAGAACACAGAATGGGATTCATCGAAACTGTAGTGAGAAGAACACAGAATGGGATTCATCGAAACTGTAGTGAGAAGAACACCGAATGGGATTCATCGAAACCGTAGTGAGAAGAACACAGAATGGGATTCATCGGAACTGTAGTGAGAAGAACACCGAATGGGATTCATCGGAACTGTAGTGAGAAGAACACCGAATGGGATTCATCGGAACTGTAGTGAGAAGAACACCGAATGGGATTCATCGGAACTGTAGTGAGAAGAACACCGAATGGGATTCATCGGAACTGTAGTGAGAAGAACACCGAATGGGATTCATCGGAACTGTAGTGAGAAGAACACCGAATGGGATTCATCGGAACTGTAGTGAGAAGAACACCGAATGGGATTCATCGGAAATGTAGTGAGAAGAACACAGAATGGGATTCATCGAAACTGTAGTGAGAAGAACACAGAATGGGATTCATCGAAACTGTAGTGAGAAGAACACAGAATGGGATTCATCGAAACTGTAGTGAGAAGAACACCGAATGGGATTCATCGGAACCGTAGTGAGAAGAACGCCGAATGGGATTCATCGGAACCGTAGTGGGAAGAACGCCGAATGGGATTCATCGGAACCGTGGTGGGAAGAACACCGAATGGGATTCATCGGAACCGTGGTGGGAAGAACACCGAATGGGATTCATCGGAACCGTGGTGGGAAGAACACCGAATGGGATTCATCGGAACCGTGGTGGGAAGAACACCGAATGGGATTCATCGGAACTGTAGTGAGAAGAACACCGAATGGGATTCATCGGAACTGTAGTGAGAAGAACACCGAATGGGATTCATCGGAAATGTAGTGAGAAGAACACAGAATGGGATTCATCGAAACTGTAGTGAGAAGAACACAGAATGGGATTCATCGAAACTGTAGTGAGAAGAACACAGAATGGGATTCATCGGAACCGTAGTGAGAAGAACACCGAATGGGATTCATCGGAAATGTAGTGAGAAGAACACAGAATGGGATTCATCGAAACTGTAGTGAGAAGAACACAGAATGGGATTCATCGAAACTGTAGTGAGAAGAACACCGAATGGGATTCATCGAAACCGTAGTGAGAAGAACACAGAATGGGATTCATCGGAACTGTAGTGAGAAGAACACCGAATGGGATTCATCGGAACTGTAGTGAGAAGAACACCGAATGGGATTCATCGGAACTGTAGTGAGAAGAACACCGAATGGGATTCATCGGAACTGTAGTGAGAAGAACACCGAATGGGATTCATCGGAACTGTAGTGAGAAGAACACCGAATGGGATTCATCGGAACTGTAGTGAGAAGAACACCGAATGGGATTCATCGGAACTGTAGTGAGAAGAACACCGAATGGGATTCATCGGAAATGTAGTGAGAAGAACACAGAATGGGATTCATCGAAACTGTAGTGAGAAGAACACAGAATGGGATTCATCGAAACTGTAGTGAGAAGAACACAGAATGGGATTCATCGAAACTGTAGTGAGAAGAACGCCGAATGGGATTCATCGGAACCGTAGTGAGAAGAACGCCGAATGGGATTCATCGGAACCGTAGTGGGAAGAACGCCGAATGGGATTCATCGGAACCGTGGTGGGAAGAACACCGAATGGGATTCATCGGAACCGTGGTGGGAAGAACACCGAATGGGATTCATCGGAACCGTGGTGGGAAGAACACCGAATGGGATTCACCGGAACCGTGGTGGGAAGAACACCGAATGGGATTCACCGGAACCGTGGTGGGAAGAACACCGAATGGGATTCACCGGAACCGTGGTGGGAAGAACACCGAATGGGATTCACCGGAACCGTGGTGGGAAGGACACCGAATGGGATTCACCGGAACCGTGGTGGGAAGGACACCGAATGGGATTCACCGGAACCGTGGTGGGAAGGACACCGAATGGGATTCACCGGAACCGTGGTGGGAAGGACACCGAATGGGATTCACCGGAACCGTGGTGGGAAGGACACCGAATGGGATTCACCGGAACCGTGGTGGGAAGGACACCGAATGGGATTCACCGGAACCGTGGTGGGAAGGACACCGAATGGGATTCACCGGAACCGTGGTGGGAAGGACACCGAATGGGATTCACCGGAACCGTGGTGGGAAGGACACCGAATGGGATTCACCGGAACCGTGGTGGGAAGGACACCGAATGGGATTCACCGGAACCGTGGTGGGAAGGACACCGAATGGGATTCACCGGAACCGTGGTGGGAAGGACACCGAATGGGATTCACCGGAACCGTGGTGGGAAGGACACCGAATGGGATTCACCGGAACCGTGGTGGGAAGGACACCGAATGGGATTCACCGGAACCGTGGTGGGAAGGACACCGAATGGGATTCACCGGAACCGTGGTGGGAAGGACACTGAATGGGATTCACCGGAACCGTGGTGGGAAGGACACCGAATGGGATTCACCGGAACCGTGGTGGGAAGGACACCGAATGGGATTCACCGGAACCCTGGTGGGAAGGACACCGAATGGGATTCACCGGAACCCTGGTGGGAAGGACACCGAATGGGATTCACCGGAACCCTGGTGGGAAGGACACCGAATGGGATTCACCGGAACCCTGGTGGGAAGGACACCGAATGGGATTCACCGGAACCCTGGTGGGAAGGACACCGAATGGGATTCACCGGAACCCTGGTGGGAAGGACACCGAATGGGATTCACCGGAACCCTGGTGGGAAGGACACCGAATGGGATTCACCGGAACCCTGGTGGGAAGGACACCGAATGGGATTCACCGGAACCCTGGTGGGAAGGACACCGAATGGGATTCACCGGAACCCTGGTGGGAAGGACACCGAATGGGATTCACCGGAACCCTGGTGGGAAGGACACCGAATGGGATTCACCGGAACCCTGGTGGGAAGGACACCGAATGGGATTCACCGGAACCCTGGTGGGAAGGACACCGAATGGGATTCACCGGAACCCTGGTGGGAAGGACACCGAATGGGATTCACCGGAACCCTGGTGGGAAGGACACCGAATGGGATTCACCGGAACCCTGGTGGGAAGGACACCGAATGGGATTCACCGGAACCCTGGTGGAAGGACACCGAATGGGATTCACCGGAACCCTGGTGGGAAGGACACCGAATGGGATTCACCGGAACCCTGGTGGGAAGGACACCGAATGGGATTCACCGGAACCCTGGTGGGAAGGACACCGAATGGGATTCACCGGAACCCTGGTGGGAAGGACACCGAATGGGATTCACCGGAACCCTGGTGGGAAGGACACCGAATGGGATTCACCGGAACCCTGGTGGGAAGGACACCGAATGGGATTCACCGGAACCCTGGTGGGAAGGACACCGAATGGGATTCACCGGAACCCTGGTGGGAAGGACACCGAATGGGATTCACCGGAACCCTGGTGGGAAGGACACCGAATGGGATTCACCGGAACCGTAGTGACCTCACTGACAAAAGGCAAAGGAGGAAAAACTCAACACCCAACCCCAACCAATCAATTTTCCCCTGCAACCGCTGCAACCGTGTCTGCTTGTTCCGCATCGGGCTTGTCAGCCACAAACAAGCCTGCAGCTGACGTGGACATTTACCCCCTCCGTAAATCTTCGTCCGCGAAGCCAAGCCAAAGAAGAAGAAGAAGTGAGAAGAACACAGAATGGGATTCATCGAAACTGTCAACAACTGATTTCAGTGCTAAACTGGTTTCATTTTAGTTCATTTTTAATGTAGACGAACAGCGCGCTAACAGGCCCTTCTGTCTCACGATCCCGTGCTGTCCAATTTACACCCAATTAACCTGGTACGTTTTGAAGGGTGGAAGTAACCGGAGTCCCCGGGGGAAACCCATGCAGACACGGGGAGAACGTACAGGGTCCTCACAAGCAGCGCGGGATTGAAGCCCCGGTCGCTGGCGCTCTATCAGCGTCGGACTAACCGCGTCGCCTGTAAAGTTCCTTTTATAAAATAGAACTTGGTGTCTCTTTCCAGATGAAAGGGTCCCCCCCTCCTGCCTGGTCCCTAGTGATGAAGCGAACGAACTGCATTGTCATCTTTCTCCTGCTTCCTGCAGGAATGATGGGTAAGCCATGGGATCCGGCTTTGTGTGATAAAACCTCGTGGTGACCCCCGACAGTTGGTTATCGTGGGTTCAAACCCCCTGGTGACCCACGAGTGCAGAGGTGGAGGTGGGAGCTCCTGTTCAGTTGCGAGGGGACGTCGCTCTGCTGAGGGGGGTGTTGTGGGGGGGGGGCGGTGTCTTTCAGCTGAGGCAATAGAGCACTGTCCTGAGGAGGCTCCACTCCCCCCGACTGAGAACATCTCAGCAGGACTGGACAGCGCGTCAAGATGACTGAAACAGATAATCTCATTCTGTTCACATTGGTGGTTGTGGTTATAGGAAGGATGTAGAAGCTGTACAGGCCCTTCGGCTCTCAATGTTGTGTTGACCTGCTGAGGTTCAATTTTATTATCATCTGACTGTGCATACACAACCTGACAAGTCAGTGTTTCTCCGGACTGTGGTGCACACGTATACACACTCAATACAGAGCACATCACCAGATTCTAGATTCTCCTATTGCCGTCTAATAAAACAGATGGATTTTACACAAAATTGCATGTAGTCCAAACCATCGGCAACCTGAGCTTGGATCCTAATCTCTGCCACGATCAGGAACCCTCAGCTCCTGGGGCCCTGTTACATCTTTACATATAACTGCACAAGTTCAATGCGGAATGAGCTGGTGACTCTGCCGTGTAAGTGGCCAAATTGGCTGTCGCAACCTTGTGCATCGCCATTTGTGGATATTTTTAAACGTAGGAGTGCAGGATAGAAACAGGCCCTTCCGGCCCATGAGCTCGTGACGCCCAGTTACGCCCAGTTGGCCTAGACCCTGCGATTCATTTCAAACGGTGGGAGGAAACTTGAGCCCAAGTGGAAAACGTACAAACTCCTTATAATCACAGAGATTTAATTGTAAATAATTGATATAAATATTTTGGGATGATTTATTCAGTGACAGATACGGCCACAACAGTCCAGTTTTCCCCCGAGCTCACACTCGTAATTCTTCTCTTCCCTGAATCCACCTCGAGAGCCCTTCAATGTCCCTGTTCAACCAGCCACCACCACCTTGAATCCTGCATATATAGCAGGACTGACACTTCAGTGAGCACGAATGGCCACAGAATTTCAGAAGAATGGTGGGGGGGGGGGGGGGGTGGAGACGACCTCTTAGAGACATTTAGAACATTGAAAAGCATGGACAGTGTAAATGTAGTAAGGCTGTTCCCCATGGTGGGAGAGTCTGAGACAAGAGGGCACAACTTCAGGATTGAAGGGCATCTGCTGAGAACAGGGATGCAGAGGAATTTCTTTACCTGGGAGCAGTGAACCTCTGGAATTTGCTGCCACTGGCAACTGTGGAGGCCAGGTTATTGGGTGTGTTTAAGGCAGAGATTGATTGGTACCTGAATAGTCAGGGTGTCAAAGGTTATGGGGAGAAGGCCAGGGAGTGGGGGCTGAGTGGGAGAATGGATCAGCTCATGATGGAATGGCGGGGCCGAATCGATGGGCCAAATAGCATGCTTCTGCTTCTAAAAGCCTGTTGGCAATTGAAGCCCATTTCTCACTAATGGAAGCCCTCCACCCCTCAACCTGTGAAAAGTCCCCGCCCTCTGCTACCCTGCCAGTTTCCATGGCGCGCGGCAACCGCTAACTGCACAGCTCCACGTGATGCATCTCAGCGCAGGAGGGCCATGAGCCAGGGTGTAGACACCCTGCGGTGCTGATGAACTTCCTAGCCCTCCGAGACTCTGCTATTTGTGAGACAAAGTCTGTTTATTTTTATGTACGAATATTTGTCCTGCCTATGTATTGCTTGTCTGTACGTGTGTGATTTCTGGATGTGCGTCCTCACCGAGGGCCGGAGAACGCTGCTTAATCAGGTTGTACTTGTGCAATCAGATGACAACAAATGAGCTATTACAGAATTCTACTATTTGTGGTTAAATTCTCATTACAATACCGACCCTATTCCACTATTTGTTGGTCTCATTACAGCACTACTTGTGGTTAAGTTCTCACTGGGCCTGTTCCATGCCTTCCCCTTGAACTCCTAATTCCCCATTTCTGTCCTGAACTGAAGCTTTGTTTCTAATCAGTTCCCAAATGATCCCGCGTGAGATTTTCAGTTCCCAAATGTAGTGTTTTTCCCCTCTCTAATATTGTTTGCTTTTTTAGTATGCTTGTTTGTTGAAGTTCCAACAGCAAGAATGCTGAACTTTATAACTTTGTATTTTGCTAGGGAAGTTCGCTGTGATGGTGCCGGGTTACCCCACCGTGGTTCTGGTGGGGGACGATGCTGTATTAGATTGTCAGCTGGTGCCACATACCTCACTGGATGGCATGGAGGTTCGCTGGTTTACCTCCAGCCCAGACTCTCCTGTACACTTGCACACCGGCAGGCAGGATCAACCTGATATGCAGGACAGGACTTATCGGGGGAGGACGGAACTTTTCCAGAAAGAGTTTCCCTATGGAAACGCCTCACTTCAACTGAAGAGGGTAAAGGTGTCAGACAGAGGAAACTACACGTGCTCCATCAAGTCCACCAAGTTCCACGTGCAGGCAGTGATCACGCTACAAGTTGAAGGTGAGCCTTGCTGGTGCCTGTGGTGAGACAATGTTCACAGAAACAAGGAAGGACATAAACAGCCCCATCTAGTCTGGGCCAAACTAATCGCAACTCGTTTTAAGTCAGATACAAACAATGAGAGGCAGAATCCATGGTCTGTCAACGTTTCAGTTCAGGACCTTTTATCGAGAACACAGTCTTTTGCGAGGGCACCCAAAGGATATTATGAGGGTTGTCATAGGTCACAACACAATATTGTCAGGATGCAGAGTTGGGTAGAAAAGTGGCAGATGGACTTCAATCTGGATGGGTGAGGTGATGCGTCTTGGAAGGACAAACTAGACGGCTGAGGACAGGGTTCATGGTTGGTTATTTAACAATGTGGAGGAACAGAGGGACCTTGGGTCCAAATCCATACATCCCTCAAGGTCACCGCGCAGGTTGGTAGGATAGATAAGAAAGCCTGTGGGATGCTAGGCTTCATTAGTCAGGGGATCGAGTTCAGGAGTTGAGAGGTCATGTTGCAGCTCGACAAATCTCTGGTGAGACCACCCTTGGAGTATTGTGTTCAGTTCTGGTCACCTCGTTATAGGAAGGATGTAGAAGCTGTGGAGAGAGGGCAGAGGGGATTTACCAGGATGTTGCCTGGATTGGAAAATAAGTCCTATGTCAAGGTTAGCAGAGCTGGGACTTCTCTCTATGGAGCGTAGAAGGATGAGAGGAGACTTGATAGAGATCGACAAGATTCTAAGAGGCAGAGTTAGGGTGGACGGACAGCGTCTGTTTCCCAGGGCGGGAATAGCAAACACCAGAGGACGTCTGTACAAAGTGAAGGGAGGGAAGTTTAGGGGAGACGTCAGGGGTATGTTTTTTTACACAGAGAGTTGTGGGGGGCTTGGGATGCCTTGCTGGGCATGATGGTGGAGGCTGGAACATTAGGGGCATTTCAGAGACTCTTAGATGGGCGCATGGATAGAAGAAAAATGTAGAGGGTTACAGGGTAGGGTGGGTTTGTTTCCTTTTGATATATGGGTTAGCATGACTTTGAGGCTGAAGGGCCTGTGCTGTAATGTAATGTTCTATGTCCTTTGACAGAGGTGAGGGGGGATGGATTTAACAGGAACCTGAGGGGGTGCATGGAATGGGCTATGGAGGAGGAGATTGAGGCAGGCATTATTGCAACATTAAGGAACAATGGCACAGATCCGTGGGTGGGATGGTTAATGGGCCAAAAGCAGGGTGGGTGGGATACGTTGGGAAAGTTGGACCAAATGGCCTGTGTCCACGTTATATGACTCTACAACGAACCAAAACATTGACCCCTCTCAAGAAAGGGTCCCAACTCGAAACTAGAATGATGGGGTTGGGGTTGTGTGGTGGTGTTCGAGGATCCGGCCAGTGATTCGCTCTTGGTCCATCCGCTGTAGCTCGTCAGACCCAAGGTGCTGTTTGTTGACCTGCCTCACAGACATTCTGTTTCCACACCCCCACACCCAATGCTTCACCATTCAATAGCCATATCTGCTCTACTGCAGGGTTGGGCAAACGGCCCTGGATTCACTTGGAGCCCAGCAACTGGCAAGGCGTCCACCTGGTGTGTAAATCCGACGGCTGGTATCCCCAGCCAGACGTATGGTGGGTGGATGGGGGCGGAGGAGATGTGACCCATCTGTCCGACACACGGTTCATCAGGGACTCCACAGGGACCTTCACTGTCCAGAGCCACTTGGATGTCACAAGTGATTCAGTCAACAAGTATTCATGTATCATCCAGAATCATCTATCAACGGAACCACAAGCCATCCATCTCCACATAGCAGGTAGGTAGGAGGTTTGGAATCATAGATCATAGCCCAGTACAGGCCCTTCAGCCCTTGATGTTGTGTCTCCCTAAACCCTCCCTTCCCCGAAATCCTCTATTTTTCCATTCATGTGCCCGTCTGAGAGTCTCTTAAATGCCCCCAATATTCCAGCCTCCACCACCACCCCCGGTGATGCATTCCAGGCCTCCACAACTCTCAGTGTAAAAACCTTACCCCTTATGTCTCCCCGAAACTTCCTTCTCTTTGTTTGCTACTCGCATCCTGGGTAAAAGGCTCTGGCTGTCCACTTTATCTCTGCCTCTCAGAATCTTCTCGATCTCTATCAAGGCTCCTCACATCCTTCTTGGCTCCAGAGAGAAAAGTCCAGCTCTGCTAACCTCACCTCATAGACATTTTCCAATCCAGGCAACATCTTGTGGAACCCTAGGCTTGAACAGCACAGAAATAGACCCTTCGGCCCTTCTAGTCTGTGCCCAACTATTATTCTACCTAGTCCCACTAACCTCACCCTGACCATAGCCCTCCATCCCCCTCCCATCCATGTACCTGTCAAAATTCTTCAGTTAAAATCGAGCCAGCATTCACCACCTCAGCGGGCAGCTTGTTCCGCACTCCCTGTGTGAAGATGTTCCCCCCTCAACTTTTCCCCTTTCACCCTTAACCCACGTCCTCTGTATTTCACCCACCCTCAGTGGAAAAAGCCGACTCTGTCTATCCCCCTTATAATTTTAAACACCTCCATCAAATCTCCCTCATCTACACTCCAGGGAATAAAGTCCGAACCTGTTTAACCTTTCCCTGTAACTCTGTCCCTGAAGTCCCGGCCAATGCATCCTGTGCTGTAATGTTCTGTGTCCTGTAGCCTTTACCCACCTAGATACCATTCTCTGGAATCACTCTTCCATATAGCAACTTCGTCCCTCTTCAAACCCATCCGTGCCCACACATCTGGCATCTTCTTCCGCTTCCCCTTTTCACTGGTTCCTAATCATCGTGTGAACAGGAACTGACCATTTTATTTGCAGTTTTCCAAATTTATTATCAGTGACAACCTCAACATTTATTACAGTTTACAAATATTAATTCTATATAAGATTTTCTGTAGAGCTGAAGCTTTTTCTGTCCCTTCTCCCCCTCCCCTCCACGTTTAACACTTAACCAACCACAGTTACACACAACGTTCAGGACTTTTACATCAAAGGTGTGTAACATATATCAGGGTTTTACAGACACGGTGGCCAGAGCTCGGGGCTGTTTTCTTTTGACTTTCCCTGGTTGGGATGGGATGGACCCCCACCCACCGATTTAAGGGATAGATGGAGAAGGTGGGATGGCAAGGCGCGATGGTACACACTATAATCGTGCTCCTGTGGTTGCCAAATTTTCAAGAAAGTGTTGTATATTTTGCTTTAAGTTGTAAGTAATTTTCTCCAGGGGACCCCAGCTTTGTGTTTCTGTGTTCCAGCGACTAATGCTGAGGCAGGAGTCAGACTTCCAGGTAACCGCTATGCACTTCCTGGCCAATGCAATCATTAGGAATTGGATTTGGAATTTGGACAGTTTTTCATCATAAGTCTTATGTCCATTATGTTATCCAACAGGAACAACGCTGAGTCCTGCGGGAATTCTTTACTGATGGGTTTGTTTTTCCCAGGACTTGGCCTAGTTCCACCCAAAAGGGTCTCACCTTGGTACATGTCCAGGTTGGCTACTAGGGCTAATAACCTTTGACACCCTGACTATTCAGGTACCAATCAATCTCTGCCTTAAACACACCCAATAACCTGGCCTCCACAGTTGCTGGTGTGGTATTACAGACCACCAAATGGGCCAAGAAAATTAGAGGAACAAATTTGGAGGGAGATAACGTATATGTGTGAGAATCATAAGGTAGTGATCATGGGAGATTTTAACTTCCCTCACATTGATTGGGATACCCATACAGTTAGAGGGCTGGATGGGCTAGAGTTCGTTAAATGTGTTCAAGATTGTTTTTTAAATCAATTAGTAGAAGAACCGACTCCTGTTAGGGAATGAGCTAGGTCAGGTATCGGACATTAATGTTGGAGAACAAATTGGGTCGAGTGATCATAACTCTGTTAGTTTTTGGGTAGTTTTAGGGAAGAGCAAGGAGGGGCCTAAAGTTGAGGTTCTGGATTGGAGAAGAGCAAATTTCGAAGGAATAAGAAGGGATTTGGGGAGTATTGAGTGAGACAGGATATTTTCAGGTAAGGATGTAAATGAAAAATGGAGGATATTCAATAAGAAATTTTGAGGGTACAGAGTAGATATGTCCCAGTGAGGATCAAAGGAAAGGCTGGAAGTCATAGGGAGGCTTGGTTTTCGAGGAATATTGGAAATTTGGTTAGGAGAAAAAGGGAGGTGTACAAGAGCTATAAAGAGCAGGGAGCTGAGAGTTTGAAGGAGGACTACAAGGAGTGTAGAAGGAATCTTAAGAAAGAAATTAGAAAGGCCAAAAAAAGGCACGAAGAGGCTTTGGCAGACAGAGTAAAAATAAATCCAAAGGGTTTCTATAGGTACATTAAAAGTAAAAGATTAGTGAGGGATAAAATTGGACCCCTTGTAGATAGCGAAGGTAGGCTGAGTAAAAATAGTGGGGAGGTCATGAAGCATATAAGGACTACCGAGGAGGTAGTGATGGCTGTTGAAAAAGATAAAGGTGGATAAATCTCCGGGACCGGACAAAATATTCCCAAGGACACTCAGGGAGGCTTGTGGACAGATAGTGGGGCCATTAACAGAGATATTTAGGATGTCACTGGTCACAGGAGTAGTGCCAAAGGATTGGAGGGTGGCGCATGTTGTTCCGCTGTTTAAGAAAAGGGTCCAAATGTAAACCTGGGAATTATAGGCCCGTGAGTCTGATGTCTGTGGTGGGTAAGTTGATGGAAAGTGTTCTGAGGGATGGTATTTACAAATATTTGGAGGTACAGGGATTGATAGGGAGTAATCAGCATGGTTTTGTCAGGGGCAGATATGCTTGACAAACCTGATTGAGTTCTTCGAGGGGGTTACAAAAAAGGTTGATGAAGGGAAAGCAGTGGATGTTGTCTATTTAGACTTTAGTAAAGCTTTTGACAAAGTTTCTCACAGGAGGTTAGGAAAAAAGGTGGAGACATTAGGTTTAAATAAGGAGGTAGTGAAATGGATTCAGCAATGGTTGGATGGGAGGTGTCAGAGAGTAGTGGTAGAAAATTGTTTGTCCAATTGGAGGCCGGTGACTAGTGGAGTTCCTCAGGGATCGGTCCTGGGTCCACTATTGTTTGTTATATATATATTAACGATCTGGAAGTAGGGGTGGAGAATTGGATAAGCAAGTTTGCGGATGATACAAAGTTTGGTGGTGTTGTGGACAGTGAGGAAGATTACCGTAAATTAAAAGGTGATTTAGGAAGGCTGGAGGTGTGGGCTGAGAAATGGCTGATGGAATTTAATACAGATAAGTGTGAGGTGTTTCATTTTGGAAAGGCAAATCTAAATAGGTCATATGCATTAAATGGTAGGCTATTGAGATGTGCAGAGCAACAAAGGGATTTAGAAGTGATGGTAAATAGTACCCTCAAGGCTGATACTCAGGAGGAGTCACGTGATGGAGTAGTGGCCGGACGGTGAACTCCAACCCTCTCCAGAAAAGTCGGGAAAAACAAGAGAAAATACAAAGGCACAGAAATACAAGTTAAAGAAAAGTGAGTATAAAGGTGGAAAGAAGATGGAGACAAAAGGAGAAAAATCAAAATCAACGGAAAGAAGAGAGGAAGAGAAGACAACGGAGGAAAAAGGTGAAGGCCTTACCTGTCCGAAGAGGCCCGCTGTGGAGAGAAGACCCCACTACCTCAGGTCGGTAGAAAGAGAACTACAACAATGGCTCACAGAGCCGAGTAAAAGTGCGCAACCGCGCATGCGCGACTCCTCGCGCATGCGCGATGCGCATGAAAAAAAACACACCGACGGGAGGGGGGACCAGCTGGGGAGTCGATCTCCACAGCCGGCAACGACAGCTGCAGAACACCTGCAGCAAGAAGAGACCACAGAAGACAATGGAAACAAGAAAGAAGAGGAGGAAAGGGCAGCAAAGAAACAACAGATGGTCAACCTAGAGGAAGAAGAAGAGGAAGAGGAAGTGTAGAGCTCGTCGAAAGAACCAAAGACTTGTTGATCCAAACCAAGGCTTTTATTAGCAAAAGACCGGAGCTCTTCACAGGTGGCCGACCAGTCCGGAATGATCCGACCTGGCTAGGGACACAACCCTTTAAGGCCCAAACAATAGGTGTGGCTTAGCTCTCAGCCAATCGCTGTAAGCACAGTCTAGATACAGTAACTATATACACTATGTACATTGGTGATAGATCTGTACTATCACAGGAAGAGTACAGGGAAATAGAAGAAGAAAAGAAAGGCAAGGTAAAGGAGGTACTTGCTCTTGTTAGAGGATACATGGAGTCATTTAAAGAATGGCAAACACAGGAATTCAATGATTTAAGAAGAAGAATAAACAACACAGAAAAGAAAATAAATAAAATGGATATGACCTTAACAGAAATGGGGAAAAAAATGGACAAGATGGAAGAACGGGCAATAGCAGCAGAAATGGAGGTAGAAGACTTAAAAAAGAAATTGGAGGAATCTAATAAAAAAACTAAAGAGACACAAGAATTACTAGCCCAAAAAATAGATATAATGGAAAATTATAACAGAAGAAATAACATAAAGATAGTGGGCCTTAAGGAAGATGTAGAAGGCAAGAATATGAGGGAGTTTATAAAAGAATGGATCCCTAAGGCCCTAGGATGTCCAGAACTACAGCAAGAAATGGAAATAGAAAGGGCACATAGAGCATTGGCCCCTAAACCACAACCACAACAAAAACCAAGATCTATTGTAGTAAAATTCCTAAGATATACTACAAGAGAAAAGGTACTGGAGAAGACAATGGAAAAAGTAAGAGAGGGCAACAAACCACTGGAGTATAAAGGGCAAAAAATCTTCATTTATCCAGATATAAGCTTTGAACTCCTAAAGAAGAGAAAAGAGTTCAATGCAGCAAAAGCGATTTTATGGAAGAAAGGATATAAATTTACACTGAAGCATCCTGCGGTATTGAAAATATTTATTCCAGGACAACAAAACAGACTATTCTCGGATCCAGAAGAAGCACGAAAATTTGCAGAACAATTACAAAAATAGACTGAGGGATGAAGACGGGTAATGAGAGTTAAAATTATCACGATTGATATGTATGTGGGTAAAGACAAAAATAGACTGAGGGATGAAGACGGGTAAGGAGGGTAAAAATGACCACGATTGATATGTATGCGGGTAAAGAGGTATAAGAGTGAATAGAGACAATGGGCATATGTGAAAGTATCTGTAATTAGAGGAAAACATAGAGAGTATAGACAAGAATTAATAAGGGAAGGTAATGGAATAGAGAGAATAAGGAGGGAACTAAAAGAGTGACCTTTGTGACATATAAAAAACGAAATCTTTTCTGGGGGGGGCTGGGTGGGGGAAAAGAGCGGTCACTGCAAAATCAGTTGACGCTTGCGAGTGGATTCGCAAATCCAAATGGAGAGGGGAGATGTGGTTGTCCGACAAGGGATAAAGGGCAACTCAGGAGGGGAAGGGGAGATTGGGGATAAAGAAGATAGAAATAGGAGAATAAGGAAAATGTTGGATGTTGTAGGAATGTTGTCTGGTAAAAAGTTGAAAATAAGAAAACAGAAATGGAAAAGGAGGAAAGGTAATGATGGAAAAACGGAAAGAGAAGATAAACAAAATATAAAATGGCTACGCTGAACTATATGACTCTAAATATTAATGGAATACATAACCAAATTAAAAGGAAGAAACTACTAAATTTACTGAAAAAGGAAAAAATAGATATAGCATTTGTCCAAGAAACACACTTAACTGAATTGGAGCACAAGAAATTAAAGAGAGATTGGGTAGGACATGTAACAGCAGCATCGTATAATTCAAAAGCAAGAGGAGTGGCTATATTAATTAGCAAAAATGTGCCATTTAAAATAGAAGAGGAAATAATAGATCCAGCAGGGAGATATGTTATGATAAAATGTCAGATATATTCAGAGCTTTGGAATCTACTTAATATATATTCACCTAACGAAGAAGATCAAAA
Organism: Narcine bancroftii; assembly: GCF_036971445.1. Taxonomy (NCBI): domain Eukaryota; kingdom Metazoa; phylum Chordata; class Chondrichthyes; order Torpediniformes; family Narcinidae; genus Narcine; species Narcine bancroftii. The sequence goes on along the minus strand of NC_091470.1, from coordinate 178,473,169 downwards.
GTTTATGCAAGATATCTTTTTGAAGGTAGCTAATACGCAAGGGAACATACTAATAGGAGGGGATTTCAATCTGAATTTAGATCCAAATATGGATAAAACGGGGAAAAAAATTAACAGGAAGAACAAAGTAACCAAATTTATAATTAAATCAATGCAAGAAATGAAACTTGTGGACATATGGAGGAAACAAAACCCAAAAGAAAAGGAATACTCATACTACTCGACTAGACATAAAACATACTCAAGGATAGACCTATTCCTGTTATCAGCCCACATACAAGGGAGAGTTAGGAAAACGGAATATAAAGCTAGACTATTATCGGACCACTCACCCCTGTTATTGGCAATAGAGCTAGAAGACATCCCTCCAAGAATGTATAGATGGAGATTAAACCCCATGCTACTTAAAAGACAGGATTTTAGAGAATTTATTGAAAAACAATTAAAAATGTACTTTGAAGTAAATACGGAATCAGTGGAAGATAAGTTTATACTATGGGACGCAATGAAAGCATTCATTAGAGGGCAAATAATAAGTTATGCAACCAAGATGAAGAAGGACTATAATCAGGAAACAGAGCAGTTGGAAAGGGAAATAATAAACATAGAAAAAAAATTAGCAATAAAGGAAGATACAACCAAAAGAAGAGAATTGGCGGATAAAAAAATAAAATATGAAACATTACAAACATATAAGGTGGAGAAGAATATAATGAAGACAAAACAGAAATATTATGAACTAGGGGAAAAAACACACAAAATCCTAGCATGGCAGCTTAAGACAGAGCAAACTAAGAAAATGGTATTGGCAACAAGGAAAAAAGACAAACAAATTACATATAATCCAAAAGAAATTAAGGAAAACTTCAGAGAATTCTATGAACAATTATACCGAACCGAAAACGAAGGGAAAGAAGGGAAAATAGATGAATTTTTGACTAAAATTGAACTACCAAAACTACAAATAGAGGAACAAAATAAATTAACAGAACCATTTGGAACAGTAGAAATACAAGAGATAATAAAAAATTTACCAAATAATAAGACACCAGGAGAGGATGGACTCCCAATAGAATTCTACAAAACATTTAAAGACCTAATAATACCGCCCCTCCTGGATGTAATCAACCAGATTGATGAGACACAAAACTTACCAGATTCATGTAAAACAGCAATAATTACAGTGATACTAAAACAAGGGAAAGATCCACTCTCACCAGCGTCATATAGACCAATATCTCTGCTAAACACAGATTATAAGATAATAGCTAAACTATTAGCGAACAGATTAGCAGAACAGGTACCGAAAATGGTAAATTTAGACCAAACTGGATTTATCAAAAAAAGACGCACAACAGACAATATTTGTAAATTTATTAACTTAATTCATGCAGTAGAAGGAAATAAAGCACCGGCAGTAGCAGTTGCTTTAGACGCAGAGAAGGCCTTCGACAGAGTAGAATGGAATTACTTGTTCAAAGTATTGCAAAAATTCAGTTTACCGGAGAAGTTTATTAATTGGATTAAAGCATTATATAAGGGACCGTTAGCGAAAGTGACAGTAAATGGACATGTATCAAAGCAATTTAACTTAAGCAGGTCAACGCGGCAGGGATGCCCACTATCACCATTATTGTTTGCGCTAGCTATAGAACCTTCATGGCTTGGTTCAGCATCATGCTGAAGAAGATTGAAAAGAGGGTTGGTGCGAGAACACAGCCTTGCTTCACGCCATTTTTTTTTTTTTTTTTTTTTTAAATTTTTTATTTTTCACACCATAAATCACAATAGCCATGATATACACTTTTTCTTTTCCACACATTTACAGTGACTTTTTCTCCCTCCCCCCTCCCTCCTCCCAAGCCACCCCCCCATCCCTCCCCCCTCTCATCCATTTTAGTTATACAATCTAGGTTGCATTAATTCAGTTAGACAATGTTGTCATTCAACAAAAATACACCAGAAATTCTACTGAGTCCATTTTTTTCTTCTCTTCTCCTTCCATCAACTTAGGTAATGTTTGTTCCCGGTAGGTTTTCGCTATTGTATTTAATGTAAGGATCCCATACTTGTTCGAATATTTCGATATTATTTCTTAAACTATATGTTATTTTTTCTAATGGAATACATTTATTCATTTCTATATACCATTGTTGTATTTTCAAATTATCTTCCAATTTCCAGGTTGACATAATACATTTTTTTGCTACAGCTAGGGCTATCTTAACAAATCTTTTTTGTGCATCCTCCAAGTCAATTCCAAATTCTTTATTTTTTATGTTACTTAGGAGAAAGATCTCTGGATTCTTTGGTATATTGTTTTCTGTTATTTTATTTAATATCTGATTGAGATCATCCCAAAATTTTTCTACTCTCTCACATGTCCAGATTGCATGAATTGTTGTTCCCCTTTCTTTTTTACATCGAAAACATCTATCAGATACTGTTGGGTCCCATTTATTTAACTTTTGCGGTGTAATGTATAGTCTGTGTAACCAATTATATTGTATCATACGCAGCCTCGTATTTATTGTATTTCTCATCGTTCCAGAGCATAACTTCTCCCATGTTTCCTTTTTTATCTTTATATTTAAATCTTGTTCCCATTTTTGTTTAGTTTTACCATTTGTTTCCTCATTTTCCTTTTCTTGCAGTTTAATATACATATTTTTTATAAATCTTTTGATTAACATTGTATCTGTAATCACATATTCAAGGTTACTTCCCTCTGGTAAACTCAAGTTGCTTCCTAATTTATCTTTCAAGTAGGATCTCAGTTGGTAATATGCCAGCGCTGTATCTCCCGTTATATTGTACTTATCTCTCATTTGTTCAAAGGATAAGAATCTACTTCCTGAAAAACAATTTTCTATTCTTTTAATCCCTTTTTTTTCCCATTTTCTAAAGGCAAGGTTGTCTATTGTAAAAGGGAGTAGCTTATTTTGCGTCAATATTAGTTTTGGTATTTGGTAATTTATTTTATTTCTTTCTACATGTATCTTCTTCCATATATTGAGGAGATGGTGTAATACTGGAGAAGTTCTATGTTGTACCAATTTTTCGTCCCATTTATATAATATGTGTTCAGGTATCTTTTCCCCTATTTTATCTAATTCTAGTCTCGTCCAGTCTGGTTTTTCCCTTGTTTGATAAAAATCTGATAGGTACCTTAATTGTGCGGCTCTATAATAATTTTTGAAGTTTGGCAATTGTAAGCCTCCTTGTTTATACCATTCTGTTAATTTGTCTAGTGCTATCCTCGGTTTCCCCCCTCTCCATAAAAATCTCCTTATTATTTTCTTTAACTCTTTGAAGAATTTTTCTGTCAGTTGTATTGGCAATGGCTTCACGCCATTGTTAATGGAGAAGGGTTCAGAGAGCTCATTGCTGTATCTGACCCGACCTTGTTGGTTTTCGTGCAGTTGGATAATCATGTTGAGGAACTTTGGGGGACATCCGATGCGCTCTAGTATTTGCCAAAGCCCTTTCCTGCTCACGGTGTCGAAGGCTTTGGTGAGGTCAACAAAGGTGATGTAGAGTCCTTTGTTTTGTTCTCTACACTTTTCTTGGAGCTGTCTGAGGGCAAAGACCATGTCAGTGGTTCCTCTGTTAGCGCGAAAGCCGCACTGTGATTCTTCAATCTGAGGCGCCTGCAAGCTCACACCAAGACACAAGAGAAACTTGTCCGTGAACTACTCTTTGCAGATGATGCCGCTTTAGTTGCCCATTCAGAGCCAGCTCTTCAGCGCTTGACGTCCTGCTTTGCGGAAACTGCCAAAATGTTTGGCCTGGAAGTCAGCCTGAAGAAAACTGAGGTCCTCCATCAGCCAGCTCCCCACCATGACTACCAGCCCCCCCACATCTCCATCGGGCACACAAAACTCAAAACGGTCAACCAGTTTACCTATCTCGGCTGCACCATTTCATCAGATGCAAGGATCGACAATGAGATAGACAACAGACTCGCCAAGGCAAATAGCGCCTTTGGAAGACTACACAAAAGAGTCTGGAAAAACAACCAACTGAAAAACCTCACAAAGATAAGCGTATACAGAGCCGTTGTCATACCCACACTCCTGTTCGGCTCCGAATCATGGGTCCTCTACCGGCACCACCTACGGCTCCTAGAACGCTTCCACCAGCGTTGTCTCCGCTCCATCCTCAACATCCATTGGAGCGCTCACACCCCTAACGTCAAGGTACTCAAGATGGCAGAGGTCGACAGCATCGAGTCCACGCTGCTGAAGATCCAGCTGCGCTGGATGGGTCACGTCTCCAGAATGGAGGACCATCGCCTTCCCAAGATCGTATTATATGGCGAGCTCTCCACTGGCCACCGTGACAGAGGTGCACCAAAGAAAAGGTACAAGGACTGCCTAAAGAAATCTCTTGGTGCCTGCCACATTGACCACCGCCAGTGGGCTAATAACGCCTCAAACCGTGCATCTTGGCGCCTCACAGTTTGGCGGGCAGCAGCCTCCTTTGAAGAAGACCGCAGAGCCCACCTCACTGACAAAAGGCAAAGGAGGAAAAACCCAACACCCAACCCCAACCAACCAATTTTCCCTTGCAACCGCTGCAATCGTGTCTGCCTGTCCCGCATCGGACTGGTCAGCCACAAACGAGCCTGCAGCTGACGTGGACTTTTTACCCCCTCCATAAATCTTCGTCCGCGAAGCCAAGCCAAAGAAAAAAAAAAAAAAGCTATAGAACCACTAGCAGAATCGATAAGAAGAGATAATAATATAAAAGGAATAAAAATAAAAGACAGGGAATATAAAATCAGTCTGTTTGCGGATGATGTGATAGTGTACTTAACAGAACCAGAACTATCAATAAAAGAACTATATAAGAAATTGAAGGAATATGGAGAAGTGTCGGGATACAAGATAAACGTAAATAAAAGTGAAGCAATGCCTATGAATAACGCGGATTTCTCAAAATTTAAGGAGGAATCCCCATTCAGATGGCAAACGCAGGCAATAAGATACCTAGGTGTGCAAATAAACAAAAATCTAGGCCAATTATATAAACTCAATTACAATCCACTAATGAAAAAATTACAGGACGATTTAGAGCATTGGAAAGAGCTACCACTAACACTGATAGGAAGGATAAACTGTATTAAAATGAACATTTTTCCAAGGATACTATACTTATTTCAGGCATTGCCAATACAACTGACAGAAAAATTCTTCAAAGAGTTAAAGAAAATAATAAGGAGATTTTTATGGAGAGGGGGGAAACCGAGGATAGCACTAGACAAATTAACAGAATGGTATAAACAAGGAGGCTTACAATTGCCAAACTTCAAAAATTATTATAGAGCCGCACAATTAAGGTACCTATCAGATTTTTATCAAACAAGGGAAAAACCAGACTGGACGAGACTAGAATTAGATAAAATAGGGGAAAAGATACCTGAACACATATTATATAAATGGGACAAAAAATTGGTACAACATAGAACTTCTCCAGTATTACACCATCTCCTCAATATATGGAAGAAGATTCATGTAGAAAGAAATAAAATAAATTACCAAATACCAAAACTAATATTGACGCAAAATAAGCTACTCCCTTTTACAATAGACAACCTTGCCTTTAGAAAATGGGAAAAAAAAGGGATTAAAAGAATAGAAAATTGTTTTTCAGGAAGTAGATTCTTATCCTTTGAACAAATGAGAGATAAGTACAATATAACGGGAGATACAGCGCTGGCATATTACCAACTGAGATCCTACTTGAAAGATAAATTAGGAAGCAACTTGAGTTTACCAGAGGGAAGTAACCTTGAATATGTGATTACAGATACAATGTTAATCAAAAGATTTATAAAAAATATGTATATTAAACTGCAAGAAAAGGAAAATGAGGAAACAAATGGTAAAACTAAACAAAAATGGGAACAAGATTTAAATATAAAGATAAAAAAGGAAACATGGGAGAAGTTATGCTCTGGAACGATGAGAAATACAATAAATACGAGGCTGCGTATGATACAATATAATTGGTTACACAGACTATACATTACACCGCAAAAGTTAAATAAATGGGACCCAACAGTATCTGATAGATGTTTTCGATGTAAAAAAGAAAGGGGAACAACAATTCATGCAATCTGGACATGTGAGAGAGTAGAAAAATTTTGGGATGATCTCAATCAGATATTAAATAAAATAACAGAAAACAATATACCAAAGAATCCAGAGATCTTTCTCCTAAGTAACATAAAAAATAAAGAATTTGGAATTGACTTGGAGGATGCACAAAAAAGATTTGTTAAGATAGCCCTAGCTGTAGCAAAAAAATGTATTATGTCAACCTGGAAATTGGAAGATAATTTGAAAATACAACAATGGTATATAGAAATGAATAAATGTATTCCATTAGAAAAAATAACATATAGTTTAAGAAATAATATTGAAATATTCGAACAAGTATGGGAGCCTTACATTAAATACAATAGCGAAAACCTACCGGGAACAAACATTACCTAAGTTGATGGAAGGAGAAGAAAAGAAAAGAATGGACTCAGTAGAATTTCTGGTGTATTTTTGTTGAATGACAACATTGTCTAACTGAATTAATGCAACCTAGATTGTATAACTAAAATGGATGAGAGGGGGGGGGGATGGGGGGGTGGCTTGGGAGGAGAGAGGGGGGAGGGAGAAAAAGTCACTGTAAATGTGTGGAAAAGAAAAAGTGTATATCATGGCTATTGTGATTTATGGTGTGAAAAATAAAAAATTTTAAAAAAAAAAAGGCTGATACTCAGGTAGATGGTGTGGTGAAGAAGGCATTTGGAATGTTGACCTTCATAAATCGGAGTATTGAATTCAAGAGTAGGGAGGTTATGAGGTTATTTGGCATTGGTGAGGCCAAATTTGGAGTACTGTTTACAGTTTTTGACACCAAATTATAGGAAAGATATAAACAAAATAGAGAGAGTGCAGAGAAGGTTCATGAGAATGTTGACAGGATTTCAAGGTTTGAGTTACAGGGAAAGGTTTGCAAACTAGGGCTTTTTTCTCTGGAGCGTAGAAGATTGAGGGGGGACTTGATAGAGGTGTTTAAGATTTTAAAAGGGACAGACAGAGTAAATGTGGATAGGCTTTTTCAATTAAGAGTGGGGGAGATTCAAACTAGAGGGCATGGTTTAAGATTGAAGGGGAAAATTATAAGGGGAACATGAGGGGAAATTTCTTTACGCAAAGGGTGGTTGGGATGTGGAATGAGCTTCTGGCAGACGTGGTCGAGGCGGGATCATTGGTTACATTTAAGGAAAGACTGGATAGTTACATGGAGAGGAGAGGACTGGAGGGGTATGGACCGGGTGCTGGTCAGTGGGACTAGGAGGGTGGGAATTTGTTACGGCATGGACTAGTAGGGCCGAACTGGCCTGTTCTGTGCTGTAAGTGGTTATTTGGTTATATGGTATGTAGAAAGGATTCTGTCTCAACGTTACATCTGAAGCCTTGACCTGACAATTCTGGTTTAGGTCTGTTTGATTTTTGCAGCGTCAGGTACAGCAGGTGCAGAAAATTGAACTGTACCAGCCTGTACTGCGCATTAATGATTGCAGTCCTGCTGGTCTGACACGGGTCGGACCAGCACCACTCATCTATTGCTAAGTCCAACTCCCACCTCTGCCTTGATTTATGAAGGCCTGGTTGAGAAGAAGGTGAACTTCCGTGTCACCCCCCTTCTTCGAATTGTGGCCTCTACATCACTGCACACTGCCAGGGTCATAGTTGGACCTAATTTGTCCTGTAGAAAAGATCTTACCTGAAGGTAGCATTGGAACATCTTATTTGATAAATCATACTTATTCCTAAGTTGCTTAAATGACATTAGCTGCTCCTACTCAAAACAGTCCTCAATCACCTGATGCCATTACAGCGCCAGGTGTCCAGGATCTTGTTACCCACTACCAATGGTATTAATCTATTTGGAGTCCAGGGTATTTTTGGGGACAGCCCCACTTTGTTTCCTACATACTGGTTAATTTTATTCCAAATGGAGATTATTTGTTTTAGTATAGGGCTGCCCATTTTCCCAGATAACAATTTAACGTCCCATTTATAAATAAAGTCCTCTGCCACCTTCTCACCTATTTATGCCCAGGATGGTACCCCCCCCCCCCCCCCCCCCCGCCCCTGAAGAGTGAAGTGATGTATCTCCACTGGGCTGCCCAATAGTATTTCTTGAAGTCTGGCATTTGTAGTTCATCCAGACTGTAATCCCAGGTCAATTTTTCCCCATGGAGACCCTGGCCACCTTTCCATTCCATAGAAATGTCCTTATTCATGAGAGCAAATTTTGGAAGAATCCCCGGGGCGACTAAAGAGGCACTGAAGTCTCAGCAACACAATCATTTTAACACAGTTGACCCTGCCCACTAACATTATGGGCAGGGACATCCACCTCCTCAATTCTCCCAAACAAGGGGGTATAATTTAGTTTATTTAAGTTATTCAAGTTATTGTCTATTCTAACTCCTGGATATTTGATCATGTTTTGTGACCACTTTAAATAACTGTTTTCTTGATATTGACTGTAATCCCCCTTAGTAAGTGGTATGGTTAGCTTCCAATTGACCTTATACCTGGAGATCTCCCCACAGACCTCCAGAGTAGAACGCAGTTTGGACAACGAGTTTGCTGGGTCTGTCAGATATATCAGTTCGTCGTCAGCAAATAAATTTATGTTCTTCCTGGCCTTCTCTAAAACCCTTGAGGTCTGGATCCTGGCAAATGGCTTCGGCCAGCAACTCCATGGCTAATACAAACTGGGCTGGAGATAACAGGCACCCTCGTCTACTTGGATCTCGTCAGTGGGAAAGCTGGAGAAAGATAGTTAAAAGAGAAAAAAATACCAAACAATAGAAAAGGGGAAAATAAAGACAACACATAATAGTGCAACAAACCCCAACCAAATCACATACATTCCCCATCTATATCTCCTTCCCTTTAATCCTCCCTCCCCCCACCCCCCTGCCTCTGGTGACTTCACCCTCCAAGTCATCATCATCCCCTCCTCACCACAAGCTGTGCATTTTGTATCCATCCACCACCCACACCTTTCCACCCTCACCACCCCCACCCCACCCCCCCCCCCCCACCAAGACTCCCGGACCATTTCCCTTTTTACAAATTCTCTCAGTAATATATTTATACAACAAACAGTTAAACCCATTGTTGCTATTCTCATATACAACAAAACGTTGGCGTTATCCACTTGGCATATCTACAATGTCTCACAAACCAACAGTTGTTTTACAACCTCAAATAAATCAAATATCAAATCAAATAGCTTTTTATTGTCATTGTACAAGTTATACAACGAGATTTATGACAGCAGTCTTTCTGCTGTTGTGCAGAAGGACTTGTCCATGAATCACAAAATGTTGGGTTGCAGGTATAACAGGTTATTAAGAAGATAAATGGAGCATTGGCCTTCATCGCCAGAGGAATTGGATTCAAGAGCAGGGAGATCATGCTGCAACTATACAAGGCCCTGGTGAGGCCACACCTGGAGAGCTGGGTACAGTTCTGGTCTCCGTACTTGGGGAAGGAGAGACTGGCCTTGGAGTTGTCCAGAGGAAGATCTCCAGGTTGATCCCGGAGATGAAGGGGTTGACGTACGAGGAGAGACTAAATCCCCTGGGATTATACTCACTCGGATTCAGAAGAATGGGAGGAGAACTTATAGAAACATATAAAATTATGAAAGGGAGAGATAAGGTAGAGCCAGGAAAATTGTTTTCACTGGGAGGTGAGACCAGAACTAGGAGGACACAGCCTCAAGATTCAGGGGAGTAGATTTAAGACAGAGATGAGGAAAAACTGTTTATCCCAGAGAGTCGTGAATCTGTGGAATTCTCTGCCCAGGGAAACAGTTGAGGTGACTTCATTAAACATTTAAGGTTCAGTTCAATAGATTCTTACATAAAAAAGGAATGAAGGGATATGGGGAAAAGGCAGGTGGGTGGAGCTGAGTCAATGATCAGATCAGCCACGATCTCATTGACTGGCGGGGCAGGGTTGATGGGCCGGATGGCCAACTCCTGCTCCCTTGTTCTTTATCTTGCCCCCTGGCATTACGATTTTTAGGGTTGTCAGATATCTAAGGGCTCATTCGTATCCTTTCTGCTTGGCCGTTCTTTCCACAGTCTGTGGAATTCACTGCCCATTGAAGCAGTGGAGGCGACCTCAGTAAATATATTTAAGATAAAGTTGGGTAGATTTTTACATCGTGGGGAAATTAAGGGATATGGAGAAAAGGCAGGTGGGTGGAGATGAGCCCATCATCAGATCATATGTGATCTCATTGAATGGCAGAGCAGGGCTCAACGGGCCGGATAGCCGACACCTGCTCCTATTTCTTGTTCTTATTCAGCCCATCGAGCCTGCCCCATCATTTAATCATGAGCTGATCCATTTCCCCACTCAGCCCCACTGCCCAGCCTTCTCCCTATAATCTTTGATGCCCTGCTTTAAATACACCCAATGACCCGGCCTCCACAATCACCACAGATTCACTGCCTACTGGCCAAAGAAATTCCTCCACATCTCTGTTCTAAGCGGATGCCCTTCAATCCTCTTGTCCTGGTCACTCCCACCGTGGGAAACAACCTTTCTACATCTAATCTGTCCATGCCCTTTCAACATTCGAAATGTTTCAGAGAGATTACCCCCCCCCCCCCCCCCCATTCTCCTAAATTCCAATGAGTCCAGGCCAAGAGCCATCAAAGGCTCCATGAGATTATTCACTGAGACTACTGCTAACTATCCACAAGGGGTAGAATCAGAGCTCACTGTCTGCATCAGGCTTCACAAACCTTTATGAACTTTTTTTTAGATGAATTTTTCCCCAAAGTCGACGTCTGGCTGGTGATTTTCTGGGTGTTCGCTAGCCTCGTGGTCATAGCAGCTGCTTTTAATGAAAAGATTCACAGACGGGAAGACAAAGATATTAAAGGTAGGAACACAAAGTGCGGAGAAGCAGGAGTGGATTAACGAGGGTGGTAAAACTCCAGCATTTGTGTGCAGAATTTCTCGCAGGGGTCGGACTGGACTGAAGTCTGGGCAATGTTAGTGTGGATGAGGAGACAGGCCTCATCGACGCAGCAGGTCTGTGACTTAACCAGTCCCCTCTGCCTTTTCACTTTAGTAGATCACCTTTCCTGGGTTTAAACATCAATCATACATTCCCCAACCTCCTAATTTAAAAAAAGTTACTTCTCTCGTTGACCAGGTGAAATCAGATTTTCAGAGATGGAGCAATTTTTCCTCATCACCAGAATAAATGTCATTAAAATTAATATAGATTTAGAAAAACAAGCACAGTAACAGGCCCATGGACCCGTGCCTCCCAATTAACTTACTGCCAAACCCCCGGTACGTTTTGGAGGTTGGGAGCCGCCGGGGAAAACCCACACAGGCAGAACATACAAGCTCGTTGCAGACTTGAACCCCGGTCACTGGCATTTCGCTAACCGTGCTGCCCTCCAGCTGGCACCCCTTCCCCAACACTCGGATGGAGGAGAGAGGAGCGCTTCTCACTGGCCGACAACATTGCGGGGGGGAGGGAGGGTGGCAGTCGAAGGAAAGTGGGAAAATGTCTTTTCACACGCGCACCATGAAAGGTCTGGAATTAACGGCCGAAAGGTCAGCGAAGATAAATCCAGAACAGCTGGAAAGTGGGAGTCTGTCGGGGTTTATTCTCACCCCGATTGTACAAGTACAACCTGACGAAACAGCATTCTCCGGTCCTCGATGCAACACACGAGGACACACAGCTTGACGTAACACACATACAGGACAAGAATTCATCTATCCAAATCAATATTGTTTCATGAAAATGAGTCACAGAGGGTCAGTGCGAGCAGTTCCTTTGGTCGTTCAACATTTTCTTTTGTACATGTATATTTTCTTGAGTAGTTTTTTTTGTGGGCTTCAGATTTACTGACAGAGGACATACAAACCTGAGATTCCTTTTCCACTGGGCGCGGCAGAATTACCACTTATTAGTCGTGCAAAAAAAAATACACAAGTAAACAAATAAAGAAATGTAAACAAACTACAATATGGAGAGAAAAAAAATCAATAAAGTGCCCGAGTCAGAATCCTTAAACGAGTCCTCATTGAGTTTGTCGTTGAGGAGTCTGACGGTGGAGGGGGAGCCACTGTTCATGAACCTGGTGGGCGTGGGTCTTGTGATGCCGACACCTCTTTCCTGATGGCAGCAATGAGAACAAAGCGTGGATCCTTGGTGATCACTACTACTCTCCGACGGCAGCGTTCCCCATAGATATTCTCGATGGTGGGGAGGGTTTCGCCTGTGACGTCCTGGGCTGTGTCCACACCTTTTGCAGGGCTTTACGGTCAGGGGTATTGGTCTTGTACCAGACCGTGATGCAGCCGGTCATCTGTAGAAATTAGCCAGGGTTTCTGGTGTCGTACTGAACCTCTGCAAACTCCTGAGGAAGTCGAGACGATGCCACTAGTGTTGGATCCAGGAAAGATCCTCCGAGATTGTGACTCACCCTCCCCACTTTTGATCTCCCAATGATCACTGGATCGTAAACCCTGGCTTTCCCTTCCTGAAGGCAACAATCAGCTCCTTAATTCTGGTGATATTGAGTGTGAGGTTGTTGTTGTTGTCGTAACGAGCCACACAGTCGTAGGTGAAGTGAGTCGAGCTAAGAACGCAGTCCTGTGATTCTCCGGTACTGATGGAGATTGCACTACTAATAAGTGGTAATTATGTCTGGCCCACAGGAAAATAGAATCTTAGGGTTATATGTGATGTAACTTAGGTCCTCGACAATAAATCTGAACTTTGAATGAAAATAACAGATGAAATTGACCAGGGGCGTGATTTAACTCAGGGGTGGAACATTTGCTGAGGTTAATCCCAGAATGATACACAGTATAACACAGGAAACTGAGGGCGTGCAAATGATAACAAAGGCAGTGAGGTGAGTGGGGTTTTCACACCCTGGCTGCAAAAAGCAACTGCAACTGGGACGTTGCTTGTGGTTAGTGATGCAATAGATAGGACCGCTTCAAGAACCAGCTGAAGCAACTCAAGTTTATTGTACGGCGACGCAGCGTCCTCCAGTCCTCGGTGCAAAGAACGCAGACACACACCCAGATATAATGGCCCACACACACACACACAAACAGTACAGATGCAGGACAGGTATTCATATTTTTTTTAAATTTAGACATACAGCACAGTAATGGGCCCTTCCGGCCCACGAGTCTGTGCCGCCCAATTGATCTACACCCCTGGTACGTTTTGAAGGGTGGAAGGAAATGGAAGCTTCACACAGGCACGGGGAGAACGTACAGACTCCTTATAGACAGCGTAGACTCAAACCCCGGTCCCAGTCGCTGGCTCTGTAACAGCATTGTGCTAACTGCTAGGCTAACCAAAAAGTCCTTAAATATATATATATATATATATATATATATAAACAGTTATTGTTTTATGAATACAAGAGTCTCAGGCAGTCATTGCGGGCGGTTCCTTTGGTCGTTCTTGCTGCCCATGGGGAGAAGCTGTTCCTCAGCCTGGTGGGGCTGGCTCTGATCTTCCTGTATCTCTTTCCCGACGGGTCCTCAATGATTTCGTGCACCCTCATCAGTCAAACGATCCTGGTAGATCATGTAGATGGTAGGTGGTGGGGGGGGGGGGGTGGAGGGAGACCCCAGTGATCCTCTCTGCCACTCTTATGGTCCTATGGATTGACCTGCGATCCATTTCTCCGCAGCGACCGTACCCCACACTGCGATGCAGCCGGCCGGGATGCTCTCGATGGAGCTCCTATAGAAAGTTGACATCACAGTAGTCAGCACATGGGCCAGTAGTTGAGGGCGCCCTCTTCCACTGCCAGGGAACCCGGTGGGGATCATGTGAATCGTACTCTGTCTGTGTACAGTGTTGAAATACCTACAGCTCTCGCCCACTGACAATGTCTTGCTTTTTGTTTTTCAGAACTCCAGTTGTTTTGCAGTTTGGAAGGTAAATACTGCACGTCAGAGAAACATTTCCCGACCTCCCCCTCCACCCCCCCCCCCCCCATCCCTGTCATCCTATTCCCACTACTCTGCTCCCTATTAGACCAGTGGCCCGAAACATCGGTGATATATGATGCTGTGAACTCCTCCAGTATCTCTGGGTCTCTATTACAGTCACAGACTTTTGTGTTTCATTCATCACTACACGGGCCCAACGTGCCGCACCAGAGCGTTGAGGGCCTTGGGTGCTAACCCCCTCCATGCATTTGCACAGCAATGTTACCCACTCTCTCAACCTGTCTATATCTCCCTGGATTTGCGCCAGAGACCGCGCAGGTGGCGGTACCTGGAGCAACTCAGCCGGTCGAATGGCCAACATTTCGTATTGGAAGCCTTGATTTAGATCTCGAGGGGTTCTGACCCGAAACGTTTACCGTTCTAATTCTCTTGCTGCTGGACCCCCTGAGATCCTCCTGCAGATTGTTTGTTGCCGGCCTTCAGTCTTTATTCAGGTGCCTTCCTGTTCTTCGCTTGTACCTTGAGGAAGGCCTCAGGCCTGAAACGCTGGTCATATATCCCACGGGTAGTGTGAGTTCCCCTGCTCGTGCTTTTACAAGATTTCCTTCCTGCCCCTGTCTCAGTAGGACTACTGAGGATTCTCTCTCCTCATGTTCTCCCCCCGCCATGCCTGCACTCCTCACTCTTCCCTCAATAAAGCCACCCTCAACCCCACACATTCTTTCACTCCAGCGTCCTCAACTCAAACAGAAACTGAATTTATTGTCTCAAGCGAGTCACGAAATTTTGCAGCAGCGTCACAGTGTAAACATTTATATAATCCGTCTTACAACAATATTTAAAAATAGTCCATAGAAAGTCAAACAGGCCGTGTCTGTGATTCATTGACCGTTCGGGAATCTGATGTCGGGGTGGGGGGTGGGAGGAAGGAAGAAGCTGTCCTTGTGCTGCTGAGTGCTCGTCTTCAGGCTCCTGTACCTTTTCCCCAATGGTAGCAGAGTGAAGAGGGCATGGCCCTGGGTGGTGGGGGTCCTTGAGGATAGAGGCTGCCTTTTTAAGACACTGCCTCATTTAGATGTCTTCATCAGATGGAATCTGGTGCCCGTGATGTCGCAGGCCGAGTTCACAACCCTCTGGAGTTCATTCCTGTCCTGAGAGTTGGTGCCTCCGTACCAGGCAGTGATGCAACCGGCCAGGATGCTCCCCACAGTCCACCTGGAGAGGTTTGCGAGTGTTTTTGGTGACAGACCGAATCTCCTCAATCACCTAATGAAATATTATCACTGGCGAGCTGTCTGAGCCAGAAAAAAAAAGGCTGACTTATTAGGAAATGAACCATGCAAAGTTTGGAAGTGAAACACGACAGTCTGCAGATGCTGTGACTGTAGTAAAAACACAGAAATGCTGTAGGAACTCGACTGGTCTCGCAGCATCCACAGGAGGTAATGATAAATCACCGACGTTTCAGGCCTGAGGCCTTCATCAAGGTACAACCAAAATTTAGGCAGGCGCCCGATTTCAGCACAGACTAGAAGGGCCAAGGGGATTATTTCTGTTCTTTAGTTCCATCAAGGTACAAGCAAGATATCAGCAGACATCTGAACAAAATGGTGAGGGGGGGGGGTTTAGGGGAGGAGCACAGTCCCATGGGGAGGGGGTAATAGGTGGATAAGGGAGGGAGGGCACAGCAGCGAACAGGAGGAGGGGGGACAACTCTGTGAATGGGGAGGGAAGGAGATGGAGGGATGGGGAATGGGGAGTGGGCTGGCAGAAAGCGGAGAAGTTGATGTTAATGCTGTCCGTTTGGGGAGGGACCCATCCGGAAAATAAGGTGTTGCCCCTCCAATTTCTATGGACAGAAATATCGGCCTGCGAGTGGGGGTGCAGAATTGAGTGGTTGGGCCCTGGGAGATCCCCGTCACTGATGCAGATAGAGTGAAGGTGCTCAGCGAAACGATTTCCCAGTCCCGACGTAGAGGGGGCCATAACGAGATCACCAGACGCAGTAGATGACTCCCGCAGACACACAAGGGAAGTGTTGCTTCACTTGGACGGGCTGTTTGGGACCCCGAACGTTGGTGGGGCAGGAGGTGTGGGCGCAAGAGTGGCACCTAGTGGTCACAGGGGAAGGTGCCAAGGGGGCAATTGGTGGGCAGGGATGAGTGGGCAAGGAAATGATGGAGGGAGAGTCCCTACAGAAGTCGGAGAGGGGAAGATGTATCTGGTGGTGGGATCCTGTTGTAAGTGCCAGAAATTCTGGAGGAGGATGTGTTGGATGTGGAGGCTGGTGGGGTGGTAAGTGAGGACAAGGGGAATCCTGTCCTTATGTCTGGGGGGTGCGGAAGAGCAAGGGTAGATGAGTGGGAAATGGTGGAGATGTGGGTGAGGGCTGAGCTGATGGTGGTGGAGGGGAAGCCATGTTTGTGGAAGATGGAGGACCTTCCGGAAGACCCCATCTTGGGAACAGATGCGGCGGAGTCGGGGAATTTGAGAGAAGGGGATGGAATCCTTGCAGGTTGTACTGACAATAACTACACCAGCAGTGCGAGTATAAGACAGCTTTAATAAACTAATATGTACACTAAGAGGTCTTGTCTCTGCAAGACAGACCTGGAAGGCTAGACTGTAGCTCTGGACTGCTTTATAGACAAGGTCACTGGGGTGACCCCTGGTGACCTAGTGGTGTAATTACATATCACCGCATTCACCTCCCTTAAAAAATTGTTATCCCCCCCCCTGTTCTCCTTCCCTTGTTTGTAAGTTCATAAGTCCAAAATTTTTTGTGGTTTCCATTGCCTTCTGGACCTCCTCGGTAGTGGTATATGGAGGGAGAGTGCAGTCTGCCTTTCGGCCTTTCTTGGTGGAGGTGTGGGAGTGGGAAGTACTAGATGGCCGTGTGGGCTGGGGATCCTCTTGTATGGGATTAGGTCCTGCCATCGTCTAGGGTGGTGATATTTTGTGGGGCGGGTGTACCCAGGATCCTGATTTCCGGAGTGGGTGGTGGAGTCCTCTGGGGTGACTCGATGGACGACTGTTCCAGTGACGGCTGCTGCGCTCCTTGTTGAATCGTAGACATCTGTATTTCCTCCGCGTTGTTCACACATCCGGCTGGCGTGAGATCCCTGGTGGTCACCGAGTCTTCTTTTCCATGGGAATGTGACGAAGGCATACTGAGGGTTCGCGTGCCTCAACTCCACTTGAACCACCAGCAGGTCCGCTTTGTGGGGTCTGCAGTGTTTCCGGAGGAGAACAGGTCCCGGTGTCATCATCCATTTAGGCAGCAATGTGCCCGAGGTGGGTTTCCTTGTGAAAGAAAAGATACAGTCATGTGGTATCATGTTAGTGGCAGTACACAACAAAGAACATATAGAGTGTAGGGCTTCTGGCAACACTTCTTGCCATCTAGTAACAGGCAGGTCTTTTGCTTTTAAGGTCAAGAGGACTGTTTTCCAGATAGTGGCATTTTCCCTTTCGACTTGTCCATTCCCCCTGGGATTGTAACTTGTAGTGCGGCTGGTAGCAATCCCTCTCTCGTGCAGGTACTGCTGTACTTCTGTGCTCATGAATGCAACCCCCCTGTCTGTGTGTATGTAGTTCAGGTACCCAAATATGCTGAAGATGGGTTGGAGGCATTTTATAACAGTGGCTGCTGATACATCAGAACACGGGATTGCGATGGGGAAATGGGAATATTCATCGATTACGTTTAGGAAATAGACATTTCTATTATTGGACAGGAGCGGGCCTTTAAAATCGAGGCTGAGGCGCTCAAAAGGTTTGGTAGCTTTTATCAGGGTGGCTTTGTTTGGCCGGTAAAATTGCGGTTTGCATTCTGCACAGATGAGGCAGCTCTTGTTCACTGACCTCACTTCCTCGACCGAAAATGGGAGGTTTTGAGTTTTAATGAAGTGAAACAGTCTAGCGACCACTGGGTGTCCCAGCTCGTTGTGCACGTTCTGCAACTGGGACATGGGGTTAAGGATGGCACAAGTGCCTCTGGACAGCGCGTCCAGGGGCTCGTTGAGTCTCCCAGGGTGGTATAGAATGTCGTAGTTAAATGTAGACAATTCTATCCACCAGCGCAGGATTTTGTCGTTCTTAATTCTCCCTCTGTTCTGGTTATCGAACATAAAAGCGACAGACCGTTGGTCCATGACGAGGGTGAAGTGTTTGCACGCCAGATAATGTCGCCAGTGCCTTACTGCTTCCACAATGGCTAGGGCCTCCTTCTCTACTGCTGAGTGTCTTACGTCTGACCCCTGTAGGGTTTGCAAGAAAAAGGCCACCAGTCGTTCATCTTGGTTTAGGGTGGCTGCCAGAGCCACATCGGATGCATCCATTTCTACTTGAAACGGGATCGACTCATCTATGGACCGCTTGGTAGCTTTAGTGATATGGTCCCTAATGTCCCTGAATGCTCTGGTGGCTGCTGGGCACAGTGGGAAAACTGAGGCTTTTATAAGTGGGTGGGCCCTGTTGGCGTAGTTGGGGACCCATTGGGTGTAGTAAGTGAACAGTCCCAAACATCTTTTTAGTGCTTTCAGTGTGTGTGGCACTGGGAGGTCTAGGAGAGGGCGCATACAGGCTGGGTCTGGGCTGATTTCCCTTTTCTGTACTATGTAGTCCATGATTGGCAACTTCCTGGTGCTGAAGATGCATTTGTCCCTGTTCTATGTTTGTTTCCTTTCCTTGGCTGCCTGGAAGAAGCGTTTTAAATTATGTCATCCTCCTGAGTGTGGCCACAGATTGTCACATTGTCTAAGTAGGGGAACACCACTTTCAGTTGGAACTCATCTACTATTCGGTCCATTTCTCTCTGAAACAGGGACACTCCATTGGTGACACCGAAGGGGAGTCACAGAAATTG
Source organism: Narcine bancroftii (assembly GCF_036971445.1). Taxonomy (NCBI): domain Eukaryota; kingdom Metazoa; phylum Chordata; class Chondrichthyes; order Torpediniformes; family Narcinidae; genus Narcine; species Narcine bancroftii. The sequence goes on along the minus strand of NC_091470.1, from coordinate 178,454,254 downwards.
ATACAGCCTGCCATCTGCCTCAAATACCGTGTAAATGTGATCGTTGTTTCGAATGGGCAGTTGGTGGTATGCTGCCTTCAAGTGGAGAACACCTTATTCTGCGCAATGTTGTTGACCATGTCTGCTATGCGTGGCAGGGGGTAGGCATCCACTTGTGTAAATTTGTTGATTATCTGGCTGTAATCCACTATCACGCGCAGTTTTTCTCTTGACTTTACTACAACTGTCTGGGCTCTCCAAGGGCTGGTGCTCTGCTCTATGACCCCCTCCTGTAGTAGCCTGCAGACCTCTGTCCTAATGAAGGCTCTGTCCCTCGGGCTGTACCTCCTGCTCTTTGTGGCTTATGGTGTGCATTCTGGGGTCAGGTGGGTGAACAGTGGAGAGGGTTCTATGTTCAGGACAGACAGGCTGCAGTGTTGTTTCATTGTAAGGCGTAGTGGGGGGTGAGCCCCATTGTGCTTTCTAACAGGCACTGAAAATCTAACCCCAATAGTACCGGGGCACAGAGGTGAGGGAGTACTAGTCATTTGAACCCTTCGTATTTTGTGCTCTGGATTTCCAGAGTAATCCTGCAAAACTATTTTACCTCAGCCGCAAGGCTGCTGGCTGCTAACAGGATCCAGTGCTCACTCGGGCGTGTGGGGAGGGCAAGGCGGTTGACTAACCCCTGGTCAATAAAACTTTCTGTGCTTCCACTATCTATTAAGCAATTTACCTTTACATCATTAATTTTGATGCACACAGTGGCATCAGATAAATTGTGTGGACTCACCCAATTCATACATAGGGAAGCGAGACTGGCGTGTCCTTCGTGTCCTTCCATCCGATAGTACTTGACGTCATGTTCCTCTCCTGAAGACTGTGTCTTCTGCTCTGTAGCATTTGTCCAAGATGGCTGGCTGCACATGGCATTCTTCTTCTGTATGTCTGTGAAGAAAGAAGAGCTTTCACATCTCTCCTTAGCATGAGAATGGGCCTTGGCTGTGGCCTTGGGGCTTCTGCAGACTTTTGCATTATGCCCACGTTTTCCACAGTTGGAACAGACATTTTCTCTGGCAGGGCAGAGGGCTCTGGGGTCCTTTCTTTGTCCACAGAAAAAGCACTTGGGACCCTCAAGGTGTGTTGCTGCTGCTGTGAATTCTTGCAAGACTGTGGTGAAATGTAATTACACCACTAGGTCACCAGGGGGCATCCCGGTAACCTTGTATATAAAGCAATCCAGAGCTACAGTCTAGCCTTCCAGGTTCGTCTTGCAGAGAGACAAGACGTCTTAGTGTACATATTAGTTTATTAAAGCTGTCTTATACACGCACTGCAGGTGTGGTTATTGTCAGTACAGAGGCAGCATACTTTTCTTTTCGTGGGGCTAGAGTCCAGCAGTGTGACATTTGTCCCAGTCCCAGCCCCAGGCTCCTGTGAGTACTCCTCCAATTCTTTCCTGGTGCTTTCTAAAGCTTCTGCAATAGTCTCTGCCTCATCTAGCCCCACCATTCCTTTCTCCAGCAATCAATGTCTCATCTTAGTGGACCGTATGCCCGCAACAATTCTGTCGCTAATAAGGTCCTCCACATACTCCTGAGCTGATACTGCTTTAAAATTGCAGCCTCTCGCCAGGTCTTTCAGAGAGAGTATAAAGTCTCTGGCAGATTCCCCTACTTGTTGTGACCTGGTCATGAGTCTGTACCGGGAGTGGAGTTCACTATGCCCCTTACTGTAATGCCTCTGTAAAGTGCTCATTGCCTCTTGGTAGGACCTGACATCCTGTGTCAAGGAGTAAGGGTGGTCTCCCAGCTGCACTAACAGCAGCATTAATAGCTCTTTATCCAATGCCTCCGCACCCTCCACATAATTCAGAAAGCATTTCTGCCAGTGGCCGAAGTGCGTACCAGCTCCAGGATTTCTGGGGTCGAGCTCCAGCCTGTCTGGTCGCAGCACATGTCTAAGCTGCAGTCTCTGGTCCCTTAGGTAATGTGGGGACACCCCAGGAGTCGTTCCTTGTCTCCACGTGGTCTCTGGGTCTAGGTGTAGCAAGGGCGGACCCTGGGGTACTGGGAGCTGCTGGTAGAGCCTCTGTGGGGCTTGTGTCTGCTGGAAGAGTAACCTGGGTGCTTTGGGCTGTTGGCTGAGTCTCTGGCTTTGGGACGTTTGCAGCGGATTTAGGGGGGATCCCAGCGGTAGCATCAGGTCTCCATGGTACTGGGGAAACTGCTGTTGGGGGAGTGACGGTAGCGGAGTCTGCTTTCCTTGGCTCTGGAGTGGTCAGGAATTCTGCACATACGTGGCGATTGGGAGCACAACTTGTAGAGATCCTTCCACCCGCGCTTGTAGTGGCCCCTTTCTGATTGGACCGGGGTTTAGGGTCAGTGGCACCTGTACTGGCGAACCCATGGGCAGGCAGGGCTCTTGGCCATTTCTTACTTCTATGGTCTATCCCGCATTCCACCACGAGTCCAGTACAGCAGTCCCTTGCCGTCTCTGTCCTCGGATGCACGTGTGTGCTGGTCGCCCTCGGATTCCTCCTCAGGATGAGTCTCCAGGTGGTTGGGAATGTGCGTCAGAGCAGAAGCAGCTTCCATCCTAGTAGCTATAATATTAGTTTGTTAAATTGTACTGACAATAACCACACCAGCAGTGTGAGTATAAGACAGCTTTAATAAACTAATATGTACACTAAGAGGTCTTGTCTCTCTGCAAGACGAACCTGGAAGGGTAGACTGCAACTCTGGACTACTTTATATACAAGGTCACTGGGATGCCCCCTGGTGACGTAGTGGTGTAATTACATATCACCATACAGGTGACTGGGTGTGAGGACGTGCAAGTCCAGGTAGTTGTGGGTTTATAAAACACATCTGTAGAAAGCTTGTCTCCCAAGACAGAGAATTTGAGATTGGCAGCAGAGTGAACGAAGTGACGAGCCCATCACAGGTGCACGAGGCAACCCCGACAGCCACAAATTCCCCCAAGGCCAGAGCCGCAAAGCCTCCCTATTACAGCCTCTCTGTCCTCCCAGTCTCATCTCATTTTTTCGACTTTCCCCTTCCATCCCCAGACACGGCGGACACAGGGTTTCCCTTGTCCTCACCGACCACCTCCCCCCCGCCTTCATATCCAACACATTATCCTCTGTAATTTCCACCACCACCTTTCTGTCTTGTGCAGGTTACAAAGAAGTGAGAATAAATTATGGTAAGTGCAGAACGTTCCCTCTGTTGCCCCACTACCCTTCTGTTTATCCATGAACCTGCCCTTCACCCCATGCTCCTCAATGTCTCCCCCCCCCCCCGAGCTACCCCTCATTCTCTCCTTCACCCTCATCCCCCTCCTCCTTCAAGTCTCTCCATCCAACACTTGATTTCTCCCTGCCCCACTCTCGGAATGCCACACATCCCCTGTCTCCCGTTCATCCCCAGATTAACTGCCTCAGTTTCCCACCAATCTCCCCTCACCCCCGATCTCCCCCCTCAATCTCCCCTCACCTCCTCCTCCCCTCAATCTCTCTTCCCCTCTTCCTCTCGATCTTCCTTCACCCCCTCCCCCTCGATCTCCCCTCACCCCCTCTTCTCCCCAATCTCCCCTTCCCCTTTTGATCTCCCCTTACCCCCTCAACCCTTGATCTCCCCTCACTCCCTCCTCCCCTCAATCTCTCACCTCCTCCCCTCGATCTCCTCACCCCCTCTTCCCCTCAATCTCCTTCTCCCCTCAATCTCCCCCCCTCACCCCTCAATCTCCCTTCACCCCCTCCCCTTCAATTTCCCCTCTCACCCCTCGATCTCCCCTCACCCCCTTTTCCACCTCTCGATCTCCCCTTAGCCACTCCTCCACAGCCCACCCTCTCTCCCTCCTCCCTCCCACTCCTCCCCACCTCTCCTTCATCTTACCTCAACCCACCTCCATCCTCTACCTCCTCCCTCACTCCCCCAATCACCCGTGTCCACCCACCCTCTCCCCTTCAAAATACAACCTCCCCCTCCTCCCCACCTCACTTTTCCCCCTCCTGCATCCCCAGCCACCCTCGTTCCTCAATCGCCATGCCCCTTCAATAATACTGACCACTCAGCCTTCACCCCCTTCTATCCCCTCTATGCGAGACCCCGGGGCTGTTTCTGTCTGAGCATCTCCACCTGGAGATACACCTCTACTGCCTGACCCCCTCCCCCCCAACTGGACCCCAATGGACTCTCTCCTTCTCTCACCACTTCCAGCCTCCATCTCTCTGGACGTGGACACAGCCCACCAGCGGCTCAAGGTGTCCAAGGATGGGAAGAGTGTGACAGACACTGGAGCCTGGAGAGAGGTCCCGAACAATGAGAAGAGGTTCATGGCCTGGTTTTGCGTGCTGGGATCGGAGGGATTTGCCTCGGGGAAGCACTACTGGGAGGTGGAGGTGACAGGGAATCGAGGTTGGCGGCTGGGAGTCGCTGCTGAATCTGTGGCAAGGAAGGATGTGGTCCAAATGGTCCCGGAGAATGGATTCTGGAGCATCAGGCGGTTGGGAAATGAATTCTGTGCCTTCACCATCCCTGAAACCAATCTCCGTGCTGACCCCATCCCCCAGAAGGTGGGAGTCTACCTCAGCTACGAGTCTGGAACCATCATGTTTTATGGTGTGGACACCAGGTCTCATCTCCACACCTACAGTGGCAACAGCTTCTCGGAGAAACTCTACCCTCTCATTGTGACTTGGGACACCAACAAACAACTGCACATCTGCTCCAGGTCCCTGACGGGGTCAGACCTCCTGGACCAGCGTCAGGAGTGCGGGTGGGGGGGGGCGTAGGGGTGGTCAACCCACTGATAACATTGACGGGGCCCATTTAATCCCTAGACTTCTCATTGTTCAACCCTGCATGAACTGGGAAGTCAAACCTGTGTAGGTACTCACCACCCCCCCCCCTCCATAACGTGTTGGGACAAAGACCCTCCTCCCCATCATTTTCCCCTGTGCTCCACAGTTTTGAATTTGTCATCAAATAATTCACATGTGCTTAAAGTGGACCATCCGGAATTTATTCATGGTTATTTGTAAACATTTGGGTTTGACCTTGTGGAAGTTACAGCACTTTTTATACATAGTCTCCCCATTTCAGGGCACCATAACGTTCGGACATTTGGCTTTACAGGTGTTTGTGAGAACTCAGATGTGTTTAATGGCTTTGTTCGAGCAGGTAGAAGAGAGCTGGGCTGGATTTGAGGCTTTTGATCACTTTTGGAGCCTGAAGTCGCCATTTTTCAACATGAGGATCAGAGTTGTGCCAAGGAAGGTCAAAGAAGTCATTACAAGGCTGATAAACAAGAATAGAACAGTAAGAGACCTGCTTAGGTCTTCCTTGGCCAACCAGTCCCTTTGCAATGCCTGAGCTCACCAGTCACTGTTTCTTCTTAATGATGTTCCAAACTGTTTAATTTGGTCAACCGAAGATATGGCCGCCCATCCGAGTTCCCGACTCCCCTAATGTGGATTTACCAGCCGGTTCCGGCCCATCCGAGTTCCTGACTCCCCTAATGTGGACTTACCAGCTGGTCCCGGCCCATCCGAGCTTCCGACTCCCCTAATGTGGACTTACCAGCCGGTCCGGGCCCATCTGAGCTCCTGACTCCCCTAATGTGGACCTACCAGCCAGTCCCAGCCCATCCGAGCTCCCGACTCCCCTAATGTGGACTTATCAGCCCATTTGAGCTCCCAACACCTTGAACAGCTCAGGTATTTACTGTGGTCAAAAATATGTCCCATGTAAAAGTCAACCCCCTACCCCCACCCCCACCCCCAAATTTCACCCAAAGAAATTGGTCCAAAATACTCGACTCGGTAAATGCAGTGAAAAGACGCGGCAAACAGTACCCGCCAGCCCTTGATCTGGTGCAGGCTCAGCTCCCCGGTTAGTTAGGACATAGACAGAGTGGTTAATGGAGAAGGGTTCAGAGATCTCATTGCTGTATCTGACCCAACCTTGTTGGTTTTTGTGCAGTTGGATAACCATGTTGAGGAACTTTGGGGGGCATCCGAGGCGCTCTAGTATTTGCCAAAGCCCTTTCCTGCTCACGGTGTCGAAGGCTTTGGTGAGGTCAACAAAGGTGATGTAGAGTCCTTTGTTTTGTTCTCTGCACTTATCTAGGAGCTGTCTGAGGGCAAAGACCATGTCAGTAGTTCCTCTGTGCGAAAGCCGCACTGTGATTCTGGGAGAACATTCTTGGCGACGCTAGGTATTATTCTATTTAGGAGAATCCTAGCGAAGATTTTGCCTGCAATGGAGAGCAGCGTGATTCCCCTGTAGTTTAGCAGTCTGATTTCTCGCCTATGTTTTTGTACAGGGTGATGATGATGGCATCACGAAGGTCCTGAGGCAGCTTTCCTTGGTCCCAGCAGAGCTTGAAAAACTCATGCAGTTTGGCATGCAGAGTTTTGCCGCCAGCCTTCCAGACCTCTGAGGGGGGGATTCCATCCATACCTGCTGCTTTGCCACTTTTCAGTTGTTCAATTGCCCTATATGTCTCTTCCCGGGTGAGGACCTCATCCAGCTCTAGCCTTAGGGGCTGTTGAGGGAGCTGGAGTAGGGCGGATTCTTGGACTGAGCGGTTGGCACTGAAAAGAGATTGGAAGTGTTCTGACCATCGGTTGAGGACGAAAACCAACAAGGTCGGGTCAGATACAGCAATGAGCTCTCTGAACCCTTCTCCATTAGCAATGGCGTGAAGCAAGGCTGCATTCTTGCACCAACACTCTTTTCAATCTTCTTCAGCATGATGCTGAAACAAGCCATGAAAGACCTCAACAATGAAGACGCTCTTTATATCCGGTACCGCACGGATGGCAGTCTCTTCAATCTGAGGCGCCTGCAAGCTCACACCAAGACACAAGAGCAACTTGTCCGTGAACTACTCTTTGCAGACGATGCCGCTTTAGTTGCCCATTCAGAGCCAGCTCTAAACTGCCAAAATGTTTGGCCTGGAAGTCAGCCTGAAGAAAACTGAGGTCCTCCATCAGCCAGCTCCCCACCATGACTACCAGCCCCCCCACATCTCCATCGGGCACACAAAACTCAAAACAGTCAACCAGTTTACCTATCTTGGCTGCACCATTTCATCGGATGCAAGGATCGACAACAAGATAGACAACAGACTCGCCAAGGCAAATAGCGCCTTTGGAAGACTACACAAAAGAGTCTGGAAAAATAACCAACTGAAAAACCTCACAAAGATTAGCGTATACAGAGCCGTTGTCATATCCACACTCCTGTTCGGCTCTGAATCATGGGTCCTCTACCAGCATCACCTACGGCTCCTAGAACGCTTCCACCAGCGTTGTCTCCGCTCCATCCTCAACATTCATTGGAGCGACTTCATCCCTAACATCGAAGTACTCGAGATGGCAGAGACCGACAGCATCGAATCCACGCTGCTGAAGATCCAACTGCGCTGGGTAGGTCACGTCTCCAGAATGGAGGACCATCGCCTTCCCAAGATCGTGTTATATGGCGAGCTCTCCACTGGCCACCGTGACAGAGGTGCATCAAAGAAGAGGTACAAGGACTGCCTAAAGAAATCTCTTGGTTCCTGCCACATTGACCACCGCCAGTGGGCTGATATCGCCTCAAACCGTGCATCTTGGTGCCTCACAGTTCGGCGGGCAGCAACCTCCTTTGAAGAAGACCGCAGAGCCCACCTCACTGACAAAAGACAAAGGAGGAAAAACCCAACACCCAACTCCAACCAACCAATTTTCCCTTGCAACCGCTGCAACCGTGTCTGCCTGTCCCGCATCGGACATGTCAGCCACAAACGAGCCTGCAGCTGACGTGGACGTTACCCCTCCATAAATCTTCGTCCGCGAAGCCAAGCCAAAGAGAAGACACTGGTGATTCCCTGCATGCACCTTGAGAAGCCCCCAACCGTTCACCAGCACACAACTTGCCAATGACTCTCCAGCATCCCCCATGGCGTGCAACGTGAAGTGGAGCTCAGGTCATTCCCGGGGTGGGGGGAAAAGAGATCCGGCTGCCACTCATGTTAGGCTTTATGCCGCAGCCCTTCAGTGGGGCCAGCTCAGGAATGCCCAAAATAGGCAGGTGGTTAATAGAGAGAGTGGCAAGACCATTGGTAGGGTGTACGCCAACCTACATACATCACGGGTACAGGCCCTTCCGGCCCACGAGTCCATGCTGTCCAATTAATGTTTTGAACAGTGGGAGGAAACCGGCACCCCCAGGGAAAACCCACGTAGACATAGGGAGAAGGTACAAACTCCTTACAGACAGCATGGGATTTGAGCCCTGGTCCGCATCTCTGGCACTGTAACAGTATTGCAACAACCGTGCCACCCTGTGGGTGGCCTTGACCGGCATATGTGTGCTAACCCAGAAAAATTAACCCCCCCCCCCCACCCCGTAACCCTCTATTTTTCTTCCATCCATGTGCCTGTCTAAGAGTCTCTTAAATGCCTCCTAATGTTCCAGCCTCTAACACCATCCCCTGGCGAGGCATTTCCGGACCCCATGGCTCTGTTAAAAAAAAAAAAATTCCCCTGACGTCTTCCTAAATTTCCCTCCCTTCACTTTGTACAGACGTCCCATGGTGTTTGCTACTCCCGCCATGGGAAACAGACGCTGGCCGTCCGCCTTATCTACGCCCCTCAGAATGTTGGAGACCTCTATTAAGTCTCCTTCGCTTCAAAAAGAAAAGTCCCAGCTCTGTGAACATGGCCTCAGATTTATTTTCCAATTACATCAAGTCCCCTTTATTTATCAGTCATACCTTGCACGGTAAAGACGAGATAATGTTTCTCTTGGAGCATGGAGCAGATATATATAAATATATCAGAAAAGTTAAACACATTGTAATATTAAAATATTGAGATGTTATACAATGGTACCCTACCCCCAAATGTTCTTGGAATTCAGGAGCCTGTTGGCTTCGGTGGGAAAAACTGTTGCCCGATCTGGACATCAGGGCCCAAGTGCTACAGTCCCTCCTACCAGATAGCAGAAGGGAGAACAATTTATGTGAGGGGTGTGTGGAGCCCTTCACCATGTTTATTGCCTTTCACATGTGTCGAGTGTTATAGGAGACCTTCATAGTGGGAAGAGAAGCCCCAATGATCTTTTCCGCTGACTTCACTCTCCTCTGCAGGGTCTTTGAGGTCCGGGGAAGAACAGCTTCCAAACCAGGCAGTGACGCAGATGCACAGGATGGTCTCAATACATCCCCTGTAGAATGTAGTGAGGATGGAGAATGGGAGATGGACTTTCCTCAGCCTTCACAGAGAGTAGAGGCGCTGCTGGGCTTTCTTGGCTTTGAGCTGGTGTTAAGGGACCAGATGAGATTCTCCGCCAAGTGCACTCCAAGGAACTTGATCTTCTTGGAGACCTCAACGGTGGAGCTGTCAATGGTCAGTGGAGCGAGGTCCCTTCCTGGGCCCTCCTGAAGTCAACAGCCATCTCTTTTCCTTCATTAACATTCAGGTACAGGTTGTTGGCTCTGCACCAGTCCGTTAGCGTCCACACCTCATCTCTGTACACTGATTTTTACCGATCAGGCCCACCCCGGCTGTGTCATCAACAAACTTGATGATCTGGTTGGGTCAGCAGAGTGAACAGCAGTGGAATCAGCGCAAGCCCTGGCAATCCTGGTAAATCGCCTCTACAGCCTCTCTGTAGATTCCATGTCCTTCCTATCATGAGGTGACCAGGACTGAACACAATACTCCAAGCGTGGCCTTACTGATTATGATAAGAGTTTGAGCGGATCTCACCATTTCCTCTGCGGACAGGAAACCTCCAGGCGAAATGGTGTCACAGGGGCCACAAGATGGAAGCACTGCTTCGCAATTCATCTCGCTGTCTGCAAACCCCACCTGGAAATTGACACATGGAGGAATTCCATTGGCTCAACGTTTAATCTTCATTGAGTAGTGATAAGACCACCAGCTGACTTCTGTACCTGCAGGAAGACCACCTAGGGGCTGACTCCACCTGGCTGGCTGTCGATCAGCTGACCTGAATATAGACCTGAGCCATCCCCTCCTGAGTCAGTCACATGGGGAGCCACCAGGGCATGAAATAGTGTTCAGACTTTTACCTGCATAAAGCCTGTTGTACAGTCTTTGTGCTCGCTCACTGCTACCTCAGCGCATCATGGTGATGAATGAGAAAAGTCCAGTCCCCAATAGAAAGCTAGCGACCTAGGGAATAGAGGCACAGAACAAATGCCTGGGCAAAATTTGTAACGGGGACAAGGAATCAGATGGTAATCTGCTGACAACTACACATTGAGAAGTAATTCTTCCCAGTTTGAAGTAAAAGATACAGTGAAGTCCAAATATTTGGACTGCTCAGGGATTGGGTTGGTCCAGATTTACCGGATTCTCAGGCAGCACTTTTAAAACAAGTACATTTTGATAGTTTAACAGGATATTTTTTCATATAAAATACAAAGAATAAAAGCACAAATAATTATTTTTTCTGTGTCTTCCACATGATGGCTTGTTGCCTCTGTGGCGTTTTAGTTACACATACAACAGCCCAGAGTTTTCGCCAAGTCCGGATTCTCGGGTGGTCTGGATTTCAGTCCAGAGTTTTCGCCAAGTCCGGATTTTTGGGTGGTCTGGATTTCAGTCCAGAGTTTCCGCCAAGTCCAGATTCTTGGGTGGTCTGGATTTCAGTCGAGAGTTTTCGCCAAGTCCGGATTCTCGGGTGGTCTGTATTTCAGTCGAGAGTTTCTGCCAAGTCCAGATTCTCAGGTAGTCTGGATTTCAGTCGAGAGTTTTCACCAAGTCCGGATTCTCAGGTGGTCTGGATTTCAGTCAAGAGTTTTCGCCAAGTCGGGATTCTCGGGTGGTCTGGATTTCAGTCGAGAGTTTCTGCCAAGTCCAGATTCTCGGGTGGTCTGGATTTCAGTCGAGAGTTTTCGCCAAGTCCAGATTCTCGGGTGGTCTGGATTTCAGTCCAGAGTTTTCGCCAAGTCTGGATTCTCGGTTGGTCTGGATTTCAGTCCAGAGTTTTCTCCAAGTCTGGGTTTGTGGCATCTGTATTTTTGGACATTTTCTGTAATTAGAATCAGAATTTATTGACATAAGAATGCCACAAAATCTGTTGTTCTCCGAAACTGTTACAGGTGCAAAAATTGCTATAAATTACATTTTACAAAATAAGGGAAAGTGTCTGTGGTTCACCGAATATTCGGGAATCTGATGGTGGGTGGGGGGTGGGGGGGTGGGGGGAAAGAAGCCATCCTTGTGTGGCTGGGGTTTTGTCTTCAGGCTCCTGGACCTTTTCCCCAATGGTAGCATAGTGAAGAGGGCCTGGCCTGGGTGGTGGGGTCTTTCAGGATAGAGGCTGCTTTTTTAAGACACCGCCTCATGTTGGCGTCCTCGATGGAGTGGAGTCTGGTACCCGTTGTGTTGGCCCTCACACAATTAAGACTCGGGATGTGATGCTTTCTCATCCTTCACTTCTATTAGACTAATCTGGCCACTGACACACAGGGTTATATATATGGAAGGGTGATGTCATGACTTGGGCATCATGGTGTCCAGCAGATGGTTGGCTTGTACGCAACACTTTCCCAGGGCACATAGTCCTTAAAGCGTTTGGGTGCCTTCTTTCTCTTACCTCGCCATGGTTTGCTGTGCTGGCCCTGTAGATAGTCGGGTCAGCAGCCGAGTTCTGGCTGGGAGGTATCTGTGTGATTTACATTTAGTATTGAACCAGTTTACAGCCAGTCTTGGGGAATGTTGTAGCCAGTTTCTTCCGAAGAGTGCTAGTCCCTGGATATCTACGATGTAGAGAGAGTGTTTTTGGTTGCTGTTACTTGTACTTGGACCATACTTTTTCCAAACACTTTGATTCTGTCTCGTCTAACAGGTCTTAGAGTTATTCCATTTGTTTTTACCGGGAGCAAATGTTCCTTTACATGTAATGGCATTTCAGTAGTAGCGGTGAATGAAAGTAACCCAATCTGTAGATTAAAAAACAATCCAACCAAGGCTGTAATTGAAGTCAGTCATTTCGTGCGAGCACCCTGCTGACCCCAGAATCCACAGTTGTATTTAGAATTTTTGAGGAGACAGTTTTCAGGTCAGTAGTTGTATTTCTCACAACAGAAGCATTGTTGGCAGGAAGGACTCCCCCTAAGTTTTTATCTGCCATTTCTGAGCTACAGGCTGCCCTGTATACAATCTGTAATGTAATGTCTTCATCTATTGCTAATAATTTTTGCCATGGCGATTTGCTCCATCATTAATCTGTCTCGCAGTGCCTGATTTAGAAACTGCTCGAAATGACAGTGCTCCGCCAGTTTGTGCAATGATGCCAGGTATTCACTTACTGTTTCTCCTGGTCCTTGTCTCCTTTCATAGAATCGTTGCCTTTCTGCTATAACTGGTAGTTTGGTGCTTAAATTGTTCCTTAGAGCTGTGCATAATTCGTTGAATGTCTTCATCCCTGGATCCTCCGGGGCCAGCAAGGTCTTAAGGAGATTGAATGTTTTGCTGCCCATTCTACTGAGGAGGAGGAGGGCACGTTTGTAGTTTACCAGATCTTCCACAATATTGTGGGCTACACAGTAGTGGTTAAACTGTTCGACGTAGTTCTCCCAACTCTCTTCTACCTCGTTGAACTTTCCCTCTGCCATCTTGGCGCACTTTCGCCTTGACCTTTTGTTGGGGTTGTTAGGAAGTCGTTTCCTACCTTCTGTCATTTTCCTTCTCACGAGTGGTGCATGGAGAACGTGTTGGGTTCATTTTATTCTTTGTTGCCACTGTTGTGTTGGCCCTCACCCAATTAAGACTCAGGGACCTGATACTTTCTCATCCTTCACTTCTATTAGACTAATCTGGCTACTGACCCACAGAGTTATATATATGGAAGGGTGACCTCATGACGTGGTGTCTGGCAGAGGTACCCAACACCTGCGATGTCATAGGCCGAGTTCACAACCCTCTGGAATTTATTCCTGTCCTGAGAGTTGGCGCCTCCGTACCAGGCAGTGATGCAATCGGCCAGAATGCTCTCCACAGTCCACATGCGGATGTTTACGAGAGCCTTCAGTGATGTACCAAACCTCCCCAGACACTTCACAAAGTTCAGCTGCTGGCGAGCCTTCTTTGTGACTGCATCAATGTTAGTTCACCCCGTCTCCCTTTACTTATTTGGCTTAATAATGAAATGGGGGAACAAATTATTTTTTTTTCTCCCTACTAATCTACCCCCTCCCTCTAAACAAGGGGGTCTGTATTGTAAACATGAATCCCAGACACAGGGAATCCCCGAAGGGTCCACACAGATGAAGAGAATAATTCATTTATAGGTCATGCATTTTATCAAATTCCACCTTGACTATTAGGTCTAATTTTTTTTTAGAAACCTAACTAATTTATTATGGTGCCAACCGTAGTCACGTGGACGTGGTGGGCTTAAAATGCCTGAGTGTTACTGATAAACGACTTGGTCAGGTTCCAGGTACAGGATCAGGGAGGATGGGAGCCCACAGAGGGGTGAGAGAAGGTCATCTCTTCCTCAAAATTACTCATCTTGTTCCTCATAACATTAGGAATAGTTCCCTCCATGGAGGTTTGCATCCAGTTTGTGCAGAAAATGAAAAAGAACACGTATTAATAATTGCGAGATCAGCTTTAATGTTTTGTGAAGATCCCGAGGGGGTAGAGGAGGAGGGTAGGGTGGACCAGCCACGTCTCTCTCTCGCTGTGTGGGCGGGTCTGGGGGACCGGCCACTCTCCGGACTGTCGAGGATCTGCTGGGTCCTTGATGTCCTCTCCCTGCCGCAGCCTTTCCAGGTAAAATTCTTTCCTGCAGCGCGAATCGCCTTAATTCCGGGCTGGCAGAGAGCGGGGTGGGGGGAGACAGGGAGGGTGGGAGGGAGACAAGGGGGAACAGGGTGAGACGGGGCGGTGGAGACAGGGAGGGAGGAGAGAGGGAACAGGGAAGGGGAGACGGGGGTTGGAGACAGGGAGGGTGGGAGGGAGAGAACAGGGAAGGGGAGACGGGGGTTGGAGACAGGGAGGGAGGAGAGAGGGAACAGGGAAGGGGGAGACGGGGCGGTGGAGACAGGGAGGGAGAGAACAGGGAAGGGGAGACAGGGAGGGAGGAGACAGGGAACGGAGACGGGGCGGTGGAGACAGGGAAGGGGGAGACGGGGCGGTGGAGACAGGGAAGGGGGAGACGGGGCGGTGGAGACAGGGAAGGGGGAGACGGGGCGGTGGAGACAGGGAAGGGGGAGACGGGGCGGTGGAGACAGGGAAGGGGGAGACGGGGCGGTGGAGACAGGGAAGGGGGAGACGGGGCGGTGGAGACAGGGAAGGGGGAGACGGGGCGGTGGAGACAGGGAAGGGGGAGACGGGGCGGTGGAGACAGGGAAGGGGGAGACAGGGAAGGGGGAGACGGGGCGGTGGAGACAGGGAAGGGGGAGACGGGGCGGTGGAGACAGGGAAGGGGGAGACAGGGAAGGGGGAGACGGGGCGGTGGAGACAGGGAAGGGGGAGACAGGGAAGGGGGAGACGGGGCGGTGGAGACAGGGAAGGGGGAGACGGGGCGGTGGAGACAGGGAGGGAGGAGAGAGGGAAGAGGGGGGAAGGATAGGTGAGGGAGGATAGAAGTCGGTGAACCCGGGGGGGGGGGGGCTGCGGGGGCTGCGGATCGTTCAAAATGTCCAAGTCGAGTTTCGCCATCAGTTACCGCCCCAATTTGTTTACACACATCGCCAGGGCTGAGGCCCGGTCGGGGAGGGTAGAGGAGTGGGGGTGGGTGGGGGGGTTGTAATTAGTTGGGGGGTCTGGTTCATAGAGGGAGCCGACGCGATGGCGAACGGGACGAGCCACCCCCCTCCTTTTCCGGCTTCGCGCTGTCCGAATCTCCACCCATGCCCGAGTCTCCCCCTCCACCCCCTTCCCGGAGCCCGGGGTCCTCGACCCGACCATTGCCCCAGCTCCGCAGGCCGGGACCCCCCCGTCGCCAGACAGCGGTAACGGTCCGGCCCCATTCACAGCGGGCGGGGAATGTCCTTTGTTGACAGGCAGCGCCCATCGCTGTTCAATGCGAACACGAAAGGGGTTTCACCCCTTCCGGACCAAATCCCTCCCCCCTCACGTCCTGCCTGCAATTTGATTTGTTTTTGGAGCCTCGGGGCCAGATTCTCCCCCCATCCCACCGCCTGACATCCTGCAACATACAGTACAGACCCTTCGGCCCTGAGGTTGTGCCGACCCATATACATCTACCAAAATAAACCTCCCACCTCCCCACCTCATCCACGTGTCTAAGAGTCTCTCAAATGCCCCCAATGTTCCAGCCTCCTCCAACATCCCCAGTGAGGCATTCCAGGCTCCCGCAACACTTACCCCTCCCTTCACTTTGTACAGACATCCTCTGGTGTCTGCCTGTTTCTGCCCTGGGAAACAGGCTCTGGCGTCTACCACTTGATCAGAATCTTGTAGACCCCTATAAAATCTCCTCTCATCCTTCTACGCTCCAGGCCTGAGACCTTCACCAAGATATGAATAAAAAGCCAGGCAGGCATCAGAATTAAAAGGAAGGGCAGGGGGAGGAACACGGACCAACAGACAATGGAAATAATTCAGAGACCAAAGTAGGAGAGCGGAAAGATGAGAATTGATTGGGTGGGGATAGGGGGTGTCGCTCTGGGGGAAAAGGAGATAGAGAGAAAAGAGAAGAGAGAGAGTGCTGAGGAAAGGGGTGGGTTTCTAACGGAAACCAGAAAAGTCGATGTTAATACCGTCCGGTTGGAGGGTTCCGGATCAGGAAGGTGAGGTGTTGATCCTGTTTTTATGTTTAAAGAAAAAGTAACCTTTGTTTAAATAACCATGTGTGTTGGTGAATTTCGATTGCTACTGGATTTTGAGGTCCTCTGGGCCCGTAACATGGGTCAGTAAGTTTGCAGATGACTCAAAGTTTGGAGAAGTTGTGGGTGTTGCTGAATGTTGTCACAAGTTGTGGAAGGATATAGACAAGAGTTGGGCAGAGAAGTGGCAGATGGAGGCCAGGCCCTCTTCATTCTGCTACCATTGGAAAAAAGGTCCAGGAGCCTGAAGATGAGCGCCTAGCGGCACAAGGATGGCTTCTTCCCCCCCCCCCTGCCCCCCCATCCCTGCCACGGCCATCAGATTCCTGAATGATCAATGACCACAGACACGGCCTTACTTTTCGTGAACAATTATTTTTATAGTAAGGTTGTAAGATGGTTAGATGATTTTAATATTAATGTTTCACATTGCTGCAAATACACTGAATTTCAAGACTTGTTCATGACGTTAAATCCTACTTCTGATTCATTCCAGATCAGTGTGAGGTGATACTTTTGGAAGGACAAACCAGACAGCTGAGGACAGGGTTAATGATCAGTTAATTAAGAGTGTGGATGAACAGATGGACCTTGGGATCCAAATCCACACATCCCTCAAGGTCGCTGTGAAGGCCTATGGGATGCCAGGCTTCATTAGTTGGGGGTTGAGTTCAAGAATCAAGAGGTCATGTTGCAGCTCTGGTGAGATCCCATTTGGAGGATTGTGTTCATTTCTGGTTGCCTCATTACAGGAAGGATGTAGAAGCTGTGGAGAGGGGGGCAGAATGTTGTCTGGATTAGGAAATAATACAAGGTTAGCAGAGCTGGGACTTTTCTCTCTGGAGCAAAGAAGGACAAGAGGTCAACAAGATTCTGAGAGGCAAAGATAGGGTGGACAGCCAGCGCCTGTTTCCCAGGGCAGGATCAGCAAACACGAGGACATGTGTACAAAGTGAAGGGAGGGAAGTTTAAGGGAGACGTCAGGGGTAAGGTTGTTTTTACACAGAGAGTTGTGGGGGCCCGGAATGCCTTGCCAGGGGTGGTGGTGGAGGCTGGAACATTAGGAGCATTTAAGAGACTGTTGGACAGGCCCATGGATGGAAGGTTAATAGAGGGTTAAGGGGTAGGGAGGAGTTAGTATTTTTTTGTTAGGTTTATATAGGCCGACACAACATTCGAGGGCCAAAAAGCCTGTACTGTGATATAATGTCCTATGTTCTAAGTGCCAGATTCTAGTGTCATCAGCTCTTCCTTATCCACGTCCACATCATCGACTTCTCTGGATTCCCCCCCCCCCCCCCCCCCACATCTATCCCTAGCTCTCTCTCTCTCTCTCTCTCTCTCTCACACCCTTCCTATCTCAGTGGTTCTCAACCTTTTCTTTCCACTCACATTCCACTTTAAGTAATCCTTAGGCCATCAGGGCTCTGTGATTAGTAAGGTTGCTTAAGGTGGGATGTGGGTGGTAAGAAAAAGTTTGAAGCCACCTGTTTTAATTGTCCTCTTTGACTCATTAGGTGCAGGGTTTCAGGACTCCAAAGGAAATGGGCCAACGACCATTTTTCTCACGGAAAATAACAATTGGGTCTAGAGCAGTGATGCTTAACCTTCCCTTCCCACTCACATCTCTCCTTAAGCAACCCCTTACTAATCACAGAGTGTAGGGATTACTTAAAGTGGGATGTGAGTGGGAAGATAAAGGTTTTTTTAAAATTTTTTATTTTTCACACCATAAACCACATTAACCAAGATACATACATTTTCCTTTTCAAATATATACAGTGTCATTTCCCCTCCCCCCTCCCATCCCACCCTCCCTACCTCCCCCCCCCATTCATTTAAAGTACAAAATCTAAGATACATTAAACCAGTCAAACAATGTTGTCATTCAATAAAAATAAACAAGAAATTCCACTGAGTCAATTCTTTTAATTTCCTTCTCCTCTCGTTATTTTAGGTGGTAGATGTCCCCGGTAGGTTTTCTCTATTGTGTTTCATTATTGGCTCCCATATTTGTTCAAATATTTCAATATTATTTCTTAAATTATATGTTATTTTTTCTAATGGAATACATTTATTCATTTCTATATACCATTGTTGTATTCTCAAATTATCTTCTAATTTCCAGGTTGACATAAATCATTTTTTTGCTACGGCTAGAGCTATCTTAACAAATCTTTTTTGTGCACCATCCAAATCAAGTCCAAATTCTTTGTTTTTTATGTTACTTAGGAGGAAGATCTCTGGGTTTTTTGGTATATTGTTTTTTGTAATTTTATTTAATATCTGGTTTAGATGGGAAGATAAAGGTTGAGAACCACTGGGCCCTTCCTACCTCCAGTCAATCCTCACCTTCCCTCTCTCCTGGGCTGCTCTCCATCTCCAACTTCCAATCCATTGTCTGCGGGCCTCTACTCCTCTCCCTGCCTCCCTACCTGCTTTACACTCAGACCTTGAACAAGGGCTCGGCCCCAGGCCCTGAAACGTTGGTGATGTATCTCTGCCTCTTACGGATGCTGAGAGACCGGCCAAGATCCTGCAGCATTCTCTGTGTGTGCTTGTCACATTGAGGCGTGGATGGCAGAAGGTGGGAGAAGACAGATGGTGCCCAATTAGAGAAAGTGTCCAGTACATTTTACCAAAGTTAAACAATGCATTTCATGAAGGCAAGGAAACCATTAAGGACTCACCAGATTTATTTACCTAGAAAGTCAATAAATGTTGAGCTCGCTGATGACAGGTGTAGGTGAGAGGGAGAGAAGCAGGTGTGAGAAAGATGTGGAAGGAGACCAGGGTTCTCAGCCTTTATCTTATGGGGAGGGGCAATGGGTACAGAAGGCGGCCCAGCCCAATGAGGACATGCCCGCCACAGCATCAGCTTCAAAAGGCTGGGGAGAAGGGAGAGTGGCAGCGGGGGGGGGTGGGGCGGGCATCCCGTCCAACAGACAAAAGGTGCTGATTGGATACGATGGGGGGGGGAGGGAGAATCATTTGGGGGAGGGAGGGGTTGTTTTAGGCCTCAGAGGGTAAAGGGATTAGAGAGCTGGGGGAATGGAGGCAGAAAGATGGAGGGGGCTGGGGAAGAGGGGCATTAGCATCGACCTCCATTAGACCCCTCCCCATATTTCCTCTCTTTCTCTCTCTCTCTCTCTCTCTCTCTTTCTCTCTCTCTCTCCAGTAAATCTGTTTGATTCCCTCTAGAAATGCCCTGTGTGGCTATTTCGTCATGGCCTCTGCAATTCCAGTGGCCACAATTTGTGACACTGACGAGTCCAAAAACATCTTTTTGAACAAACATGGACTGCAGCCATCTCTGTGAAGTTGAGCCTGAGCTGTGGTTCCAGCAGGCTAAAGACCAATTTCACCTTTGCCAAGTCGAGTTGGACACCACTCGTTATTACCCTCTTGTCAGTGCCCTGGACCAAGCTGTCAATAAGAGGGTCGGCAGCTTCTGACAGGGTTCCAGGACTTTTATTCCACGTATATGTTATGTCCCGATGGGAAAGGGCAGCCAAACTACTACACCTCGAAGGGTCAGGAGATCTTGGGACAATGGAACTCATACCACCATCTTCGCATGCAGAACACTCTTCCTTCGTGCCCGAAGACCTAAAAAACTGTGGATATGTCTTTGTCTATAGGGCAACAGTTGGTCAACCTTTCCAGATGCCTTTACAAAGGACCTTATGGGATGCTCAGGCAAACTAGGTTGACCTGTGTTTTGGACATTGGAGGAAAGCCACAGTCTTAAACCAGCTCATGTGGACAAGTCTTCCCTACTGCAGTAGCCGACAGTCCGTCGCAGAGGTCAACCACATAAAATGAAGACAAAGCTTTCTGCCGGTGCTTGGGGGGAGGGGGCGGGCCGTGTAGTGGCACTACAACTTCTAGAGGGCAACGAACTGGCCGCATGACATCAGGGCGTACTAGGCGAGGGATTTGGGCTTTTAAAAGATTGTGCGCGTTCCGAACGCCTCGTGTAGTTGCCTCATTGTGTCCACTGTGAATCCAGTGGCCGCGTAGGCACCATTAGAATCTTTGAAGAGAGGTCACTGGAGAAGGTCATGGAATTGAGAAAAATGGAGGGTTATGCAATGGGGAAATTCCAGGTTGGAGTAGGCTGTGGGTTGGCACAACACTGTGCGTCAAATGGCCTGATTGTGCTGGGGATGTCTAGGTTTTATCCCCAGATGATCTCCTGGTCCCCCGCTGGATATATTTGTGTTCACTTTGTGGTGCACAGGATACTCAGTCCCTCTGTTGTGTCGTGATCTTTTATTCATTATTATGTTTTAGCGTTTTCAAGATGAAATTTGCTTCACCCCCACGCTGGATGACTCTACTCCATGAGTGAGCTTTCCGTGCCTGCATCTCTGCTCCAATGAAGATATTTATCGGTTCCTGCCTCTGCCTTTGGCAGATTTTCAGCGATCAGGTTTCAGGTAAATGATATCCGTTACTGTAACAAATCCCTGCAAGAAACATTTTTAATCAATGAAGAGCTCAGGATCATGTCAAACTAATTTCCTGCATGGTTACAAGTCCCAGCTGTTTACAGGTACAGACATGATCTGACCTTGGGCAACAGTTCCTCCCTGGTGTAGAATCTAAGAGCAAGGATGTAATATCGAGGCTTTATGGGCCTGGGGAGACCCCACGTGGAGAATTGGGAGCAGTTTTGGGCTCCTCGTTTAAGAAAAGATGTGCTGACATTGGAGAGGGTTCAGAGGAGGTTCATGAGGAGGATTCTGGGAATGAAAGGGAGCTCTTGGCCTGTACTTGTTGGAATTTGGGAGAATGAGGGGAGATCTCATTAAAAGTTTTCGAATGTTGAAAGGCGTGGACAGAGTAGATGTAGAAAGGTTGTTTCCCACGGCGGGAGAGTTCAGAACAAAAGGAATGAAGAATGTTCACTCAGAACAGAGATGCGGAGGAATTTCTTCAGCCAGAGGGTGGTGAATCTGTGGAATTTGTGGCGGTTGTGGAGGCCGGGTGATTGGGAGTATTTGAGGCAGAGATTGATAGGTTCTTGATTAGCCAGGGCATCAATGGTTATGGGGAGAAGGCCGGGCAGTGGGGAAATGAATCATCTCATGATTTAATGGCGGGGAAAACTCAATGGGCTGAATGGCCTATTTCCGCTCCTATTTCTTATGGTTTCCTGTGGAGGGTCTGCGTGGATATTGTTTGAAGCCTGTCTATTCTGATGGATATTTTTCAGCCACTTCTTATACAGTGAAATAAGCAGGTGGGCTTATCTCCTCGCCCTGAATCCTTTTCAGCCTCAAGGTTCCTTTATTGTTGTGCACCAAGAGTTCTGGTCGGAGTTGAAGGTTGTCATAGGTTACAGACAGAAGGCAGAGTTGGGCGGAAAAGTGGCAGATGGAGTTCAATTCAGATAAGTGTGAGGTGATGCGCTTTGGAAGGTTAAACCAGACAGCCGAGGACAGGGTCAGAATTGAGATTTATATGACAATATAAACAAGTCCCGAATTTCAATGTTTTGTGGCAGCGTCACTGAGTAAACGTACATGTTATAACCATCTTACAACATTACTATAAAAAGTAAAAATAATAATGCACAAAAAGTGAGGCCGTATCTAGGGTTCATTGTCCGTCCGGGAATCTGATGGCGGGTGGAAAGAAGCTGTCCTTGTGCCACTGTCTTCAGGCAGAGTGAAGAGGGCATGACCTGGGTGGTGGGGATCCTTGAGGATGGAGGCTGCCTTTTGTCGATGTCCTCGATGGAGTGAAGTCTGGTGTCTGTGATGTCGCAGGCCGAGTTAACAACCCTCTTGGAGTTCATTCTTGTCCTGAGAGTTGGCATCTGTGTACCTGGCAGCGATGCTCTCCGCGGTCCACCTGTAGAGGGTTACGAGAGTTTTCAGTGATGTACCGAATCTCCTCAGACACCTCACAAAGTCTAGCCACTGGCGAACCTTCTTTGTGATGCATCGACGAGGTTAATGATCGGACACTAAACAGAGTGGAGGAACAGAAGGACCTTGGGATCCAAATCCTTACATTCCTCAGGGTTGCCCCGCAGGTTGCTAAGATCATTAAGAAGTCCTGTGGGATGTTGGGCTTCATTATTGAAGGGGATTGAGTTTAAGAGCGAGAGGTCTTGTTGCAGCTCCAGAAATCTCTGGTAAATATTGTGTTCAATTCTGGACACTGCATTACAGGAAGGATGTGGAAGCTGCGGAGAGGGGGCAGAGGGGATTCACCAGGATGTTGCCTGGCTTGGAAAATAAGTTTTCACGAGGCAAAGTTAGCAGAGCTGGGACTTTTCTCTCTGGAGCAAAAAAAGGATGAGAGGAGACTGAATAGAGGTTTACATGATTCTGAGAGGTGTAGATATAGTGGACAGGCAGTGCCTGTTTCCTGGAGCAGAAGCAGCAAACACCAGAGGACGTCTGTACAAAGTGAAGGGAGGGAGATTTAAGGGAGGCATCGAGGGTGTTTTTTTTACGAAGAGAGTTGTGGGGGCCTGGAATGCCTTGCAGGGATGGTGATGGAGGCTGGAACATTAGGGGCATTTAAGAGATTCTTGGACAGGCACATAGATGGAAGAAAAATAGAGGGTTACGAGATAGAGAGGGGTTAGTACTTGTTTGGTTGGAATATATAGGTTGGCACAACATCGTAGGCCAGAAGGGTCTTTACTGTGCTGTAGTGTTCTATATTCTAAACTTTTAACAGTGCTACCACACTGCCCTTGGTTGGGACCAATTGGACTTTCTTTTCATTGGAACTCTGTAAATTGTGCTCTTTTTGTAGCTGTACCGTTGGCAGAGCGGTTTGCGCAATGCGGTTACAGTGCCAGTGACTAGGGTTCAAATCTAGCACTGTCTGTAAAGAGTTTGTACGCTCTCCCCCTGTTTGCGTGGGTTTTCCCTGGGGGCTCCAGTTTCCACCCACCCTTTCAAAACGAATTGGGGATGGAGGTTAATGGGGTGCGATCACCTAGCAGAGGCTCATGGGCCGGAAGGGCCTGTTACTGTGTTGTACATCTAAAAATTTTTTAAAGTATAAATGTTAGAGACAATCTGTCAATACTCACAAAAGCAGCTTTCTCTTGGTACTAGGTATAAAGTGAAATTAAACTTTAAAGTGCAGCCTGTCTGTCATTTTGGCCCAACTTGCTCCATCAGGAACTTGTCCATACATGTAAAATATCCATTTATTTACTGATCTTTGATATTTACTCATTTATTTGCTCATCTTTGATATTTTTGTTTCCATCATCTCTTTGATGGATGGTTTTAACGTGGATCAGATGTTTGCCCGCTGATGGGGCCTGATGTTTTATTTGAAGTTTGCCCTGACTGGCAATAACAGGAAGTTTATTGAGGGAGAGAGAGCAAGGCTGGATGACATAGCAGCTGCAGTGTAAAGATAAACACTATCTTCCTGTGTTTGATAGTGGGTTTTAGAGAGAGGCGACAGTTGGCCCAGATGGTGGTGGAAACCTAAAATGGAATACATTTAAACAGGAACGTTCGCTTTTTAGTTAATTGTCATGCGATTGCACAACCTGGAAAAATTGCATTTTCCGGTCCTTGATGCAAAACACGCAGACACATAGCCAGGCATAACTCAGGCCATGCATACAGATATAAGGGACAGTTAGCATAATGCTGTTACAGTGCCAGCTTTAGGTTTAAATCCTGTGGTGCCTGTGAGGAGTCTGTACGTTCTCCCCGTGTCTGCATAGGTTTCTCCCGGGGGCTCCAACCTTTCAAAACATATCAGCGATGTAGGTTAATGGGGTGCAATTGGGCAGCATGGGCTTATGGGCTGGAAGGGCCTGTTACTGTGCTGTATGTCTAAATTTAAAACTTAAAGATTTAAAGAAATATTGTCCAATGAATAGTTTAGAGGCAGATGGGGAAAACCAGCATTTGGAATTGCAATAGAGAGGCATTTTGAATGTCATGGACAAGTCAGGATGATGACCTTTTCCATAGCTCCATCATTCAGTCCAACGTGTTCATTTCTCTTGTGTAGCTCAGGGAACGAGGAAAGACCTGGTGGCTTCAACAGGTTCATCCGTTCTATTCCCCGGAACAGACACAAATTTCAAATATTTGAACTGGGAGTTCTCAAATCCCAGCAGGACTCTTCCCATCACTGAAGTGGATCAGCAACACACTATCGTTTTTGAAAAGTACAAGAATCGAATTGAGGTTCACCTAGCAGATGGGTCTTTTCTGCTCAAAGATGTAGGCCAAGCAGACATCGGCCAATACATAATGACCGTGGACTTAGAGCCAAAGCGGACCCGAATTCTAACTCTTAAAGTCTTTGGTAAGTGACCAGATGATCTGTAACACTGCACAACAAAGGTTTTCAAAAGGTTTGCTTCCTGAAAAAAAATTGGGGATTCTGATAGACCACTTCAAGGTGAACACAAAGGTAATTTCAGATTGGCTGTATCATGTAGGAAGTTAGAGAAACGTTAATCTTTTAATGAATTTAGCATGTTTAAATGCATAACGACGTCAACACGTTGTGTAAGTTCAACCAACCTAAAAAATGTTTTGCCGCTGATTTTCGTTTGTACTCAGCATCTGATGCCTCTCATGTCGTTGACCAGCAATAGTCGGCCAGCATTGATGGATTCCTGTTGCCCTGATCCTGCTTTCCCAGGGTCACAGTGTCCCGGTGAAACCTTTCACCGTGTCCGTCACTGATGGCGCCGAGATCGAAAGTGCGAAAGCAGGAAATGAATTTCCAACAACGTGTTGCACCTCGTGGTTTTGTATGCTTGAAGCATCATTTAAAATGTCAGGAAATCACAAAAAATAGATTATGCATAATAAACAGTATGTGATCAAAAAATGTTAAGGTGATTTTCATGACCAGAAGCCCAAAATCCATAAAATACACCCCAAAATGTTCAGGAAACAGGATCTTCATTCTCTGGTGTAATTAGTGAAACAAATCAATATCATGGTGAAACGTTGGTTCCCCTCTCCTTCCCGTAGACGCTGTGACCTGCTGAGTCTTCCAACACCTCCAGTGTCATGGTGACAATGTGTTGAGGCTCTGGTTTCTGGGGATGATTTTGGAAGTTCAGTTATTATTTTCAAGGTTCCTTTATTGTCATGTAATATTACACAAAATTGCCAGCCTGCTGTGAGAGTTGCCATTAGTGTCGCGCAGTACGAGAGAAAAAGCAGCAAAAGAGAGTCTCTTCAGAAACCCCGAGGGTCCATGAATTCGCCTCCAGCTTCCGCAGACGCTCAGACTCCCGTTCGACCTGTCAGCCGCCCCGAGCTCCAGATCCGAACCTCTGATGTGATAAGGAGGTCATCAGCGCCCCAGGCCTTTCTTGCCCTCGGTGCCCTCTCCAATCCTGGTCCCGGCGCCTGGTTCCCGCGAGCCGGTCTCCGGCAGCCCATGCGGGTCTCCTAATTGCAGGTCGCCCGCAATCTGCGG
The DNA here is from genome assembly GCF_036971445.1 of Narcine bancroftii. Taxonomy (NCBI): domain Eukaryota; kingdom Metazoa; phylum Chordata; class Chondrichthyes; order Torpediniformes; family Narcinidae; genus Narcine; species Narcine bancroftii. Next base: position 178,429,000 of record NC_091470.1, on the reverse strand, counting down.
GGGTCCCTCGGTCACCATGGTCATCGTCCTGTTGAGCATCTTCTCTGCTTTCAGATTTACATACACAACATGCGGCCAGGCAGAATTGCCACATGGGCAGTGAGGGAAATAAACTGTACACAACTTACACACGTAAACAAATAAAGAAATGTAAACAAACTGCCATACAGAGAGAATAACAAATCAGTAAAGTGCCCCAAATAAATGCATCCCTTATTGAGTTTGTCATTGAGGAGTCTGATGATGGGGAAGGGTGGGGGCAGCTGTTCCTGAACCTGATGGTGCAAGTCTTGTGGCCCCTAGACCTCTTTCCTGATGGCAGCAGCGAGATCAGGCCGTGTGTGGGTGGTGTGGATCCTTTTTTTTAAAATTTTTTATTTTTCACACCATAAACCACATTAACCATGATACACACTTTTTCCTTTTCAAACATATACAGTGCCATTTTCTCCCCCCCCTCCCATCCCACCCTCCCTACCTCCCCCCTCCCGTCCATTTAAAGTACAAAATCTAGTATACATTAAACCAGTCAAACAATGTTGTCATTCAATAAAAATAAACAAGAAATTCCACTGTCCATTATTTTCATTTCCTTCTCCTTCCGTTAATTTAGGTAGTGAATGTCCCCGGTAGGTTTTCGCTATTGTGTTTCATGAAAGGCTCCCATATTTGTTCAAATATTTCAATATTTTCAAATTATCTTCCGATTTCCAGGTTGACATAATACATTTTTTTGCTACGGCTAGAGCTATCTTAACAAATCTTTTTTGTGCATCCTCCAAATCAATTCCAAATTCTTTGTTTTTTATGTTACTTAGGAGAAAGATCTCTGGATTCTTTGGTATATTGTTTTCTGTAATTTTATTTAATATTTGGTTTAGATCTTCCCAAAATTTTTCTACTTTCTCACATGTCCAGATTGCATGAATTGTTGTTCCCATTTCTTTTTTACATCGAAAACATCTGTCAGATACTGTTGGGTCCCATTTATTTAACTTTTGAGGTGTAATGTATAGCCTGTGTATCCAGTTATATTGTATCATATGTAACCTCGTATTTATTGTATTTCTCATCGTTCCAGAACATAACTTCTCCCATGTTTCCTTTTTTATCTTTATATTTAAATCTTGTTCCCATTTTTGTTTAGTTTTACCATTTGTTTCCTCATTCTCCTTTTCTTGCAGTTTAATATACATATTTGTTATAAATCTTTTGATTATCATTGTATCTGTAATCACATATTCAAAGTTACTTCCCTCTGGTAAACTCAGACTGCTTCATAATTTGTCCTTCAAGTAGGATCTCAATTGGTAATATGCCAGCACTGTATCTTGAGTTATATTGTATTTATCTTTCATTTGTTCAAAGGATAATAATCTATTTCCTGAAAAACAATTTTCTTTTCTTTTGATCCTTTTTTCTCCCATTCTCTAAAGGAAAGGTTATCTATTGTAAAAGGGAGTAACTTGTTTTGCGTCAATATTAGTTTTGGTAATTGATAATTTGTTTTATTTCTTTTTACATGAATCTTCTTCCACATATTGAGTAGATGATGTAATACTGGAGAACTTCTATATTGTACCAATTTTTCATCCCATTTATATAATATGTGTTCAGGTATCTTTTCCCCTATTTTATCTAATTCTAATCTAGTCCAATCTGGCTTTTCCCTTGTTTGATAAAAATCTGATAGGTATCTTAATTGTGCGGCTCTATAATAATTTTTAAAGTTTGGGAGTTGTAAGCCTCCTTGTTTATACCATTCTGTTAATTTATCTAGTGCTATCCTCGGTTTCCCCCCTTTCCATAAAAATTTCCTTATTATTTTCTTTAACTCCTTGAAGAATTTCTCTGTCAGGTGTATTGGCAATGCCTGAAATAGGTATAATATCCTTGGAAAAATGTTCATTTTAATACAGTTTATCCTTCCTATTAGTGTTAATGGTAAATCTTTCCAATGCTCTAAATTGTCCTGTAATTTTTTCATTAGTGGATAATAATTGAGTTTATATAGTTGGCCGAGGTTTTTATTTATTTGTATACCTAGGTATCTTATTGCTTGCACTTGCCATCTGAATGGTGATTCTTTCTTAAATTTTGAGAAATCCGCATTATTCATAGGCATTGCTTCACTTTTATTTACGTTAATCTTGTCACCCGACACTTCTCCATATTCCTTCAATTTCTTATATAATTCTTTTATTGATAGTTCTGGTTCTGTTAAGTATACTATAACATCATCCGCAAATAAACTGATTTTATATTCCTTGTCTTTTATTTTTATCCCTTTTATATTATTTTCTGTTCTTATCAATTCTGCTAGTGGTTCTATAGCTAACGCGAACAATAAAGGTGATAGTGGGCATCCCTGCCGTGTTGACCTGCTTAAGTTAAATTGCTTTGATACATATCCATTTACTGTCACTTTCGGCAATGGTCCCTTATATAATGCTTTAATCCAATTAATATACTTCTCCGGTAAACTGAATTTTTGCAATACTTTGAATAAATAATTCCATTCTACTCTGTCAAAGGCCTTCTCTGCGTCTAAAGCAACTGCTACAGTTGGCGCTTTACTCCCTTCTACTGCATGAATTAAGTTAATAAATTTACAAATATTGTCTGTTGTGCGTCTTTTTTTAATAAATCCAGTTTGGTCTAGATTTACCATTTTCGGTACATACTCTGCTAATCTGTTTGCTAATAGTTTGGCTATTATCTTATAATCTGTGTTAAGTAAAGATATTGGTCTATATGACGCTGGTGCGAGTGGATCTTTCCCTTGCTTTAGTATTACTGTAATTATTGCTGTTTTACATGAATCTGGTAAGCTTTGTGTTTTATCAATCTGGTTGATTACTTCCAGGAGGGGAGGAATTAATAAATCTTTAAATGTTTTATAGAATTCTATTGGGAATCCATCCTCTCCTGGTGTCTTATTATTTGGTAATTTTTTTATTATCTCTTGTATTTCTACTATTCCAAATGGTTCTGTTAATTTATTTTGTTCCTCTATTTGTAGTTTTGGTAGTTCAATTTTAGTTAGAAATTCATCTATTTTCCCTTCTTTCCCTTCGTTTTCAGTTTGGTATAATTGTTCATAGAATTCTCTAAAGTTTTCCTTGATCTCCTTTGGATTATATGTGATTTGTTTGTCTTTTTTCCTTGATGCCAATACCATTTTCTTAGCTTGTTCTGTCTTAAGCTGCCATGCTAGAATTTTGTGTGTTTTTTCCCCTAGTTCATAATATTTCTGTTTTGTCTTCATTATATTCTTCTCCACCTTATATGTTTGTAGTGTTTCATATTTTATTTTTTTATCTGCCAATTCTCTTCTTTTAGTTGTATCTTCCTTCATTGCTAATTCTTTTTCTATATTTACTATTTCCCTTTCCAACTGCTCTGTTTCCTGATTATAGTCCTTCCTCATCTTGGTTACATAACTTATTATTTGCCCTCTAATGAACGCTTTCATTGCATCCCATAGTATAAACTTATCTTTCACTGATTCCGTGTTTATTTCAAAATACATTTTAATTTGTCTTTCAATGAATTCTCTAAAATCCTGCCTTTTGAGTAACATGGGGTTTTATCTCCATCTATACATTCTTGGAGGGATGTCCTCTAACTTTATTTTCAATATTAAGGGTGAATGGTCCGATAATATTCTTGCTTTATATTCTGTTTTTCTTACTCTATCTTGCATACGAGCTGATAACAAAAATATTCTTGAGTATTTTTTATGTCTAGCCAAGTAATATGAATATTTCTTTTCCTTTGGGTGTTGTCTCCTCCATATATCCAAAAGTTGCATTTCTTCCATCGATTTAATTATAAATTTGGTTACTTTGTTCTTTCTGTTAATTTTTTTCCCAGTTTTGTCCATATTTGAATCCAAATTCAGGTTGAAATCCCCTCCTATTAATATGTTCCCTTGCGTATCTGCTATCTTCAAAAAAATATCTTGCATAAACTTTTGATCTTCTTCGTTAGGTGAATATACATTGAGTAGATTCCAAAACTCCGAATATATCTGACATTTTATCATTACATATCTCCCTGCTGGATCTATTAGTTCTTCTTCTATTTTAATTGGCACATTTTTACTAATTAATATAGCTACCCCTCTTGCTTTCGAATTATACGACGCTGCTGTTACGTGTCCTACCCAATCTCTCTTTAATTTCTTGTGCTCCAATTCAGTTAAATGTGTTTCTTGCACAAACGCTATATCAATTTTTTCTTTTTTCAGTAAATTTAGCAGTTTCTTCCTTTTAATTTGGTTATGTATTCCGTTAATATTTAAAGTCATATAGTTCAGCGTAGCCATTTTATACTTTGTTTATCTCCCCTTTCCGTTTCTCCATCATTACCTTTCCTTCTTATCCATTTCTGCTTTCTTGTTTTGAACACTTTATAAGACAACATTTCTAAAACATCAAACATTTTCCCTATTCTCCTATTTAAAACTTCTTTAACCCCAATCTCCCCTCCCCCTCCTGAGTTGTCCTTTATCCCTTGTCGGACAACCACATCTCCCCTCTCCATTTGGATTTGCGAATTCACTCGCAAACGTCAGCTGATTTTGCAGTGACCGTAACTCCTCCCCACTCAGAAAAGATTTCAATTTTCATATGTAACAAAGGTCACTCTTTTAATTCCCTCCTTATGCCCTCTATTCCATTTCCCTCCCTTATTAATTCTTGTCTATACTCTATATATTTTCCTCTAAATACGGATACATTCATGTACGCACACTATATATATACACACATATACACCTTTACACACATACATATAGATCGTGGTCATTTTTACTCTTATTACATGTCTTCATCTCTCTGCTTGTTTTGTAGTTGTTCTGCAAATTTGCTTGCTTCCTCTGGATCCGAGAATAGTCTGTTTTGTTGCCCTGGAATAATTATTTTAAGTACCGCTGGGTACCTTAACATAAATTTATATCCTTTTTTCCATAAGATCGTTTTCGCTGTATTGAACTCCTTCCTCTTCTTCAGTAGTTCAAAACTTATGTCTGGATAGAAAAAAATGTTTTGACTTTTATATTCCAGTGGCTTTTTGTCTTCTCTTACTTTCTTCATTGCTTTCTCCAATATATTTTCTCTTGTTGTATATCTTAAGAATTTTACTAAAATGGATCTTGGTTTTTGCTGCGGTTGTGGTTTCGGGGCTAAAGTTCTATGTGCCCTCTCTATTTCCATTTCTTCCTGTAATTCTGGTCTTCCCAGGACCCTGGGGATCCAATCTTTTATAAATTCTCTCATATTCTTGCCTTCTTCATCTTCCTTAAGGCCCACTATCTTTATATTATTTCTTCTATTATAGTTTTCTATCATATCTATCTTCTGAGCTAACAGCTCCTGTGTCTCTTTAACTTTTTTATTAGATTCTTCTAATTTCTCTTTTAAGTCTTCTACTTCCATTTCTACAATTGTTTCTCGTTTTTCCATATTTTCCACTCTTTTTCCTAACTCTGATATGGCCATTTCCATTTTATTCATTCTTTCTTCTGCATTCTTAATTCTTTTTATCTCATTAAATTCTTGTAATTGCCATTCTTTCACTGATTCCATATATTCTTTAAAAAAAGATACATCCATTGTCTTGCTTTTCTCTTCTTCTTCCACTTCTTTCTCTTCTTCTTCTTCTTCTTCCTCTGGGTTGACCATCTGTTGTTTCCTTGTTTTCTTTTTACCCTCTTCTTTCTTGTTGTCGTTATTGTCTGTGTTCTGCACCTGCTGCTGTGCTGCAGGTGTCTCTCTCAGCTGTGGAGATCGACTCCGCAGCTGTTCCCCCCTCCCGTCAGTGTGTTTTTTTTCATGCGCGGTTGCGCACTTTTACTCGGCTCTGCGAGCCATTTTTGTAGTCCCGAGCCCGGGACTTCCACTGACCTGTGGGAGCGGGCCTCTCTCTCCGCGGCGGGCCTCCTCGGACAGGTAAGGCCTTCACCTTCTTCTTCTGATGTCTTTCCTTCTTCTTTTCTTCCCATTGTTTTTGGTTTTTCTTTCTTCGCTGCCATTGTCTTCACACTTTTACTTTCACTTTGTTTTGGTTTTTAAGTTTGTGCCTTTGTTTTTTTTCTCTATCTTTTTTTAAACTTTTTTGGAGAGGGCTGGAGTTCCCCGACCGGCCACTTCTCCATCACGTGACTCCCCCTCTTGTAGTATATCTTAGGAATTTTACTAAAATAGATCTTGGCTTTTGTTGTGGTTGTGGTTTAAAGGCCAATGCTCTATGTGCCCTTTCTATTTCCATTTCTTGCTGTAGTTCTGGACATCCTAAGATCCTGGGGATCCAATCTTTTATAAACTCTCTCATATTCTTGCCTTCTTCATCTTCCTTAAGGCCCACTATCTTCATGTTATTTCTTCTGTTATAATTTTCCATTATATCTATTTTCTGAGCTAACAGCTCTTGTGTCTCTAACTTTTTTATTAGATTCCTCTAATTACTTTTTTAAGTCCTCTACCTCCATTTCTACTGCTGCTTCTCGTTCTTCCACCTTGTCCATTCTTTTTCCCATTTCTGATAAGGTCATATCTATTTTATTCACTTTCTCCTCTGTACTGTTTATTCTTCTTCTTAAATCACTAAATTCTTGTGCTTGCCATTCTTTAAATGAATCCATGTATTTAATAAGAGAAAGTATATCCATTGTCTTGCCTTTCCCTTCTTCTTCCATTTCACTGTACTCTTCCTCTTCCTCTTCTTCTTCCTCTGGGTTGGCCATCTGTTGTTTCTTTGTTGTCCTTTTCTTCTCTTCTTTCTTGTTTTCGTTGTCTTCTATGTTCTCCTCTTGCTGCTGCTGTTCTGTAGCTGTCATTGCTGGCTGTGGAGATCGACTCCCCAGCTGGTCGCCCCTCCCGTCGGTGTGTTTTTTTGCATGCGCATCGCGCATGCGCGACTCCTCGCGCATGTGCGGTTGCGCACTTTTACTCAGCTCAGCGAGCCATTTTTGTAGTCCACTTTCTACCGACCTAAGGGAGCGGGTTTCTCTCTCCACCACGGGCCTCTTCGAACAGGTAAGGCCTTCTCCTTCTTCTTCCGTTGTTTTCTCTTCCTCTCTTCTTACCGTTGGTTTCGATTTTTCTTTTTTCGTCGCCATCTTCTTTCCACCTTTATACTCACTTTACTTTAATTTTTATTTTTGTACCTTTGTGTTTTCCTTTATTTTTTTCAACTTTTCTGGAGAGGGCTGGAGTTCACCGTCCGGCCACTACTCCATCACGTGACTCCTCCCTGGTGTGGATCCTTGACGATTATGGCAACATTCCCTGTCAATGTTCTCGATAGTGGGGGAGGATTTTGCCTGGGATGCGTCCACTATCTTTTGCAGGGCCTTCCAGCAGAAACCCGTTCAATCCAGATGGTGAAGTGAGTTCCCACTCGCTCCTGGTTGAGGGAGGAATTCCCAGGATGCAATGCCAAACCTCAGCCTTGGCAATTTCTGCAGCGTCATGTAAAACCGTACACCCTCAATGAACAGTGTGGTAAACCACTGTCTTTTGGGCTCACCTTTCGGCCGGTTGCACCTGTTACCCCTCCCCACAGGTTCCTGTATAAAGGTGGCTGTCCACAGCCCCCTCCTCAGTGCAGGACCGTCGAACAGTAGGGATGTGCTTGTGTTCTTAGGTGAATAAAAGCCTAATGGTTTCTTCACAACAGTCTTTCGAGTAGTTGATGGGGCATCAATTTTATTCACTTAAAGTTTTTTTTCCAGTGGAGCAGATTCTGGAGTCCGACAAGCTGGAGATCGACCGTTGATTGCCTGAGGCATAGCCAACTTTGAGCTGAGCTGGTTTGAAGCCTTCCTGCAGGGCCTCCTCAACCACTGTGCGATCAGAGACTGACAAACTCTAAGTGCTGCACTCCCAGGCCAGCACCCTGGTGTCCTCCACGATCAGGGATGTGACATCGTGCCAGGAAGCCATGGACAGACATTCTCCTAGTGACTCAAAAACAACCCAAATATCTTGGAGCCCTGTGAGCCCTCGGCAGGGCCTGTGTGCGCAAGGCCGTGCCCACTGCGGAGTACACAGAGGACTTGATCCGGGACGCCTACGTCGCGGGGATCAGGTCAAACTGTGTCCGACAGAGGCTCCTGGAACTCAGTCTGCGGAGAGCAGTTGAGCTGGTGGGTTCACTGGAGGTGTCTCTCTAGAACATGAAGGCTGCCTCAACCGATAGCGCAGACACCTCATGGTCACCCCCAGGCACCACCATCTTGGGGCGCGCCGCCACGTCCTGCTCTGCTAATGACCAGACTATGGCAGCAGTGTTCTGCGACCACCTCCCGCTGCATTCGCCCAGCTACGGTGGCAACCTGACCACAGCCACGATGCTACGGGAGCACCCAAAGTGCTGCTTCCATGGCCTGGGCAAGCACCAAAGGAAACACAGCCGGCAAAGGATTCAATACGCTCCAGCTGTGGGAAGAAGGGCCACTATGCAGCAAAGTGTGAGTCCAAACCCCTTCCTAGCAGTGTGGATTGTGTGGGCCGCCATCCAAGATACCGTCATCTGTGGGGGACGCCATCTTGGGTGCCATCTTCAGGACCCAGTAGCGCTACGTGCGGCCCCCTAAGGGGGCTGCCATCTTGGGCGCCATATTTGGGACCCAGCAGTGCCACCTGCGGACCCTCAGGGCCTCCATCTTGGACACCACCATCTTCCACGGCAGCGATGTGCATCAACCCGACACTGGCCTCCATCTCACTCGACCAGGACAGCCAACATCAACTTCCCGTACCTCGATAATGTCACCATCTGTGGCCACGACCTGCAGGACCATGACGCCAACCTCCAGAAATTTCTCAAAACAGCCAAGTTCCTTAACCTTACGTACAACAAGGCCAAGTGCGTGTTTCGTGCAACCCACCTGGCCCTCCTTGGCTGTGCCATGGAGAATGGAGTTATCGGCCCGGACCCTGACCACATGCGGCCACTCCTGGAGCTTCCCCTCCCACACAGCCTCAAGGCCCTGAAGAGGTGCCTCAGGTTCTTTTCCTATTATGCTCAGTGGGTCCCCATATATGCGGACAAGGCCCGGCCCCCTCATCGAATCCACATCCTTCCCCCTGGTGGCAGAGGCCTGTGCAGCCTTCAATTGCATTAAGGCCGATATAACCAAGGCCATGATGCACGCTGTGGACAAATCTGCCCCGTTCCAGGAGGAAAACGTTGAGCCAGAATTTGCCCTGGCAGCCACCCTTAACCAGACTGGCAGGTCAGTTGCCTTCCCTTCACGTCCCCTACAGGTCCCTGAGACTTGGCTCTCCTCGGTCGAGAAAGAGGCCCAGGCCATTGTCGAGGTAGTGGGTCACTGGCGCCATTACCTGGCTGGAAGGAGATCCACCCTGCGGATTGATCAACGTGCAATTGTGTTCATGTTTAACCATTAGCAGCAAGACAAAATCAAAAATGACAAAATACTGAGGTGGAGAATTGAATTGTCCACCAACAATTACGATATTCTGTACCGGCTCAGAGCTGCCCGTGGGTTCTGTCCCAGCAAACAAATCGACCGACCGCAGAGTCTCCACAATGATCTCTGCCACCTCGGAGTTACCAGGGTATTTTGACTTTGTAAAAGCCTGCAACCTGCCGAATTCTATCGACGAGATCAGGTCCAGGACAAAGAACTGCCAGGTCTCCGCTGAATGCAAACTGCACTTCTACCAGCCAGACAGGGCACAATTAATCAAAGCCACCTGCCCCTGTGAGCGACTCAGTGTCAATTTTAAAAGACCCTGCCCTCCACTGACCACAATGTGTATTTTCTGAACATCATCGATAGTACTCCTGTTTTCCATTTCCCATCCCCTGCTCGGACATAACGGCTTCCCCAGTTATATCCACAGTGACCAGGGGCCTTCTTGTATGAGTGACGATGCGCCAGTACCTGTTGGCCAGGGACATTGCCACGAGCAGGACCAGTAACAACCCCCAGGGTCACGGTCAAGTGGAGAGGGAGAACGCTACGGTCTAGAAGACCGTCCTCCTGGCCTGCGGTCTAAGGGCCTCCCAGTCTCCCGCTGGCAAGAGGTTCTCCCGGACACCCTCCACTCCATCAGGTCCCTGCTAGATACGGCTACAATGCCACACTGCGTGAACGGATGTTTTCCTTCCCCAGGAAATCTGCGACAGGGACCACATGACTGGCATGGCCGACATCACCAGGGCCTGTCCTACTCCGGAGCATGTGAGGATCCATCAACCTGACCCCCCCACCTCCATGCCAACTCCCAAATGTCTACATGGCATACCTGGACGTACACGGGTCTGAGCAAAATGTAGACAGGCATCTGAACAAAATGGTGGAGGAGAGGGGCAGGGGAGGAGCATGGTCCCACAGGGAGGGGCAAGGGGCAGGGGGAGGAGCATGGTCCCACAGGGAGGGGGTCATAGGTGGATAAGGCACAGATGCAAACGTGGGGAGGGGGGACGACTCTATGAACAGGGAGGGAAGGGAGTGGAGAGCTGGAGGGAAAGAGGAAGGGTTGGGGAAGGGAGGGTGAACAGGGAGTGGGCTGGCAGATACCAGTTGGAGAGGGCCCAGACGGAGAATGAGGCGTTGCTCCTCCAGTTTACGGGCGGTCTTGGTTTGCTGGTGCATGAGGCCACGGGCACGTCAGAGCGGGAGTGGGGCACGGAGTTAGCCGCAGGGAGGTCCCCTCCTTAGTGTCTTCACTGCATTCTGCTGGTAGAAGTTGGTGCCTTGGTTCATTAATTGGAATACCTCTGCCTTTCTCCAGATTCTCTTCCCGTGCCATTCATCTCCTGTACACACAGCCCTGAGAACCACACCACGATGCTGACCTGCTGGGTGGAGAGTGGGAAAGCCACTTCTATTCTGTGGACAAAAGATGCAGAAGTGCTCCCAGTTGACCCTCGGCAACTCTTGTCAGATGGGAACATGACTCTGATCATCTGGAGCTCACAGACATCTGACTCTGGGTACTACACCTGCAGGGTAGAAAACCTAGTCAGTTGGAATCACAGCACATACCATCTGGTCATCGTGGGTAAGTCTGTCAGAACTGCAGGAACTTGCACGGTGTGTACCGCCATTCACTCCATGGTGATCTCTCAGCTGCACAAGGACCTCCCTCACTCTTGTAAATGGCAGATAGAATTTGAGGGAACTTGGGCAAACAGATGAGAGTATTGGGAGGTTACACACACTTGGGGGGTGGGCGGGAGGAAGGGAATCAAGTTTGACCAAGTACAACCCAACGAAACAGCATTCTCCAGTCCTCGGTACAAAACACGCAGACACACAGTCAGACATAACACACAGACAGACAAACAGAACATATGCAGGACGAGCATTTCATCCATACAAATGAATAAATATTACTTTGTACATATGAGAGTCTCGGAGGGTCAGTGCGGGTGATTCCTTTGGTCGTTCAGCGTCCTCCCTGCCCATGGGGAGAAGCTGTTCCTCAGCTCGTGGTGCTGGCTCTGATCCTCCTGGATCTCTTCCCCGATGGGAGCAGCTGAAAGATGCTGTGCGCAGGGTGGAAGGGTCAATGATTTCACCCGCCATCTTCAAACAACGATCCTGGTCGATCACATCGATGGTGGGGGAGGGAGAACCCAGTGACCCTCTCTGCCCCTCTTATGGTCTTGTGGATTGACCTCCGATCCATTTCTTTGCAGCCACCATCCCTGCACTGTGATGCAGCCGGCCAGGTCGCTCCCGATAGAGCTCCTGTAGAAGGTTGACGGGATGGTGGCCGGTAGCCTTGCCCACTTCAGTCTTGTCATGAAGTGTAGTTGCTGTTGCGCCTTCCTGACAAGTGAGATGTTGAGTGTCCACGATCTGTCACTGGTTAAATGAACTCCGAGGAACCTGGTGTCTCCACTCTCTCCACCACAGAGTAGAGGAGGGTGGTCATTCCTGGTCCTCCTGAATCCACAATCATCTTCTTCGTCTTGTCCACCTTGAGACTCAGGCTGTTACTCTCCCACCACCTCACGAGAGTTTCCATCTCCTACCTCTGCTTCTCCCGTGCCCCTTCCTCCTTCCTATCCTCCTGCCTCCACCTTTTGATTCAGGCACCTGCCTGTCTGTTCCCCCCCCCCCCCCCCCCATCCAAGAGCCCATCCAATTCCTTCCCGCGGATGCTGCGCGATTTGCTGAGTTTCTCCACCACGTCTGTGTGCGTTATGCTCAACCACAGCCCTTCCTGTTTTACTTCTCCTGTTGCAGACCCCGAACCCCAGCTGCGAAGTCGATATGGACTGTTTCCAGCTGCTATCTTACTGTGTACAGTGGTCGTGCTGAATATTCGATTTGCATTTGGTGAGTATGCGGGATAGTCTGATTTGGAGATAAATATTAGATAGGCCTCGGGGAAATATGGCCATGCTTTTCTTCAGCAGGGTAGAATCAGGCTTCCCGCTGCCCCGACAGGCCAGTTCCAGGCTCCCCCAAGGATCTGAGGTCCATTCAACGCTCAGTCCCGAAATGTCGGTTCTGAATCTTTATCAATGAAGTTCGCTGTCTGACCTGCTGCGTTTCTCCAGCATCATGTTTTTACTTTGACCACCATGTCTGCAGACTCTCGTGTTTCACTTCTGCTCAGACAGATGCCCTGACTGCTCACCTTGTCTTTCCCTCGCCCCCCCCCCCCCTCCCCGCCGGGAAGGTGGAATGTTTTTAACTTGATCGTGTATTGATGCAGGTAAACCCATGGCCTTGGGGAAACTCAGCAGGTCCTTTATAAATAAAGATAATGATACTTCACCAATGTTTCAACCTTCCTCGAGGTCTGTGCAAAATGTAGGCAGGCACCTGAATAATTAGGTGGTTTGGGGGTAGGGGCAGGGGAGGGGCACAGTCACATAGGGAGGAGGTAGAGCTTGAAGGCATGCAGATGGGGAGAGAGTCCACAGAACAAAGGAGAACTCCTCCAGGACAGGTACCCCTTTAAGAGATGTCACGGAGTTTTGCATAAGTTAAACAGAAAGGTCTGCAGATGCTGTGGTTGAAGTGAAAACATGACTCAGGGGAAAGGGAGCAGGTCAAGCAGGGTCCTTTATACAGCAGAGATAGAGATACATAACTGACATTTCGGTGTTGAGCCCTTCCTCAAGGTACGAGGAAAATGTTGGCAGGCTCCCGGACAAAATTGTGTGTGTGGGGGGGGGGGGGGGGGAAGGGGCAGGGGGAGGAGCATGGTCCCACAGGGAGCGGGGTGTCATAGGTGGATAAGGGAGCAAGTGGCACAGGAGCAAACAGGGGGGGGGAGTGGCTCTGTGAACGGGGAGGGAAGGGGGTGGAGAGCTGGGGTTGGAGAGCTGGAGGGAAGGAGACAGAGGGAGGAAGGACGGGGCGTGGAAGTCGATGTTAAATCCATCCAGTTCAAGAGGGCCCAGACGGAATATTTGGTGTTGCTCCCACGATTTGCAGGTGGCCCGGGTTTGGCCGTCCATGAGGCAACTTGTTGATGCTGATGTTCTTCTGCCCTCACAGGTTCCAGAAGATAATTCAATGGGCCTGATTCCTCAATTCACTAGGACAGGGGTGGTCAAACTAGCTTATCATAAGAGCCGCATACCTTAAATTTCAGATGTTTGAGAGCAGTAGCAGTCACGCAATCGCAAGCCACATCCACTAACATTATCGTTAGCCCCTTTCAGGTGGCCAGAATGCCCAAATGTAAAGCCGTCTAAAATACCTGAATGCGGCTGTCGGGAGGCCACCTGAAAGCAGAGAACCCGTTCCTGAGGTGTTCTTACTCAACCCACCTTGGGGAGGTATATTCTCCACTCTCCCCTAGGCACCTGAAAGCAGCAAGCAGGGGATGGGCTGATGACAATACATTGCAGATAGCAAAGAAGCACTGTTTCAAAGGGAACAATTTTGCAAAAGATTTATTTCTCATGAAGTCCACACACCAAAAGTTTCCTCTCGGCACCTGAAAGCAGCTCAGGCAAAGCTGCTAGCAACTTTCAAGTGCCTAGCAACGGGCTGGCTGTTGAAAGTCAGTTGGCGACCCGCTGACACCCACCCTCACCGCTGGGGACACCCGCCCTCCCCGCAAGCCGCTCATTACATGTCAAAGAGCTGCATGTGGCTTGCGAGCTGTGGTTTGGCCACCCCTGCATTAGGAGAAGGTCAGCAAGGACACCCCCATCTCCCAATTTCACGAATCCACGCTCTCCCGTAGTTAGTTCCTATCACTGCACTGGGAGCCAGATCCTGTAACCCTCCAGCAGGCATGGTTAGCATAGGGTTAGTGCAAGGCCGGTACAGCACCAACGATCGGAACCGGGGTTTGAATCTGCGCCGTCTGTAAGTAGCTTGGACGTTTTCCCCATGTCTGCATGGTTCTCCCCGTGTCCCAAGGGAGGGTCTCCGGTTTCCTCCCATTGCACACTGGCGTCACTCGGTGGGGGGGGGGGGGGCGGTGCAAACCATACCAGGTGACACCATCAGAGGAGGGGTGACACCAAAATGAAATTTTTGTGCAGTGTTTCAGCAGAAATTTATTATTTTTAAAAATATCCTTGTCGTTCGTTCTAACAACAAAAACATTTTCCATAAACCCAGCTTACATGTATCGATAGACCTATGAGACTGAAACACGAAACTCATTTACATTTTTTACCTTCTAAAGTGTTCCAGTCATTATTACCCAGTGACAACGACGCTTCAGATCACATGGTTTTGTCTGCAAGCGGCACCAGCAAGCATTGTTGTTTTTGTTGCTGCCAGTTGTATGATACTATAATTTAATAGTGTCATCTTAATTTTGCTAGTTGTTTATCACCAATATATTTATTAATAAACATGAATTACGATTTACTAGTAACATTAGTATAAAAGATTACTAAGATCACCAACGACATATATATACTACAAACCCTCCAACTCCCACAGCCACCTGGTCGACATGTCCTCACACTCTGCCCCTGCGAGGATTCCATCCCCTTCTCTCCACGTCTCCATCTCTGCTGCATCTGTTACCCAAGATGAGCTTTTCCAGTCCAGGTTCTGAAATGTCTGCCTTCCTCCATAAGCAGGGCTTCCCCTCTGCCACCATCAACTTGGCCCTCATCTGCATCTCCTCCATTTCCCGCTCCCTCTGCCCCCAGACGCAACCAACATAGAATCCCCTTCATCCTCACCTACCACCCCCACCAAAACAGGCCATGTCGGCCTTTCAAGTCCGCAGCAGTTCACTAGAACAACTCCACTAGCTCAAATCTCCCACTCTCTGCCAATAACCCTCCAACCTCCTCACCTCCATGTACACATCCAACCTTCTCTTAAATGACAGAAGGCACTCTGCCGCAACTATCTCATTCAGAAGATCATTCCATTCTGCCACCACTCGCTGAGTGAAAAAGCATCCTCTAATAATTCTTCTAAAGTTTTGCCCCCTTACCCTTAACTCATGGCCTCTTGTTCCAACCTCCCCTGCCCTCAGGGGAAAGAGTCTGTTTATGTCTAGTCTATCTATTCCTTTCATAATTTTAAATACCTCTACGTTCCAATGAATAAAGTCCCAGTCTCCTTAATCTCTCCCTGCAATCCAGATAACACCCTTGTAAACCTTCTCTGCACCCTCTCCACCTTATCTATATCCTTTGTACAATTTGGAGACCAGAACTGAGCATAATACTCCAAACCTGGCCTCAACAATGACTTAAACAGCTGCAGCATCACCTCCCAGCTCTATATTCTACACTATGATTTATGAAGGCCAGCATACCCTATGCCTTCTTAGCCACCCTGCTGCATGGGAATCCACCTTCAATGAACTCTTTCCCATAACCCCCAGGTCCCTTGCTCCTCTGCGTGCCTCAATACCCTCCCCTTAACTGTATATGTCCTATTCTGGTTATTTTTACCGAAATGCAGCACCTCACACTTGTCTACATTGAATTCCATCTGCCAACTTTCAGCCCACTCTTCCAAACAAACAAAAATCCTTCTGTAATCCAAGAAAATCTACCGCACTACCTCCACCACTCCCCCTATTTTCATATCATTTGCATATTTGCTTACCCAGCAAATATGAAACATAAAGATCCTGTACTCTCAAAATCTCACCCATAAATGCCCCCCAAATTTTCTCCACACCCTCCTCTAAATCATTAATATAAATGATAAACAAGGGACCCAGCACCGATCCCTGAGGCACCCCGCTTGTCACAGGTTTCCAACCTGACATACAGTTGTCCAACATGACTCTCTGCTGTCTATCTCCCAACCATCTCTGAACCCATGCCACAATCTCTCTACTAATCCCTAGTGACTGAACCTTCCTTATGAACCTTCCATGCAGAACCTTATCAAAAGCCTAACTAAAATCCAAATAGATCACATCAACCGCTCTACCTTCATCCACCTTTTTTGTCACTTTCTCAAAAAACTCAACAAGGTTCATCAAACATGACTTTCCTTTTACAAAAGGTGCCCCTATTCAATCCCTGCCTATCCAGATATGTACATATACTATCTCAAAGAATACCCTCCATAACCTTCCCCACCACCGAAGTCAAACTTACTGGCCGATAATTACTTGGCCTACACCTACTGCCTTTTTTGAACAATGGAGCAACATTTGCAACCCTCCAATCCTGTGGTACCACCCCCTCCTCCAGTGATCTTTGAAAAATCACTGTCAGTGCCCCCTTTATTTGTTCCTTGACCTCCCTTAAAGTCCTGGGAAAAATCCCATCAGGACCAGGAGACTTATCCACCTTAATTGACCCTAGAAGCTCCAAAACTCTCACTTTACTAATCCCTATCCTATCCATAACTAAACCCTTTGCCTCTTATCTCGTATAGCCCAATGTCCCTTTCCCTCGTGAATACGGACGAGAAAAAAGTGTTCAATATTTCTCCCAACACATACAGTTCCTGACATAGTTCACCGGTTCCATCATCCAGTGGACCTACTCTATCCTTAACCCTCCTTTTACTGTTCACATATCTGTAAAAACCCTTAGGATTCACCTTCTCCTTATTAGCTATGGACTCCTCATACCTTCTTTTTGCCTTTCTAATTTCCCTCAAGGTTCTTCCTGCAATCTAAGTAATGACCATATATCTCCTCAATCCCTTGATTTTTATATTTGGTATAGGCCTCCCTCTTGTCCCGAACCAACTCCTTAATTTCACCGAAAACCACAGCTCCCTCAAACCTCTAGTCTTCCCCTTCGGCCTGACTGAAACATAAAGATCCTGTACTCTCAAAATCTCACCCATAAATGCCCCCCAAATTTTCTCCACATCCTTTCCGGCAAAAAGATCAGCCCACACAACTCTCTGCAAATCCGTTCTCATTTCTCCAAATCTGGCCTTCCCCCACGCAAAGACCTTCAACCTCGGACCCAACCTTTCCCTTTCCATCATTAAGCTAAATCTAATGGACTCATGATCACTGGATCCGAAGTTCTTTCCAATGTTTACCTCCGTCACCTGCCCCATTTCATTCCCAAACAACAGATCTAGCACTGCTCCCCTTCTAGTTGGCGTCTCAACATATTGTTGCACAAAGCAATGCTGAACACAATGCATAAATACTAAGCCATCCTGCCTTTTTACTGACTGCGTTTCCCAATCTATGTTTGGAAAATTGAAATCCCCAACCAACACCACCCTATTTCTCCTGCACATCTCACCTATTTCCTTGCACATTTGCTCTCCTCGTTCCCTTTCCCCATTTGGAGGCCTATAATATACCCCCATAATAATAACCTCACCCTTCTTATTTTTCAGCTCTACCCACACTGCCTCCCTCGATGAGCCCTCCAGTCTACCTTGTCTCAGCACTGCTGTAATGTCCTCACTGACAAGTAATGCCACACCTTCCCCCTCTTAATCCACCAACTCTGTCACATCTAAAGCACGAAATCCTGGAACATTCAACTGCCAGTCACAACCTTCCTTCAACCACATCTCGCTAATGTCCACAACATCATAATGCCACATGTCAATCCACACCTTTAGCTCATCCAGCTTCCTTGCTACGCTCCTCGCATTAAAATAAATACATCTCGGGGATCGCCTACATCCTCCCTTCTGCATCTTCTGCATATCCTCCTCTTCCATTCTCACAATTTTCACTACAACATCTGTTTACTACTTCCTGCATTTCCTCCCTCAAATTATTTAAACTTGTCTCTTTCCTTATCCTACTAACCCTCACCCTGCTGTCCTGCCTAACTTGAAACCCTGTCCCCAACCATACTAGTTTAAATCCCCCCGACAGCCCTAGCAAATGCCCCTTCCAGGAGACTGGTCCCTCTGAGATTAAGATCTAACCCATCCTTACAGTATAGGTCCCATCTTCCCCAAAAAAAGGTCCCAGTGGTCCTAGAACTTGAAACCCTGTCTCTTACTCCACCCCTTTAGCCACGTGTTTAACCTCCACCTAATTCTATTTCTGCCCTCACTCTCATGTGGTACAGGAAGCAATCCAGAGATTACCCCCTTAGTGGTCCTCCTTTTAAGCTCCCTACCCAACTCCCTATACTCATTCTGCAGGACCACTTCCTCCTTCCTTCCAACATCATTGGTACCAACATGTACCACAACCTCAGGCTCTTTACCCTCCCCTTTTAGGATGTTCTGAACACGCATAGTCACATCCCGGACCCTGGCACCAGGGAGGCAAACCACCATCCAGTTTTTCTTAACACATCCACAAAAACCTCTGTCTGTCCTCCTAACCATTGAATCCCCAATAACTATTGCCCTTTTCCTTTTATCCCTACCTTTATGGGTCACAGAGGTTGACACCACGCCTCTGCCCACCATAGTCTGACTCTCTCCCTCCTCAGTTCTCAAGGTGGAGGACCAATTTCTGAAGATTTCAGATTTGTGTGCTTGCACATGAACCTGACCCCTCCCTTTCCTCCTCCTAATGGTAACCTACTGCCCCTCCTCCCATGGCCCCTGAGCGACCATCTGCCTGTAGCTCTTGTCTACAGTAGCCTAATTCTCCCTAACCAGAGAGAGGTCATCGAGCTGCAGCTCATGCTCCCTGACTCGGTCCCTTAAATATGGCAGCTCAACCCACTTTGTGCACATGTGGATGTCCGGGAGACGTGAAGGCTCCATGACTTTCCACATATGACACCAAGACCAGAAAACTGCCCTCACACTCATCCTTCCTCCTCCTCACACTTTAAAAATAAATAGATATATATTAAATTAACTGTGAATGTCTTACCTTTAGTCCAGCTCGCTCGACCTCAGCCTCTGCTCGCTGAAACCTCAAAGACCCACTCCTTCTCTGGGCCACTCACTCACTGGGCCGCTCCTCTATACTGACCCTCCTTTTTATTGACCCCTTGACCAATTAACCCCCTCACTCTCTCCAAGCTCCCCCTGCTCCAGATCGTCGCCCGAACTCCAGTCACCGCCTCCTCCGACTCACAGCCAAAACCTCCCCTCTTTTCTCCCCTCTCCCCCATTTCCTGCCTTTCCAGTTCTTTCACCTGCACAGCCCTGCCTTTCCCCTCAGGGCTGCTGTCACAAGATCACAAGACAAAGGGACATAAGCAGGCCACTAGGCCCATCGAGTCTGTTTCGTAAATCTACACTCATCTACTGTGATGGTATGGACTGTATGTATTCATTGACCTGTAAAGGCTCGGGCTGGCCTGCCCTCCGATGACACTCTCCCCTGGACTCCTCCTCCTGTGACCTAGGCCATAAACGTCAAGACCCTCTCCCTTCCCTGTATTCCCTAGCCTGGATCTGGGCCAGCTCCAATCTTGTGTGGAATAAGGCCTATTATTCCCCTCAGTCTTTGTCTCGGTAATTATTGGGGCTACGGTAGTGCCCAACAACTACTCTACCTCCCCCCACCCTTCTCCCCCCATCATCTCCTGCCCCCCTTCCACCTCCCACTCTTTGATGCTGATGCTCCCCAGCGTTTTCTCACTTTGTCAAAGGGCTCAAGCCCAAAATGTTGGTTCTGTATCTCTGATGAGTCTCTCCAGCTTGGTGTGTTTTAACGTACTAAGAATTCTGTATGGTACGGAGGAGCTCCATGAGGGGGGTGGGGAGGTAGGGTGACACCAAGCTTAGTGATGCCACTGTCCCAACTTTCAAAATGTACAGGGTTCATTGGGTGGCACGGACTCGTGGGCCAAAAGGGCCTGTTGCTGTGCTGCATGTCTAATCTTAAACGTTCAGCTGCGCAGCCCACAACGCTTCACCACAACAGCTGCAGGATAAAGCAGGTACACCTTGCAAACAATTTAATTGGACTGTAACAGAAAGTCAATTGAATTAGAATTTGGAAGGAGGTGCCTCCCTCCCCCGGCCTAAGTGGAACCGTTTTCAGGCGCCTTTTGACAAGCCACCACACGAGACAAGGACTGTGTGGTTATGATTAAGTGTATTCGTGGGGGTTGAAGATTAGTAAAGAGGTAGCATAAAGAGATGTTGATCAGGTTGGAAGGGGGGAGTGACCCAAGTTTGACAATGACATGGAAATAGGGGATTTTCATGTGTTTATGTACACAGAGCATGCATTTACTGTAAACAGGGAGTAAGTCCAGGGAGTTGGAAAGTAGGAAGTTGGCCAAAGGTTTTTGTGCATTTAACCATTTGGTGACCTCAGTTGGATCCTGTCAGACCAGCCACATTGTTCCCCAGTTTGTCACGGGACCAGAAAAGGTGATGGTGTTTCGGTCCAGCTTCCCCTGTGAGCTGTTGGAGATGATTGTGTGGCTCACAGTGACAGATACGTCCTGGGGCAGATTTTGTCACCAGAATCTTTTCAATCCTTCATTTTGTTTAAAAGATCAACACACACACACACACACACATACACACACACACACACACACACACACACACACACACACACACACACACAAATCCAAGGCAGGGTCCCATTTGGAACCTGGGGAGAATCTAGGGGGGGATTCTCAGATCAGGCCCTGGTGAGAGGGCTTTCTCAATCCAAGGTGGAACAGGATAGGGCTGCCTGTCCGAAGCTCAACTGATGAAATGCAAAAAATACAAAGTGGAATCATCCTCAGACCTAGGTGAAACATCCCACAAACCTGTAAACATTTGCATGTTCTGACATATTCAAATGTATTCAAAACCCTTTCTAAGCATTTACAATCAAAACAAATCAACAAGTTGGCTGAAATGATCACTGAATTTTTTAAATGCTCGATGAAAAGTTTATAGTAGAAATTTTTATTTCAAGCCAATGACACTGGACAACTACTTTTCTTCCAAAGGTTCACTTCCTGTAAACAAATGAGATTCTGATAGACGACTTCTAGCTGAGCACAAAGATAATTTCAGAAGTTGGAGAAACTTTTATTGAATTTTGCATGTTTAATCACATCAGTTTAACCGAACTAAAAATGTTTTGCCGCTGATTTTTGTTTGTACTCAGCATCTGATGCCTCTCCTGTCAGTGTCCAACAATAGTCGGCCGGTGTTGACAGATTTCAGTTGCCCTGATACCGCTTTCCTAGGGCCGCAATGTCCTGGTGAAACCTTTCACTGTGTCCTTCACTGACGGGGCATCGAGATCAGTGGGGATGGTGTCCAAGTGCGAAAGCAAGAAATGAATTTTCAACGACATGTTGCGTTTCATTTGTACGCTTGAAGTAGACTTAAAATATGACAGGAAATCATAAAACTAGGTTAATATCTAAAAAACGGTGTGTGATCCAAAGTTTGAAGGTGATTTTCGTGATCAGGAACTCAAAATTCATAAAATACACCCAAGGTGTTCAGGAAGCAGAATCTTTGTTGTCCAGTGTAACTCATCACGACATTTTCGCGGGGTTCACAAGGGCAGGGTCCGAGCCTGAGGCCCTCTGGGTGGAACTGGGTGCTGACATAAGATGCACTTGCTTTCCCACATTGAAGGCACGTCTGATGTCAGAAGGTAGTGTGGAGACACAGACGGAGCAGGAAAACAAGCTGCTTGAGAAACTCGGAAGGTTGAGTTACACCTGTGGAGGCAAAGGTGAGTCGATGTTTCAGGTTGAAGACCCTGCATCTTCAGAGTCACATCAGAATTTATTGTCCTGAACACGTCACGAAATTCGTTGTTTTGCGGCAGTGTCACAGTTCAAATATTAAAATTGCATTTGAGAAATAAATTCATCAGGGCAAAAAGAAGAGAGTGAGGCCATGTCTGGGGATCATTCAGGAATCTGATGGCGGCGGTGGGGGGGGGGGGCGGGGAAGCTGTCCTTGTGCCGCTGAGTGGTCATCTTCAGGTTCCTGTACCTCTTTCCCTATGGTAGCAAAGTGAAGGGGGTACGACCTGGGTGGTGGGGTCTTTGAGGATAGAGGCTACATTTTTAAGACCCCGCCTCGTGTAGATGTCCTCGTCGGAGTGGAGTCTGGTGCCTGTGATGTCGCAGGCTGAGTTCACAACCCTCTGGAGTTTTCCTGTCCTGAGAGTTGGTGCCTCTGTACCTGACAGTGATACAACCAGTAGAAATTTGTAAAGAGTCTGGTGACATTTGTGGTTCCTTTATTTCCACATCTCTCAGCACACAGGCCTGTTCCATTTCTGACCTCACCCTGGTCAGCTGGTCATTTCCTTTTTTCCATTCTGCAATTGTTCCACAAAAAGACACCGCGATTCTCATTTCTGCTGACAAAGCTTCCAACAATTTGGCAAAACCATGTCACTTAACGGATGCTTTTACACAGATGGAGGTCTCAGCGTTTCTAACTTGCTGAACAAAATAGGAGGTTGAAAGGTCATGTGTCAACTTTCAGCTGAGATCATGGGCTTGTCCGCCTGTGTGTTGTGTGTCTGAGGGAGATTGGGTGTGCAAGTGTGTGTGAGCGTATGTGTGCGAGTGGGTGTATGAGTGTGTTCCTTTTTCCCTTTCATGTGGGGACTGGAACTTCGGGGGCATTTAAAACTCTCTTAGACAGGAACATGGATGGAAGAAAAATAGAGGTTTACGGGGTGGGGGTGGGTTAGTTTTGTTTTGACAGGAATATATGGGTCGGCACCACATTGAGGGCTGAAGGGCCTGTATTGTGCTGTAATTCTATCCCCAGTGGAAAAAAGCCTGATTTCATTTACTCTTATCTAAATCTATAATTTTAGATCTCTCCATCAAATCTTCCCTCATTCTTCTACGCTCCAGACAATAAAGCCTGAACTTGTTTATTTGGCCCAGCTGCCTGAAACCTGGCAAAACATCCAAGCCTGTTTCTGGGAAAGTAGAATCTGCTCAGCAGATCACTCAAAGGTACAAAGAAGGAACAAGCCATGCCTGTGGGGAAAGCAGCGATCATTAAAACCCCAGTCTCCTCGACTACACCTCTTCCCACCCTTTCCCCTGGAATTTTGCCAACAATGACCCATTGTTCTATGAACTGCAACTGATAAGTCAGCTCAAATTTTGCATTTCAATGACTGCAAGATTCTTTGTACAAGGCACTAGAAAGCCACAGGCTGGGTCTTTACCTGGAGTGTAGAAGACAAAAATTTCTGGAGTTCATACAGTTAAAGTGGGGGAGAGCACAATGGATGCATTGACAAAAGCAATAATGACTTCATTGCATAGCTGAGTGAATGGCTTTGTAGGACAGGAAACTTGTATTCAGATTGATATCTAATATCACCCATCTGTTGCAACTGTTGAGTTAAATAATTCACACTTCAACAGTTTTTCCTGCTGCCAGGTTTTCATTAGGTATAAACTTTCATTTAGAACATAGAACATGACACACAGGACCTTCAGCCTTCAATGTTAGTAATACCAGCCATATAACAATACATCACACAAACAGGCCAGTTCGGCCCTTCTTGTTCATGCCAAACACCTTCTCCCACCCAGTCCCAATAACCCGCCCCACCCCATAGCCCTCCATACCCCTCTCATCCATATACCCATCCAACTTCTCCTTAACTATTAAAATCAAGCCCGCATCGACCACTTTGGCCGGAAGCTCTTTCCACACTCCCACCACCCTCTGAGTGAAGAAATTCCCCCTCATGTTTCCCCTAAACTTTTTTCCCCTTCAATCTCAGTCCATGTCCTCTTGTTTGAATCTCCCCCACTCTCAATGGAGAAGGCCTGTCCACATTGACCCTATCTGTCCCCCTCAGAATTTTAAACACCTCTATCAAATCTTCTGCACTCCAGGTCAAGTCCCAGCCTGTTTAACCTTTCCTTGGAACTCAAACCCTGAAACCCAGGCAACATCCTTGAAAATCTTCTCTGCACTTTCTCCATTTTGTTGAGGTCCTTCCTATAATTCGGCGACCCCAAACTGCACACAATATTCCAAATTTGGCCTCACTAATGCCTTTTATGACTTCAACGTGACGACCCAACTCCCAACCTCAATATTTTCACCACTGCAAAGGAGAGGCTGCATCCACCACTGGGTGGTGCTGCTGCGCTCCTGTTCGGAGGACACACCATCTGCCAATCAAGGTCAAAGACTCACCCCAAGCTATCAAGGTGACCCTTGTAATGGGCCCACCTAAATCATCGGGTGCTGCAGCCCGCCCAGACTCAGCCCTGACCTTCACCCCATTGGCCCAGGTGAATCACCTTGGCTGATCCCTCCAATTGGCTTTGAGCCATTGGCCACAGCAGCCAACGGGGCCCAGCCAGACCCGTGATTGCTCCCACCCCCCAGTACTGCCCCTAGAACTATAAAGGACCATGTGCCCCTTTGTTCTGCCTCTGGACTCCTCATGGCACGTAAGTACCACCTTTCAGACTGGGTTGGGGTGAGGCCCGAGGTCAGGTAGCAAGAGCTGCGTCCATACCAGTCAAGGAGTGGGGGCACGTAGTATCACCTTGATATGTTGAATGTGAGCATTCACGTAACTTCCCCCCCAGTTTCTGTCAGTTCCTCCCTCGTTATCCGGTGTATATTCACCGTGTGTGTGTGTGTAGAGGTTTGCCGAGGATATCGACCCCGTTGTCCTGTTTGCATCCCTGAAATAAACATGTGCTTTCTACCTCAACTTTGGCCTGGATCTTAACCTGTGGGAGTCACATGAACCTGAACCACAACCATGTGATTCCACTTTCAGGGAATTACATACCAGAATTCCTACTGCATCTCCTCAATTGTCTCCCATTTAATGTGTAGGACCTTTGCTGATTAGTCCAATCTCACTTCACACTTCTCAGTACGGGTACACAATCCTTTATCCGGACATCTAAAATCGGGAAAGCTCCAAAAACTGGCAAGGGGGGTGGGGGGGGGGAGGAAGAGATGGCAGCACGACTCGGGCAGGCGAGGGGGTGAGACGGCAGCATGACTGGAAGGAGGTGGGGGTGGAGACAGCAGCTTAAATCTGGGGTAGCTGGCTTTTCTGAAATCTGGAAAAATCCAAAATTCGGGACATGCTGTCCCCCAAGGGTTCCGGATAAAGGATTATGTACCTGCATTAATCTCCATCTGCCATCTTTCAGCCCACTCTTCTCACCGGCCTATATCCCACTGCAAACTTTGAAAACCTTCCTCACTGTCCACAACACCTCGTATCATCTACATACTTATTAATCCAATTGACCGCCCAATCATCTAGATCATTAACATATATGACAAACAACAATGGACCCAGGGCCGATCCCATATATTCCTTCCTTAAAAAAAACCCACAGCAATTTTTAGAATCCGAATACGTGTCAAGAAATTCGTTGAGTGAAATGTGAAATTCTGCAGATGCTGTGATTGTCCACAGAGATGTTGGAGGCTCTCATCCGGTCTCGCAGCGTCCATTGGCGATAAAGATATATTACCGACGTTTCGGGCCTGAGCCCACAAAACGGCAGTAATAGAACATCACAGCACAATATAGGCCCTTCGGCCCTCAGTAATGTATCTTTGCCCTCCTGTGGATGCTGCGAGTTCCACCAGCATCTGTGGTTCTTTCACATAAAGTTTGTTGTTTTGCAGCAATATTATCATCCATTACAGGTGCAAACGTTACTGTACATCACAGTTCCAAACACACAATCTGAAAACTGCCGAAGTACAGAGAGAGTGAGGCCGTGTCCGGGGGTCATTGTCCGTTCAGGAATGTGATAGCTGGGGGGAGGGGGGAAAGAAGCCGTCATTGTGCCGCTGTCTTCAGGCTCCTGGACTTCTCCTGATGGTAGCAGAGTGAAGGGGGCCTTTGAGGATAGAGGCTGCTTTCTAGAGACAATGCCTCATGCCAACATCCTCGATGGAGTGGAGTCTGTTGCCCTGTGATCGCAAGCTGAGTTAGCAACCCTCTGGAGTTTTTACTTGTCCTGAGAGTTGGCGCCTCCGTACCAGGCAGTGATGCAACCGGTCAGAAAGCTCTCCGCAGTCCACCTGAAGTTTACGAAAGTCTTTGGTGTCGTACCGAATTTCCCCAGACACCTCATGAAGTACAGCTGCTGGCGAGCCTTCTTGTGATTGTATTGACAACTTTCAGGTTCCACTTTATCAGTTGGCATGTCTGTAATCTCCCTGAGCTGGTGAGAATGAGCTTGGAGGGTGATTCAGTAACAAGTCCTGGACACTGTTTATCAACAAATGATCTTTCTTTACATGTGGGGAAATTTGCAACAGGGAAACACACACTCTCTCTCTCACACACACACCTCCAATAAACATTAACTCACGTCAGATCATTATTAATCACCATTCTTGAATGTGGACGCGTGGATTAAACTTCAGTACCCAACACCCCTCGCTCACACACATGAACGGCACCCCCAATTCACAAGGGGGCAGTCGCTCTCAGGTACGGCCACAATACTCACCCAGCACTCATTTTGCAACGGCTTCTCCAGAGTCGCTCAGAATGGAGCTCAGAGTCGCACCCAGGGGAAAGGGAAAGGGGGGCGGTGGGGGCAAGCTGCTCCGGTGTGGCACCAATGGCAATGCAGCCTCACCTCTGGGTGGCTCTGCCCTTGATCGGCAGGCGAGGTGGAGAGGGATGTCGGGGTCCTTGTCATGGCTCACCTCCAGCGGCAGCGTGACAGGGGGCTCTGATAGTACAGATTCTATCACAAATGTGTATATGTACATATGTACAGATGGTAGTGTAGGATAACTGTGATTGGCTGAGAGCGTAGCCACACCTACTGGCACATCTTAAAGGATTGCTCCTAGCCAGACCAGGTCATTCTGGACTGGTCAACCTACTTGTGATACATTCCAGTCTTCTAGTTAATAAAAGCCTTGGTTTGGATCAACAAGTCTTTGGTTCTTTCGACGCGCATTACAGGGGGAGCCTCTGATCTTCAGTTAAATAATTTATTGTGAATAAAGTCTATTTTTGACCAAACAAAAGATCTTTGCCTCCTGTAATTTCAGAACAAAAGACCAGTTGACTTTCTATATTTAACCTAACTTGTCAAGATTCACGATTTCAATTATTGCCACCTATTCTGATAATATTGATTTATTGTTGGCCTTGCATCAGTTTAATACACAGCTTTTAAAAACAGTGGGATTATATTTAAACTAATACACATCAGGAAGACATAAGTGTTTGCACCTGCTTGGTTAAAGCTATCTCTGCTGTCAGGGACCTGCAGACAAAGGGTTTGAACTCTGCAACTGCAATTTTTGCAGCATTATCAATGAGGCCATCTCAGCGTTTCCATTGCTCAACGTCCTTTCTCAGAACGGGCCTTGGCTTCTGATCTCCAATGTGACAGGCAAAGCCCTCCCCTCCACCGAGAGCATCTCTGGGCATCAGAAGGCCCTGCACCACCCAGGTGGGAGAGGGAGGTTCATATCAGGAGCTCTGTGTGGCTGTGGAGGGGTGGGGGGGCTCTCTTTCTCTGACTGGAAGAGGTAATTCTCTGCCGATGGCAAATCTGTCTGCCTTACAGCCGACGAAAACAAATTCTTTATTACAAGACAAAATAAATTGAATCTTGAATATCAGGGCCACAAGACTCACCCCACCAGGTTCAGTCAGGAACAGATACTCCCCTTTCACCATCAGACCCCTCAACAGTCAGGGTCTCATTTATGACTTGGACTTGTGCACGTCATTGCAGAGTCTGTTTACATTTCTTTATAGTTTTTTCTGCACTCCCAATAAGGGGTAATTCTCCCAATAAGGGGTAACTCTCCCAATAAGGGGTAATTCTCCCAATAAGGGGCTAGAGTTAGGGTTCTAACCCTAATTCTGCCTGGCCCACAGGGAAAAAGAATCTCAGGGTTGTAGGTGATGTCGTGAATGTCCTGACAATAAATCTGAATTTTTGAAATGATCCTTTGCTCCACTCAAAGGCTGAGGTTCCTGTTCCAGGATCCAAGTCACCAATTTACATCATCCCGGCAAACCAACGCCAAACATGGGGTCTCCATCCCAGCCGGTCTCTTGCATCCGGCCTGACTTCGCTGAGAGTTTGCATCCTTCTTGCACTCCCTACCTCGGCCCACGATGCACCCTTCACCCTCACTGCACCTTCCTGGACACGGTGTAAACGATGCCTGTGTCCGGTTCACCAGCGGTGGGGCTGCAGCCGTGAGGAAGCTGTAAGAGGCAGTACGTGATCTGAGGCTGCGGAGAGGGGAGCAAGATTCAAAACGCCAGGTTGGTCAGTACTTATAAAAGGAGGCGAGGGGTTCACATACTTGGGAGGGGCAGGGCACCACCAGGGGCAGGAGTGAAGCCCTCAGGCTGCTGTGATTCTGTGGAAATTGCACGATGGTTTAACCTCCCTCCCTCTTTCTCCCTCCCCTCCCCTTTATCCCACCCCTCACCTCCCCCTTTCTCTCTCCCTCCCTCCCCCTCCTCCCTCCTCCCTCCTTCCTCCCTCCCCTCCTTCCTCCCTCCCCATTTCTTCCCTCCCTCCTTCCTCCCCTCCCCTTTCTCCTCCCCTTTCTCCCTTCCCCCTCCCTCCTTCCCTTCCTCCCTCCCCTCCTTCCTCCCTCCCTCCTCCCTTTTCCCTCCCTCCCTTTTCACCCTCCCCTCCCTCCTCCATCCTCCCTCCCCTTCTTTCCTCCCTTCCCTTTCTCCCTCCCCTCCTTCCTCCTCCCTCCCCTCCCTTCCTCCCCTCCCCTTTCTCCTTCCCCTCCCTCCTCCCCCTTCCTCCCTCCCCTCCTTCATCTTCCCTCCCCTCCTTTCTTCCTCCCCTCCCTCCTTCCTTCCTCCTCCCTCCCATCCCCCTCCCTTCACCTCCTTCCTCCTCCCCCTCCCCTTTCTCTCTCCCTTTCCTCCCTCCCTTCTCCATCCTCCCTCCCCTCCCTCCTTCCCCCTACTCCCTTTCTCCCTTCTCCCCCCCCCTCCCCTTTCTCTCTCCCTTTCCTCCCTCCCTTCTCCATCCTCCCTCCCCTCCCTCCTTCCCCCTACTCCCTTTCTCCCTTCTCCCCCCCCCTCCCTGTTTCACTAGAGAACTGGTCTCTAGAAGGTGCTGGCTGACCAGCTGTTCTCTTGACCAGTTGACCCCAGTGAAAGTTTCTCTTGTGTTTCCGAAAGCCCTGTGTGGATTCCACTAATCAGGACATAGCCTTGTGAACAGAAATTATCTTGCAGTTGAGATGAGACTTATTGGAGGGTTCGTGGAGGTTTCATAGCAGCTGATCCCAGTTGAAGAGGAACTAATTGTAATGGGAATTTGCTTTGTTTGGACAGGCTTTTTCCATTGAGAGTGGGGGAAATTCAAACAAGAGGACATGGACTGAGATTGAAGGGGGAAAAGTTTAGGGGAAACATGAGAGGGAATCAGAGGGCGGTGGGAGTGTGGAATAAGCTTCCGGCCAAAGTGGTCGATGCAGGTCCAATTTTAATATTTAAGGAGAAGTTGGATAGGTATATGGACGAGAGGGATGTGGAGGGCTATGGACCAGGCATGGGTGAATGAGACTGGGTGGGAGAAGGTGTCTGACATGGACTAGAAGGGCCGAACTGGCCTGTTTCTGGTTATATGATGTCTTATCAGAAGAGAAGGGCAGACGACCCCTCAAACCTGACCCGCCATCCAATAAGATCATGGGTGTTCTGTGCTGGCCCATAACATGGCACGGTCAGTGGAGCAGTCAGTGCAACACTGTTACAGCGCCAGCAACCGGGGTTTGAATCCGGCGCTCTCTGTAAGGAGCTTGTACATTTTCCGTGTATCTGCGCGGGCCCCAGTTTCCTCCCACTGTTCAAAACATACTGAGAGTTGTAGGTTAATTGGGTGGGACGGGCTCATGGGCCGGAAGAGTCTGTTACTGTGATGTATGACTAAATATAAAATGTAAACCTTTAATTCCTCCATCTTTCAGACTGTCTCCACCCTAAAGATATGGACTGATCTGACGTCCTCAACCCTGGGGGCAAAGCGTTGCAGGGATTCACTACCCTCTGGGAGAAAAGGCTTCTGTAAATCTCAGGTCTGTTTTGAGTTTGTGTCCATGTCATCTCATTTGTGCCTTTCCACTGATGGGAACGGAGTTGCTGGACGTTCTGATGCGAGGAGACATTTCTTCACTCAGAAGATGATGAAATGTTGAATGTCTCCATCCAGGAGGCTTAGCCATAGCGTTAAGTAAAAAAATAAGGCCAATGGATTTCTGGGCATTGAAGGCATCAAGGAATTTTTGGGGATAGAACAAGAAAAAGGACCTGGGAGTCCTCAAGCTGGATGCTCTGAAGGTGAACCACTGGTCGAGTCGGTGGTGAAGAAGGCAAATGTGACACTGGCGTTCATTTCAAGGGGAATAGAATCTAAGAGCAGGGATTTGATGTTGAGGCTTTATAAGGCCCTGAGGAGACCTCACGTGGAGAATTGGGAGCAGTTTTGGGCTCCTCGTTGAAGAAAGGTTAGAGAGGTTCAGAGAAGATTTACGAGAATGATTCCTGGAATGAAGGGTTTGGCCTATGAGGAATGTTTGACGGGGCTTGGACTAGATGCCTTGGAGCTCAGAAGAATGAGGGGGGAATCTCATAGAAGCATTTTGAATGTTGAAAGGCCTGGACAGAGTAGATGCAGAAAAGTTGTTTCCTACAGTAAGAGAGTCTTGGACAAAAGGGGAGAAATTCAGGATGGAAGAGCGTCCACTTAGAACAAAGATGCGGAGGAATTTCTTCAGCCAGAAGGCGGTGAATCTGTGGAACTTGTTGCCGCAGGTGGTTGTGGAGGCCGGGTCATTGGGTGTATTTAAGGCAGAGGTTGATAGTCAGGTTATGGGAGAAGCAGGGGAGGGGGAGAAGGGATCATGGTGAAATGGTGGAGTGATTTTGATGGACCAAATGGCCTTCTCCTTCTCCTATATCTCATGGCCTTCCCTGCTTCCTGGACAGAATTCCCTTGAATCCTTCACACTGGTAAGAAAGGCACTGAGGCTCGGTTTCGGACGCAAATGCCTCTGGAAGACCTGCTGCCTCCCAGAGTCAGATCCCCGGTGATATTTGTGTTGACTTCCTGTCACCCCCGGGTGCTCTGATCTCCTCCAACATCCCACAGCTGTGTGGGTTGGTCGGTTCATCGGTTACTGTAAATTGACCCTTGAGGGCAGGTGTGGGGTAAGTTGAGAATGTGGGTAAAATGTTTTTAAAAATAGGCTTAAATGGATGATATAGACTCAGGGAGTTGCTGGGCGCTGGAGGGACTCGGCTGGTCTTTCCGCATCCAAAGGAGGTAAAGATACATTCCTAATGTTTTAGGCCTGAGCCTGTCCTCAAGGGTAAAAAGCAGCCAGGCGTCTGAATTAAAAGGCTGGGACGGGAGGAATGGGAGGGGGAGGACCAACAGACGAAAGGAGTCCATTGGACAAGGATGGGACACAGGAATGAGCAAAGGGGAGAATTGGCTGGGAGAGAGGGGGGTGTTTTTGGTTCTGTAGAAGCAGAACTTGGGGGGGGGGTGAAGGAGTGAAACACAAAGGTCTGCAGACACCGTGATTGTAGTTAAACACTGGAGGACCCCGGCCGGTCTCGCAGCGTCCACAGGAGGTAAAGATACATCACCGAGGTTTCGGGCCTGAGGCCTTCCTCAAGGTATAAGCAATGAACAGGAAGGTGTCAGAATCAAGACTGAAGACCGGCTGGGGGAGGAGTCCAGATAAGATATGGATATGGTAAGAGGAAAGATGAGAATTGATTTTGGATCTGTGAAAGGAGGCAGAGGGAAAAGGGAAGGGGAGAGTGAAAGAGAGAGAACTGGCAAAAATCCGACAGGGTGTGGGGAGTTTAACGGAAGCCAGAGAAGTCGATGTTAATGTCATCTGGTGGGAGGGGGTCCAGACGGAAGATGAGGTGTTGTGGGTGATCTCAGTCTGGCTGTGCGCGAGACTGTGGGCGGACATGTCAGTGAGGGAATGGGACAAGGAACTGAAAGGGGTGACCACTGAGAGATCCACGCTATAGTGGTGGACAGACCTCTCTGTAACTCCATCTGACGCTAAACTAGATGTGGGGGGAGGGGTCATTTTAACCCGAGACGTTGTCCACAGGACCAGACAGATTGCAGCTGCAGTCACCACCTCCTTCTCCGTCAGCACTGCCACCTGTGGACTTCAGTGAAGAGCAGATCAGATTTGTGGTCAAATCTGTACTGCATCAACACCTTCAACTTCTGAAGCTACAAACATCCCTTTGACCATATGGGAGAAGGGAGAGGGGGCTCAGTTGATGTAATTGATTAAACAGATTGTTTTGTCTCTGTCTCACCCACAGGCACCATACCTTATTCACGTCTTGCTGTGAAGCTCCACCAAGCTGGACAAATCTTTCCGTGTTTGACTCTCTCCGTTGATGACAACCTGGTGTAAAACAGTTGGGGAGCAATAGAATTTATCTGATTTTTATTGAAAATTTAGGCTTACAGCATGGTAACAGGCCCTTCCAGCCCACGAGCCTGGGCCGCCCAATTACATCCAATTAACCTACAATCCCCGGTATCATTCGAATGGTTGGAGGACAGTGTGGGATTTGAATCCCGGTCCTGATCACTGGCGATGTAACAACAGGTCTTGCTTGACCAACTTGCTGGGGTTCTTTGAGGATATAATGGGTCCAGTAGATAGAGGGGAACAGGTTGATGTTGTACTTGGATTTCCAGAAGGCATTTGATAAGGTGCTGAACAAGAGACTTATTAATAAGATACAGATGAGTGGGGTCGGGGGAAGTATATTGGCAGGGATTGAGGATTGGTTCACTGACAGAAGGCAGAGAGTCGGGATAAATGGGGGTGTTTCTGATTGGCAGACAGGGGTAAGTGGGGGGGGGGGCTGCAGGGGTCCATGCTGGGCCCACAGCTGTTCACCATTTACACTGATGATCTGGAAGAGGGGACAGAGGATCATGTAGCAAAGTTTAGGATGATACTAAATTGAGTGGAAAAGCAAATTGTACAGAGGTGTGAAGAGGCGGCAGAAGGACATTGTTAAATTAGGTGAGTGGGCAAAGGTCTGGCAGATGCAAGGTCATCCACTTGGGTAGGAAAAATAGAAGAGCAGATTATTATTTAAATGGTGAAAGACTGCAGCATGCTGTCATGCAGAAGGACTTGGGAGGGCTTGTGCATGAATCGCAAAAATGGGTTTCAGGTACAACAGGTTATTAAGAAGGGAAATGGGACTGTTGGCCTTCATCGCCAGAGGAATTGGATTCAAGAGCAGGGAGGTCCTACTGCCACTGAACAAGGCCCTGGTGAGGCCGAACCTGGAGATCTGGGTACAGTTCTGATCTCCGTACTTGAGGAGACTTGGAGGCGGTCCAGTGGAGATTCACCAGGTTGATCCGGGAGATGAGGGGGTTGACCTATGAGGAGACACTAAATCACCTGGGATTAATCTAACTCAAATTCAGAAGAATGGGAGGAGAACTTATAGAAACATATAAAATCACGAAAGGGAGAAATAAGGTGGAGGCAGGAAAATTGTTTTCATTGGGAGGTGAGACCAGAACTAGGGGGACACAGCCTCAAGATTCAGGGAAGTAGAATTAAGACGGAGATGAGGAAAAACTGTTTATCCCAGAGAGTCGTGAATCTGTGAAATTCTCTGCCCAGGGAAACGGTTGAGGTGACTTCATTAAACATTTAAGGTTCAGTTTGATAGATTCTTACATAAAAAAGGAATGAAGGGATATGGGGAAAAGGAAGGTGGGTGGAGTTGAGTCAATAATCAGATCAGCTATGATCTCATTGACTGGTGGGGCAGGCTTGATGGCCCAGATGGCGGTGGGTCTGTGTTTAGATTCAAAACTATATATTTCTACCAAAAAAAACCTCCCGAACCCTCTATTTTTCTTCCATCCATGTACCTGTCTAAGAGTCTCTTAAACACCCCAAATGTTCCAGCCTCCACCAGCAACCCTGGCAAGGTATTCCAGGCACCCATGACTCTCTGTGTAAAAAAAAAATGTACCCCAGGCGTCTCCCCTAAACTTCCCTCCCTTCACTCTGCACAGACGTCCTCTGGTGTTTGCTTCTCCCACCCTGGAAAACAGGCACTCTCTGTCCACCTTAACTACGCCTCTCAGACTGTATATGTGTGAAAAGGAAAAAGTGTGTATCATGGTTAATGTGATTTATGGTGTAAAAAAAAAACTACGCCTCTCAGAATGGTGTCGACCTCTGTCAAGTCTCCTCTCATCCTTTTATGCTCCAAAGAGAAAAGTCCCAGCTCTGCAAATCTTGCGACATCCTTCCTGTAAAGAGGTGACCAGAACTGAACACAAATCTCTAAGAGTGGTCAGAAAATGTAGACAGGCAGCCAAACAAAATGTTTTTACTCCTCCCTTGATGAAGGGCTGAAGCCCTAAATGTAGGTTCTGTATCTTTATCTTTGCTCTATAGTGTAACCTATTTGACCTGCTGAGTTTCTCCAGAACTGCCATTTACTCTCCTAAACTGATCTATTTTCTCACTCACTCCTACAGCCCAGACTTCTCCCCTTAGCCCTTGAAACACTTGTCAGCTACTTGCTTAAACCTTGCCGAAGAGCTCAGGTCCAAAACGTTGGTTACTTGCTGTCAACGCTCCATGACATGGTATACTTCACAGAAACTTCTCTGTGTTGCATCTGGCCATGTACAGGATGTATGAACATTCCCTGTTTGAAGCCCTCACCACTTCCCCAATACATCATTTTGTCCAGAGAAGTTCATTGGGTCTATGTGATGTCATTCATCTACTCTGACAATTAATTTGAACTTTGAACACACCAGAAATAATCCAACATCTCCCCTAAACTCACAAGCCTCCACAACCTTGGCTGACCAGACCTGCAAACCATGCATTTTGTCCTTCCACACTTCTGCCCTTACAGATTGGCGACACATCTGTAATGGAAGATTCTACCCTGTTTTTTAAACTTGCAGCTCTGGGTTCTGCAAGGCTGAGAACCTGCTTGTGTTTTAGAATCAACAGACATAAGCTAAATTCCACCGAGGGGCCAGAGATGCTGTTATCTAACGAAAGGACATCTGTGTACCAAGAATATTTAATCTTCCTGCTTGTTTTGGTCACAGACTGTCAGAGGCCTAGCCTTGATGTAAAATAAACCATTGTATTCAAAGTGATAAGCTGAAAATTATGTTATTCGTTAGAAGTCTAGGCTTATCTTTCTTGCTGTGCTGGGAATAGGTGCTTGGGTAAGCAGTTTTTGGGTAATATAAGTCATGGTCCCACTGCTGAAGTTTGAGACTCTCCGAGAGGTGGCAACATCTTTCAGCAAGAAGAAGAACTTCTGGAGTCCAGCCAACGTCCCGGTCAGGGAGGTGGAGAAGTTGCTACCGGCGCCCTGACAACCAACTACAAGTGTGCAGTCGTTGCCTCACATCGGCAGTTGGGACCAGTCCAAGCGTTGATAAGTATAGTTGGGAAGGGCTTGCATATTGTAGTGTGAAATCAGCTTTTGAATTTGTAATAAACATTTGTATAAACTGAACTGCTCTCGGTGTGTGTGTCTATTTTCTTTCGGTAGCTCAAACACTGTGACCAATCTAAAACGAACAAAATGAGAGGTATAAGTTTACCCAAGACAATTGGTGCAGCGAGCAGGGTTGGTCTCAAGATGTTTCACCGAAAGAAAGAGGTGAGCCCTGAGCAGTTCTTGATTCCTGGATGGACTTCCAAAGACGATGGGTTTGGCATGTTAGCCAATACCCTGTCTTTGTTGGGACCACCCATTTGTTGGGATGAGAAGTTAGACCCATCAAGTGCACCTCTGGGAGAGCGGGTTGCCACTCTCCTTCGAGAAAGAAAATTTCCTGATAAAAAGGGGACGCTGATGGATGGTTTTTGGTTGCTGGCCACAGCCTTACGCCACTCCGTTCAGCGTGAAGCAGAATCAGTTCAAAGAGAAGTAGAATCTCAGCGCAAGAGAAAGCAATTAGAGGAGGAGCTAGACGCCATGCGACAACGCTGTTCCATGATGAGCGAGATTGTTCGCACCAGTCAGGACAGAGCCAAAGAATGGGAAGATAAGCACGTCCAAACGATCTGCCGTAATATTAAACTCCGGCAGCAGCTCTATGCAGATAAAGAAAGGCATGGAGTAGAACCCGATCCATATCATATTCGTGCCATGATAATGAATGGTGACGATCCTGATGTAATTGAGGATTGGGATTGGAATATCTGGAATGACAATGGTAATGATGCAGATACTCCCTAACATGTGTCTACACCCTCTCCACCTGCTGTTCATGCCCGCCCCATAAGGCAGCAGACTTCCCAAACAGACAGAAGGGGGGATGATGTAAGGGTAGAGATGGAAGGGATAGATACCCCAATCTCCCAAGTGGACCCAGGGGAAAATACCCAAATCCCTGCTTATGCTCAATGGCCCACCCCTTCTACGGGAAGGCCTAGGCCTCGTCCCGTCCACTGGGCAAAGGACCCTGTGGGCCAAAGTGGGAGCAGAGGTCAAGATCAGTCAATGATACATGACTTCTCTATAAAAGAGCTGGCTGCCATCGAAGATCGATTTAGGCAAAAGGCGGGAGAAACTCTGGAGGCCTGGCTCCTGCACGTCTGGGAACAAGGAGGCGTAATGATTATTTAACCCCTGAGGAATTGTTGGGATTAGGAACATTGACTACTGATATCCGGGTCACTGCTGAGCTGCGGGTAGAGGGAGAGAGATGGATTACTTACTTGCCACTCTAGGGGATGCCCTGCTATGAGTATACCCATCACCAGTAGATTGGGATTTACATTTGCAGAACAATTGGGGCACCCCAGAGGAGAGTATAGCAGTAATTTGTCAGCAGGCCCTGGCCTCTGCTTTGTATGCAGGGCGTTTGAGGCTGTGGGTACATGGGGGGAGCCCTGATGAAGAGATATTCACAGCCGGAATGCATACCAGATTGGTTTGTTCCGCCCAACCCACTACACGGGGGCTGGTTCTGTCCGTAACTAGTCCACTAATTGGGCACCCTGTGTTTGAGGCGGTGCACGCCTTATCTGGGCTTCGAGAATTAGAATTGGGAAGTAAAATCCACTCACGTACAGCCCAAGTTAAATCAGACAAGCAGGATGAAAAGAGAGGGGCTGCTGCCAAGAACGGACTGACAAGAAAGGACCTTTTTCTAACCTTGTTAAAGTTAGGCGTACCTAAAAGTGATATATATATTTTTTTAAATTTTTTATTTTTCACACCATAAATCACATTAACCATGATACACACTTTTTCCTTTTCACACATATACAGAGCCATTTTCTCCCCCCCCTCCCTCCTCCCATCCCACCCTCCCTACCTCCCCACTCACGTCCATTTAAAGTATAAAATCTAGGATACATTAAACCAGTCAGACAATGTTGTCATTCAATAAAAATACACCAGAAATTCCACTGAGTCCATTCTTTTCATTTCCTTTTCCTTCCGTTAACTTAGGTAGTGATTGTCCCCGGTAGGTTTTCGCTATTATGTTTAATGTAAGGCTCCCATATTTGTTCGAATATTTCAATATTATTTCTTAAACTATATGTTATTTTTTCTAATGGAATACATTTATTCATTTCTATATACCATTGTTGTATTTTCAAATTATCTTCCAATTTCCAGGTTGACATAATACATTTTTTTGCTACGGCTAGAGCTATCTTAACAAATCTTTTTTGTGCATCCTCCAAATCAATTCCAAATTCTTTGTTTTTTATGTTACTTAGGAGGAAGATCTCTGGATTCTTTGGTATATTGTTTTCTGTTATTTTATTTAATATCTGATTGAGATCTTCCCAAAATTTTTCTACTTTCTCACATGTCCAGATTGCATGAATTGTTGTTCCCATTTCTTTTTTACATCGAAAACATCTATCAGATAGTGTTGGGTCCCATTTATTTAACTTTTGAGGCGTAATGTATAGCCTGTGTATCCAGTTATATTGTATCATACGTAACCTCGTATTTATTGTATTTCTCATCGTTCCAGAGCATAACTTCTCCCATGTTTCCTTTTTTATCTTTATATTTAAATCTTGTTCCCATTTTTGTTTAGTTTTACCATTTGTTTCCTCATTCTCCTTTTCTTGCAGTTTAATATACATATTTGTTATAAATCTTTTGATTATCATTGTATCTGTAATCACATATTCAAAGTTACTTCCCTCTGGCAAACTCAAACTGCTTCCTAATTTATCCTTCAAGTAGGATCTCAATTGGTAATATGCCAGCGCTGTATCTTGAGTTATATTGTATTTATCTTTCACTTGTTCAAAGGATAATAATCTATTTCCTGAAAAACAATTTTCTTTTCTTTTGATCCCTTTTTTCTCCCATTCTCTAAAGGAAAGGTTATCTATTGTAAAAGGGAGTAACTTGTTTTGCGTCAATATTAGTTTTGGTAATTGATAATTTGTTTTATTTCTTTCTACATGAATCTTCTACCAAATATTGAGTAGATGATGTAATACTGGAGAACTTCTATATTGTACCAATTTTTCATCCCATTTATATTATATGTGTTCAGGTATCTTTTCCCCTATTTTATCTAATTCTAATCTAGTCCAATCTGGCTTTTCCCTTGTTTGATAAAAATCTGATAGGTATCTTAATTGTGCGGCTCTATAATAATTTTTAAAGTTTGGCAGTTGTAAGCCTCCTTGTTTATACCATTCTGTTAATTTATCTAGTGCTATCCTCGGTTTCCCCCCTTTCCATAAAAATTTCCTTATTATTTTCTTTAACTCCTTGAAGAATTTCTCTGTCAGTTGTATTGGCAATGCCTGAAATAGGTATAATATCCTTGGAAAAATTTTCATTTTAATACAGTTTATCCTTCCTATTAGTGTTAGTGGTAAATCTTTCCAATGCTCTAAATCGTCCTGTAATTTTTTCATTAGTGGATAATAATTGAGTTTATATAGTTGGCCGAGATTTTTGTTTATTTGTACACCTAGGTATCTTATTGCTTGCATTTGCCATCTAAATGGTGATTCCTTCTTAAATTTTGAGAAATCCGCATTATTTATAGTCATTGCTTCACTTTTATTTACGTTGATCTTGTAACCCAACACTTCTCCATATTCCTTCAATTTCTTATATAATTCTTTTATTGATAGTTCTGGTTCTGTTAAGTATACTATAACATCATCCGCAAATAAACTG
This sequence comes from Narcine bancroftii, assembly GCF_036971445.1. Lineage (NCBI taxonomy): Eukaryota > Metazoa > Chordata > Chondrichthyes > Torpediniformes > Narcinidae > Narcine > Narcine bancroftii. The sequence goes on along the minus strand of NC_091470.1, from coordinate 178,389,497 downwards.
ATTTTATATTCCTTGTCTTTTATTTTTATCCCTTTTATATTATTTTCTGTTCTTATCAATTCTGCTAGTGGTTCTATAGCTAACGCAAACAATAAAGGTGATAGTGGGCATCCATGCCGTGTTGACCTGCTTAAGTTAAATTGCTTTGATACATGTCCATTTACTGTCACTTTCGCTAATGGTCCCTTCACTGACAAAAGGCAAAAGAGGAAAAACCCAACACCCAACCCCAACCAACCAATTTTCCCCTGCAGCCGCTGCAACCGTGTCTGCCTGTCCCGCATCGGACTTGTCAGCCATAAACGAGCCTGCAGCTGACGTGGACTTTTACCCCCTCCATAAATCTTCGTCTGCGAAGCCAAGCCAAAGAATCCAATTAATATACTTCTCCGGTAAACTGAATTTTTGCAATACTTTGAACAAATAATTCCATTCTACTCTGTCAAAGGCCTTCTCTGCGTCTAAAGCAACTGCTACTGTTGGTGCTTTATTCCCTTCTACTGCATGAATTAAGTTAATAAATTTACAAATATTGTCTGTTGTGTGTCTTTTTTTGATAAATCCAGTTTGGTCTAGATTTACCATTTTCGGTACATACTCTGCTAATCTGTTTGCTAATAGTTTAGCTATTATCTTATAATCTGTGTTAAGTAAAGATATTGGTCTATATGACGCTGGTGTGAGTGGATCTTTCCCTTGCTTTAGTATTACTGTAATTATTGCTGTTTTACATGAATCTGGTAAGCTCTGTGTTTTATCAATCTGGTTGATTACTTCCAGGAGGGGCGGAATTAATAAGTCTTTAAATGTTTATTAGAATTCTATTGGGAATCCATCCTCTCCTGGTGTCTTATTATTTGGTAATTTTTTTTATTATCTCTTGTATTTCTACTATTCCAAATGGCTCTGTTAATTTATTTTGTTCCTCTATTTGTAGTTTTGGTAGTTCAATTTTAGTTAGAAATTCATCTATTTTCCCTTCTTTCCCTTCGTTTTCAGTTCGGTATAATTGTTCATAGAATTCTCTAAAGTTTTCCTTAATTTCTTTTGGATTATATGTAATTTGTTTGTCTTTTTTCCTTGATGCCAATACCATTTTCTTAGCTTGTTCTGTCTTAAGCTGCCATGCTAGGATTTTGTGCGTTTTTTCACCTAGTTCATAATAAATATTTCTGTTTTGTCTTCATTATGTTCTTCTCCACCTTATATATTTGTAGTGTTTCATATTTCATTTTTTTATCCACCAATTCTCTTCTTTTAGTTGTATCTTCCTTCATTGCTGATTCTTTTTCTATATTTACTATTTCCCTTTCCAACTGCTCTGTTTCCTGATTATAGTCCTTCTTCATCTTGGTTACATAACTTATTATTTGCCCTCTAATGAATGCTTTCATTGCATCCCATAGTATAAACTTATCTTTCACTGATTTCGTATTTATTTCAAAATACATTTTAATTTGTTTTTCAATAAATTCTCTAAAATCCTGCCTTTTAAGTAACATGGGGTTTAATCTCCATCTATACATTCTTGGAGGGATGTCCTCTAACTTTACTGTCAATATTAAGGGTGAATGGTCCGATAGTATTCTAGCTTTATATTCTGGTTTTTTTTACTCTATCTTGCATACGAGCTGATAACAAAAATAGGTTTATTCTTGAATATGTTTTATGTCTAGCCGAGTAATATGAATATTCCTTTTCCTTTGGGTGTTGTTTCCTCCATATATCCAAAAGTTGCATTTCTTCCATCGATTTAATTATAAATTTGGTTACTTTGTTCTTTCTGTTAATTTTTTTCCCAGTTTTGTCCATATTTGAATCCAAATTCAGATTGAAATCCCCTCCTATTAATATGTTCCCCTGCGTATCTGCTATCTTCAAAAAGATATCTTGCATAAACTTTTGATCTTCTTCGTTAGGTGAATATACATTGAGTAGATTCCAAAACTCCGAATATATCTGACATTTTATCATTACATATCTCCCTGCTGGATCTATTATTTCCTCTTCTATTTTAAATGGCACATTTTTACTAATTAATATAGCTACTCCTCTTGCTTTTGAATTATACGATGCTGCTGTTACGTGTCCTACCCAATCTCTCTTTAATTTCTTGTGCTCCAATTCAGTTAAATGTGTTTCTTGCACAAATGCTATATCAATTTTTTTCTTTTTTCAGTAAATTTAGCAGTTTCTTCCTTTTAATTTGGTTATGTATTCCATTAATATTTAAAGTCATATAGTTCAACGTAGCCATTTTATACTTTGTTTATCTTCCCTGTCCGTTTCTCCATCATTACCTTTCCTTCTTATCCATTTCTGTTTTCTTGTTTTGAACCCTTTATAAGACAACATTCCTAAAACATCAAACATTTTCCTTATTCTCCTATTTAAAACTTCTTTAGCCCTAATCCCCCCATCCCCTCCTGAGTTGTCCTTTATCCCTTGTCAGACAACCACATCTCCCCTCTCCATTTGGATTTGCGAATTCACTCGCAAGTGTCAGCTGATTTTGCAGTGACCGTAACTCCTCCCCCCCCCAGCCCCCCCAGAAAAGATTTCACTTTTCATATGTAACAAAGGTCACTCTTTTAATTCCCTCCTTATTCCCTCTATTCCATTTCCTTCCCTTATTAATTCTTGTCTATACTATCTATATTTTCCTCTAAATACGGATACATTCATGTATGCACATTATACATATACACACATATACCTCTTTACCCACATACATATAAATCGTGGTCATTTTTACTCTTATTACATGTCTTCATCTCTCTGTTTGTTTTGTAGTTGTTCTGCAAATTTCCTTGCTTCCTCTGGATCCGAGAATAGTTTTTTTCCATAAGATCGTTTTCGATGTATTGAACTCCTTCCTCTTCTTCAGGAGTTCAAAACTTCTGTGTCTTTTTAGTTCGCAGTCTTTTGTACTTTCATTATACGTCTTCATCTCTCAGTCTATTTTGTAATTGTTCTGCAAATTTTCGTGCTTCCTCTGGATCCGAGAATAGTCTGTTTTGCTGTCCTGGAATAAATATTTTCAATACCGCTGGATGCTTTAGTATAAATTTATACCCTTTCTTCCATAAAATCGCCTTTGCTGTATTGAACTCCTTTCTCTTCTTCAGGAGTTCAAAACTTATATCTGGATAAATGAAGATTTTTTGCCCTTTGTACTCCAGTGGCTTGTTGCCCTCTCTTACTTTTTCCATTGTTTTCTCCAGTACCTTTTCTCTTGTAGTATATCTTAGGAATTTTACTAAAATAGATCTTGGCTTTTGTTGTGGTTGTGGTTTAAAGGCCAATGCTCTATGTGCCCTTTCTATTTCCATTTCTTGCTGTAGTTCTGGACATCCTAGGATCCTGGGGATCCAATCTTTTATAAACTCTCTCATATTCTTGCCTTCTTCATCTTCCTTAAGGCCCACTATCTTTATGTTATTTCTTCTGTTATAATTTTCCATTATATCTATTTTCTGAGCTAACAGTTCTTGTGTCTCCTTAACTTTTTTATTAGATTCCTCTAATTTCTTTTTTAAGTCCTCTACCTCCATTTCTACTGCTGCTTCTCGTTCTTCCACCTTGTCCATTCTTTTTCCCATTTCTGATAAGGTCATATCTATTTTATTCATTTTCTCTTCTGTACTGTTTATTCTTCTTCTTAAATCACTAAATTCTTGTGCTTGCCATTCTTTAAATGACTCCATGTATTCTTTAATAAGAGAAAGTATATCCATTGTCTTGCCTTTCCCTTCTTCTTCTATTTCACTGTACTCTTCCTCTTCCTCTTCTTCTTCCTCTGGGTTGGCCATCTGTTGTTTCTTTGTTGTCTTTTTCTTCTCTTCTTTCTTGTTTTCGTTGTCTTCTATGTTCTCCTCTTGCTGTTGCTGTTCTGCAGCTGTCATTGCCGGCTGTGGAGATCGACTCCCCAGCTGGTCGCCCCTCCCGTCGGTGTGTTTCTTTGCATTCGCATCGCGTATGCGCGACTCCTAGCGCATGCGCGGTTGCTAACTTTTACTCGGCTCAGTGAGCCATTTTTGTAGTCCACTTTCTACCGACCTGAGGGAGCGGGCTTCTCTCTCCACCGCGGGCCTCTTCGAACAGGTAAGGCCTTCTCCTTCTTCTTCCGTTGTCTTCTCTTCCTCTCTTCTTACCGTTGGTTTCGATTTTTCTTTTTTCGTCGCCATCTTCTTTCCACCTTTATACTCACTTTACTTTAATTTTTATTTTTGTGCCTTTGTGTTTTCCTTTGTTTTTTCCGACTTTTCTGGAGAGGGCTGGAGTTCACCGTCCGGCCACTACTCCATCACGTGTCTCCTCCCCTAAAAGTGATATTGATGGGAAACCTACTGCGGGCCTTTATGCCCTTTATAAGAAAAAAGCAGGGAAACATCATCCCCAGCTGCTGAGTGCTCCTGGCCCAGCTGTGCCCTCTGCTCCCCCTGCTGCTTCTATCGAGCAGGCTTCTCCTGCTCCAGTTACCCGTGATGAGGTACAACAAATGGTTAACAAGGCTCTTATGGATAATAGTGGCATGTGGGCCTGGAAGCCCCCGAACCCTACTAAACCATGAAGATGTGGGCAGGGCTCCCATGTCTACTCCATTGAGATACGGCGGATACACGGGGACCCACGGCTCTACATACCGTTAACAATCCATTGGGGTGGGGGTAATGACCGCCAATATTTGGCCTTCGTCGATACCGGTGCGGAGCACTCAGTGATTCCGGGTAACCCCGCCCTCTGGACTGGACCGACCTTTCGAATAGAGGGGTTGGGAGGAGCGGTCACCCTGGCAAAGGAAATAAAAGTCCATGCCACGGTGGGTGATAGCCCTTACCCTATCTGGTTAAATGCCCTGGTGGCTGCTACTGACGAGTGTATCCTGGGTATTAATATGTTGGCCGGTACGGCCCTTAATACTAGGCAAGGGGGATTTGCATTTGGAATTCGGACTATTACAAAACAACTAGTAGTGGGTCAGGCTAAGTGGGATCCTGTGATGGTGCCACCCCCCATGAAACCAGTGTGCATTCCACAATATCGCCTCCCTGGAGGGCAAGAAGAAATTAGTGCCACCATCGATGCTTTGCAAGAAGAAGGGGTAGTGAGGCCCACAACGTCGCCCTTTAATAGCCTTGTTTGGCCAGTCCAGAAGACGGACGGCTCCTGGAGAATGACAGTTGATTATTGCTTTTTGAACAAACATGCCCCACCACTTTCTTCAGCAGTTCCGGACACTGTTACCCTTATTGAAAACATTGCTACTGGGAACTCGGGAACATGGTATGCTGTCATTGATCTCGCTAACGCCTTCTTCAGTATTCTTATAGTTGTACACTCACAGGATCAGTTCGCCTTTACCTGGAAGGGGCGCCAGTATACCTTCCACCGCCTCCCTCAGGGTTATGTACACTCTCCCACTATTTGCCACAGCCTAATTGCCCGTGATCTGGAGACAGTGCCAGTATCGCCTTCCCTCTCAATTCACCATTATATTGATGATGTAATAATCCAAGGGGCCACGGAAGAGATGGTACAGAAAGCAGAACAAGAGGATGCCTGGTTTACTGATGGTAGCAGCCGGTGGGTTCAAGGAAAGCAAAAGTGGAAGGCAGTGGCTTACCATCCCAAGTCAGGAACTCACTTATTGGAGGAGGGGGATGGTGGCTCCAGTCAGTATGCTGAGTTGAAGGCGGTCACTTTACCAATAGATCCCCATGATCACCTTCTTTGCCTGTTTACTGATTCCTGGGCTGTGGCTAATGGACTTGTGGTATGGATGCCTGATTGGCAAAAGAACGACTGGATGATACATGACCGCCCAATGTGGGGCAAAGAGTTGTGGCAGCTGTTGTGGGATGCTTCCCACCACCGTGAGATAACTGTGTATCATGTTGGTGCCCATACTAATGTGGCGACTAACATGGCACAACATAATGCAGTTGCAGATCAGCTTGCCACTATCAGCCGTGCTGATACCGTCCCCCCATGGCTCGATGGGCACATGAACAGAGTGGTCATTTGGGGGAGAAGGGATCAGCTATGTGGGCCCGAACACATGCTTTACCCATCCATCAGGATGATGTCCGCATGGTCGTGCGTGCATGCCCAGAATGTCAACTTGTGAAGTCCCTTGTCGTTCCTCCTGGTCCGCATGGCCAAATAAAACGGGGTGCTCGCTCAGCTGCGGTTTGGCAAATTGATTACATAGGCCCTATGCCAGACTGTATGGGTAAACGTTACATCCTAGTAATGGTTGACACCTTTTCGGGCCTGGTTTTTGCCTTTCCCTCCAAGACAGCTGACCAAGCTAGTACTATCCAAGGACTAAATCATTTAATTTCTCATTACGGTGTTCCAGAGGAGATTCAGTCTGATAATGGCTCGCACTTCTCCGGGAAGGCAATCTGTGATTGGGCAAATGACAACGGTATCTAATGGGTTCACCATTTTCCTTATTACCCTCAGGCTGCTGGGTAGTTGAACGAATGAAAGGCTTACTGAAGGAACAAATTCGTTTGTTAACACCACTGGGAACCCTGAAGGGGTCGTGTCATGTGCTGCAGCAGGCAGTCGACAATTTGAATCATCGCCCTTTAAAAGGAGGTACACCTTTCCACCGACTTCTTCACGCTTCTGAACTACAGCCTACTCCAGAGGAAAAACAATCATTGCCCCCCCACTCCTGAACTAGAGAATGCCGGACAAAAGGTATGGGTGGCACCACCAGGTAGTGGCCCTCCTGTAAAAGGGGAAATAGTGACACCTGCCCAGGGTAACACTCGATGGGTAGCTATTGAGGGACAGGATGATTTAGTCTGTTTAAACACTGAACGCTTATGGTATCGTGAATGACATGTGTCAGGCTTCTTTGTTCTAGGTACTCCGTTTTATGCTCCTGGTGATCTGGCTTAACAGCTGCTTTGATGCCAGCAATTGGATTTGTAATGTCGAGGACGTTGCGAGTGAGTTGCCCGTGGGAGACACGGTCCGATGCATTACATCAAGGGAGTCCTCGGTCACCCGCCTCAAGAGCAGCTTATATAAATATGTTATTGTTCAGCATGTTTCAAAATCTGTTCATGAGCTCCAGTGTCTGGGTATTGTGGCCAACAAGGATAATGTGAGCCTTGGTTGGAATCCTTTTTCATGGTTAGCTGGTACATTTGGGGTGGGTTGGGCCACACTATTCTCCGTTGGTTGCTCGCTTTATTGCTTGTTTTTGTGATTATTGTAGTTTTACTTTCTCTTTTAAGCTCTTTTTGTACCCTTATGCTTGTCAAGTCTCGTGTCTGACAGCCTGTGACCAAGGGGTGGAATGTAATGGAAGATTCTAACCTGTTTTTTAAACTTGCAGCTCTGGGTTCTGCAAGGCTGAGAACCTGCTTGTGTTTTAGAATCAGCAGACATAAGCTAAATTCCACCAAGGGGCCAGAGATGCTGTTATCTAACAAAAGGACATCTGCGTACCAAGAACATTTAATCTTCCTGCTTGTTTTGGTCACAGACTGTCAGAGGCCTAGCCTTGATGCAAAATAAACCATTGTATTCAAAGTGATAAGCTGAAAATTATGTTATTCGTTAGAAGCGTAGCATGCTAGCTTGCTCGCTTATCTTTCTTGCTGTGCTGGGAATAGGTGCTTGGGTAAGCAGTTTTTGGGTAATATAAGTCATGGTCCCACTGCTGAAGTTTGAGACTCTCCGAGAGGTGGCAACATCTTTCAGCAAGAAGAAGAACTTCTGGAGTCCAGCCAACATCCCGGTCAGGGGAGGTGGAGAAGTTGCTACCGGCGCCCTGACAACCAACTACAAGTGTGCAGTCGTTGCCTCGCTTCGGCAGTTGGGACCAGTCCAAGCGTTGATAAGTATTGTTGGGAAGGGCTTGCATATTGTAGTGTGAAATCAGCTTTTGAATTTGTAATAAACATTTGTATAAACTGAACTGCTCTCGGTGTGTGTGTCTATTTTCTTTCAGTAGCTCAAACACTGTGACCAATCTAAAACGAACATGAGAGGTATAAGTTTACCCAAGACAATATCCCATAATGATATTATTCTCTTCCCCACAGTACTTTTTCACCCACTCCTCCCCTCCCTGAGCCCATCCGTGCCAAATTGATATGAAGAGTAAAGCAAGCCCACACCTCCCACTTGGGACTGAGGTGACGGGACCTCACCGCGTTTTGCCAACATCTGGGCCAGAGGCGGCCACTTACCCCATTGTGTCATGTGCAAATGTAGCCAGCAGCTCATGAGGAGAATGACCAGGAGGGTGGATCCACTTACAGCCACCGTGATATATATCCAGCCCCGTGCTGAGTTTGTGGTCATTGAGGGAGTAGGAGTCACACTCTCTGTAAAAAGACACTTGGATTATTCCCCTCATAGGAGTGAGTGGAGAGCACCTTGGAGTCCACTTAACCAATGACCAATTGTGGACACCCAACATCTCCTCACTTGTCAGGAAGGTCCAACAGAGACTGCACTTCTTGAGAAGACTTAAGTGGGGGAGGTTACCAGCCATCATCACGCCAACCTTCTCCAGGAGCTCTATTGAGAGAGTCCCGGCCGGCTGCATCACAGTGTGGGGTACGCAGGACCATAAGAGCAGCAGAGAAGGTCAGCGGGGACTCCCTCCACCCCCCCCCCCACCCCACCCCATCAACGTGATCTACCAGGATCGTTTGACCGACGAGGGTGCACAAAATCATTCAGGACTCCTTCCACCCCACGCACGGCTGTTCCCTTTGGGGAAGACAGACAGGAGGATCAGAACCAGCCCCACCAGGCTGAGGAACAGCTTCTTCCCTTGGGCAGTGAGAATGACCAGAGGAGCTGCTTGCACAGACCCTCAAAGACTGACTACTTATATAACAGTAATATGTGTTTATTTTAATTATTTGTACATAGGTTCTGTGCGTATGTATCGTTTGTTTGTATATGTGCTTGCAATGTTTTTGCACTGAGGACTGGAGATTGCTGTCTCATCAGATTGTACTTGTACAATCAGATGACAATAACCTGAACGGGAGAAGACCTGAGGGTCCACTGCTGACTGGAACAATGACCACCCAAAGAGCACCGTGGAGTTGTGGCAGATCCATTCACTTGTTGGACGGCCTTAACGAGAGGAAGTGTTAACTCATTGGGTTAAATAATCCAAATACAAAGCGTTTGTTTCAAGAGGAATAGAATCTAAGAGCAGGGATGTGATGTTGAGGATTTATAAGGCCCTGGGGAGACCTCACGTGGAGAATTGTGAGCAGTTTTGGACTCCTTGTTTAAGAAAAGATGGGCTGACGTTGAGGAGGGTTCAGAGGACAAGGATGATTCTGGGAATGAAAATATGTTTGACGGCTCTTGGCCTGTACTCATTCGAATTTAGGAGAATGAGGGAGGGGGATCTCATTGAAACATTTTGAATGTTGAAAGGTGTGGACATAGTAGATGTAGAAAGGTTGTTCCCCACAGTGGGAGAGTCTAGGACAAGAGGGGAGAACTTCAGGATTGAAGGGCGTCCACTTGGAACAGAGATGAGAAGGAATTTCTTCAGCCAGAGGATGGTGAATCTGTGGGATTTGTACCCGCAGGCGGTTGTGGAGGCCGGGTCATTGTGGCAGAGATTGATCACTTCTTGATTAGCCAGGGCATCAAGGGTTATGGGGAGAAGGCTGGGCAGTGGGGCTGGGTGGGGAAATGGATCAGCTCAGGATTTCCCTGTCTGCGGTGGAGATGCCCCGAGCCCGCCCCCCGCCCCCAGTGGGGACCCTGCCTCCCAGCCGCGCCCTGTTGTGGGTCCCGACTAGTATTTGGAACGGCTGCCCCTGAAGCCGCTGTTTCCGCTCTGCCCCAGGCCCTACCTGTCTCATTGTGGACCATTAAGGTCAGATTCCCACGGACACTATTGTCCCCTTGGCTGTAAACGCTTATCTCATACACTCCGCTGTCATTGAGTTGCAGCTGGTTCAGTAACAAGGAGCCGTTCTCGGGGAAGATGTGGACTCGACCCTCATAGGAAGAAGCGACCAACTGCTTATCCGAGCAGTTATACGTGGATCGGCCGGGGAGAAGAGAGCATTTCGTACGAAGTAGGCTCGCAATGGGGGTCGGGTCGGGGATGACCCTCCACTTCAATTTTAACGTGGGGCAGAACGCGGGCTTGAACGAAGTAGCGAGAAGGGCCGACTGATGAATGATCCCGTTCACTTCTCTCTGACCGATGCACAAGACGAGATCGTGTCCAGAAGCTGCAACACAGGAACATCCGTTAACGGGGGAGACCGGGGCCAGCCGACAGCTCGGGGAAGGGCTCGGGGGCACCTGCCATCGAATAGAACTCGAGTCGACCGGGACCCTCCTGCCAAACCCAGGGCTGCCCGCAAATTGGAGGCGCAACGCCGAATATTCTCCGGCGTCCGTTAAACTCCCTCCCGCACCACTCTCTCCCCTTCCCCATCCCCCTGTCTAATGTCCTCCAGCCCCCTCCCCCTCCATTCACTGAGCACCCCCCCCCCCCTTCCAATGCAGTCCAAGGCTGGACCTGCTGACGGGACACGGGCACAGAGAGTCCTGCAGACCAAGGCCAGGTCTGAGAAACGAATTTACACGGTCAAAACCACCCGACGGAGGGTCGGGGATCCGCTGGTTCTCCCCCCACCCCAGGATCGCCTGCGGACACCGTGGTCAAGGAAACGGGAGGCGATCGCTGTGCGGCGACCTGCAAAACTGATCTCGGGGATCTTCTCAGATACCAGTAATCCAAACCTGGTGGGATGCGCTGGCAAACGGACAAGGGGACCCTGACTGGGGACGTTACCCGTTGCCTGCAACGTTAAATGGAGAGGTCCGCTGACTTTGTGATAATGGGACCAATATTGCAGGGGGTGTGGTTGGAAGGGAATAGCCAAAACCAGTTGTTTCTTCCACTCAAACCCGGGACCCCCACCCCCCCCCCCCCCCCACCTTCGAGAGAGAGAGAGTGGAAGATTTTTGCTGTTCCCCAACTGACTTTGTTCTGTTAATCTGTATGTACATTCTAACACCATTCGTTTAAGTTACATCCTCTACTGACACTTTCCAAAGGTGAAACATGTTATGGACAAAAGCAGACGGGTAATTAGCAGTTTCTTGGAGAAAATTTAGCCATTAAAAAGAAGTCATTGATCAGAGCCCACTTTTCATACATTTCTTCACCTTAGCGGGAAGCGCCGTCGCTGATCTCCCCCCCCCCCCCCCCCCCTCCCATTTAGTCATTTACTGCTGTCAGAAGGCGCGGACGATCGCGGCTAATAATTACTCTGCAGTCTGCAAACTCACTGCTCCAAGATCAGTCGGGCTGGATGGGGCTTCTGTCTCAGGAGGGACTTGTCCACGGTCAATAAATAAAGTCAGGGTGGTTGGTGTAGGGAAAACAAGTCATTTAAAGTTGACACAAGAAGCAAATGGGTCATGAAGAAGTTCAATAAAACCATTGTCTGGATGAAGAGTTTTCAAATATGAAGAGGTCGGGATGAATGACCAGGCTCATGGATGAAAACAGGTACAAGAGCAGCGTTCAGGCGGCTGGCTTGCAGAGAGCCAGAGGCATATGGACGGATGTTTAACCCACCGAACATGGGGACTGGCACAGGCATGTGGGCTTCGAATGTTCCTGGCCGGTATTGACCCATGAATGATTTAAAGGGGAAGAGGGTTAAGCAGCAAGACGACAGAAGGATGTGTAATGTGACTGGAGGCCACTCGAATTGACGCTGAACCCCAGCATGGAGTAAATAGCAAGTTAACTCGTGCGGTTTCAAATGCGGTTCAGAAGCTAGAAAAGGTCCCCTGCACATCTTCCGACCGTCGAGGACAACTTCAACTTGGTTCTTCCATTTCAGATCGAACTGCCTGCTGTAGCATTTGATGGTTCCAAGAGCCTTGGAGGAAATCGCTTCAGAGGCCAATTATACCCCAAATAAGGACATTAAGAAGTGGTTCGGCGTGAGACACAACGTCTGCAGTGATAAGGGCGCTTCGAAATGTTCTCTGAAGAGTTCATTTTCACCCCTTCCAGCCGGTGCCACTGAGACCCGACCATGGGGAGAGAGGGGCCGCGCATCCACATCCCGATACCCAGTTATAAATGATGCCGGCCAGCTCCTGATATCCCTGTCCCTTGCGCCTGTGAACAACTCCACCCACATTAGCAAGGAGGTAGTGTTAAATGTGCCTGCAATTGCCTCGCGACAGGCGCGGTGGCATCAAAATTCTAGTGAAGCGGGGGGGGGGGGGGGGGGGGGAGGGGGGGCGCGGGGCGGGGGGAACAACGTGGTGAAGGGGGACCGTGTGGGGAGAGATGGTCCTCTCACCGTGAGGGCCACTTTTTCTAATCTGAAAATTATTGCCAGTCCATTACTGTAAATATTGCTGCGTTAATTATTAGAACGATACTGCTTTCACAATTACATTAAAATGTAGCAAAGGAAATTTTGCGCCCCTGAGGAACTGAACTCAGATAATGGTCCTGACTTTGTAACTGAGAGAAGTAAAGAACTGAATAAGGAACTGGGGATCCTGCAATATTTCCACTACCCCCCCTCAAACCCAGACAGCAGCGATGGTGGAATGTGTATTAAAAAATTAAACTGGAACAATTGAGCAGGAAAACAGGGCTAGAATTGGCTAAAAGTGCCGTGATTTACAATGCCGATGACGCCGCAGGTTAAGTTGGGGGTCTCTGCTGCAGAGATGGTCCACTGCCACCTTGGGGAGCCAAGCCGGCATCATTAGGAGAGAATATTCGAGTCATCTAACTGAGACTTCTTCGAGCGGGGGTGGGGGGGGCCTTGACAGGTACCTCATCCACCTCCAGGAGGGTGGCGTGGGGGGGGGGCCTTGACAGGTAGCTCAAGTCCACCTCCAGGAGGGTGGCGTGGGGGGGAGAGGGGCCTTGACAGGTACCTCCTCCACCTCCAGGTGGGTGGCGTGGGGGGAGAGGGGCCTTGACAGGTAGCTCAAGTCCACCTCCAGGAGGGTGGCGTGGTGAATAACTTCAGGTCGAATCTGAAATGGGATCAGAGGGAAGTGAGAACTTGGTGAGGAACGGCCCCCTTCCTGGTGCTGTTCAACAACATTGGCCGCAGTGAAGCTCGACGGACACCCTCACTGGATGCTCTGAAGGGAAAAGGCCCACCTACAACCTAAAGACTTTTGATCTAACATAAGAACTTTTTTGTTATGACTTTGATACCGGAGACATGACTGAAAAGAGGAATTTTGGGCGACAGGGAGTGAGAATGGATTTTTAAGGCTTAACAGATCACAGACTGGAGGACAGCAGGGTAACAGGACATCTTTTGGGACCCACAGGGACATAACCCTCCCACAGCTGAGAGATAGGTGATGTAAAAGTTCACTGTGTTTTGGCATAGGACGTATCCAGGGCTGACTGCCAGTTGGATGTGGCCCTGTTAATTGGGATATGTGGTTCCCTTAGGGTTCATGTACAGAAGCTACACGAATACCCGGATTGGCCAGAGGTAACCGGGTTCAGGACCAAGAGAGGTATCTCTCGGATGGAGCCGGTCTTTATGATTCTGTTCCCCCTGGGACTGCATCCTGAGAACTGATTGGCCGACTCAGTGTTGGGGAGTGGTTATTGGCGAATGAAATGACGAAGGGACCCCCAAGTAGTTGGGAATCTAGTCTCTCAGCTGTCAGGGCGAGAGGGGGTGGCCGTCCGTACCACGACAATGGACCCTGGTTCTATTCCAGCTGGTCATGGGGAAGACATGTCAAATTGTAGGTCAAGGCTGCTGTATCTAGAGCTCTGACAACATCATAAAATGGGTGAACCACGTGCCAAAAGAGAGATCCAGCACTTGCATATAATTGATATGAAATGCCTGTCCCTTTCCACAAAGCTTTGCCACTGCATTCAAACAAAAACTTGTTCTGCTCCCAGCTCCCCTTATAGATTTTATTGTTTTAATGCTGTCCAGATTTTCTCCACAGACCTTTTCTGGTTGTCATAGCTTTGACAACTGGTGGCGGGGGGGGGTTGAGGAGGAGGGATTGTGGAGGAAAAATCACCCACATCTTCCAGCGTGGATTTTGCTGGCAGGATGGTCACAGGATGGGTTTCACAGTCCTTCCTTAACAAAGAGCTGAGGGTTGTGTGAGCTCAAGGAGGTGAAGGTTCAGGCTGACGGGATAAAGTGAGGGGCTATTGACTGTCAGTTGGGAGGTGGGGTCGTTGTAGCCTTGATAAGGGGAAGTGACCTGCTAATTTTTCACTACTTGGTGCTCGATGTAAGGCCCCCTTTGTTCTTGGGGTTATAAATTTCTGGGTCTCTTTTACTTAGGGGAGATTCAAAGCCCCTACTCTCCGTGGCACCATGTTTTAAAGTAAAGGTTTTCTGTCCTCTGTGTCCGAGTTTTTTCCCACAACAAACACTCAACAATATTCATTTGTGAGGAGTCACGTGATGGAGTAGTGGCCGGACGGTGAACTCCAGCCCTCTACAGAAAAGTCGGGAAAAACAAAGGAAAACACAAAGGCACAGAAATAAAAGTTACAGAAAAGTGAGTATAAAGGTGGAAAGAAGATGGCGACAAAAAAAGAAAAATCGAAACCAACGGTAAGAAGAGAGGAAGAGAAGACAAAGGAGGAAAAAGGTGAAGGCCTTACCTGTCCGAAGAGGCCCGCTGCGGAGAGAGAAACCCGCTCCCTCAGGTCGGTAAATAATGGACTACAAAAATGGCTCGCTGAGCCGAGTAAAAGTGCGCAACCGCGCATGCGCGATGCGAATGAAAAAAAACACACCGACGGGAGAGGGGACCAGCTGGGGAGTCAATCTCCACAGCCGGCAACGACAGCTGCAGAACACCTGCAGCAAGAAGAGACCACAGAAGACAATAGAAACAAGAAAGAAGAGAAGGAAAGGGCACCAAAGAAACAACAGATGGCCAACCCAGAGGAAGAAGAAGAGGAAGAGAAAGAGTACAGTGAAATTGAAGAAGAAAAGAAAGGCAAGATAAAGGATATACTTTCTCTTATTAAAGGATACATGGAGTCATTTAAAGAATGGCAAACACAGGAATTTAAGGATTTAAGAAAAAGAATAAACAACACAGAAGAGAAAATGAATAAAATAGAGATGACCTTAACAGAAATGGGAAAGAAAATGGACAAGATGGAAGAGCGGGCAGTAGCAGCAGAAATGGAGGTAGAAGACTTAAAAAAGAAATTGGAGGAATCTAATAAAAAAACTAAAGAGACACGAGAACTACTAGCTCAAAAAATAGATACAATGGAAAATTATAACAGAAGAAATAACATAAAGATAGTGGGCCTTAAGGAAGATGAAGAAGGCAAGAATATGAGGGAGTTTATAAAAGAGTGGATCCCTAAGACCCTAGGATGTCCAGAACTACAGCAAGAAATGGAAATAGAAAGGGCACATAGAGTATTGGCCTCTAAACCACAACCACAACAAAAACCAAGATCTATTGTAGTAAAATTCCTAAGATATACTACAAGAGAAAAGGTACTGGAGAAGACAATGGAAAAAGTAAGAGAGGGCAACAAACCACTGGAGTATAAAGGGCAAAAAATCTTCATTTATCCAGATATAAGTTTTGAACTCCTAAAGAAGAGAAAAGAGTTCAATACAGCAAAGGCGATTTTATGGAAGAAAGGGTATAAATTTATACTAAAGCATCCAGCGGTATTGAAAATATTTATTCCAGGACAACAAAACAGACTATTCTCGGATCCAGAAGAAGCACGAAAATTTGCAGAACAATTACAAAAATAGACTAAGGGATGAAGATGGGTAATGAGAGTTAAAATGATCACGATTGATATGTATGTGGGTAAAGACAAAAATAGACTGAGGGATGAAGACGGGTAATGAGAGTAAAAATGATCACGATTGATATGTATGCGGGTAAAGAGGTATAAGAGTGAATAGAGACAATGTGCATACGTGAATGTATCTGTACTTAGAGGAAAATATAGATAGTATAGACAAGAATTAATAAGGGAAGGTAATGGAATAGAGAGAATAAGGAGGGAACTAAAAGAGTGACTTTGTGACATATGAAAAGTGAAATCTTTTCTGGGGGGGCGGGGTGAGGGGAAATAGCGGTCACTGCAAAATCAGTTGACGCTTGCGAGTGGATTCGCAAATCCAAATGGAGAGGGGAGATGTGGTTGTCCGACAAGGGATAAAGGACAACTCAGGAGGGGAAGGGGAGATTGGGGATAAATAAGATAGAAATAGGAGAATAAGGAAAATGTTGGATGTTGTAGGAATGTTGTCTTATAAAGAGTTGAAAATAAGAAAACAGAAATGGAAAAGGAGGAAAGGTAATGATGGAAAAACGGAAAGAGAAGATAAACAAAATATAAAAGGGCTACGCTGAACTATATGACTTTAAATATTAATGGAATACATAACCAAATTAAAAGGAAGAAACTACTAAATTTAAATGAGTAAATGTATTCCATTAGAAAAAATAACATATAGGTTAAGAAATAATATTGAAATATTCGAACAAGTATAGGAGCCTTACATTAAATACAATAGCGAAAACCTACCGGGGACAAACATTACCTAAGTTGATGGAAGGAGAAGGAAAGAAAAGAATGGACTCAGTAGAATTTCTGGTGTATTTTTGTTGAATGACAACATTGTCTGACTGGCTTAATGCAACCTAGATTGTATACCTAAAATGGATGAGAGGGGGGGGGGGGGGGGTGGGGGGGTGGCTTGGGAGGAGGGGGGGGGGGGAGAAAAAGTCACTGTATATGTGTGAAAAAGAAATAGTATAAATCATGGCTGATGTGATTTATGGTGTGAAAAATAAAAAATTTTAAAAAAAACAATATTCATTTGTGCAGATGAACACTTGTCCTGCATGTGTACTGTTTGCCTGTCTGTGTGCTATGTCTGTCTGCGTGTCTGCGGGTGTTGCACAGAGGATTGGAGAACACTGTTTTGTGGGGTTGTACTTGTACAATCAGATGACAACTTGACCTGACTCGACTATGGCCTGTGCTCTTCCCCCCTGCCCATCCCTCCACCCCCACCCACTATTTTTTTAAAAATTCAGCACCCTGCCTGCTTTGTGCTCACCCCCTGACGAAGGGCTCAGGCCCACAACCTTGGTGACCCTTTCCTTCCACAGACGCTGCGCGACCTGTTGAGTTTCTCCGGCACCTTTTGGTATTGCACTACAACCCCAGCGTCTGCAAACTTTCACCCTGGGCTGTGAGATATCCCTGGGGTCTCAGACCCGGGTGTCCTGAAGGGCAGAACCCATACCCCTACAGGGGGACTGAAGAACCCGCAAGGCGAGGCCTTGCCCCGGCCGAGAACCTAGACCTGGCCCCAGCCGAGAACAGGAAGCAGCTGCTTTAGGTTTCACCAGTTCTCCGTTCCCCTGAGTTCGGTGAAGTCAGGCTCGATATCTCCGCCGATTACCAGCCGCCGCCTTTGGACCTTATCATCACTTACATCTGTTGATTGGCAACAAAAAACTTCCTCGAAAATCACAAGACGCAGGAAAGGTTTTACACAGATCTGTTTACACTCCCAAAATCTTCATCAGTCTGAAGTGCAAACTATTTATCTCTCCACAGCTAGGACCATAGAACCCTGGAACATTACAACACAGAAGCAGCACCTTCGGCCCTTCTAGTCTGTGCTGAACTATTATTCTGCCCTGTCCCACTGACCTGCAGGCAGTCCACATCCCTCCACCCCCCTCCTGGACCTGTCCAAATTCTTCTTAATTGTTAAAATAGAGCCCATATTCACCACTTCAGCTCGTTCCACACTCCCACCGCTCTCTGTGTGAAGAAGTTTCCCCTAAACGTTTCCCCTTTCACCCTCTGGTTTGTATCTCACCCACCCTCACTGGAAAAAGCTGACCTACAATTACTCTGTCAATCCCCCTCAATTTTAAATAGCTCCATCTAATCTCCCCTCATTCTTCTGCGCTCCAGGGAATAAAGTCCTAACCTGTTTAACCTTGCTCCTGAAGTCCAGGCAACATCCTAGCCAATCTTCTCTGCCCTCTGCTTCTCTGTCCTGTAAAAACAGAATTCTGGAGAAACTCAGCAGGTCAAAAGTTGGCATAGCGGTTAGCGCAATGCCGTTACAGCGCCAGCGATCAGGACCTGGGTTCAAATCCAACCCCACGCTGTCTGTAAGGAGTTTGTACGTTCTCCCCATGTCTACGTGGGTTTAGCCCGGGGACTCCAGTTTCCTCCCACCCTTCAATATGTACCGGGGGTTGTCGGGTAATTGGGTGTAAATTGGGCGCCACGGAAACGTGGGTCAAAATGACCTGCTGTATGTCTAAATTTAAATTCATAGCTGCTGTTTGAGGCTTGAGCCCCCACCTTCCCCCCACCTTCCCCCCCCCAAAAAAAAAACATTGGGTCTGTATCTTTATCTTTGCTATATAAAGTCAAGTGTGTGATCTGCTGAGTGTCTCCAGCGCTGTGGTTTTACTTCAACCACAGCGCCTGCAAACCTTTGTGTTTCGCATCTTTCCTTTAGTTCGGTGACGAAAACTGCACACAATGCTCCAACTATGGCCTCACCAGTGTCTTATAAAACTTTACCAGAACATTGTTTTGCTTTCACTTCAACTCTTTCTTTATCGCACTGGTTCTCAATCTCTTTCTTCCCACCCACATCCAACTTTGTCACCCCTATGCCACAGCGACTTTGCGATCAGTAAGGGGATGCTTAAGGTGGGATGTGGGTGGGAAGAGAAGATTGAGAATCACTGCTCCCGACCCAATTGTTACTGAAAGATTTTGCTTGAGAAAAATGGTCATTGGCCCATTTCCTTTGGAGTTCTGAAATGGTACACAGAACGAGTCAATGAGGGACGATTAAAACAGTGGATTTCAAACTTTTTCTTCCCAATCACTTAAGCAAACCCTTACTAATCACAGAGCCCCGATGGCCTAGGGATTACTTAAAGTGGGATGTGCGTGGGAAGAAAACGGTTGAGAACCACGGCTGTATCATCTTTGAGTCATTCGCTTTTGAAGACGGATATTCCCTCATTACTGACGTGTATACCTGACTGAAGAAAGCTTCAGTGGTTTGAGATTTGGGCAGTGACAAACCTTCCTCGGGGATTTGGCAATACCAATGTTATGGGGGAGTCTGGAGTGTCAGGTGCATGAGGTTTGCCTTCAATGGGAGGCTTTGCTCTGCTGTCTCAGAAACAGTGTTGAATCTGTTTCCCTCCCAAACTGCGGTACATTTTGGAGGAATCCTGAGCCCCCACGCAGACTCAGGGTGAACTCCTTGCAGACAGCGCGGGATTCGAACACGCGTTGGGTCCCGGTCGCTGACGTGGAAGCAGTGCGAATGTACCCTGAATAGTTTGCTTTTTTCTACAAGTACCCACTGGGCTGCAGCGGGAATTCCAGTCCACGTCCCAACCCTGCGGTAAACGTGGTGCCTCTTCGTCTTGAACCTTTGTACCAAAGGGAACTCTGCTCACGCTGGCCTGAATCCTCGTTACTGGCTCCTCTGCCCACGATGTCGCACCGCCCGATGTAAAACGACTCCACGACAGCCTCATTTTCCCCCTCCCTCCTGCGCCCGCCACTTTTCTTACAACCAAAACTTATTTCGCAGACTTATTATCCGATCACCCTTCCAACTAGCTCAAAGGGAGCGCTCTCAGCCTCTCTCATCCAGGCCGACAACATAATCCACCCCAGGCAAGGTCTCTGACACCCTGACAGCCTTCCCACAACAGCCAGGGTCTTGCAACAATTATGTCCATAACTCTCGTTGAATTTCCACCCAGTTGGCCAACCCCTCCCTCTTCCCCAGGTTGAGTAGGGTGGGAGGAAAGCAGAGCACCTGGAGCAAACCCCACACAGACGCTGTCACCCTCAAAAAACTTATCCTTCAAGCTGACCCAGGCTCTTCCTCCTCCACATCGGTGACTACTTTGCGCTGCCCCACGTCCCCACAATGAGCCGTAAACTTCGCCACCGATGTCCACCCTGGTCTCAGATCCACTTGGGGCCCCATCTTCATTCTGGCCATTGTTTTTAGCAGTAAAGCATCTTGACAAGGCAGCAGTTTGAAGAATCGATGCCTCACACCTTGAACAGCACTCGGAGTTGAGACTAAGCTCAGGGTTGGCCTGAGGACCTGTGCAGCCCAACTAGAAACATTCTGTTGCGGGGGCCCCCAGGTCCACAGCCATCCTGGCTACTCGTGATCCCCCATATAGCTGGACCAGCGCCAGTGCAGGGGGACCAAGAAGGAGGCCATTCCCTTGGCGCTGGTACAACGCTGGGGGAGAGAGAGAGAGAGAGATGGCAGCACCACTCGGCGGGCAGGCTCAAAGGGACCAAAATCAAAATAATTTCGAAATCAGGAAGATTCCGTACCACAGCAGGTATCCGGTCCAACGATCCTGGATAAAAGGTTAGATCAGGAGGAAGGCACAGCAGTGCCTACACTTCCTCAGGTGGCCGGGAAAGGCAGGGCTACTGGCCCCCATCTCGTTGGAGTACCATTGGGAGGGTCCTCTGGCTGTATCACTGTGGTGGACATTAGCTGCAAAGTGTCAGACCAGAGGTCGATCATTAAAAGGGCTGAGAAGATCCCTGGGGCTCCCATTCCTCTATTGACAGCATTCACTGGGAGTGTTGCTTAAATAGAATTATTGAGGAACCCCACCATCCATCCTTGTTCCACTACTATCAAGAGGAAGGTACAGGGTCACCAAAATCAGGATGGCCAGGCTAGGAAATAGTTTGTTCCCTCAGGCTGTGAGATTGATGAAGAGGGTCCTGTAACCTTCGATCTTTAACAAAGGAATCTGGGTGTATAATCAGATATTGAGACTTCATAAGACCCTGGTGAGCCCTCACTTGGAGTAATGTAAACATTTTTGGGCTCCTTCTTTAAGAAAGGGTGTGCTGACATTGGAGAAGGTTCAGAGGAGGTTCACATGGATGATTCCAGGATTGAAAGGGAAGCATTTGACAGCTCTTGGCCTGGACTCGCTGGAATTTAGGAGAATGAGGGGGGATCTTACTGAAACATTTTGAACATTGAAAGGAGGGTTCTTGATTAGCCAGGGCATCAAAGGTTATGGGGAGACGGTCGAGCAGAGGGGCTGAGTGTGGAAATGGATCAGCTCATGATTAGATAGCATGGCAGACCCAATGGGCTAAATGGCCTATTTTTGCTCCTATGATCTTATACATTTAAGGACAATGTACAGATGCACCAATGCTCTCAGTTGCTGCAGACACACTAGTTGGTCAGACAGACCAACAGCAAAAGTAAAAATCAACACAGTATATCATGAGGTAACAATTATAACAATTGTAGATAAATAAATATTCATAGTTGCAGTTCAGGCAAAAAGAAAGTGCAGACAGATCCTACATCTTCTGGTCTTATTAAAAGCACAACACTGGAGACACTCAACAAGCCGAGCAAGGTACTTTATATCAGGTTTGATATAACTGAAACATCAGTTCTGTACCTTTATCTCTGCTCTATAAAGGAGGCCGTGTGACCTACTGACTTTCTCCAGTTTCATGTTTTTACTTCAACCACGGGGTTTAATTTCTTATGTCGATGCAATCACGGAGAAGGCTCGCCAGCGGCTGGACTTTGAGATTTGCTATGTCACTGAAGACTCCAATCTAGCGTTTAGTGCCATGCTGTTATGTTGGGGCTGGGATTCAAATCCTGTCTTCGTGCTGGACACTCATTAACACAGTTTAAGGTCGTAGACCGGGCCAACTTTCCCAATGTCCAACTGGCCAAATTCTAATCTAACTGTGATAACTGAATAATGGGAGGAGGTTGACATGTTCTGGTTTTGTCCCTCTTTGTCCAGTTGTTGGGGACGGGTGTCGTACCTTGTCTTTAGTTCTTAATATTAATTTGACTCCAAATCCTTTTCTCACCCTCTTTGGAATAAGTGGCCAACGGGTCTGATATTGACGGCTTCACCATCCCGTGTCGGTCCCCTCTTCCCCGCCTCTCTGATCGCTGGAAGGGCCACATTGATGAGATGGGAAGACGCTCTCCCTCCCTCTAAGCCTCAATCCAAGGCGATATCGTGTCTGACTTTGAACAAAATTAGATGTTCCACGACTGAAATTGAACTGAAATTATTTGTGGGGGGGGGGGGGTAGGAGTCTTTTCTCGATTATTTTCAAAGTTTGTAAGATGAACTATTTTCTGGTTACCTTATTTTTAAATTAATATTATCGGTTCTGGTCTGTCTGTCGAGATCCTCCAGCGTCTCTGAGTTTTGACAAGATCAGGGAATGGGAGCTGGCCATTCGGCCCATCGATTCTGCTCCACCACATCCATCTATTTCCAAGTTTCGGCCTTTCCCCCACATCCCTTGATCCTCTGACTCATGGGATCCCCATCAATCTCCCCCTTAAACTCCCCCACTTTCCCACTCTCTCCCCACATCCCTGTATCAGTCCCCACACTCTGGGGCGGCCTCCATGGGCTGTCAGCACTGGGGCAGCAGGCGCAGAATGCTGGGGCGGCCAGAGTGGGCAAAGCAGTGGGATCAGTGTGGTGATTGATACAGGGCTGTGGGGAGAGCATGGGGCAGTGGGATCAGTGTTGGGACTGACACGGGTCTGGGGGGAGAGAGTGGGGAAGTAGGATCAGGGTGGGGACCGACACAGAGCTGTGGGAAGAGAGCGGGGAAGAGGGATCAGGGTGGAGACCTACACGGGGCTGTGGGGAGAACACGGGGCAGTGGGATCAGTGTGGCGACAGCCCGCACCGGCCGCCCCAGCTCTGACAGCCCCCTGCCTCAACCCTGACAGCCTGAAGGGACGGAGCCAGAGTGCTCTCCGAGGCACCTCCCGTGCAGCTGTCCCTTACAAGTGGCCAGCGTTGCGCTTTCACCGCTGCCACCTGAACGACCGTTCCGCAGGTCTGAATCCGCTTCTGCGGCGCGTTCTTGGTGGAGAATTCACCTGAAAGCGGCTTTTGAGACCGACTATGTTATTGTTTGTGCGATGATAATATTGGGAGAGCGGAGACCAGCCGGATCAGGAGCTCATTCCTGGATCGAGAAGCTGCCTGAGGATTGGCGTCCTGGCTCGGAACTGACACCCTGTCAAGCACTGGCACGAACGTCCCCAAATGAAAGACCCCTCCTTCCCCCTTCCCCCCTTCCCCTGAACTTACCGGGGAGGGAAATGCAGGAGGCGACGAAGGTGGTGATGAAGAAGCCAGGAGCCAATGGCAGAGTCCGGGTCATCGCGCCGCGAACAGCAAAAGGGGCGAGGGACGGTAGGGAGGCGGCTCGGGGCGGGAACGGGCAGGGAGGCGGCTCGGGGCGGCTCGGGGACGGGCAGGGCGACGATATCTTCTTGGCTGAGAAGCGCTGCCTCTCCTCGTCCGACTGGCAGGAGGTCCCTGCTCACGAAGGGCTCGAGTCCAAAACGTGGGGGTGATGTCTCTCTACACAGTGACGCTGGGCTCGCAGCCTCCAACATCTATCACATGTGCTCCATCGGAGGAGTTCATTCTCTCTTGACCTGCTGTGGTCGCTGTCGAGATCCTCCAGCGTCTCTGAGTTTTGACATCAGCTGCTGCAGACTTTCCTGTTTCACACTGTATGCTTTAATCTTTGCTTGTATCGAACCAAAGACCACTACAGGACAGAAAACAGGCCCTTCTAGTCTCTGTTGTACGATTATCCAGCCTAATCCCACTGATTTGTATCCCCCTCCCATCCATGCACCTGCCTAAATTCTTTTTAAATGTAAAAACTGAGCCCTTAGCTCGTTCCACACCCCACCTCTCTCTGTGTGAAGAAGTTTCCCCCTTCACCCTTAACCTACATCCTCTGGTTTGTATTTCACCCACCCTCAGTGGAAAAAAGCCGACCTTCATTTACGCTGTCGACCCCTCTCATAATTTTAAATACCTCGGTCAAATCTCCCCTCAATCATCTGCACTCCAGGGAATAAAGCCCTAATGCAGTGGTTCTCAACCTCTTCCTTCCCACTCACATCCCACTTTTAAGTAATCCCTTCACCATCGGTGCTCTGTGATTGGTAAGGATTGCTTAAGGTGGGATGTGGGTGGGAAGGGAAGGTTGAGAATCACTGCTCCAGACCCAATTGTTACTGAAATACTTTGCTTGAGAAAAATTGTCATTGGCCCATTTCCTTTGGAGTTCTGAAACCCTGCACATAATGAGTCCATGAGGGATGATTAAATAGGGGGTTTAAAACTTTTTCTTCCCACCCACATCCCACGTTACTAATCACAGAGCCCTGATGGCCTAGGGATTACTTAAAGTGGGATGTGAGCGGGAGGAAAAAGGTTGAGAACCACTGTAACCTGTTTAACCTTTCCCTGTAACTCCATTCCTGAAGTCCAGGCAACATCCTAGTAAATCTCTCCCCTCTTTCCATCTTATTGATATGTTTCCTGTTGTTCAGTGACCAAAACTGCACACAATCCTCCAAATTTGGCCTCACCAGGGGCGTATCTAGGATATGGCAGCATTGGCACATGCCTGGGGTGCCACTTGAAAGGACCCCTAGACCCCCCCACCCCTCTTCCATTGAGCACCATCGCTGCCGCCCTGGACATACAAGGAACACACACCCGTTTCTTCTACACTCAATGCACATGCCCTCCTTTCTCTTGCTCCGTTTGCTCTCAACTTATACAGAGCCAAACACAATGTGGCGACCACCAGGGCCAGCTCTCGCGGGACATTCTTGTTGCTGTTTATTTTGACACATTGGCCACCCCGCCATAGGTGGCATTTTGCGTAGATACACCCTGGGCCTCACCAATGTGTTATACAACTTTACCATACCATCCCAGCTCTTGAACTCAATGCTTAAATACAATAATAAAGTTCACTGTTGGACTTGCTGAGTTTCCCCATCATTGCGCTTTTATTGCTTTTATCTTCAGGTCCGGCCCCCTGACTCAACCTGCCCACTGGTGTGAGGACATTTCCACAGATGCCAAGCCATTCCTCCGTTTGAGGACAGGGCAGCACAAGGGAAGGATTCTGCTTCAACCCATCGCCTCCGGCTGGTGTTCGATGTGGAAGAACAGAGCTGAGGCCTTCCAGAGCAGAGCACACCCAGGGTATGGTGCAAAGAAGTTGCCGGAGGAACCCAGGGGTGAAACAGCACCCATGGGTACTACAGTTAGTCAACATTTCGGCTCGGGAGAGGTGATTGGTTCCCACCGAAACTTCCCCTTAGTGTCGATAAAGGATCCCAACCTGAAACATTGACAATTTCTTCTCACAGATGCTGTATGACCCAACAATTCTTTGTGTTTTTTTGTGTTAGATGGTGACGTGGAACATTGAACACTACAGCATAGTATGCATCCATTCAGCACTCGATGTTGTGCTGAGCCATATATTCCTACCAAAAAATAACGAAAGCCTCCCTCCCTCCCTCGTAACCCTCTATTTCTCTTCTATCCTGGTGCCTGTTGAAGAGTCTCTTAAATTCCCCTAATGTTCCAGCCTCCACCACCACCCCAGCAAAGCATTCCGGGCTCCCACAACTCTCTATGTAAAAAACATACCCCTGACATCTCCCCTAAACTTCCTCCCTTCACTTTGTACAGATGTCCTCCAGTGTTTGCTACTCCCACCCTGGGTAAAAGGTGTTGGCTGTCCACCCTACCTCTGCCTCTCAGAAGCTTCTAGACCTCTATTAATTCTCCTCTCATCCTTCTTCACTCCAGAAAGAAAAGCCCCAGCTCTGCTAACCTTGCCTCGTAAGACATTTTCCAATCCTGGTGAATCTCCTCTGCCCCTCTCCACAGCTTCCACATCTTTCCTGTAATGTGGTGACCAGAACTGAACACACTTCTCCAAGGATGGTCTCACCAGAGATTTGGAGACTTGCAACATGACCTCTTGACTCTTGTACTCAATCCCCTGACTAATGAAGCCCAATAACCCACATGCCTTCTTAACAATACTATCATCCTGCACGGCAACCTTGAGGGATGTATGGATTTGGACCCCAAAGTGTTCATCCACACTCCTTAGTAACTGACCATTAACTCTGTCCTCACCCTTCTGGTTTGTCCTTCCAAAATGCATAATGTCTTCAGTATTTAGTCATACCTCATTCCCTCCATCCTGAATTGTTTCAAGTGAATGGAGAGTCACTGTAGATGTGCAATGGCCTTGAGGTGACAGGCAATGAGCTATTGCACATCGTCTTGCAGCCATAGTATTTATGTGGTTGGTGTGTTTGAGCTTCTGGTTAACGGTGACCCAAAGACGCAGCTGGATGTTGTCTGCACATGGACTTTAGTAAGACCTTTGGGTAGGTCCCACACAGGAAGTTGGTTCAGAAGCTTTCGACACTAGGAATCCATGGAGAGGCTGTAAAATGGATTCATAATTGGCTAGATGGGAAAAGGCAGAGAGTGGAGGTGGATGATGCTTCTCAGACTGGAGGCCTGTGACGAGTGCGGCCTCAGGGATCGGTGCTGGGACCATTGTTATATGTTGTCTATATCAGTGATCTGGATGATAATGTGGGAAATTGGATCAGCAAGTGTTCTGTTGACACTAAGATTGGAGGCGTTGTGGATGGCGAGGAAGGTTTTCAAAGCTTGCAGAGGGATCTGGACCAACTGGAAACATGGGCTGAAAAATAGCAGATGGAGTTTTTTTTATTTTTTTTTAACTTTATTTAAAATTTTATGACATGAATAAAATAAAAATTACATTTAAAGAAATAATAAAAAATAAGATAATAAAAATTAGAATACTACATCATTAAACTACACAAATTAACCCCCCCAATAATTATAACACAACATTAATCATCTAATTTAAAATTAGTCCAACCCTCCCCCCAAAATAAAGAGTGAAGAATTAATTAACAATATTGTAAATAAAATAGAAAAAACCCCACTTACAAAAAAAGGATAAAACTTAACAACAAAAAAAGTATCAATACTAAAATAATACCCTTAACATATATTTAAATCAAACATAATACATGTATTTAACAAATGAAATCCACTTTAAAACTAAGTTCAAATATTAAAATCATATATCAACCACATATATGTTATTCAAAAAAATCATAATTAATAATACATAAATACAGAATTTCCATTAATACCAAGTTTCCTTTATAATTCATCGAGAGAACAAAAACATCCCTTAGAAAAACAATCCGATAAACTTTTTATTCCCTTCCCCTCCCCTTATATAAAAAAAGAAAAAAAATTTAAAAAGTTCAAACTCTTATGAAATTCTCCATATTCTTCATTTATAACATCTTCAAAATTCTCTATCAAAATTAACTTAATTTTATTAAACTCTTCTCCCTCAATGTATTTGTACTTAATTTTCTTCTTTTTCTTCTTATCACCTTTCCCCTCATCTTCCTCTTCATCTAATTCAACATCCTCAATTTTTGACTTATTATCTTCTGTGACATCATCCTCTTAAAAAAGAAAGAAAAAAGAGAACCCCCCCAAAAAAAGAGAAAAAAAACCTCCTAATTCCCTCTCAATTACAATCAGAAAACAAAAATTTAAAAAAAATTATTAAAAAAAAAATAAAAAAACCTTCACTTCTTAACCCAAAAATTAAAAAGAAAAAAAAAACAGGTCGGAGGTCACAACTACCTCCTCCTGTTTAAACCGCCCAAAGCAGTAACTCCCCCAAAATATTGGGTGTGAGATAACTCACAGGTAGCTGATGACTTCTGGAAACTAGTGCCCACCCAGTTCCCTCTCCCAACTCCCATTTCATTAAACTATCATCATTATTTAAACTATTTAAACTCTTCTCAAAAAAAAAGATAAAAGATTTATTTTTTTTAAATCAACGTTACCACTTCGGTCACCATTGCTTCCATTTCTTTTAAAAAACTGGATCCCACCTTACATCTCTACTCTCTTTGGAGATCTTGAAGGACTACATCGTTCCTGAAACTGCATGATTGGTAGAGACTGAGCAAAGTCCATAACCTCTTTAGGATTGTCAAAGAACTTTGGCTAATTTCCATCCTAAAAAATCTTCAGTACTGCAGAATACCTGAATGTTCCCTTATGTCTTTTTTTCCACAGAATTAAATTCGCGTCGTTGAAACATAATTTCTTGACTCAAGTCTTGATAGAAGAAAACAGAATTATTCTGAACCATCAAAGGAGATCTATTTTGCTGGGCATTTCTAATAGTCGTACGTAAAATTGTCTCTCTGTCACAATAGTTTAAACAACGGATCAAAACAGATCTTGGATTCTGTCCTGAAAAATATTTTCTTCTTAAAACTCTATAAGCACGTTCCAGTATTAAACCTTCAGGGAATTTATCCTGACCTAACACTCGTGGAATCCATTCAGTAAAAAATTTTCTTGGATCTGGTCCTTCTGGCAAACCAACAATTTTCACGTTGTTCCATCTAGATTGATTCTCCAAATAATCAACCTTTTTTGCTAAATTTTTATTTTGGATCTGCAATGTTTCAATTATTCTATTTTCATCTTGCAGTTGATCCTGTGCATCGACTAAACCTTGATCACACATTTCAAATCTTTCAATGGTTTCAAGCTTAAAAGCTCCATTAATGACTTCCGCCATCGCATTAATCTTGGAAATAAACAGGTTTACAAAATTAGCTAAGTGTCTCAATACAGAATATATCTTATCTTCAAGATCCTTAACAGACATTTCAACAGAAGTAGATTCAGGCATAATGGGGTCTTGCTGTTCCTTAGAGACCACGGGATCTTCTGTCCCTTCCCTTAATTTAGTATCTTTTCTAGCAGTTTGACTTCGTATAAAAATCCCTCTCAAAGTCCCCCCAGCAATGCCAGGAGACTGAAGATCAGGGTTGTCTTTAAGCCAAATCTCTTTAATCATCTTCACTGAATCGATGTCTGGAAAAACCGTTGTAATTGAAGATGCATTTTGCAGCGCCACCACTATAGCAGTCGAATGACAACTCTTTAACTCTCCAGCTGGTGGCGCCCCAGCTGATTCAACTGTCAAAGCCTCAGCAACAGCACCTGCAGTGGCCACCGTGCGAAACACCGGCACCCGTCCAGCTCCTTGGTCCGAAAGCTGTTGAGTGCAACCTTCAGAGAGCCTCACCGGCTTAAAACGAAGCTTCAATGGCGAACTCTGCACGTCCTCCTCTGGATCCATTCTACGTTGAGACCTGGCTTCTTGTAAACAAGTAGGCTCAGACAATTTCGGAAAATGTAGTTTTTTAACAGTTTGTTGATATTTTCTTTTACCTTTTTTTTTTGCATATAAACCAATAGGCACTAATCCAACACCTCTTATTATTTCTTTTTGGCTTGGCTTCGCGGACGAAGATTTATGGAGGGGGTAAATGTCCACGTCAGCTGCAGGCTCGTTTGTGGCTGACAAGTCCGATGCGGGACAGGCAGACGCGGTTGCAGCGGTTGCAAGGGAAAATTGGTTGGTTGGGGTTGGGTGTTGGGTTTTTCCTCCTTTGCCTTTTGTCAGTGAGGTGGGCTCTGCGGTCTTCTTCAAAGGAGGTTGCTGCCCGCCAAACTGTGAGGCGCCAAGATGCACGGTTTGAGGCGATATCAGCCCACTGGCGGTGGTCAATGTGGCAGGCACCAAGAGATTTCTTTAGGCAGTCCTTGTACCTTTTCTTTGGTGCACCTCTGTCACGGTGGCCAGTGGAGAGCTCGCCATATAACACGATCTTGGGAAGGTGATGGTCCTCCATTCTGGAGACGTGACCCACCCAGTGCAGCTGGATCTTCAGCAGCGTGGACTCGATGCTGTCGACCTCTGCCATCTCGAGTACTTCGATGTTAGGGATGAAAGCGCTCCAATGAATGTTGAGGATGGAGCGGAGACAACGCTGGTGGAAGCTGGTGGAACTTTAACGGGCACTTAAAGACAAAACAATAAATCAGAGTCAGGAGAGGTCTGGAAGAGGGTGAAGGGTTGCATTTTGGAAGGACAAACAAAGGAATGATATTCACGGTGAATGGTCGGGCACTGAGGAGTGCAGTAGAACAGAGGGATCTGGGAATACAGATGCATAATTCCCTGAAAGTGAACAGGTTGACAAGGTTGCAAAGAGAGCTTTTGCCATCTTGGTCTTCATAAATCAAAGTATTGAATACAGAGGTTGGGGTGCTATAGTGAGGTTGTCTAAGACATTGGTGAGGCCACATTTGGAGCATTGTGTGCAGTTCTGGTTGCCAAACTACTGGAAGGATATCAGTAAAATTGAAAGAGTGCAGAGAAAATTTACTAGGATGTTGCCGGGTCTTCAGGAGTTGAGTTACAGGGAAAGATTAAACAGGTTGGGACTTTATTCCCTGGAGCATAGAAGAATGAGGGGAAATTTGACAGAGGTCTACAAAATTATGAGGGGAATAGACAGAGTCAATGAGAGTAGGCTTTTTCAACTTAGATGAGGAGAGATAAATACAAGAGGACTTGGCTTTAGGGTGAAAGGGAAAGGTTCAGGGGCAATGTTAGGGAGCACTTTTTCAGCCAGGGAGTGGTGGGAATGTGGAATAGCTGCCATCTGATGTAATTGCAGGCTCTATCTTAGGTTTTAAGAATAAATTGGATAGAAACATGAATGGGAGTAGTCTGGAGGGTTATGGAATAGGTCAGCAGGACTAGAGAAAAGGTGGGAAATCTCGTGAAATGGTGTGAGAGTAAGAACCCGAGTGTCAATGTGAAGAAGATTAAGGAGATGATAGTGCACTTCAGGAGGACCAGGAATGACCACCTTCCATTACACATCAACATGCTCTACGCATTATACACCCATGACTGTGTGGCCAGGCACAATTCCAATGCTATCTATGTTTGCCAATGACACCACAGTTGTGGGCAGAATCAGAGACGGTGATGAGGAAGCGTACAGGAGGGAGATAGATCATCTCATTGAATGGTGTAATGCCATCAACCTTGCGCTCCACATCAACAAAACCAAGGAGATGATTATGGACGTCAGGATGAAGTCAGGAGAATATAATGCAGACCTCATCGAGGGCTCAGTCATGGAGAGGGTCAAGAACTTCAAATTCCTGGATGTTGACATGAGCGGTAGAGAGGATCACTGGAGACTCCCTCTTCCACCATCGACGTGATCGACCGGGAGTTGTCTGAAGAGGGGGCATGAAATCATTGACCCTTCCACCCTGCACACAGCATCTTTCAGCTGCTCTCATCGAGGAAGAGATACAGGAGGATCAGAGCCAGCACCACCACGCTGAGGATCAGCTTCTCACAGGCCGTCAGACCAAAAGAACTGCCCGCACTAACTGCCTGAGACTCTCATTTGTACAAAAGAATATTTATTAATGTATTTGTGGATATGAACGTCTGGGTGCACGCTGCGTCGCCGTACAATGAACTTGAGTTGCTTTAGCTGTTCTTGAAGTCGTCCTATCTGTTGCATCACTAACCACAAAAAACTTCTCAGTTGCAGTTGCTTTGTGCTGTCAGGGTGTGAAAACCCCATTCACCTCACTGCCCTTGTTATCACCTGCGCTTCCTCAGCGATCCTGGGGCCACAGCCTCATTTTCCCCACAGTGCTTCAGATCAGACCATGTCGCTGTCTCTCCTGTGTTGGGGGATTGGCTGGTGAAGGAGCCAGTTTGCTGCAGAAACACTTGCTTCCCACCCACTCAGTAATGTCACCAAAGCATCGACATGTAACTGATATTTGGGAGAATAAGCTGACTGTATGTTTCCGGCAATACAATACAGTCATTGTGTACCACTCTGGGATTAACCTCAGCAAGAAGACCCGGCCTTAATGTTCCGCCCTGAGTGAAATCAACCTCTTGTCAACTGAATATGTTATTTTTATTCAAAGTTCAGATTTATTGGCAGAGACACCCGGTACAACCCCGAGATTCATTTAACTGCAGGCCGGGCAGAATTACCACTTGTCAGTTGTGCAAAAACATAACTCTACACAAGAAAAGGAATGTGTACGAAAGAGAGAAACGTAAACAAACTGACTGTGCGATACAGCGAGAACAAAAAGAAAATCAATAAATACACAAGTAAGAGTCCCTGATTGAGTTTGTCGTTGAGGAGTCTGATGGTGGGGTTGGGGCGGGAACAGCTGTTCATGAACCTGGTGGGTGCGAGTCTTGTGGTCCCGACACCTCTTTCGTGGTGGCAGCAGCGAGAACCGAGTGGGTCCTGGGGGGGGGGAGGGGCGGTGAGAGTCCGTGATGATCACTGCTGCTCTGCGACGGCAACATTCCCTGTAGATAGGGATACTGGGTTGGACCCCCATTAGTGTTCTAGGGAAGGCACACACTTTCCTTATAGGTGGGAGGTCCTCTTACACCTCAGCACTGCACCCTCAGAAATGCTGATGCTCTGTAGTAATCGGTCTGTTACAAATAGCTGGAGGTAGATCGGCTTGTTGAATGGTGTCACAACAACAACCTCATGCTCAACATTAGCAAAACCAGTAGCTGATTGTTTCCTTGAGGAGGATGCCAGGACAACAGAAGCCAGTCCTCAATGAGCAGAAAGGGTCAAGAACTTCAAATTCCTGGCCGTCGACATCTCCGAGGATATGTCCTGGAGCCTCCATGTCAATGCGATCACGAAGAAGGCTCACCAGTGGCTGTGCTCCATGAGGCATTTGAGGAGATTCGGTCTGCACCAAAGATTCTCACAAACTTCTCCAGGTGGACCATGGAATGCATTCTGGCCGGTTGCATCACCAAGGGTTATTAGCTTGGCCTGCGATCACAAGCACCAGACTTCACTCCATCAAGGACGTCTACAAGGGACAGTGTCTTAAGAAAGCAGCCTTTGTCCTCAAGGTCAATGGAGGAACACGGACTCACAATTGAAGGGGAAATGCAGTTGTGAACATGGTGGGGCACCCAATGTGTCTGGACAATTACAGATGTCTCTGGAGGGATGCATCGGCACTACAGGGAAAGAGTGGAGCTGTGGTGGAGGTAGTCCTGTTCTGGTTGGAGGGATGGCAAATATTCATAAGGGACAGGTTCTTTATATTCTACTAGCAGGATACCCGGCGTTGCCTGGGAAATAGCACGCAGTTGTTGACTATGTGGCTGAAAAAAATACCCAAAAAACCTCATGGTAATTCTGCAGAAATATATTTTTTATGTTTCCCGCTGCCTGCTCCTTGTCTGGCTGGAGGCCTGATAACTAAGACGGGCATATCGCTGCTGTTATGTTTCCCACTGCCTGCTCCTTGTCTGGCTGGAAGACTGAGCTCTGAGACGGGTGTATCGCTGCCGTTCTGTTTCCCGCTGCCTGCTCCTTGTTTGTCTGGAAGCATCAACAGGGAGGTGAGACTGATGTTCCTCTGTTCTCTCTGAGCTTGTGAAGAGCTTCTGCCCATGTTGCTTCGCTTTTTTGGCCACAGATTGAACTGGGTTTGGCCACTTGTTTTTATTCTGAATGTCCAGCATCGTAACTAATCGAAGTGCAAGTTCAAATTTTTAAAAAACTTTTGAACTTCATATGACTGTGAAGGGTTAATTCAATGTGGTCATGATATTCAGCATCAAATGTTACCTATTCTGTACCTCCTTGGCCATTTCTAGATTGTTCCAGATTGAATTGCATGGAGAACAGGCAGACAGACATGCATAAATATGTATTAAATTTGTATATGTATTGTACTCACATAGTTAACACCACTATACGGTGTCGTGTTAATCACTTCAAGATTCAAGAGTGTCACAGTTGAGGTAGCGGTTAGTGCAATGCCATTACAGTGCCAGTGATCGGCACTGGGTTCGAATCCCTCGCTGTCTGTAGGGTGTCTGTACGTTCTCCCCGTGTTTCCATTTCCTCCCACCCTTCATAATGTACCAGGGGGTGTAGGTCAATTGGATGCAAATTGGGCTGCGCGGGTTCGTGGGCTGAAAGGGCCTGTTACTGTGCGTGCATGTAATAAAGTGAGTGTCAGGTTACATGAAATTTGCTTTCGACCTCCGTAAGCAGGCAAAGATTCAAGGATGGCAAAAGTTGCCAAGCACCTCGTAATTAGGGAGAGGGAAGCAGAAGAAAGACCCGCAGAGTCACCAAGTGTCCATGGATTCACCTTCCAGAACCTCTACAACCCCACAGAGTCCAGCCCAAACCATCAGCAGCCTGACCTCCAGATCCGAATCTCCAACACCATCAGCGCCCTTGGCACCCCCTCGCATCCCGGTTCTGATAGCTGCTACCCCCTCAGCCAGTCCTGAGCTAGTCTCCAGCAGCGCCACGGCCCGATGTGATTCCTCTAACTGCAGTTGCCAGTGGCCCGCAACCTGCGTGGGCTTCTCACCTCGAATTACCGACAGCCCTGCCACAGAGGCCCTCACTGGCCCACCGCCGTGGTCCTGTCTCGTGGTCCTCTCCTCTGATCTCCTTCTCAAACGAGGGGTGGTCTCCCCGGGTTTTTTTTTGGTGTCCTGCGCTAGTCCTCTGCTTCCCTGGAGTTAGCAACCCCTCACAGCTGCTGCCGAACGTAAGCACTGCCATCTTGGGCGCCTCCAGTAAAAGGCCTTTTAAAGCCTGGACGGAGCCATTGGCAGTCGGACTGGGCAGGGGTGCCATGTGTTTCCTCTCTTTGCTCTCCGTGGGTCTGCACCCAATGTGGCCCCATTGTCTCTAATGTGGCCCAGGGGTTACTCTCCCACCGCTCTCAACCCCTCAAAGCCTAGGACAGGAAAGGCTAAAAACCAGCCGTTCTCAACACAGGCCCCCTACAGCCTCCCTGGGGGCCGCAGCTCACTTAAGAAAGGCCAAGAACTGAAATCAATTTTTTAATGTGTGTAGACAGTAGGTGAAAAGTTTGGAAGAAACCAGCTAATGTTTGAACACTTCACAGCGAAGGGACCCGGAAACTTCGTGCTGAGTCACAGAGGGGCCATCGCCAGAAAAAAAAGGCCGAGATTGGCTGCCCAAGGTCATGCCCCTTCCCCACAGCGCCCTCACGTTGGCCGCATCGAACCTCAGGGCATCCCTCAGCATGTACTCCTGCAGCCTGGAACGTACCCATTGCTAGTGCCCCCCCTCACCGATGTCTCCCTGTGAATCACAGAATACAGGCCCTTCAGCCCTTCTAGTCCATGCTGAACTAATATCCTGCCTCGTCCACTGACCTGCACCCAGTCCATCCCCCTCCCATCCATGACCCTGTCCAAATTCTTCTTAAATGTTAAAATTGAGCCCACATTCACTACTTCAGCTGGCAGCTCGTTCCACACCCCCACCACTCTCTGTGTGAAGAAGTTTTCCCCTAAACTTTTCCTCTTTCCCCCTTAACCCATGTCCTCTGGTTTGTATCTCACTCACCCTCAGTGGGAAAAGCCGACCTACATTTACTCTGTCTATTCCCCTCATCATTTTAAATACCTCGATCAAATCTCCCCTCATTCTTCTACGCTCCAGGGAATAAAGTCCGAACCTGTTTAACCTTCCCCTGTAACTCAGTTCCTGAAGCCTGGGCAACATCCTAGTAAATTTTCTTTCCATCTTATTGGAAGACCAACAGATTTCGGGCATATGAGCGGGTGTCTATCATGAGTTGATCTTCCGGAAGAACTCTGTGCCCATAGATCAGAGTCTTCATTCACACTGCTGCTGGGGATGGACCGTGACCAGGACATTGCACCCTCTCCATGTGGATTAAACATTGAGTACAGATTCAAAGATATTCTGGACCAATACTCTACATGTGATGTAAAGGTTAACGCAGGAATACAGACACTCAGTCAGATCTGTACCGTGACCTTTAGATAACTGTTAAACTGCCTTTCTTTTAAACCTTCAGATCTGCCTAGACCACAGGGCCTGATCACCAAACTTGACAACGTTTGATTAACTGCACTGGCAAACAGTTTGCTAATATCTGAGTAAATAGTGGTCAAGTTTGTTTGTTTCTTCAAGGAAGGCAAATTCAAGTTTGTACAAGCACAACCCGTCAAAACTGCGTTCTCTGGTCCTTGATGCAAAACAACCAGACATAACACTGTCCTGAATCCAGTTCCTAGCCCTCCACAACACCTCCCTGTCCAAATTCTTCTTGAATTTTAAAATTGAGCTCGCATTCACAACTTCAGTTTGACAGCACTCTCTCTCCCTCCCTTTCTCTCTCCCCCCATTCTCTCCCCCTCTCCCTCCCTCCCTCCCCCCACACTCTCCCCTTCTCTTGCCCCCCACTCCCCCCTCTCCCACTCTCTCCCTCCCTCTCTCTCTCTCCCCCTCTCTCTCTCCCTCTCTGTCCACCCCTCTCTTCCTCCCTCTCTTTCTTCCCCTCTCTCCCTCTGTCCATCCCTCTCTGTCCATCCCTCTCTCTCCCTCCCTCTCTCTCTCCCCCCCTCTTTCCCTCTCTCTCCCTCCCCCCCCCCCCCTCTCTCCCTTTTCTTCTGTTCCCTTTCAGAGCCAAAATCAATTTCCTCTTATCCAATTAGCACCTACTGTCTGCTGATCTGGATGCCTACTCCCTCCCATTCTTCCCCCATTCTCTCCCCAGTCATTAACGTTGACTCCGGTATCTGCCGGCCCACTCCCCGTTCTCCCTTCCTTCCCCATCCCTCTGCCTCTTTCCTTCCAGCTCTCCACCCTCTTCCCACCCCATTCACAGAGCCATCCCCCCTCCCTGTTTGCTGCTATGCCCTCCCTCCCTTAAACACCTATTGCCCCCTCCCCTTGACCCTCCCCCCCACTATTTTGTTTGGGCGCCTGCCGACATTTTTCTCAAACGATGGTTTTGTATAACCATATAACAATTACAGTACAGGAACAGGCCACCTCTGCCCTTCCAGTCCAAGCCACTTTCTCCCCCCATTGACCTACACTCAACCCGTAACCCTCCACTCCTCTCCAGTCTGACTTCTTCTTAAATGCTAATATTGAGCCTGTCTCCGCCTCTTCATCTGGAAGCCCTTGCTCTCCCTCACTCCCTCCCCCTCACCCTTCCCTGTCAATCCCCCTCCCTCTCTCCTCACCCCTCCCTCCTTCCCTCCAACCTTCATCCCTCCCTCTCCCTATTCCACCCCCTTCCTCTCCTCCCTTCCTATGTCCGTCTCTCCCACCTTCCTTCTCCTACTCCTCATCCTTCTCTCCCTCCTCCCTCCCTCCCTCCCTCCCTCCCTCCCTCCACCTTTCACTAGCTGAACAATGACCACATTCTGACCCTGTGAATGACACCTTCTCATCTCAGATTTAGATGGAGATGAATGTATGTCACCAGTTTGTTTGTTGAGAACTTGGTGTGATTCCACCCCGGGGACAGATGTGAAAGAGACGATGTTGAAGGGAGAGTGTGTATGTTGCCTCCTGCCCCAGGGAGAGTGGGCTGCAGCTGCACTTTGTTACTGCATTTTCCCTGCATCCCTGCATCGACCCTTCTGCATGACCCCATTGAGTCTCTTCTACCCAACCTTCCTAAGGCAGGTGTGCAAATCTGACCCTGTGTTGTTCACCCATGGAATGGGGTGCAGTTGTGATCTTTGAGGATTGTGAAGTACAGTTTGACACTAAGCATTTCACGCTTGCAGGCAACGTGCTGGAACAGGTGTGATTGTGTAGCACGACCTCAGTACATCACGCAGACTTCATCGATCCTCCATGTAGCCCCTGCTTGTTCGGTCACCGCACAACCTCGCAAGGCAGACGCAGTGTCCAGAAGACCATAGAACACAGGAGCAGAAAAGGGTCATTCAGCCCATCAAGTCTTCCCCACCATTCAGCCATCAGCTGATCCATTTCCCCCACAGCCTGACCTTCTTATGACCTGGCCTCCACAATGACGCATGGCAACAAATTCCTGTCATTGCCCTCTGGCTGAAGAAATAACTCCACATCTCTATTCTAAGCGGACACCTTTCAAGCCTGAAGCTGTGCCCTCTTGTCATGGACTCTGTAATGGAGAGGCAGCGTCCACCACTGGGTGGCGCTGCTGCGCACCTGTTTGGAGGACACACCACCTGCCAATCAAGGTCAAAGAATCACCCCAAGCCATTAAGGAGACCCTTGTGATGGGCCCACCTAAATCACCGAGTGCTGAAAACCAGGCAGCCCGCCCAGACTCAGCCCTGACCTTCACCCCATTGGCCCAGGTGAATCAACTTGGCTGACCCCTGCACTTGGCTTTGAACCATTGACCACAGCAGCCAATGGGACCCAGCCAGTCTGTGATTGCTCCTCCCCAGTACTGCCCCTAAAACTATAAAGGACCATGTGCCCCTTTGTTCTGTCTCTGGACTCCTTGTGGCACGTAAGTACCACCTTTCACACTGAGTTGGGGTGAGTCTTGAGGTCAGGTAGCAAGAGCTGTGTCCGAGGAGTGGTGGGCATGTCGGATGTGTGAGTTCATGTAATTTCCCCCAGTCTCTGTTGGTTCATCCCTCATTGTCCGATGTATATTTACTATGTGTGTGTGTGTAGAGGTTTTCCGAGCACATCGACCCCGTTGTCCCATTTGCATCCCCCAAAATAAACGACCTTTGTACCTCAACTTTGGTCTGCTTCTTAACCTGTGGGATACACACGAACCTGAACAACACTCTCCCACCGTGGGGAACAACCTTTCTACATCTACTCTGTTGATGTCTTGTTTCAACGAGACCTCCCCCCTCATTCTCCTAAATTCCAGCAAGTACAGGCCAAGAACCTTCAAACGCTCCTCATACGATAACCCTTTCATTCCCGGAATCCTCCTTGTGAACCTCCTCTGAACCCTCTCCAATGTCAGCTCCTCCTTTCTTAAATGAGGAGCCCAGAACTGCTCCCAATTCTCCACGTGACGTCTCCCCAGGGCCTTATAAAGCCTCAACATCACACCCCTGCTCTTAGATTCTATTCCTCTTGAAATGAATGCCAGCTTTGCATTTGCCTTCTTCAAATGTAGGTAACGAGAGAAGTTTACAGCTAAAATAAAAGGCCTAACCTCCAACCAGATGGCATTAACGTCAACTTCTCCGGTCTCCATTAGCCCCCTCCCCCTCCCCCCAGCTCTGCATTCAGAGCCAAACCCACTCACTCCTCCAAAACCAACCAGAACTATAAAACAGAAACAGGCCCTTCTAGTCTTTGCTGAACTATTGTTTTTGCCTGGTCCCACTGACGTACCCAGTCCATAGCCCTCCATCCCTGTACCTCTCCAAATTGTTCTGTTAATATTGAGCCCACATTCACTGCCTCATCTCGTTCCACACCCCCACCACTCTGTGTGAAGAAGTTCCCCCTAAACTTTTCCCCTTTCACCCTTAACCCACATCCTCTGGTTTGAATCTCACCCGCTCTCAGTGGAAAAAGCCGACCTACATTTACACTGTCGATCCCCCCTCATCATTTTAAATACTTCATTCAAATCTCCCCTCATTCCC
Organism: Narcine bancroftii; assembly: GCF_036971445.1. NCBI lineage: Eukaryota > Metazoa > Chordata > Chondrichthyes > Torpediniformes > Narcinidae > Narcine > Narcine bancroftii. The sequence goes on along the minus strand of NC_091470.1, from coordinate 178,350,100 downwards.
CTACACTCTAGGGAATAAAGTTCTAACTTGTTTAATCTTTCCCTGTAACTCGGCTCCTGAGGTCCAGGCAACATTCTAGTAAACCTTCTCTGCACTTTTTCAATCCTGTCGATATCTTTCCTGTGGTTCAGTGACCAAAACTGCACACAATTCTCCAAATTTGGCCTCACCTATGTCTTTTACAACTTACCATAACATCCCAACTCCTGGACTTGATACTTTGATTTTTGAAGGGCAATTTGTCAAAAGCTCAGGGCATTTTCCCAGATCCCTCTTTCTACCGCACTCCTCAGTGCCTGACCATTTACCGTGAATATCCTACCTTGGTTTGTCTTTCCAAAATTCAACCCCTCACACTTGTCTGCATTAAACTCCATCTGCCATTTATCAGCCCATTTTCCAGCTTGTCCGGATCCCTCTGCAAGCTTTGAAAACCTTCCTCGCTGCCCACAATGTCTCCAATTTCAGTGTCATCTGCAAACTTGCTGATTCAATTCACCACATCACTGACAAAGATGACCATCACCAATGGTCCCAACACCGATCCCCGAGGCACCACTAGTCTCAGGTCTCCAGTCTGAGAAGCATCATCTACTACCACCTTGTTTGTCTTTTCCTGATTGTTTTATTGGTGATTTGAGATAAATCACTAACATTTCCCTGATATACAGCATTGATTTCTCTATAGTTCTGTCCAGCTTCACCTACATAACGTTCACTATTTCACCGCATCTGAACCTCCCATGTGTTTTTCCCCCCCCCCCCTCACCTCTCCTGTCCTCCTCTCAGTATGTAATTACTGCTATTTGTCTGTTGGCCTGTACTCCCCACCCATTCATTCAGACACCCAGCTGCCTTTTGCTCAGACCATGAGGACAGCCTCAGGCCCGAAATGTATTTTATTTACCTCCTATGGACGCTGAGAGACCGGCCAAGATCCTCCAACGCTTCTCTGTCTTTGTTGGAAGATTCTGAATCCTTGGGTTGACTATTCTTCCTCATCTCAGTCCTAATGGGCGATCTACACCCACCCACCGAACCACAGTGTTCCAGGCTGTCGAGGGTAAGGGAGACATTCCCTCTCCAACCCCCTCCCATACAGATGCATACACAAACATCATAATTTAGAGAGGTGGCAACTTTAATTTGCATTGTGCTAAGTCTCATTACAGAATTCAAACCCACCACCAACTGCTAAAATACAGCCCCTTTCATGCAGGAAGTGTCTAACTTGACCCTGCAGTTCCCTGACAACATTGATCAAAAACCATTTTCTTGCCATCCAACTGCAATGTGTGGGTTCCAGTCGACACATCAGAAGTGGCAGGACGTGTCCGTGGCTCCGAATCCACTCAGTCCCATAACTGGCCTTCAAGCAGAGGCCCATCACATCACATACCAGTGTCTGTCGAGGATTGGATCGGCGGTCAATCCACAGGACCCTAACAGCGGCCAAGAGGATCACTGGAGTCTCCTTCCGCCCCATCGACGTGATCGTCTGAAGAGGGCGCGCATAATCGTTGGGGTCCCCCTTCCATCCCGCCATGCGGGACGCTGCTTGCGTCGAGGGAAGAGATCCAGGAGGGTCAGAGCCAGCACCACCAGGCTGAGGATCAGCTCCTTCCCTCGGGCAGTGAGGACCAACGGAACCTCTCACACTGACCCTCCCAGACTCTCATATTTGTTTAACGACATACTCCAGATAATATGTGTGCGATGTCTATGTGTTTTACACCGCGTGATTTGGTCCAGTTGGATGAGAATGAGTCTGCCCCCTTCCTCATCTCCCATGAAAGGGGTTAGCTGTTAAGGACCCATCCGTGCGTGGATCCCCACTTTGCCACCTCTTTAACCAAATCCCTGGATTAGGCACTGCCGCAGAGCTCTGGCGGTGATGAGATCTGGCGACCTTTCTGACCCCTCCTCCTCCTCCTCGCCCTCCTCTTCCCACTCGAAGTCCTCGCCCTCTCCCTCCTCCCGCAGCCCCTCAGCCGTCCCGAGCACCTGCCCCCGCTCCAGGGCGAAGTTGTGAAGCATGCAGCAGACCACGATGAACTTGGACACGCGGTCCGGGCTGTACTGCAGAGTGCCTCCTGCTCGAGACAGGCAGCGGAACCGGCGCCGGAGCATCGCCACGGTACGGGCCATGGGCTCCCGGCTGGCGGCGTGGATTCGGTTGTACCTGCGCTCGCTGGAGCTCTGCGACTTCTTGACCGGGGTCATCAGCCAGCGAGTCAAGGGGTAAGCACTGTTTCCCAGCAGCCAGCCTGACGCTTGGTGCTCCGGCTGGAAGAGCGGGGGCACGGAGGACTCCTGCAGGATGCACGCATGGCGGGTGCTGCCAGGGAATCGGGAGCAGACGTGCATGACCCGATGCCTGTGGTCGCAAACCAGCTGAACCTTCAGCGAGTGGAACCCCTTCTCATTGACATAGACCCCCGGGTTGTCGTATGGAGCTCGGAGGGCCACGTGGGCACAGCCCAGCACGCCCTGCACCCCCGGAAAGCCCGCAATCTTGCGGAACCCCAGCGCCCGCTGCTTCTGCCTCTCCTCCTCCATTGGAAAGGCAATGAACTGGTTCCTCTTGGCGTACAGCACCTCCGTAACGTCCCTGATGCAGCAGTGGATGGCGAACTGCGTGATGTCATTGATGAGGCCGGTGGCGGCCTGGAAGGAGCCGGTGGCGTAAAAATTCAGAGCCACAGTGACCTTCACGGCAACGGGGAGGGCGGTCCATGCCCGAGTGCGTGGCTGCAGCTGAGCCTGGACGAGGAGGCACAGCTCGGTCACGGCCTCCCTGCTGAAGCCCAGCCGCTGAACGCACTGCTCCTCGCTCAGGTTCAGGTAGGACGTACGGTTTCTGAACACCCTCCTGCTGTAGGGCCTCCGCACTGCGCCTTTTGCCCGGCCTCGCATGGCTCCTGCTCCAGATCCCCCTCTTGCCCGGGTTCCAGCTCCGCGCCTTCCAGCTGGCTCCAACCCTGATCCAACACCCACAACGACTCCTGGTCTTAATGCGAGCCTGGGGCTCCCAGACAACACGTGGGTTTCCTCCTCGTTTTCGTCCAGACCCAGAGGAAGGCTGAGCAATGCCCCCATCACGGTGTCTGGGGGCCCAGACCCCACTGCCTGGACCTATCCCCAGACTCAAACACCTACTGCCCGGACCTATCCCCGGACTCGTTCCCCACTCCTGGACCCCTGTCCCGCTGCCCTGATCTATCCCTGGACTCGTCCCCCACTCCTAGATCTCTGTCCCGCTGCCTTGACCTATCCCCGGACGTCCCCCACTCCTGGACCCCCGCCCCGCTGCCCTGATCTATCCCTGGATGTCCCCCACTCCTGGAACTCCCGCCCCGCTGCCCTGATCTATCCCCAGACTCGTCCCCCGCCCCGCTGTCCTGATCTATCCCCGGACTCGTTCCCCACTACGAGTCTCCGAAACCCAGATGTGACCCCAGACCCAATGCCTTGATCTAGCGAAGGACTCCTCCCCACAGCCCTGGGTTCCGGAACCCCCGCCCCGCTGCCCGGGTCCCTACCAACCTCAGGAGTCTCCCACCCGGCCACACTCCGGACTCCGCTTCGTCGCCGGCACGCTGACGTCACGTGGGCGGGAGGGACGCGCCGATTGGTGGAGAGAGCAGAGGGGTTGGATCCCGGAAGTGGAATGGCGGAAGCGGTGGAGGAGACGGGGAGAGGCGAGGGGGTGGGGAGGAGAGAGACGAAGAAAGGAGGAGAGGGGAGTGGAGAAGGGAGGGGAGTGGAGAAAAGGAGAGGGTTGGGGAAAGAGGGAATAAAGAAAGGAGAGGAGAAACGGAGAGTTAGGGGAAGGGTCTAGAAATGAGGGAGGGAGGGGAGGAGGGAGAGGGTTAGTGGAGAAAAGGGGAGGGAGAGGGGAATGGAGAAGGGACGGGAGTGGAGAGAGGGAATAAAGAAAGGAGAAGAGAAACGGAGGATTAGAGGGGAGGAGGGTGGCGGCGGTTGTAGTACCCGGTGGGTGGTGGATGTACCCAGTGGGTGGGGTGGTGGTTGTCGTACCCAGTGGGTGTTGTACCTGGTGGGGGTTGTAGTACCTGGGGGTTGTAATACCCAGTGGGTGTTGTACCTGGTGGGGGGTGTAGTACCCAGTGGGGGTTATACCTGGTGGGTGGCGATGGTTGTAGTACCCAGTGGGCTACTGTAGAACCCATTGGGTGTTGTACCTGGTGGAGTTGTAGTACCCGGTAGGTGTTGTACCTGGTGGGGGTTGTAGTACCACGTGGGTGTTTACCCGGTAGGTGTCATACCTGGTGGGGGTTGTTGTACCTGGCGGTGGGGATTGTACCCGGTGAGCTACTGTAGTACCCAGTGGGTGTTGTACTTGGTGGGTATAGTACCTGATGGGCTACTGTGGGGGGTTGTATCCGGTGGGTGGAGGTGGTTGTTGTATTTGGTGGGGGGGGGGGGTTGTCCCTGGTGGAGATTGTACCTGTTGAGGGTTGTAGTATCTGGTGGGTGGCGGTGGTTGTAGTACCCATTGGGCTACTGTAGGGCCCATTGGGTTACTGTAATACCCAGTGGGTGTTGTACCCGGTGGGTGGCAGTGGTTGTAGTACCCAGTGCGCTACTGTGGTACCCGGTGGGGCTTGTATTACCCAGTGGGTGGAGATGATTGTTTTACCTGGTGGGGGTTGTAGTACCCGGTGGGCGGCGGCGGGGGTCGTGGGACCCGGTGGGCGGCGGCGGGGGTCGTGGGACCCGGTGGGCGGCGGCGGGGGTCGTGGGACCCGGTGGGCGGCGGCGGGGGTCGTGGGACCCGGTGGGCGGCGGCGGGGGTCGTGGGACCCGGTGGGCGGCGGCGGGGGTCGTGGGACCCGGTGGGCGGCGGCGGGGGTCGTGGGACCCGGTGGGCGGCGGCGGGGGTCGTGGGACCCGGTGGGCGGCGGCGGGGGTCGTGGGACCCGGTGGGCGGCGGCGGGGGTCGTGGGACCCGGTGGGCGGCGGCGGGGGTCGTGGGACCCGGTGGGCGGCGGCGGGGGTCGTGGGACCCGGTGGGCGGCGGCGGGGGTCGTGGGACCCGGTGGGCGGCGGCGGGGGTCGTGGGACCCGGTGGGCGGCGGCGGGGGTCGTGGGACCCGGTGGGCGGCGGCGGGGGTCGTGGGACCCAGTGGGCGGCGGCGGGGGTCGTGGGACCCGGTGGGCGGCGGCGGGGGTCGTGGGACCCGGTGGGCGGCGGCGGGGGTCGTGGGACCCGGTGGGCGGCGGCGGGGGTCGTGGGACCTGGTGGGCGGCGGCGGGGGTCGTGTAATACCTGGCGGTGGGGGTGATACCTGGTGGGCTACTGTAGTACCCAGTGGGTGTTGTACTTGGTGGGTGTAGTACCTGGTGGGCTACTGTGGGGGGTTGTATCCAGATGAGTGTTTTCTATGCACAGTTACGTGATTATTCTCTCATCTGACAAGCGACAAACGATCAATTTAACACCTGATTGTTTATTTTACAACCCCCGAGTGCAGAGAGGTGACGAGAATCAGCAGCCACTGGGGGAAAACTTCTCTCTGCCCGATTTGGGTTCTGGGGCTTGGGGGCACCACCTGTGGAGCAGAATGGAGAGGTGAGGCTGGGAAGAGATCACAGCTTGCATGACACTTCGTTTTAAAAGAAAAACCGCTCCTCGAAACTCATCGATGCAAAGTTGGTAACTTCTGGGACAAGGCAAAATCTCTTCTCAAAGATGCCACCGGGCTATTCGCGTATAATCAAGTAGTTTTTTTTAAAAAATGAGGCAGGGTTGCGGTTCGCGTAGCACTCTTACAGCGCCAGCGACTGGCGGTTCGAATCCTGCGCTCTCTGGAAGGAGTTCTCCCGGTGTCTGTGTGGGTTTTCCCCGGGGGCTCTGGTTTCCTCTCATCGTTCGAAACGAGTGGGGGGTGGGGGGGGGGGGGTGGTAGGTTAATTGGGTGGAGTGGGGCAGAAGGGCCAGTTACCGTGCTGGACGCCTACCTTTAAATTGGCAGCATTATCGGGGCTGCTGGTTCAGCAGTGTTGCTGCTGGTGTGGATCCCGGGGAGCTGGAACAGAGACACAGTTCTGCTCCACAGGGTCCTACTGTCCGGGTCTGAGGTCAATACTGGCTTGTTAAAGAAGCCGGGGTCTGTGCCCGAGATGGTGGGGTTTGTGCTGGGCAGTGTAGATTCTGGGGGAACAGTGGACTGGCACGGGGCTCTAGAGAAGGAGAAGCAGACGAGATGACCCTATAGGACGCTGAACTCGGCAGGAGGCCAACGAGGGCCTCTGTGGCTGAGGGACCTACATGGTCTGCGACTTGCGGTCCGGGGACTCACACAGGCTGCTGGTGACCGGCTCACGGGAACCAGGCAGTAGAGCCGGGATTCGAAAGGGTATTGAAGGCAAGAAGGGGTTGCTAAAGGGTCTGGGGCGCAGAGGGCTTCCCGATCATGTCGGAGGTTTGGATCTGGAGCTCGGGCGGCCGATAGAACTGCGGGAGCGAATCCATGGACCCTCAGTGACTCTGAAAGGGCTCTCTTTTGCTTTTCTTTCTCCTATTGCTCACGGCGACTCTGCCTTAAGGCAAGCAGAGGTTGAAATATATTACATTTTTAAATGTAATATAACGTGACAATAAAAGGAAACTGAGTATCCTTGTGATGTCGATCAATTTCCCATGTTCAGGTATTTATTGAGTGATGTAGAGCTGTACCACTCCATCACCCCCCCTGACATCGTGGTGGTTCCTCATCCGAGAGCACGGCGATCCGTCGGCACTCCTCCGACAGCGCTGCGATCCACGCCCCGCACACCCTCGGGGCTCGCTCCGACAGCGCTGCGATTCACGCCCCGCACACCCTCGGGGCTCGCTCCGACAGCGCTGCCTCCACGCCCCGCACACCCTCGGGGCTCGCTCCGACATCACGGCGATCCTCATTTACCTGTTAGGCGCAGCGCAGATCATACAGTTTGATGCTGTCGATCTGCATCTCTCCGTAGATATTGACGGTGTCGATCTTGCAGTCAGGAGTGTGGTCGTAGGTCAGGACGTGATTCCCGTTCACACAAACCTGGGGGAAGGAGAACACACCATAAGACCAAGGCGCATAAATAGGCCATTCAGCCCATCCAGTCTGCCCTGCCATTCAATCATGAGCTGATCCATTTCCCAACTGCCCGGCCTTCTCCCCATAACCGTTGACGCCCTGGCTAATAAAGAACCCATCAATCTCTACCTTAAATACACCCAATGACCCATCCTCCACAACTGCCTGCGGCAACAAATTTCACAGATTCACCATCCTTTGGCTGAAGAAATTCCTCCACATCTCTGTTCTAAGTGGACGCCCTTCCATCCTGAAGTTGTGCCTTCTTGTCCTGGACTCTCCCACCCTGGGAAACAACCTATCTGCATCTACTCTGTCTCAACATTCAAAATGTTTCAAGATCTTCCCCCCCAATTCTCCTAAATTCCAACGAGTACAGGCCAAGAGCTGTCAAATGCTCCTCATACGATAATCCTTACTTTCCCGGAATTCTCCTTGTGAACCTCCTCTGAACCCTCCCCAACGTCAGCATATCCTTTATTAAGTGAGGAGCCCAGAACTGATCCTAATTCTCCACGTGAGGTCTCCCCAGAGTCTTATAAAGCCTCAACATCATATCCCTGCCCTTAGATTCTATTCCTCTTGAAATGAACACCTTCTGTACATCCGTTCCAAGATAATTCCCTTCCAGTGCAGTGGAAGACTCCCAGCACCAGGTTCCGGACCATCAGACTCCTCAATGACAAACTCAATCAAGGACTTCCATGCACTTACTTGATTTTTCTCGGTGAATTGCAGTTTGTTTACATTTCTTTATTTGTTTACATGTGAATGCTGAGTACAGGTTTCTTTTTGCACTACCAATTAGTGGTAATTCTGCCTCAACCACAGGGAAAAGAATCTCCAGGTTGTATGTGATGTCATGTGTGTACTCTGACAATAAATCTTTGCTTTTGGTGCTGAAGTATACGACCCCTCTCTGCGATGTCAAATTGCCAGCATCTGCAATTTTTATTTTGGTTCCTGGTTTCCAGGATTCAAGACCCCGACAAGACCAACTTCCGCAGAAACGGACATCATCCAGTGCAGTGGAAATTTTACCTGATAGCAGTTTTCCCAGATGAACATATTGATTTTGAAACCATTCTGCCTGTTGCCAAAGTTGCAGCAGGTGTCCAACATCGGAGCCCAATTGCCTTCCTTCTGAGAGCTGAACACCACCTTATCAGTGCCCTCATCGAAACGGCCAGCAAAATGGAATGGGATAATTTGGCTTTCCAGACCATCCTGGAGATTAACGACAAAACTGGAGAGAAATAATCAATGCTGCATTATCAGGGATCACCGAGATGAAGTGAAATGTTACTGATTTATCACCAATCACCAATAAAACAATCAGGAAAAGACAGAAAAGAGTGGTGGTAGTGGATGATGCTTCTTGCACTGGATGATAATGTGGTGAAGTGGACCAGCAAGTTTGCAGATGACACTAAGACTGGAGGGGTTGTGGGCAGTGAGGAAGGTTTTTCAAAGCTGGGATCTGGACCAGCTGGAAACATGGGCTGAAAAATGGCAGATGGAGTTTAATGCAGGCAAGGGTGAGATGTTGCATTTTGTAAGGACAAACCAAGGTAGGGCACACTGAGGATTTCAGTAGAACAGAGGGAACTAGGGATACAGATACATTAATCCCCAAAAGTGGACAGGGTTGTAAAGAGAGCTTTTGGCATCTTGGCCTTCAAAAATCAAAGTATCGAGTCCAGGAGTTGGGATGTTATGGTGAAGTTGTAAAAGACATTGGTGAGGCCAAATGTGGAGTATTGTGTGCAGTTTTGGTTACTGAACTAGGAAAGATCTCAATAAGATGAAAAGAGGGCAGAGAAGATTTACTAGGATGTTGCCTGGACTTCAGGAACTGAGTTATAGGGAAAGGTTAAACAGGTTAGGACTTTATTCCCTGGAGTGCAGAAGAATGAGGGGAGATTTAATGGAGAGAGGTTGGGGCGTGCAATGAGCTGCCAGATGAGGTGGTGAACGCGGGCTCAATATTAATATTGAAGAAGAATTTGGACAGATACATAGATGGTCTGTGTGCAGGTCTGTGGGACTAAGCAAAAACAATGGTTCAGCACAGACTAGAAGCCTGTCTCTGGGCTATAATGTTCTATGGAAGCAGAACAACTCAAAGGCGTACACAGAGAAATGGAACCAGAGATAGCCAGTCAGAGAGAGGAAGGTAGCATTACCACTGAGACCAGCAATCCTTACAATTTGGCACTGGCTGGGATCTTTCCACATATCATGACCATCATGTCTTCCCGTAACACCTGTGGGAATTTCTTTTTGAATGGAACATTCTGTGGGGGGAAAAGGAGAGCTCGTGAGGTTTTGGAAGTGGCAGAACACAAAGTATAGAAAGCGAATACATCAGCAGTCCCTCACTTTGTGTTTGTCGACTTCTCTGCCAATGGTACCTTCACAAACACTGCAAGGTTCTCTGCTTCTGGGAGGTGGCTGTACACAAAGACCCTCTCTCGCACACAGACCGAAACATCTCCATGATTGGTCTCCTCTACTTCAGAGAGACTGGACGCAGACTGGGCGATCACTTCACTGAGCACCTCGACTCTGTCCACCGCAAGAGCATGGATCATCCAGTGGCCGCCCATTTCAGTTCCCCCTCACTGACATGTCTGTCCGTAGCCTCATGCGCTGCCAGACTGAGACCACCCTCAAATTGGAGGATCAACACCTCATCTTCTGACTGGGTGCCCTCCAACCGGACGCCATTAACTTCGACTTCTCCATTAGAAACCCACCCCCACCATTTTTCTCCTTTTCCTCCCAGCTCTCTCTCTCTTCCCTTTTCCCTTTCAGAGCCAAAAATCAATTCTCACCTTTCTTCTTATCACATCCATGTAATAAGACCTTTTTGTCTGTGATCTGGACTCCTCCCCTCCCATTCTTCCCCCTGGCTTTTGACTGCAGACACCTATCTCTCCTTTTAACACTTGTACCTTGAAGGGTTCAGGGCGAAACGTCGGTAATTTATTTTTACTTCCTATGGACGTTCCTCCAACATCTCCGTATGTTTACGCAGATCCATGATCTCTTGCGCACACCCTCTTTAGAGTCACCAAATGGGACAGCAGCCTGCACCAGCTCCTCGGACAATCTGTCTGTGCAGTTGAATCGACCTCGGCTGACTTCCAGGTCTCAGAGACACAGGATGGAAACGACTCATCGTGACCACACACCAGGGAGAAGAAATCCTTCTTTTGGCAATCTCTTTCATTTTGCCTTTCCGAGTTCGACCTTTGCCAAAGACCCAGCAGAACCAAGACATCACATTCCCCTCCGCCATCACATTCCTGAATGGACAATGAACTGCCTCACTTTTCCCCACTATTTATTCATTTATTTGGAAATATAGTTTGCACCTGTGATGTTGCTGCAAAAACCACGAATTTCATGCTGTCCTCATGACAGTAAATCCTGATTCTGATGACCTGTGTGAAAGAACTTTCCAGAAACAACACCCACATTCACTTGGTCACAAACGCATCTTACCAATTCAGTCCATTCCACTATAGGCTTGAGTGACATCTTGTCAGCGAGCTGGTTTGCAGAGAGTGTGGAGAATAGGATTCGGGTTGAGGCAGGAGAGGAAGATTTATACTCCAGAAATAGGCAGCCCCTCCCTCCATTAATATTAACCCCCCAGAATTCTGCAGATAAATCACACAAACAAAATAATCTTGCACAATCCGGCCAAGTCTGTTCAAGTCGCAACTCGTTGCGATGAATTTCTGATAATGGGTGGGCATGAAGGGGTAGTCTTGTAAACTCAGAGTTTCGTGCTTTTAGTAATACATAATTATTTGAGCATAGAACATTACAGCACAGAACAGGCCCTTCGGCCCACGATATGCTGACCTCTATAAATACCCTACTCAACAAACGAAACGTTCCCGACCTCATACCTTATCAGATGCATTTAATATCTTTTGGACCCCTCCCTTCCCTTTCCCCCGGCTTTGACAACAGACACTGTATTTTTCATCCATCCACGTGTCTGTCCAAGAGTGCCTTAAATGCCCCTAGTGTTCCAGCCTCCACCACCACCCCTGGCAGGGCATTCCAGGCCCTCACAACTCTGTGTAAAACAAAACTTACCCTTGACGTCTCCCCTAAACCATCCTCCACAGATCAGAATCCTGTTTATTTCTGCAGCAGGTGGTGAAAAATTACTATAAATTATAATTCCGTATGTACAAGATTAAAAAAAACTGTGCGAAAAAGTGAGGCAGTATTCACAGGTTCGACGCCCGTTCAGAAATCTGACGTTTGAGGGGAAGAAGCAGTTTTTGTAACATCGTCTTCAGGCTCCTGTCCCTCCTTCCCGATGGTGGCAGTGAGAAGTGGTCTGGGCGATGGGCGTACCTGAGAATAGAAGCTGCTTTCTGAAAGATGTCATTGTCAGAGTGAAGACTGGTGCCCGTGATGGTGCTGGAGAAATTTTCCGCCAGAAGGCGGTGAATCTGTGGAATTTGTTGCCACAGGCGGTTGTGGAGGCCGGGTGTATTTAAGGCAGGTTCTTGATTAGCCAGGGCACCAAAGGTTATGGGGAAAAGGCCGGGCTGTGGGGCTGAGTGGGGAAATGGATCAGCTCATGATTGAATGGCAGGGCAGACTGGATGGGCTGAATGGCCTATTTATGCGCCTTGGTCTTATGGTGTGTTCCCGCCCCCAGGCCTGTGTGAACGGGATACACGTCCTGACCTACGACCACACTCCTGACTGCAAGATCGACACCGTCAATATCTACGGCGAGGTACAGATCGACAGCGTTAAACTTTATGATCTGTGCTGCGTCGAACAGTTAAATTAGGATCACCTCGCTGTCGGAGAGAGCCCTGAGGGTGTGTGGGGCATGGATCGCAGCGCTGTCGGAGAGAGCCCTGAGGGTGTGTGGGGCATGGATCGCAGCGCTGTCCGAGAGAGCCCTGAGGGTGTGTGGGGCATGGATCGCAGCGTTGTCCGAGAGAGCCCTGAGGGTGTGTGGGGCATGGATCGCAGCGCTGTCCGAGAGAGCCCTGAGGGTGTGTGGGGCATGGATCGCAGCGTTGTCCGAGAGAGCCCTGAGGGTGTGTGGGGCATGGATCGCAGCGCTGTCCGAGAGAGCCCTGAGGGTATGTGGGGCACTATGCACACAGCCTTCAGGTGCCACTGTGTTGGTGGATGGAGAACAGATGTTTTCCAATGGCACTGATTGGGGTCTGTCTGCCCATGAGGAAGCCAGGTGCAGAAGGACAGGCAGTCATCAGTTCCCAGCAAAGGGTGATGATGTTGTCAATGAACAACAGCCTAATGATCCAGATGATCTAACGCAGAGCAGAGGGCCAGCCAGATGGCATCCGCCCTGTCCAGGTGACCAGAAGTAGGCCCAGGTACCTTCTGAGAGAGCTGATTCACTCCACAAGCACTTCATATATTGTAGAGGTAACTTTGAATAATGTTTTTACAACACAGTAACAGGACATTTTGGCCCACGAGCCCAACCGCCATGCCAAGCAAGCAACCCAAGAATGTGATAATGGTTTGATGTTTGTTGCTGGGTGGCCTCGGCCCCATTCAGGGGCAAGAGCTGTGCGCGAGGAAAGGGGAACCTGGTTATGTGATTGTTTCATCCAATTTGCAGATGAATGGTGCGTGGCCTGATGTTGATAGGGTAATGCTTGTCACATGGGTTAAGGCTGTTTTTTTTTGATTGGACATCGGGGTTTACAAACCGATGTGTGGCCGGGAGCTCCTGGATTTCGCCCCCGCCACGGGCTGACGGACCTCCCACGGGGCTGCGTGAGGAATAAAGGGAATTGGCTAAAAAAAATGTCCAAGTTGTTCACTCCTCAGGACTGCCCATTCAGATCTCACCCTGTTAAAAGGCTGCAAACTTATTTGTGAACAGAACCAGTTTAAATTAGAAACAGTTTTAATAAACAGTGGTGGAGGAGAGAGAGACCACACTGTGAAATATCAGAGATATTCCATTCGTGCCGATACCCTGTCTCATACAGAACTAGGTCAATTTATAGAGTAAAGTAGATCAATGCCTACGTATGACTTCACGTGTCCTAACTAATGGACAGCAACTTTCACATTTGTTTATGGGCTTAGAATTTCTTTGTTTTAGCCAGAGATGTCTCCAAAAAGCTCTAATTACTCCTTTATTCATCCCGGTCACAGCTAATGTCTCCACAGATGAGGGATGTTTTTCTTTCTTGATACAAAAGCCATTACGACTGATTGATGTGACAGCCCTTCTGAGGAGATGTCAGCTTGGAGTCTTTTTTTTAAGAGGGTTCATTTTTAGTTAAAAAGTTCATCAATAGTTAGAATTTAGAGTTGGCCACATCCAATGTAAAAACTCCCAGAATTCTTTGCAATGTCACAAAATAATGCTCAATTAACCAGAAATCGTTTCCAAACCCAGGTCCTGGATGGAGGATCGACACTGGTCCTCCACGGTATCAGTGGATGTCACCAGCTAACAGTCATTGTGGCAGGAGATGTGGCTGTTAAGGATCATTCCTTTGGGACAGTTCTGACATTCTGGAAGTAGGAGTACCCTCTCAAGAATTGTCAGGATATTCTCTGGAGCAATCGGGTGCTGTCTCAGGTTCAGTCGAGGTTTCCTTCTGGAATAAATGGGCAAATCTTCTTGGACAAATGGCACAAGGTTCCCCTGCCCTCTGTTGGCCAACACCCTTAAACCTCTGGCAGATGTTCACCAAGACAAGCTGTTGGAACTCACTGCTCTGACAATGTTAATTGGGGAGAGAGAAGTAAAATCGTAAGTCTGCAGATGCTGCGATTGAAGTAAAGGTCGGACAGTGAACTTTATAGAGCGAAGGTAAAGATACAGAACCAATGTATGAGCCCTTCATCAAGGGATGAGCAAAATGTCGTCAGGCACCCAAACAAAATGGTGGGGCAAGGTGGGGGGGAGGAACACGGACCCAAAGGCAGGACGTAATAGGTGGATAAGAGAGGGAGGGCCCAGCAGCAAATGGGGGGAGGGGGGGAATGGCTCTGTGAATGGGAAGGAAAGGGGGTGGAGAGCCCAACATCAGATCAGCCGTTGAATGGCAGGGCTCCTATTCTTAAGGCTCTGTACATTTTTTTTGGCATTTGAAGATTGTATCATTAATTACGTTGCTTTCACAGAGCAAATACCTGAACATGTTAGTTCAGGAGGAAGAATGTTGAAAACAAATTGCTGATCTGTGTAAATACCTCAGCTGAATAGAAAAGTCACCCCTCACTTGCTAATAGCAGATGCAATGAGCTTTCATCCAAAGCCTTCTGTTTGGTCCATGATTCAGTCAGAGTTCATTAGCGTTGAGACTTCCCCTCCGGCTATCACCCCACTCAATTTCAGATAAACGTCAGTTTAATTCTTCCTTATAAGCAGATTTTGCTTAAAGCATTCATTCCTTTGATGGGAGGAACTGCCATTCAGCATTCGATTCACTAAACTCAACAGCACTAGTCAGCCAACCCTAATTCTGAGAGGATACAGTTGAAGATCGGAGATTTAAAAAAAAACAACTTTATTCATGATTAAATATAATAGATATTGCAGGAAAACATGGTGCAAAGGATGCATGCATCCTTCAGTAGATTTTCGTCCGTTCTCCTTTGTGTGTGGCACCTTAGCCTCTCATTTGGCTCCTCACCTGATGTACCCTTCCGTTCTCTGAGCAGGGGGTCTCTTGGCAAGCCTGCATTGAGCTAAATGTGCCTCGCTCCACACGGAATGCTGCTGAGTGCTCGACATCAGATTCCTGTATCCTTTTTCCCAATGGTAGCAGAGTGAAGATGGGCATGGCCTGAGGATAGAGGCTGCTTTTTTAAGACACTGCCTCATGTAGATGTCCTGAAATCTGGTGCTCGTGATGTCACAGGTGAGTTCTCAACTCTTTGGATTTATTCCTGCCCTGAGGATTGGCACCTCCGTACCAGACAGCGATGTAACCGGCCAGAATACTCTCCATGGTACGCCTGTACCGAATCTCATTAAACGCCTCACAAATTATAGCTGCTGGTGAGCCTTCTTCATGATCACATCCATGTGGAGGCTCCGGGACAGATCCTTGGAGATGCTGACATTTGAAGATCTTGACCCTCTCCACTGCTGAGGCCTCGATGAGGACTGGGTCGTGTTCTGATTTCCTGCTGAAGTCCTGGAAAGAGTTTGTACACTCTCTCCTTTTTTGCGTGGGTTCCCTCCGCTTGCTCCAGTTTTCGAACATTAATTGGGGTAGCGCTGGGAAGCACGAGATCAAGGGCCAAAAGGGGATGTTACCGTGCTGAACGTCTAAAATATATACACACTGTTGTGGTGGACCGAGCCACTACTTACCTCACCAGAGCTTCAGAGTCATGGGTCTCCGCGGGCCTGGGAGTTTCCCGAGGACTAATGACACTAAAGCTTCCGGTTGTTACAAGACGCGCATATCTTGGATATTTTACACGACTGAGAATGCCATTAGCTCATAGCATCTGTGTTTCTTTGTTGCTTCAACACCTGCCACAGTAGTGACCCACCACACTCCACACATTCTTCATGCTGTTTGCTCCACACATTCAGGTTTTGTACATCGTAGTCTGAGCTCTTCCCTGTTGCATGTGGCATCTTTGCCACTCGTGGCCCCTCATCTGATGCACCCTTTGAACGGAGGAGCTCGATGAATCTGGCACTGAACTAAAGGTGCCTCCTGTGCTCCTGATCCATATGAAGTCATCCTAACCAGCTTGAACCAGGATTGACAGCATCAAATGGTACAGAGCTGAACATTCAGAGTTTGAAGTACAGTTCCAAAAAAAGACCACCAACCTATGTAATTGTATCCTGGATTTCTTCACCTCCAGACCACAATCAGTGAGGATTGGTAAGAACATCTCCCCCACAATCTCCTTCAGTACCAGAGCACTACAGGGCTATGTTCTTAGCCCCCTGCTCTACTCACTTTACATCAGGACAGTGTGGCTCAGTAAGAGAATAACACCATCTACAAATTCGCTGATGATACTGTGGTAGTGGGTTGTATAAAAAGTCAGTATACAGGAGGGAGATTGAAAATTTAGCTAAATGGTGCACCTTGCACTGAATTTCACTAGAACAAAGGAGCTGATTGACTTCAGGAAGGAAAAACTAGAGATGTTCAATCCAGTGATCATTGGGGGATCAGAGATGGAGAGGGTAAGTCTCGGACGTCACCGGAATAAGTGGGTTGGCCATTTTCCTTCACAAATCTAAGTCTCGGACGTCACCGGAATAAGTGGGTTGGCCATTTTCCTTCACAAATCGGCCTTGGACAAGACCTAGGTCATTTTTACTGGGTTCCCTGACTATCTCTGATAGATCAGGCACCTGATTGGGTTCCAATGGGATTGACCCAGTTGGTCCTTTATAAATTGCCGCATAACTG
The DNA here is from genome assembly GCF_036971445.1 of Narcine bancroftii. Taxonomy (NCBI): domain Eukaryota; kingdom Metazoa; phylum Chordata; class Chondrichthyes; order Torpediniformes; family Narcinidae; genus Narcine; species Narcine bancroftii. The sequence continues at coordinate 178,333,569 of NC_091470.1, read as the reverse complement.
GGGCACTAACTGTGCAAATTGCCTTGTTAACCCCATTTTACATGACAGTTTGAAAGGGCCCTACAGTCTGTACTTTCTCAGGAGTTTGTGAAGGTTTATTATGACATTAATGTGTGGTGGAAAGTGTGCTGTTTGGTCAGGGGCGTCAATACTTCTGAGCAGAAAGCCCTGCAAAAGGTAGTGGACACAGCCCAGGACATCACAGGCAAAACCCACCCCACTGCTGAGAATGTTTTCAGGGAATGCAGCTGTCGGAGAGCAGCAACCATCATCAGGGACCCTCACCACCCCCAGCACACACTCTCTTCTCGCTGCTGCCATTAAGAAAGAGGTGTAGGAGCCACAAGACTTGCACCACTAGGTTCAGGAACAGCTGCTCCCTCTCCACCATCAGACTCCTCAACAACAATTTCAATCAGGGACTCATTTAAAGACTCTTTGGCACTTTATTGATTAAAAAAAAAATCTCTGTATTGCAGTCTGTTTACATTTATTTGTTTACATGTACGTTGTACAGTTTTTTTCCTCTGGTAATTCTGCTGCGCCCACAGGAAAAAAGAATCTCAGGGTTGTATGTGATGTCATGTATGTAGTCTGACAAAAAATTTGAAACCTCCATTTTAGACTCCTGACCTTGTTAAAAAGGCTCTGTGATCATTTACCCTATCCAAGTCCCTCATGATTATAAACTTCTGCCTTCTTTGTTCCAGGGAAGATAGTTCAAGCCTCTCCAATTGTTTTCTGTAATTCAATTTGCTATACACAAGTGGGTGGGAGAAGCTGACACTCTCTTTGAAGTCCACTGTTTGATCTGCTGAGTTTCTCCAGCAGTGTGTTTTCAAGTCACATGGTATTCATGGAAAGTGAAAAGTAATCAACAATTTGGGCCTTTTTTGGGAATCTGGAAAAATAGATAGAGAGCCAAATAAAAAGGTGAGTGGAGTGGGAGCAGGGGAGGACAGGAAAGGATCACAGGCTGACAGATAACACAGGACCACAAAGATTCTGCTTCCTGAAAACTTGTGGGTGTATTTTATGGATTTTGGGCTGCTGATCACGAAAATCACCTTCAAACTTTCGTATCACATACTGTTTTTTAGATATAATCTATTTTGTGATTTCCTGTCATGTGTTAAGCCTACTTTAAGTGTACAAAGCCGCAAAGTGCAACATGTCATTGAACATTTATTTTCTGCATTCACACTTGGGCGTCTTCCCTGCTGATCAGTGACGAGCACAGTGAAAGGTTTCACTAGGACATTGTGACCCTGGGAAAGTGGTATCATGGCTATTGGAATCCATCGATGGTGGCCGACTATTGTTGCACACTGACATGAGAGGCATCAGATGCTGAGTACAAATGAAAATCAGCAGCGAAACATTTTTAGGTCGGTTGAACTGACGCAATGGGTCAACATTATCAGGCGATAAAGTGTGCTAAATTTAATAAAAGTTAATTTAATATTTCTCCTTATGCGGTACAACAAATCTAAAATTATCTTTGTGTTCAGCTTGACGTTACCTATCAATTTTCTTTGAGGAACCAAATGCTTTTGGGAAAAAAAAATTGTTGTCCTGTGTGGTGAGAGGGTGGAAGAGAAAGGAGCTGAGAAATGATGGCAGAGATCTACGAAAGGATAGTCCCCCTGATAGAAGGGAAGGGAATGGGGAAATGGAAGAAAGGAGCCATCAATATGTCATCTGATTGCTCAAGTACATCACGACAAAACAGCATTCTCCCCTCCTCAGTGCAAAACACACAGACACAACCAGACATAACACACATACAGACAAACAAGACATCTGCAGGACAAGTATTCAAGTATATAAATAAATATTTTTTGTGTAAATGAGTTTCTCACATGGTCAGTGTGAGCAGTTCCTTTGGTCGTTCAGCATTCTCACTGCCCGTGGGAAGAAGCTGTTCCTCAGCCTGGTGGGGCTGGTTCTGACCCTCCTGGATCTCTTCCCCGATGGAAGCAGCTGAAAGATGCTGTGTGCAGGGTGGAAGGGGTCCTCAATGATCCCAATAGATCATGTCTATAGGGGGGGGGGGAGACTCCAGAAGAGGAGAAAGGTTAAATAAAGAGAGAGAGTGGGGCAAGGGGTTAATGGAGATTTGAGGTTGATATTGATACCATATGGTTGAGAGTACCAAGACAGAATAAAGGTGTTGATTCTCCAATTTATGCTGGCCTCGATCTAGTTGGATATGAGGCCTTGGGCAGGCATGTCAGTGTGGCAGTGCAAGTCATGGTCTTGAATCTCAATACAGGCTCTGAGTCCTTGGGACTCTCTCACGTGTGTAGGTGCCAATACACCTTGTACAGTAAATATTCCAAAGGTACAATGTGCCCCTTTGCCCTTGTTCGCCCTCCACTGTCATCCCTGTGGCCCACTGCCCTTTGTCCGTTCCCCCCGCCCCCGTCTCCCCCTCCTCACCCCTGTAGCCCACTGCCATTATCCCTCCCTCACAGAAGATGTGACTGCTCATCCATCTACCTTTCTTTGGGAAGGAAAGTCAGGTTTATCAGCAGAATCTTCATTTAATGAACATAAGGGAACATATCAGTAAACACGTCCACCTGTTGCTACAGCTACGTGCATAGTCCGCAGGTAAATAACTCTCCCACTTCACCTTCCATCACCAAAATCCCACCCAGCATTTCTCTGGGAGCTCTTTGTCAAAATGCTCATTTGCCATAATCTGCTGTTCCCCGTGGCGAATTTGCCATTCCTCTGACAAGCTGTGGTGGATTCTCAGCAAAGGAAGAGGGTGCAGAACATACTGTCGAAGCTTGCCAGCCTCCACTGGAACCTGGACTCCCGCAAAATCAAGGAGAAACCCAATCGACATGTCAACATGTCTCCTGGTGTGAGCAACGCCACTATGCCCTTGTCCACATTATTCAGTTGATCTTTTGGACAGCACTCCAGTGAAACACAGGCTGGAAACCACTGCCCCAGTGGGAGTGGGGGAGGGAGGAGGGGGGGCATTGGAAAGAAACCAGCCCCCTTCACTCAAAGATTGCAGCAGGAATATGCTGACATATAGTGTGGAAGGTGAGCAGACCCTGTCTACACTGATGATGCCCTCAGCGTGGATAGTCTCGATCGTTTCACTTGCTTCATTTTCACGCAAGGCTTAAGCTCCAGGAGAACTGGAAAGACAGGGACAGAGAATTCATGAGAATTGCATGAGCAGAGAGGTCAGGGAGGGATGAGGGAGAGAGACGGGTTGGTGGAGATGGAGACAACCTCCCTGCTTCTAAAGGAAATGGCCGCGCTGCCGCCGCTGTGAACCCGTGGAGAGCGGAGACATAGTACTCCCCCATAGGGTCAAACTGCCCAGTCCGACCACTCCACACAGGCTATAAACGGCGGTAAAAGATCTGAAGGTGGTTTATTTGAAAATCTCGATGGCAGTGCCTGTGATAAGCAGCGGATACAAGGGATTGCAGAGGACTAGCGCAGGGCATCAGAAAATGGGGAGACCCAATTGAGGAACAGAGAGGGGCTCTGTGGTTGAAGAACACACAGATGGTGGGCAGTTGGTGACTTGAGGCGAGGAACTCATGCTAACTGCCAGGACTCGCACCAGGCTGTGGACTGCTGGAGACCGCCTCGAGACTGGAGGAAGGGGGTACCAGGTATCGGAACTGGGATGCAAGAGGATGCTGAGGGTGCTGGAGGCTTCCTGATTGCGGTGGAGGTTCAGATCTGGAGCTCTGGTCGCCAATGGTTTGGTCTGGAACTCTGCATGGCTATGGAGGCAGTGGGAGCGTCGGAGGCAAATCAGTGACTCGGGGGTGGGGGGGAGACTCTTTTTTATTTTCTTTCTATGATTGTAAGGGGTGCCATCAATTTCTGCTGATGGCAAATGTTTGTCGGTCTTTGAGTCGATGAAAGGAAATGTTCTAATTTATTGTATGACTATAACATAACCTTGAATTTTGCTTCTATCTAGTGCATTCATTTCATGATTTTACATGACCCTCACATCCCTTCCAAATACCAGTGAGGATTGTCCAAGGCTACTCTATCCCTCTACATAAGCTAACCCCTTTATTTCCAAAATGAACCTCCTCTGCACCACCAAAGCCAGTGTATTATTTTTCTTTGAGGAGGTAACAAACAGGCTGGATAAGGGAGATGCAGTGGACATTGTGTATTTTGATTTTCAGAAGGCCTTTGACAAGGTGCTGCCCATGAGATGACTTAACAAGATAAGAGCCCATGGTATAACAGGAAACGTACCAGTGTAGGTAGATCTTCTTGATTGACAGGAAGCAGAGAGTCTGAATACAGGGATCATATACTGGTTGGGCAGCCAGTTGCTCCTGGTGATCCACAGGGGTTGGTGTTGGGGCCACTTCTTTTTGTGTTGCATATTAATGATTTAGATTGTGGAATGAATGCACAATCTGGTCAGCAAGTTCCAAACCCTGGGCCTCTGCACCCCGTCCTCTGCAACTGGATCCTTGACTTCCTCATCGGAAACAATGTCTCCTCACTGACAATCAACACAGGTGCACCTCAAAGATGCATGCTTAACCCACTGCTCTACTCGCTCTACACCCAAGATTGTGTGGCCAGGCAAAATTGAAATGCCACCTACAGATTTGCTGATGACACACCACAATCGTCGGCAGAATCACACACAGTAATGAGGAAGCATGAAGATGTGAGATAGATCAGCTAGTTCAGCGGTGTCACAACAACAACCTTGCATTTGCCTTCTTCACCCCCAACTCAACCTGCACGTTGACCTTCAGGCTGCCCCACACAAGGACTCCCAGGTCCCTTTGCATCTGGGAATTTTCAATTTTCTCCCCATTTAAAAAATAGTCTGCCCGAAGTATATGACCGTGCACATTCCAACATTATATTTCATTTGCCACTTCTCTGCCAATTTTCCTGATCTAACTTCTTCTGCAGCCTCCCTGTTTTTCCTTCAGTAACTGCTCTTCCACCTATCTTCAGATTGTCTGCAAACTAACTCCTTCTGCAGCCTCCCTGTTTTTCCTTCACTAACTGCTCTTCCACCTATCTTCAGATTGTCTGCATACCTGGCCACAAAGCCATTCATTCCACAATCTAAATCATTAATATGCAACACAAAAAGACCAACCCCTGTGGATCACCAGGAGCAACTGGCTGCCCAACCAGTATATGATCCCTGTATTCAGACTCTCTGCTTCCTGTCAATCAAGAAGATCTACCCACGCTGGTACATTTCCTGTTATACCATGGGCTGTTATCTTGTTAAGTCACCTCATGGGCAGCACCTTGTCAAAGGCCTTCTGAAAATCCAAATAAACAATGTCCACTGCATCTCCCTTATCCAGCCTGTTTGTTACCTCCTCAAAGAATTACAATAGGTTTGTCAAGCAATGTTTTCCTTTTAGGAGACTATGCTGGCTTTGACCCATCCTATCATGTGCATCCGGATACTCCGTAATCTCAATCTTGACAATCGACTCTATCATCTTCTCAACCACTGATGTCAGGCTAACTGGCCTATAATTTCCTTTCTGTTGTCTCCACCATTCTTCAGGGGATAGCATCCAATAATCCAGAACGTCTGACAATCCAATAAAAATGTCCAGAGAATGTGAGATTATCAGAGATTTTCTGGACCACGTACCATGCCATTCTGCGAAACTATGAAAGAAATTCTACACATCAGCAACCTTTGTCCTGAGTAGGTGTCTACTTACTGTGCATTGTGTAAAAGAGTGCAAACATCAATACCAGGAAGATGTAGATGAGCCCAGCCAGAATGCCTCGTATCAGCAGATGAGCATTTGAATATTTGCATTGAATAGCTGGAGAGGGAAGCAGAAATTAGAGTGTAAGAATTTTATTGAGGATGAACGAAGATCATTGCAATAAATGCAGCCTATTTAAGGGTACTGGTGCAAGATTCATGTACAACTCTTATGCAGGAAAACATTATAGATGATGGGAAAAATACAGCAATTCCTTTTTTAAATTGAAAATGTATTATTTTAAATCAAGACATACAGCCTGGTAACAGGCCATTTCGGCCCACAAGCCCATGCCGCCCAGTAACATCCAATTGATGTATAACCCCCCTCCCCCACCAGTTCCTTTTGAAGGGTGGGAGGAAACCAGAGAATCTGGAGGAAACCCAAGTAGACACAGAGGGAACGCTCAAACTCCTTACAGGCAACCCCGGATTTGAATCCGAGTCACTGGCAATGTAACAGCATTGCGTTAACCTCCTCGCCAACCGTGCTGCCCCTTTTTCTTTCACGCCATTGGATTTTTAACGAAAGCATTTACAACTGACAGTTATGACCACTATCTGAGCCCTTGGAATACAGTATATTTCTGATTATCCAAAAACCACTTAACCAAAAATCTCAGTTATCTGAAAAACATTGTGGCGGCAACATGAAGTCAGAAGTTGAAAAAAATTCACCCGACATGCTTATGTGGGGTGCAAACGTGCCGTTAGCACTGGTTTGGTAACATTAATGAACGACTGGAGGAGGTCAGTGGGTCAGGCAGCGCATGCGGAGATGGTCCTCATTTCAGGCAACTCTTTCCATTTCTCCTTTACCCTCCACTGTACTTGGTTCTCTGCTGTTCCAATATCATCAAGGAGAGCGGCCTCCCGGGCAGGAACGGGGACCTCGGGCTCCTGGGTAGGATTGGCAACGGCCAGGGTCGACGTCAAGGGGGCATTCCCCAAATGAGTTATATGTGCCCCACCGGTGCCACCCCCACTTCTAGTCTGATGCTGCTGCCTTCACCTCCCACCCCAATCCACTGTTGCCACCACCACCCCCACGGCGACTCCAGCAGGTGTAGGATTCTCCGGCTCCCATGCAGGACCAACGACTGCGGTAGAGAGGTGTTGGGGATTGGAGATGGCCAATATAAGTATTCTGCGGATGCTACTGGGCTGCTTAAAGCCATTTCTAAGTTATCTTTCTAAGTTGTTTGGTTTCGGAAAATCAGAAGCATTCTGTACTTGTGAACCAAAATTTCTCTCAGTCTTTCAACGTTCACGTCATGTGAAATTCAACATTTTCATAAACTGCACGTGTGAAATACAGCCCTCGGTGTTAAAGATTTTGAAGACGTGCTGAAAAACTGTGTCAAATGTGGAGGCAACAATGTTTAAATACACATGTACACAGTCACAGTTAGATTGCAGAGAGTCAAATGTTCAATGCAGCCCAGTGTTAAAGGTTACTGCATGCAGAGACAAATCCACAACTATTTGCACAAAATATTAAATATTTTGCACCTATCCATCAAAGAACATTACAGCACAATCCTCACCTCACAATGTTGTGCCAACTTATACATACCTAAATAAAAAACTAAACCTTTTCTATCCCGTAATCCTCTATTTTTCTTCCATGCATGTGCCTGACCTTCTTAAAAGCCCCTAATGGTGTAGCCACCACCGCCATCCCCGACAAGGCATTCCAGGCCCACACAACTCTCTGTGTAAAAAAAATTTCCCCTGATGTCTCACCTAAACTTCCCTCCCTTCACTTTGTACAGATGTCCTCTGGTGTTTGCTACTCCTGCCCTGGGAAACAGGTGCTGGCCGTCCGCCCTAACTATGCCTCTCAGAATCTTGAAGACCTCAACTAAGTCTCCTCTCATCCTTCTTCACTCCAGAGGGAAAAGTCCCAGCTCTGCTAACCTTGCCTCACAAGACTTATTTTCCAATTCAGGCAACATCCTGGTGATTCTCCTCTGCCCCCTCTCCATAGCTTCTACATTCTTCCTATAATCCTTCTTAAATACAGTGTATCTATGCAAAACAGTATATGGATAACATGATACAGTGCACAGGACAGAGATGGCAATATCAATAATTTCGGTGGCACAGTTGTGTAGTGGTTAGCACATCGCCTTTACAGCGTCAGCAAATCCTGTGCTGTCTGAAAGGAGTTTGTACGTTCTCCCCAAGTCTACATGAGTTTCCTCCAGATGCTCCGGCTTCCTCCCACCTTCAAAATGTGCCAAGAGTTGTGATAATTGTAAATTGTGTTCACTGCTGGTACTGGTAACATTGATACTGATAATGTTGGTAATTGTTTAAGTTTGGAAAATCATAAATAAAATACCAGGAGTTGTAGGTCAATTGGGTGTAGTTGAGCAGCATGGACTTGTGGGCTGAAAAGGGCCTGTTACTGTGTTGTATGTATAAAAACAATAATAATTCCCCACTCCGTGGGGATTTAATATGGAGCTAATCTTGGAGAACAGGTATGGACTTGGCACTGACATTTCGTTACTGTGCTACTGACAGAATTTCCCCAGAGCGATTCATACTACTTTGGTTGTCTGACTTTCTCTCCCTGGTACACTTACCCATATGCACAGCTTGGTAGAGTTGTATCGAGGGAACCAACACAGAAACTGATCCCAGTAGAGAGATAATGCAACAATGATCTGGAAGTGAATAAAATAATTAGAAGATAGAACCTGTGAAAGGATCTTTGCTTTCATTCTCTTTGGGATCCTTTTCTCAATTACTTTCAGAACGTGTAGATTATTCATCTCTGCTTTTCTTTTTAATGAGCCTATCATTAGTAGTGTACTCCTTAACTTGGTCGGCTGCCCTCCTAGGATGGGGTTTGTTTATTAGTTTAGGAACATAGGGTTTTTTTCTTTTACTTTTTTCCATTTAATAACATAGGCTCATATCTACCTTGTTTATCATTGTTTGATACTTGTAACTAGATATTAACTTACTTTATTATTATTACTAGATGAACTATGTGTTTTGCATATATTAAAACCAATAGAAAGATTGAAAAAGAACATAGACAGTACTGGCCCTTCAGCCCATGATGTTGTGCTGACCTATAAATACCTACCCAATAAAAACCCTCCCTTCCTCATGACCCTCTATTATTCTTCCATCCATGTGTCTGTCTCAGTGTCTTAAATGCCCCCATTGTTCCAGCTTCCACCACCATCCCCGGCGAGGCATTCCAGACCCCCACCACTCTCTGTGTAAAAAACTTACCCCCTAAACTTCTCTCCCTTCATTTTTGTACAGATGTCCTCTGGAGTTTTCTACTCCCACCCTGCGTAAAAAGTGCTAGCTGTCCGCCCTATCTATACCTCTCAGAATCTAATTAATTTCATTTTCTGAAGAGAATGCCACAGCTCAGTGGACTCCACACCAAAGACCAACAATCATTTTCCCATTCTGTGCTGCCATGGAAGATAGAAACTGCAGATGGTGGAATCTAAGACAAAAATAATCTGCTGGATGAATTCAATGGGTCGGTGCTGTCATTTGCTATCGAACACAAAGGAATCTTTCAGGCCAAATCATGCGCATGCCCTGGCAACCAGGTCTCCTACGGTGTATCCAACAAATCTCCAGTGTCACATTTATTGTATGGCCATCACTTGTGAAGGGACTGGGATAAAAGAAAGCTTCCTCCATCTGGGCAGAGGTAGAGGACAGAAATTGCAACAAATATCACTCTTGCAACTTACATTTATTGCATACAAGTGTGGAAGAATCGACAGAGTCTGGATTTAGGAACAGCACAGCAATAAAGATGATCATCGTTAAACTGAAGATGCAACCGAACCCCGCAGTAATTCTGAACCATGGGGCGAATCCTGCAAAAGGCACCAATAAAGAGGTTATCTGAGGAATCTGGGGCTTCTCCTGCACTCTGACCCCTCCATTCAGTTTCAGAACCATTAGCCGAGACTATATCTCTGAGTCCATAAGACGTAGGAGCAGAAATAGGTCATTCATCCCATCGAGTCTGCCCCTCCATTTAATCATGAGCTGATTTATTCTCCCACTCAGCTCCACTGCCCGGCCTCCTCCCCATAATCTTTGATGACCTGGCGAATCAAGAATCCATCAATCTCTGCTTTAAATACACCCAATGAGCCCATCTCCACAACTGCCTGTACCAACAAATTCCACAGATTCACCACCCTCTGGCTGAAAAAATTCTTCCACATCTTTGTTCAAAGTGGACACTCTTTAATCCTGAAGTTGTCCCCTCTTGTCCAGACTCTCCCACCTTTCTACATCTACTCTGTCCAAGCCTTTCAATATTCAAAATGTTTCAATGAGATCCTCCCTCATTCTCCTACATTCTTACACGGACCAAGAGCTGTCAAATAACTTGGAATCATCCTTGTGAACCTCCTCTGACCCCTCTCTAACAATAGCACATCCTTTCTTAAATGAGGAGCCCAAAACTGTTCACAATGCTCCAAGTGAGGTCTCAGCAGTGCCATATAAAGCCTCAACATCGCACCCCAGCTCTTATATTCAATTCCTCTTGAAATTAACACCAGCTTTGCATTTGCCTTCTTCACTGTCGACTCAACCTGCAAGTTGACCTTCAGGCTGTCCTGTACGAGGACTCCCAGGTCAGTGTTAGGAAGACAAAGCAGAGCAAGCACATTTAGAAGGGAGATAAAGGAAGAAGGGATGGGGAGAATCGGTAGCTTTCCATGCTCAGGCTGTGACCATCAATGGAAGGCTGGTATTGTTGTCCTTTCCTCATTTCACCCGTGGAATGGCTGAATGGTTAAAGGTCAACCACAGTACTATGTAACTCTGGACTGACATGTACCTCAGGCATGTACCAGATAGTCTTACAAACCAAGCTGGCTTTGTTGAGTCTTGCTCCTATAATCCAAATGTTATTTAATTAATTTGTCTAAATTCCCCTGTTGCCACAGTAATATATGGAATAATCCAGGTGATGAATACAAGTTATGTAGTTTAACCACTAGATCAACATCAGAGCAAGTTAGAATAAGTGCAGATTAGTGTGGCTGACTGACACAGTTTAATTTGTTAACAGCAAGATAAGTTGACATGCAACCAGGGCGTTTGTGTGTTTATGAGGTGCGCAATGATTAGTGCACAAATACAAGGATTCCTGAAGGTGACAGCATTGGTAGATAAAAGTGGTTAAAGGCTCAAGGGAGAATTGACTTCATGAGGTCAGAACAGCACAGCACAGGCCTGGGCCTTCAGTCCTCGATGTGTGCCAACTTTTATATATTTAAAAAGAACGAGATCCTCCCTACCTCATAACCCTCCATTTTTCTTTCATCCTTGTGCCTGACTTAGAGTCTGTTAAATTCCCCTAATGTTCCAGCCTCCACCACCCCGTCAAGGCATTCCAGGCCCCCACAACTTTCTGTGTAAGAAACTTACCCCATGATGTCCCCCCTGAATTTCCCTCCCTTCACTTTGTGCAGATGACCTCTGGTGTTTGCTACTCCCACCCAGGGAAAAAGGTGCTGGCTGTCCACTCAGAATCTTGTCGACCTCTATTAAGTTTCCTCTCATCTTTCTTCACCCCAGAGAGAAAAGTCCCAGCTCTGCTAACCTTGCCTCATAAAACTCATTTCCCAATCCTGGTGAATCTCCTCTGCTCCCTCTCCACAGCTTCCACATCCTTCCTGTAATGAGGTGACCAGAACTGAACACAATCCTCTGAGAGGGGTCTCACCAGAAATTTATAGAGCTGCAACATGACCTCACTGCTCCTGAACTCAATCTCCGAACTAATGAAGCCCAGTGTCCCATAGGCCTTCTTAATATCCTATCAACCTGCGTGGCGACCTTTTCATGTCTATGGATTTGGACCCCAAGATTCCTCTATTCTTCCACACTGTTAAGCATCCATTCATTAACCCTGTACTCAGCCTTCATGTTTTACATTCCACATTTAACCAGACTGAACTCCATCTGCCACTTTTCTGCCAGCTCTACATTCTATCTGCATCGTTTTGTAACTAACAACAACCATCAACACTATCCTCAACTCCTCCAACCTTGGGCTATAGAATGCAAGAACAGAAAATTATGGTGGAACTTTACCAAACATTGTTTAGGCCCCAACTAGAGTATTATGTGCACTTAGCCCATCAGAGTGAAGAGAGGCCATTGTAGCAGTGGAGAGGAAACTCACCAGGACGTTGCCTGAGAAGAGACTGATTGGCTGGGTCTGCTTTCTTTGGAGCAGAAGGGACAGAAGAAGGGGATCAAAGGAGGGCATAGAAGGAAACTATAGAATGTCTAAAACTGGAGGGCAATGTTTTAGAGCAAGAACAAGAGGTTCAGTGAGGATTTAAGGAAGGCCTTTATCAGCCAAGGGACAGATGGAATCTGGAGCACAGTTGCGAGAGGAACGAGGTACCATCGCAATGTTTAAGAAGTGCCTAACGTGTATACTCATGTAAAGGTCAAATTTTCACAATCATTTTTACCATTAAATTGATGTGGTTGATTATTACGTGGATACTACTTTTGAGGGGCTGAAATTTACACTAGAATCCAAAATCAGTAGCAGAAGTCTCAATGAATAAAGAACAAAAACACCATGAATTAAAATACACATCCTGCCACAGGTGAGTTCAGAATCGTGGTCACTATCTGCACTCTTGGAGGAGTCGGGAGCTCCGATCGGTGGGTGGCCAGGTGAGAGACTTGGGTTGACTTTTACATATATGGAAAATTCCAGATTTATGACCAAAAATAGGGGGTCCACTTTTACATGAAATCAACTTTTATATGTGTGTTTATGTTTCATGACAAGCCAGGGCCTGGAAGGCCCAAGGGCTGGCAAATGGGATGGGTGCAAATGGGTTAGCCTGGATGTTTTGGACTGAAGGGCCTATTTCTGGACTGTACTGCTCTACGGACACTTACCTGAATCGTAGACACAGAGAAGACTTGCCATGAGCAGGCAGATGAAGGATAGAAGCTGAAATGTCACAAAGATGGTGGCAAATTCTCTACGATACTTTTCAACTGCAAAAATGAAGACAGGTTCACACAGCATTGTGTTCGGGATCAAAGTTGGTGTTATAATTTAATGAGGACAAGGCAGCGATAAACAGCAAGGACAAATACCTTGTGTATTCCTGAGAACAACAAAGATGATTATTATAGCTGCAATAAAGCTGGTGAAATTACTGATCAGGGCAACAACTGACATCACAAATGCATAGAAAACAATTAGCAGAATACCTAAAAAAAGAAAACAATATGAATTTACTTCAGTGAACAATACATTGTTCTTTGTATACTGCAAATATTTCATCAAGGTCGCTGCTTATTCTTTTACTCTAGAACAGTGGTTCTTTATTTTCCACTTACATACCACCTTAAGAAATCCCTCACTAACCACAGAGCACCTGTGGCATCCTATGTGGTGCTTTGTGGGTAGTAACAGAATACTTAAGATGGAATGTGAACTGAAAGAAGGTGGTTGAGAACCATTGCTTTAGAAAATAGAGATCTATCCTAGTCCATCTCTTCTTGTACATCAAAGCCACCACCCATCAACAAGTCTGGCGAATCTTGACTGCACTTCCTTTAACCAGATTCATTTGTATTTTAAATGCTCCTTCTGCACACAAGACATTTTTATTTGGTGGAAAAACAGGATACTTCTCAGTGATGAGAACTGAGATGGTATGGCGTTTGGTGGGGGGGAGTCAATGTGCAGGAAGCAACAAGGAAGCGAATGGTACAAAGGCCGGCTCCAACATTCAGCAAGATATTGGCGGATCTTCAACCTCAGCACCAAGTTCCTGCTTCAACTGTCATTTGCCAGATTCCAAACATTTTTGATTTCTGTCTTGAATGCAGCAGAACCTCTTCGGGAGAGAGAATTCCTGACCCTCTGAGTGAATATTCCACTTCATTTCAGTCCGAGTAGCCTATCCCTGATTTTGAGATTGGAGTTCCTCACCCTAGACTTCTCTACAAGGGAAATACCTTCCACCTATCTGTAGGATAGTTAGGATGATACACATCAAGTCACTGCCATTGGGACAATAATCGCTGTAGGAAACTCTGCATCCATATGAGTTCCCTACATGTGCTCGAATGAACGTAAATCTTGGCTGATTGTTTGGTGGTGTGGAGTGACTGAAGTTCCAAGATGGTACACGTGCAGATGGCTTTAAATTGACTTGACAGGGATGGCCACCAAGATTTAACAAAGGAGGAAAACGATGCTCAAAGAATTTTATGGAGAAAGTGACAGGGAAGTTCTTTGGTATGTTAACTGTGCATGTATGTCACACAGTATATGTTGGAGAACTACAGGCACAATTAACCACGTGGTATTATGATCTGATGCAACAGCTGATACCTGTCTAAAACAGTGCGTGGCTGGACTGCTCAACATTCCTGATGCAAGGTCTTTAGAGAAGGGAAGAAAGATGATGAAGAGTACTGCAGTAGTGGAGAGAGACAATGCCCCATGACAGATTTTTTCCTTCATCTATCCTTCAATATTATCCAAAATCCAGAGTTCTTTAGACTTGCTGCCTGTACCTCCTACCCATACAAGAACATGATGGACCCAAATTTACAGTGTTTCATTTTTGAACTATCCACAAGGACCTGCTCTGCCCCATTTTTACAGCTCCTGTCAGTGAGGAGATTGCCTCATGAGAGAGACAGAAGGAGGCATGTTTAGTGTAATGATTAGCGCAACACTGCTACAGCACTAGTGACACAGATTTGAATCAGGTGCTGTCAGTAAGGAGTTTGCACGTTCTCCCCATGTCTCCATGGGTTTCCTCTGGGTGCTCCGGTTTCCTCCCACCCTTCAACATGTATGGGGGCTGTAGATTAATTGGGGCGGCACAGGCTCATAGGCTGGAAGGGCCTGCTTCTGTGCTGTATGTCTACATTTAATTTTTTTAAAATCTGCAGATGCTGGAATGATGAGAGGTTCTCAACAAGTCAGGCTGAATCCATGAATAGACCTGGTTGGTCGAGGTTACGGGTTGGATACCTTTACCAAGTCATTTATTGTCATCTGATTGTGCAGGTACAACCTGATGAAACCACGTTCTCCGGTCCTCGGTGCAAAACATGCAGACACACAACCAGACATTACACACACACAAACAAGACAAAAGCAGGACAAGTATTCATATATACAAATAAATAAATACTCTTTCATGAATAGGAGAGTCTAGGAGGGTCGGTGTGGGGTGTTCCTTTGGTCGTTCAGCATCCTTGCTGCCCGTGGGAAGAAGCTGTTCCTCAGCCTGGTGGTGCTGGCTCTGATCTTCCTGTATCTCTTCCCACAACGTGAGCAGCTGAAAGATGCTGGGTTCAAGGTGATTTTGCGTGCCATCTTTCAACAACAATCCCAGTAGATACGTTGATTAAGGGGGGGGGGGGGGAGGAGGGAGACCCTTGTGATCTTCTCTGCCACTCTTAAGGTCCTGTGGGTTGACCTCTGATCCATTTCTCTGCAGCAACCGTACCACACTGTGATGAAGCCGGCCAGCATGCTCTTGATAGAGCTCCTGTAGAAGGTTGACATGATGGGAGTTGGTAGCCTTGCCCGCCTCAGTCTTCTCAGGAAGTGCAGTCATTGTTATGCCAAGTGAACTCCAAGGAACTTGGAGCTCTCCACTACAAGTTGTTGATGTGTAGTGGAGGGTGGTCCTTTCTGGTCCTCCTGAAGTCCACGATGATCTCCTTCATCTTGTACACTGGATTTTCCACCTCTTCTCTGTAGTGTGACTCATCGTTGTTGCTGATGAGGCCAATGACTGTCGTGTCATCTGTAAACTTCATGACACTGTTGGAGCTGGATCTAGCGATGCATTAGTGGGTCAGTACCATAAGCAGGAGTGAGATGAGCAGACAGGACTGAGGTTGTGACTTATCAAGACTGATTGCCTCGTATTTATCAAACATTAGTCCGATGGAGATTTATTCTGGAGCATAATCAGAGGGACTATTAGGGTGTTTCCTCAAAATGAAGACTTGAAAAGCAAGGGGTACAGCCTCAGGGTCAAGAGTTGGAGATTTAGGAACAAATTGAGGAGGAATTTCCTTACTCCTTCTGGGTTGAATATTTGGAATTTCCTACTCAGATATTGCCAATCGTGCATGGAGAAGTATTTCTGGTTTGTGATTGATGGATTTGTGCACACCAAGGGAAATGGTGGATGCAGGCCACATTATAGCATCCGTTCAAGTGAGTGAAGCCTGATGGCGAGTAGCTTGGAGCCCTCTACTGCTGCTGGTCCTGACGCTCTTGTGTTAAGACAACTTCAGATGGGATGTTTTTCAAAAGGTTTGCTTCCTGAAAAATATTTGGGGATCACGATAGACGACTTCAAGTTGAACACAAGTATAATTTCATATTTTCTGTATTGCATAGGAAGTTGGAGAAACATTAACTTTTATTGCATTTAGCATTTTAATCGCATAATGGTGCTGACACATTGTGTTCATTCGACTGACCTAAAAAGGTTTTGCTGCTGATTTTCAAATTTAAATTTAATTTTTAAAAAATGTAGACATACAGTCCTTTCAGCCCACGAGCCTGTGCCGCCTAATTAACCTACAACCCTCAGTACGTTTTTGGAGGGGGGAAGCTGGAGCACTCGGCGAAAACCCATGGGAGAACGTACAAACCTCTTACCGACAGTGCCTGATTCAAACGCCTTTGGCTTGTGGTGTAACATCGCTGTTCTATGACACCAGCCACACAGGTCCTTTGAGCCACAATGTCGTGTCATCCTTCATAAATCTACAATACAATCAATCGAGCCCTTCCCTCCCTCACTGCGGGATTTTACCGAGGACAATCCAC
This sequence comes from Narcine bancroftii, assembly GCF_036971445.1. Lineage (NCBI taxonomy): Eukaryota > Metazoa > Chordata > Chondrichthyes > Torpediniformes > Narcinidae > Narcine > Narcine bancroftii. The sequence continues at coordinate 178,316,932 of NC_091470.1, read as the reverse complement.
CGTTCCTTGGCCTATCAGTACAATAAGAACACAACCCCCTGCGTGGCACGCCATGAACTTTCACTGACTGAGCCATCTGTGAAATCCTACCGTTGATGCTGACGAAGTGAGAGTTCTGATTGGTGCTGATGTCATTGGTTACTCTGCAGGTATATAAGCCACAGTCCGAGACCTTCAAACTCTTAATGAATAGCAAAGCACCACCCGATTCCATTACGTAATGTGACTGGTTCTTCAGCTGCACATCATTTTTCAACCATTTAATGCTAGTTACTTTGCTGTTCTTCACCACACAGCTGAGCTGAACACGGTCTGAGATATAGGTCGGATTCTGAGAAATGTGTGGGGCTAGCAGTTGTTCTATAAGAAAGTAAAATCACAGGTTGGTCAAATTTAATCTGTGTTTAGACTTCTAACAAAGCTTGGATCAGCCTTGGATAGAGGACACCAAAGAGGAAAGAACAGCGTGGAAGACCTTGGGGTCCAAATCCATACATCTCTCAAGGTTGCCGCACAGGTTGATAGGGTAGGTAAGAAGGACTATGGGATGCTGGGCTTCATTAATTGACTGATTAAGTTCAGGAGTTGAGAGGTCATGTTGCAGCTCTACAAGTCTCTGGTGAGAGCGACCACACTTGGTGTTCATTTCTGGTCACCTCATTACAGGAAGGACATGGAAGCTAATGGAGAGGGGGCAGAGATTTACCAGGATGTTGTCTTCTGAGGCAAGGTTAGCAGAGCTGGAACTTTTCTCTCTAGAGTGTAGAAAGATGAGAGGAGACTTGATAGAGGTTGAGAAGATTGTAAGATTAGGAAGTGGAACAAATGTAATGTTTAAAAGGCAGGGATAGAAAAGAAACACAAAAGTCTGCATTGTGCTGTGATTGCAATAAATACACACAGAAATGCTGGAGGAGCTCAGCAGGTCTTGCAGTGTCTGTAGGAGGTAAAATATATCTAATCGAAGGTTTTTCTCTTTGGAGCAAAGAAGGATGGGTGGTGACTTAACGGAGGTCCACAGCCAGCACCTTTTCCCCAGGGGAGAAACAGCAACCACCAGGAGACGTCCATACAGAGTGAAGGGAGGGATGTTTAGGGGAGACGTCGGGGTGGTGTTTTTACACAGAGAGTTGTGGGGGCCTGGAATATCTTGCCGGCGTGATGGTGGGGGCTGGAACATTAGGGGCATTAAGAAATGTATTCAGGCACATGGATGAAAGAAAAATAGAGGGTTATGAGGGTTTAGTTTTTAAAAAAATGTTTTGATAGTAGTATATAGGTAGGACATCAAGGGCTGAAGGGTCTGCACCATGCTGAAGTATTCTCTCACCCATACAGCAATGGTACTTAGAAATGAATAAATGTATTCCATTGGAAAAAATAACATATAATTTAAAAAATAAAGTTACATTATTTGAACAAATTTGGGAACCGTACATGGAACACAACTGCGGATCTCCACCCCTTAAAATATAATGAGAAGAAGACGAAATGAACTGACCCAGTGTATAAAAGTAGATGACACAATTTTCTTGTTTATTTTCATTGTGTGATGACATTGTTTAATGGGTTTATTGTATTGTATATGTTGAACGTTTAATGGGTTTGGAGGGGTGTGGGAAGGAGTGAGGGAAGGAATAGGGGAAAAGGGGAGAAAATGCCACTGTGTATATTTAAGAGGGAAATGTTTGTGTGTATTTTGATTAATATGGTTCATAGTGTGAAAAATAAAAAAAATTTAAAAAAGTGTTCTCTCACCCCATGCAGAAGCCCTTGAGTTTGAGCTTCACATCATTACATTGACCCAAGTGATGTCAGTGTGAGGCAGTAGAACTCTGCACACTGAGGTACCAACTTACAAACAACAGTTAAGCAACGCTATTACAGTGCCAGTGACTGGAGTTTGTATCCGGCACTGTCCATTAGGAGTTTGTACATTTTCCTCATATTTGCATGGGTTTCCTCCTGGTGTTCTTGTTTCCTCCCACCGTTCAAAACGTACTGGGGTTGGGGGGTGGGGGGTAAATGTAACTGTACGTTAATTGGGGTATTTGGGTGACATGAGCTTGGGAGCCGAACTCTCCTCCTGCTACATTGCTAAGTAGTATTGTCAAAAAATTTAGAAATTATATTTGGTCCCCTCAGCCATATTATCACGCAGGTAGACAGTGTGGTGAGAAAGGCATTTGGCGCGTCTAGTGTTTGGACCTGGGTCGTCTGTAGAGTCACATTTGCTGTTCTGGACACCTTGTTATAGGAAGTCATCAAAAGAGGGCATCAAAGGATTCACGAGGATGTTACCAGGACTGGAGAGCTTGAGTTAAAAGGATAGGCTGGATAGGCTAGGAAATTTTTTTCCCCTTAAGTCATTGGAAGTTGAGCCTTAGAAATGTATAAATTCATCAGAGGTCCATATAACTGTTAATGTGAATGTCAGAGTATTTTCACTAGGTGGTTAAAACCAGAGAGCACAAGGTTAAGAAGTGGAGGAAAGAAAACTGAGTGGCGTTTTTTTTAAAATACGCTGTGGGTGGTGGGTGTATGGAACAAGCTGCCAGAGGAAGCGGTAGATGCAGGTAGAGTGAAAACCTTTTCATTTGGCCAGGCACAGTAAAATCCTATGGAGATTGGTAGATGCCAGATAAGTCAATTTTATGGTTGCTTGAGATTGCTTGTAACGTGATTAGTGAAATAATGGCATGGCAGGCCAATTTTAAACTTCCATATTTTTTACCTATTTATTTTCCATGATTATTTTGCTGTTTGCTTGAATTCCTGATAATGGGGTTTTACTGAATTTGGATAGGAAAGATTTTGGGGCATTATAGGCCAAATGCTGGCAACTTGGTTCATGCTGTGGAATGCAAAAGTCTGCAGACACATGGATTGCAGTAAAAACATAGAAATGCTAGAGGAACTCAGCCTGTTTTGCAGTGTCCATAGGGGGTAAAGATATTCCTTGCAGGGCTCAGGCCCAAAACGTCGATAATATATCTTTACCTCCCATGGATACTGTGAGATGGGCTGAGTTCTTCCAGCATTTTTGTGTTTTAATGAACTTGCTGGAGAGTTAGACCAAAGGGTCTCTTCACTTGCTGATTATTTCAAGGTTAGTGTTTGGTTGGAATAAAAGGTTTTACTGCAAAATATTACTGAGAGAAACCACATCTGGAGTACTGCAAACAATTGTGGGTTCCTGGCTTAAGAAGAGATGATTCTTTGGAGGGGATTCAGATAAGCTTCACTAGGATTCATTTTTAGATATTCCAGCCCGTGTGCCCCAAATTCCCCAATTAATTCCACCCCCCCACTGTATGTTTTTAGCAGGTGAAAGACACGGGGAAAACTCCTTACAGACAGTGCCAGAAAAAGCAGGATCAAACCACAACTTATTTTCTCCTGAAAACCACTGCAGACCTTCAGCCCTACACTGTTAAGAGTGCTCCTCAAGTGGATCGCATCAGGCATACCTACCCTGCACTTCCAAGTGAAAAATGAGGTTTCTGGATGTAATTGTCTTGTTCGCCAAGACTTCACTTAAAGTCACTTCAAATGTGCCAGTATCTGTCATTTCCAATTTATCTATCAAAAGAGAGCCCGAGTTTAAATCATACTCAGCCCGGTGTCTGAAGTAGGAATTGAATGACATGATGTTACTGTAATACACGTGTTCCAGGATGGTCATTTCACGCTCAAGGCCCATAAACCTCCACACGGTCCTGAGCCTCTTCCTGCTTGGAACAATAGACATCAGCACTGAAGAACCAGCAGGACGCTTCAAGATCTCCGGTGCCAAAGGTTCTAATGTTCCTGAATGGGAGATGATAATGTATATTAGAGAAATGAAACTTGAAAGTCTGCAGACACCATGAATGATGTGAAAGCACAAAATTGGGGAAACTCGGCAGGTCAAACAACGAGCTTTATATAACAAAGATAAAGATACATAACTGATGTTTCGGGTTTGAGCCCTTCATCAAGGTATGGGCAAAATGTAGGCAAGTCTCTGAACAAAATGGTGGGGAGGGAGGGGCAAGTTCCAACCAGGCTGGAGGTAATAGACCACCCTTAAATTGGATGAGCAACACCTAATTTCCCTCTGGGAAATTAACGCCGACATCACTGGCTTCTGCTAGCTCCCTGTTCTCCAACTCTTCCCTATCCCTCTGTCATCTTTCCACAAACTCTCCAACCCCCTTCCCTCTCCATTCACAGAGCTATCTCTCCTCCCCCTGCTTGCTGGTGTGCCCTCCCTCCCTTATCCACCTATTACCTCCTGTGGGAATGTGCTCCACTCCCTGCCCTTCCGCCTCCCCACACTTTGATCGGAAGAAGAGCCGGAGCCGGCCCGTCAAGCCTGCTATCTATCTGTAGACTTAACTCCACCTCCCTTTTCCCCATAACCCTCAACTTCCCTTAAGAACTCTGACCACTCCAAGCATCCATCACAGTATGAGGAATCTTCAGGAGCATCTGGAGCCCAAATCTGCCTGAGACGATTCATATCACAATGATTTACACCTGAAAGAATGAGATTGGCTTGGGTAGATGGGCCAATTGGTCTTGTAAGACAAAAGGGGAAAAAAGTGTAGGTCCCTCAACCTTTTGAGCCTGCTCTGCGACTCAACAAGATTGAATGAAACACGGAAGTGTATAGACGCTATGATTATAGTCAAATCCACAGAAATGTTGGAGGAACTCAGCCAGTCTTTGTGGTGTCCCTTGGCGGTAAAGATATATTACTGACAGTCTCGTGCAGTGCCAGACTGAGGCCACCGACAAATTGGTGGAATAGCACCTCATCTTCCAACTGGGCACTCTCCAACTGGATGGTATTAACACTGACTTTTCCGTTTTCTGTTAAACCACACCCCACCACCCCCCCCCCCACCGACACCTTCTTCTCCATCTTCTTTTCTCTAGTTCTAGCCCTCCTCCCTTTGTCTCTTTCACAGAGTCAACATCAATTCTCACCTTTCCTCTTATCAAATCCAATCAATACCTTCTGTCTGCTGATCTGGATTCCTCCCCTCTCATTCTTCCCCCTTTTCTCTCCTCAGTCGTTAATTTAGACACCTGTCTTTTATCACTCACACCTTGAGGAAGTGCTCAGGGCCGAAATGTCAGTGATATATCTTTACCTCCTATGGATCCTGCGAGATCTGCTGAGTTCCCCAGTACAGGTACACACTTCTTTATCTGGAACCCTTGGGGGACAGTGTATTCCGAATTTCGGATTTTTCTGGATTTCAGAACAAAAGCCAGCTGCCCCAGATTTAAGCCCACCCAAATTGTGCTGCTGTATCCACACCCTTCCAGTTGCACTGGCATCTCTCTCCCCCTCGCCCACCCAAATTGTGCTGCTGTATCCACACCCTTCCAGTTGCACTGGCATCTCTCTCCCCCTCGCCCACCCAAGTCATGCTGCCATATATCTCCCCCCTCGCCTGCCCGAATCGCACTGCCATCTCTCTCCCCCTCGCCCACGCGAGTCGCACTGCCATCTCTCTCTCCTCCCACCGCCCACCCGAGTCACGCTGCCGTCTCTCTCCCCACCTCGCCCACCCGAGTTGCACTGCTATCTCTCTCCCCCCGCCCGAGTTGAGCTACCATCTCTCTTCCCCCTTGCCCACCCGAGTCGCACTGTTGTCTCTCTCTCTCTCTCTCCCTCCGCTGTACCAGCATCAGGAAAACATTGCCAGATTTCAGATGCCCGGATAAAGGATTGTGTACCTGTATCTCTGTGTTTTGACATTCAACAAGATCATTAATCTTTGTTCCACTTTCTTACACATTCATACCCCCAATTCTCTTAGCCCAATAATTAATTTGTTGGAGAGCACCAAGTTCCTTGGAGTTCACTTAACAAGTGATCGATCATGGACACTCAACATCTCCTCACTTGTCAGAAAGGCACAACAGAGACTGCACTTCCTGAGAAGATTGAAGCGAGCGAGGCTACCGGCCACCATCATAACAACCTTCCACAGGAGCTTTATTGAGAGCGTCCTGGCCGGCTGCATCACAGTGCAGAGAACGGTGCTGCAGAGAAATGGATCGGAGGTCAATCCACAGGACCATAAGAGCGGCAGAGAGGATCACTGGACTCCCCCCTCCCCCACCCCCCACCATCGACGTGATCTACCGGGATCATTGCCTGAAGAGGAAACGCAAAATCATCGAGGACCCCTTCCATCCCACGCACAGCATCTTTCAGCTGTTCCCATCGGGGAAGAGATACAGGAGGATCAGAGCCAGCACCACCAGGCTGAGGAACAGCTTCTTCCCATGGGCAGCAAGAACGACCAAAGGAACCTCCAAGACTCTCATATTCCTGAAATAATATTTATTTAATTATCTGTCTATATGAATATTTCTCCTGCATATGTATTGCTTGTCTATATGTGTGTCTATAATTTAAATTTAAAGCATACAGAAGGGGAAGCAGTTGCAGTACCCGACAGGAACACTCAGTGCCTGTATGAATCGAAAGAGCAGGTGAATTCCTTTCACTTTACACCACTTGGTTCATCCACTTGGTTCTTAGCCACGTTCAGCAACTTGCCTTGTCCAAGATCCACTTTCCCCTGGGCATGTTTTGAAATTGTGGTGACATATTCCCACCTCTGCACATCCACCAGTTCTGTTCCTCCTGAACTAGGGAGCAGCAATGGTGTAAAGCTGAGAGATGTCGATGCACTGGCTAAAAACCCTGCCACAGCAAGAGCAGAGTTGTAGCATAAATGGAGAGGATGAGAAAGCCAGAGGAAACACTACAAAGGCAGGAATGGCAGGAAGATCCAGGATTTCTGGGTCCTGGAGAAATTTTGGGGATAAAAGGTCCTACACCTCACTCTTGGGGGTGGGGGGGGGGTCCAGTGGGCGTGGGAGGGAAGGGGTGGTCAGTTGGGATGTGCAGGGGAATAGATTCTAGTTGGCACTGGGCAGAGGAGTGGGTGAGAAGGGGAGAGATACCAGTGGCTGGTGGGAGAGGGGATTCCGGTGGGTGGAAGAGGGGGGGGGATTCTAGTGGGTGGATGGAGGAGGAGGGAATCCGGTGGGTGGAAAGGGAGGGTAGCTGGGTCCTGGAGGGGAAGGAGATGGGTGATTTCATTTCCCTGGGTAAAAAATATTACCCTCCAGAGGACATGCGCATGAGGTGGGGGATGGGGGTACGGGGTGGAGGGATGGGGTGGGGTGATTTGAGGGGTGGGGTGGGGGCGATGGGGTGAGGGATGGGGTGGGGGTCAGGGTGGAGGTACAGACTGGGGCTGATGGGGTGGGGGGACAGGTTGGGGGTGATGGATTGGGGGCAGGGTTGGGGTACAGGCTAGGGGTGACGGGGTGCAGGACGGGGTAGGGCGACAGACTGGGGGTGACGGTGGGATGACAGGCTGGGAGGGGTGTTTAAGGAGAATGTGCAGGACAAGTAGGTGCCTGTAATGGGCTGCCCCCTCCCAAGAACTCCCTCACCCTCTCCCTCCCCTTTTCCCTCCATTTCCCCATCCTCCCCTGCGTCCACACCCTCATCCCTTCCCATCCCCTCCAAACCCCCTGCTCTGCTGTCCCATCCCCTCCCCCCACACCTCTCCCTACCCCTTCCCCTCACCCTCCCATCAATCCACCACCCACCCACTACCCACTCACACCACTCCACGACCCCTTAGTCGCCAACCCTTCTCACAGCCCCCTCCCATCCCCATATCCCCCATCTCCACCACCCCCTCACCTGCCCCCAACACTCCCTGATTTCCCCCACCACTCTACCACCCCTCACATCCCCACCCCACCTGTCCTTCCCATCAAAACCCCCTCCACCCCCTCTCCTTCCCCAACCCTCCACCCCTCCCCCCTCCCCCAACCCCCTGATTCCCTCCTCACCCCCTCACCCCACTTTCCTTCCACCCCCGATCCCCCCCAACCCCCTGATCCCCCTCACCACCCTCTCCTTCTACCCCACCCCCCGATCCCACCCCCTCACCACTCCACCACCAACGCCACACCGGTAGCCGGCTCATTCTCCGCCTGTCTCGCCCCCCCCCCGCCCCCGCCTCATCACCATGGGGACCTGAGCATGGGTGACGCGGCCCCTCAGGCAGCAGGGGGCGCGCACGGCCACGCGCTCGCTTGGCCAACCGCTCGCACAGCCCGCGTCAGGCTCGGCCGTGCCGTCCCCATGGCGACGCGTGCAGGGGTGGTGGGTGGGCGATCCGACGGTTGGCGGCGGCGATGTGGCTGCGGGTGTGGATCGTGGGGGTGTGGGGGCACGCGGGTGAGGGTGCGTCCACGTGAGGGAACGTTCCAGTGTGGGGGCACGTGGATGAGGGAGCGTCCATGTGAGGGAGGTCCCAGTATGGGAGCATGAAGGTGAGGGAGGTCCCAGTATGGGAGCATGAAGGTGAGGGAGGTCCCAGTGTGGGGCCATGCAGATGAGGGAGCGTCCCCGTGTGGGGCCATGCAGGTGAGGGAGCATCCCCATGAGGGGGCACGCGGGTGAGGATCGCCCCCATGAGGGAGCATCCTGGTGTGGGGCAACGCCGGTGAGGAAGCGTTCCAGTGTGGGGGCATGCAGGTGAGGGAGTGTTCTTGTGAGGGAGCGTCCCAGTGTGGGGGCACGCGGGTGAGGGAGTGTCCCCATGAGGGAGCGTCCCCATGCGGGGATGTGCAGGTGAGGGAGTGTCCTCATGAGGGAGTGTTCCCATGTGGGGCCACGCCAGTGAGGGAGCATCCCCATGAGGGGGCATGCGGGTGAGGAGCATCCCCATGAAGGGTCACACAGGTGAGGGATCACCCCTGTGAGGGAGCATCCCAGTGTGGGGCCATGCTGGTGAAGGAGCATCCCCATGAGGGGGCATGTGGGTGAGGGAACATCCTTGTGAGGGAGCATCGCAGTGTGGGGGCATGTGGGTGAGGAAGCATCCTTATGAGGGAGCATCCCAGTGTGGGGGTATGCGGGTGAGGGAGTGTCCCCATGAGGGAGCATCCTGGTGTGGGGCCACGCCGGTGAGGGTGCATCCCAGTGAGGGAGTTTCCTGATGTGACCGGTGTTCCGGTGTGCGCTATGTCCTGGGGTGCTGTGATCTGAGAAATGCGTAGTGTCCAAATGTGGAAGGGGAAGGTCTCTGTGAGGAGGGCTATTGTCTCAGTGGGGTGAGAGTTCAAGCTGAGGAGGGAATGGCCCAGTGAAGGGGAGGAGTACCTTGGTGAGGCGAAGGCACAACGATGAGAGGATGCCCCTGAGAAGTGGGGTGTCCTTGGGAGAGGTTGTGGACAGAGGGGTGGCGGGGTGGGGGGGTGTGCTGGGGCTTACTTGCCACTGAGGAAGGGAATCTGAGGAGTGGTGGGAGATTGATGGCATTGCTCTATTGCCGCACATTCTGGATGCTTTCAGTGGTCCGACAGGGATCAAATCAGAATCAGGTTTTTTGACTGAACATGCCACAAAATTTCTGCAGTATTTCTGCTCAGTTGCTATACATTACAATTTCGTAAATACAAGATTTAAAAAAATAAATAATTGGTGTAAAAAAAAAGAAAAACTGAGGTAGTATCCATAGGTCTATTTAGAAATCTGATGGCGGAAGGAAGAAGCAGTGAGAAGAGGGCATGGCCTGGGTGGTAGGGGTCCTTGAGGATAGAAGCTGCTTGTGGATGTGCTTGATGGAGTGAAGACTATTTATCTGTATATATGAATATTTCTCCTGCATATGTATTGCTTGCCCATGATGGCACTGGCTGAGTTCGCAACCTTCTGTAGCCTATTTTTCTGTGCATTGGCATCTCTGTACCAGTTAGAATGCTCTCCATGGCAAAAATCTTTGGTGACATACTAAATCTCTTCAAACTCCTAATGAAATATAAAAGTTGGCAAGCCTTCTTCACGATTGCATCGACATGACAGCCCCAGGTTCACACATAGGAATTTGAAGTTTCTTACCTTCTCCACTGCTGACCCCTCAGTGAGGACTTGGCTCGTGTTCTCCTGGTTCCCCTTCCTGAATTCACAATTAGTTCCTTAGTTGTGCTAACATTGAGATCTATCTCACTCCTGTTCGCTTCCTCATTGCTGTCTGCGATCCTGTTGATGACTGTGGTGTCATCGGCAAATTTGTAGATGGCATTTAAATTGTGCCAAGCCACACAGTGTTGGGTGTAGAGTGAGTAGAGCATTGGGCTAAGCAAACCCTGGCAAATTTTGACAGATGTGTGGTGGAAAGTGTGCTGACCAGTTGCATCACGGTCTGGTATGGGGACACCAACACCCCTGAGGGTAAAGCCCTGAAACGGGTAGTGGACACAGCTCAGGACATCACAGGCAAAACCCTCCCAACTATTGAGTACATCTGCAGGGAATGCTGCTGTCAGAGAACAGCAGTGATCATCAGGGGTCTACACCCCCGAGCACACGCTCTGTTCTTGCTGCTGCCATCAGGACCGAGGTATCGGTGCTACAAGACTCACACCATCAGGTTCAGGAACAGCTGCTCCCCCTCCACCATCAGACTCCTCAACAACAAACTCAATCAGGGACTCATTTAAAGTCTCTTTGGCACTTTATTGATTTTTTTTCTCTCCTTTTTGCAGTCAGTGTGTTTATGTTTATTTGTTTTCATGTGTACATATCTACTTGAGTACAGATTTTTGCACTACTAATAAGTGATAATTCTGCCTCACCTGCAGGAAAAGATGTATGTACTCTGACAATAAATCTGAACTTTGAACTTTTTACTGACGATCTCACCCCCCCACAATCAGTTTTAATTAAGGATTTTGACTTCCAATGTTAACCATTCCGTTTCCCTCCACCATGGCTGGTCAGCTATCTTAATTCCTTCAGCAAATTGTTCCTATAGGAAACAATCCATCAGGTTATGATTTTGTTTTGCAGTTTATTCACAGTTGAATCCTGCTACCAAGAGCGAGGAATATGTTACTGTTGGCCGTTATTCCACTGTTTTATTGGAAGGGTCAAAGGAAGGTGTGTTTCCAAATGGAACGATGGTCAAGTGGACTCTTGTATTGCGACACCAGCATTCCTTGATGGTACTTCACATTTTTGGGTCATCTGAAATTCGTTACAGCGAATATTACTTTCATCGAACAAGTTACAACCCAAAGAATGGCTCTCTTACATTGAACAATGTCGACCTGGATGACCGTGGGATTTATGAAAACATCATAACTTATGGTAAAACCGGGAAGAAGTCTTACTACAGAAAAATTCTGGAAGTTGTAGGTAAGAGCACCTGTCCCATATGTTCAATTTGCCCTGACGTTTGTTTTAACTATGTTCATGCTTATAGCCTGCCTATCAATCATGTCCCATTCCCTTGCTGACAGGCCACCTGCAAACTGGAGGAATAATGCCTTGTCTATTTCTGGGCACCTTCCAACAGGATGGCATTAACATCGACTTCTCCAGTTTCTGTTAAACCACCCCTCCCCCATCTTTTCCCCCTGTCATCTTTCCTCTAGTTCTCTCTCTCTCTCTCTCTCTCTCTCTCTCTCTCCCCTCCCCTCTCTCTCTCTTCCCTTTTTCCTCTGTCTCCTTTCACAGAGCCAAAACCAATTCTCACCTTTCCTCATCATATCCAGTTGATACCTTTTGGCTGTTGGTCTGGACTCCTCTCCCACCCATTCTTCACTCTTTATTTCCCTCTACCACCATATATCCTCAATTACCTGCACATCTGCCTTGATCCTGTCTGCCCCCATATGCAACAAGGACAGGATTCCTCTTGTCTTCACCTACCACCCCACCATTCTCTGCATCCAACATATCCTCCTCTGCCATTTCTGCCATCTACTGTGTGATCCCACCACTACACATCTTTTCCTCTCTGCCTACCGCAGGAACCACTGCCTCCGTGACTCCCTTACCATTCTTCCCTCCCCACCAATCGTCCCTTGGGACCTACCCCTGTGACTGCAGGAGATGCTCCACTCATGCCCACACCTCCTCCCACACCACCATTCAGTCCTTCCAAGTGAAGCAGCATTTCACGTGAATCTGCAGGTGTCATCTACTGCATCGTGTTCTCCCGTTGTAGTCCCCTCGACATCAAAGAGACTAGATGCAGATTGGGAGATCACTTTTTTGAGCACCTCAGCTCTGACCACCGCAATAGTATGGATCTCCCAAAGGCCACCTATTTCAATTCCCCATCCCATTCCCTTGCTGACATGTCTATCCTTGGTCTCATCCACTGCCAGGCTGAGACCACGTGCAAATTGGACTGCATATTCTGACTGGGCGCCCTACAACCAGAAGGTGCTAATATAGATTTCTCTGGATTTTGTTAAACCACCCCCCCCCCCCCCCACCTCCCTTCCCACTTCTTCCCCTGTCACCTTCCCCAGCTCTGTCTCTCTCTTCCATCTCCTTTTGCATAAACATGATACTTACCATGTCCCTTATCATAGCCAATTAACACCTCTTGTTGGTCTGGAATCCTCCCCCAGCCAGCATTCTCTGAATTCTGAGACTTTTGAGATTTCCTGCTTCTGGGGGCTCATTTTGCTTATTCCTTGAAGGAGAGCTCGGGGCCCAAAACATTGGCAATATACATTTGTCTCCTGTGGTCAGAGAAAAGACTTACTGAGTTCCTACAGCATTTTGCTGTGTTTTTAAAGCAAATAATATCTGTGAGAAACAGAAGTACCTTCACAGAAATTGCTCGAGACAAAAATTGAGAACAAAGAACATTTATTATACAACAATGCAAAGTTGGGTGCTTCCCCTTACCCTGGGAATATACTCACACACTGGGGCTCACCCAACTTTTATACAGTTTATTTCAGTATAGAAGTACCCTCCTGGATGAGTTTGGCATTAGGCAATCCTGTCTGCCTACATGCTGTTTCTGTGAACTTGGAGGACCAGGGGGTATCCTGTCTGTGTCCCATCATGTCATTGTCCTTATTCACAAACTGCCTTTGTCCTTATTCACACCTTCCCAACCCTCAGGCTTAACTAATTCTTATATGCAGAACTTGCTAATTCTGTCTAATTACATATGCAGAACTTGCTGACTCTCTCTAAGGCTAGAAGACCCTCATCTTATTCAGACTAACTTTACTTCCTTTTCTTTGGCTTGGCTTCGCGGACGAAGATTTATGGAGGGGGTAAAAAGTCCACGTCAGCTGCAGGCTCGTTTGTGGCTGACAAGTCCGATGCGGGACAGGCAGACACGATTGCAGCGGTTGCAAGGGAAAATTGGTTGGTTGGGGTTGGGTGTTGGGTTTTTCCTCCTTTGCCTTTTGTCAGTGAGGTGGGCTCTGCGGTCTTCTTCAAAGGACGTTGCTGCCCGCCAAACTGTGAGGCGCCAAGATGCACGGTTTGAGGCGTTATCAGCCCACTGGCGGTGGTCAATGTGGCAGGCACCAAGAGATTTCTTTAGGCAGTCCTTGTACCTTTTCTTTGGTGCACCTCTGTCACGGTGGCCAGTGGAGAGCTCGCCATATAATACGATCTTGGGAAGGCGATGGTCCTCCATTCTGGAGACGTGACCCATCCAGCGCAGCTGGATCTTCATAAGCGTGGACTCGATGCTGTCGACCTCTGCCATGTCGAGTACTTCGACGTTAGGGGTGTAAGCGCTCCAATGGATGTTGAGGATGGAGCGGAGACAACGCTGGTGGAAGCGTTCTAGGAGCCGTAGGTGGTGCCGGTAGAGGACCCATGATTCGGAGCCGAACAGGAGTGTGGGTATGACAACGGCTCTGTATACGCTTATCTTTGTGAGGTTTTTCAGTTGGTTGTTTTTCCAGACTCTTTTGTGTAGTCTTCCAAAGGCGCTATTTGCCTTGGCGAGTCTGTTGTCTATCTCATTGTCGATCCTTGCATCTGATGAAATGGTGCAGCCGAGATAGGTAAACTGGTTGACCGTTTTGAGTTTTGTGTGCCCGATGGAGATGTGGGGGGGCTGGTAGTCATGGTGGGGAGCTGGCTGATGGAGGACCTCAGTTTTCTTCAGGCTGACTTCCAGGCCAAACATATTATCTACCCTTATCCTATTCATACTGGCTTTATTCATTACACATATTTCCATACTAGCTTTCTTCATCTCTCATATTTTCATATTAGTTTTTCTTATCTCTCACAATATCAAAGAGGATGCAAAAGTTTCTTAAGTATATAAAGAGAAAAAGAGAGGTGAGAGTAGATATAGGAGCACTAGAAAATTACACTGGAGAATTAATAATGGGAAACAAGGTGATGGCAGAGGAGCTAAATGAAGTATTTTGCAACACTCTTCACTGTGGTGACATTAGCTGTGTGCCAGATGTCCAAGGGTTTTAGAGAAGGTAAATAAGTGCAGTTACTATTTCAAGGGAGAAGGCACCCAGAAAACTGAATGGTCTAAGGGTGGATAAGCCTCCTGGACCAGATGGATTGCACCCTTGAGTTCTGAAAGAAGTAGCTGTAGATTGTGGATCTACAAGGGAGATGTATAAATGATCTTTCAGGAATCAACAGATTCAGGCATGGTCCTGGAGACTGAAAAATCACAAATGCTACCCCATTATTCAAGAAGAAAGGAAAGCAGCAGAAAGGAAATTATAACATCAGAGATTGGGAAGATGTTGGAATCGATTGTCAAGGATGAAGTTATGGAGTTCTTGGAGGCACATGATGGCATGATTTCCTTAAAGGAAAATCTTACTTGATGAACCCATTGGAAATCTTTGAAGAAGTGAAAAGCAGGCTGGATAAGGGAGCTGCAGTGGATGTTGTGTATCTGGATTTTCAGAAAGCCTTTGACAAGGTTCCACGTTGGCTATGGTCACTGTCCTGGGGGCCAACTCCTCTGCTTCTCCCTCTCAAATGATTCACCCCGTGCCCGGTACTGGCCCCCTGCACCAGTCCTCTGCTTCCCCAGTCTTCAACTGCTTGAGACCGCTGCTGATCATAGGTGCTGTCATCTTGGGTACACACTTTTAAATAAAACCACTGTTGGCTCCATTAATAGGTTTTTTAAAGCCTGTATGGAAGTGTTGGCAGTCAGAATGGACCCCACGGGAGCACTCCTTTGCTGATCCCTGCTCTCCATGGGTCTGCACCAGCTGCAGTGCTGCCATTAAATAGCTGTGTCAGCAGCTGGGAGACATCATTGCTCTCCCAGTCTTATTCTTCACCTTCTCTACAGCAGAGCCCTCCTTGGTGATATTAACAGAGGTGTGGCTACTTTTTTTCCAAGAGAGGCCACCCTCCCCCAAACAGAATTCAACACAGTGTACCTGTTTGAGAGGGGAATGAGTCATGCATTTCCTGGTGGTCACCCATTTATTTCTTCCCTATGTGTGCCTGACCAACTCACTAAATGTACCATCTGCTGTGTTTTTCTGCATCTCGTGAATCCATCCACAGTCCAACTGTGACCTGACGGGAGCCGCAGCTGGGAACACTTCCTGCAGGGACACTGATCTCCACAATCTGCCCCAGACCCCATTACCGAGAATAAAGAAAGGAACAGAAACCTGAACTGATCACTACTTGCCTTCCTCACAACAGGCTAATGTTCACAATTTGACCATCACAGTTCCTCTTGTTCGGTGCTCAGTCTGGCCCTCCTTTCACACCACATTGAGTTCATTCTGCAGCTGATGCCTCAAGATGTGATGTCTACTGGTAAATGTTTCCAACTTTGCATGAAATTTTCTCCTGTTTTTGCTCAGTATTATCAGCCAATGATATCTAGGAAGTTAGTATTTTAATCTTGGACACCTGCCCTTGGCTTCTCTACATTTTAAAATCATTGCTATACCAGAGGTTACTTGCTTACTGTGTATCCTCTGCATTCAGTCCCATATTCTATTTCTGTACTCGTGACCCATGTCTCGAGTGTTCATTCACTTTAATCTTCTATTTTCCTCTTCCACTCCCCTTGCAGGAAATTAATTCTTGACCACTGTGATTATCCACACATCTCAGCTGCATTTTGTTGCCCTTTGCCTTGTACGTGTGACTCCTATACCTTGAAATTCTCATCATTGTAAGGTACAAATTGCTCACATACAAATCAGCAACTCAAATGTTTATTTAGGCTAAGAATCCACAGGTAATACACAACAGTTGTGGAAATTGAATGCTAAGTTGCATCCTTGAGACATTGACTACTGTTCTCTTGGTTGGATTTGGACGTAGGAAGGTGGGATAATGGACAAATTAACATCACTTCCTTTTCATTACTAATCCTGCTGACCAGGTTAGATTTTAATGACAGACAGCAGATTTAAGAGGTCATATAATACGAATAACATAGCAAATTCAATTCCTGCATTCGTGCAATATTTCCACAGATGTTTTGATAACACCATTGATAATACAGAACCCCAAAAACCCTGCGACAATTGTTCAACTCACCTGCGTGGCAAGTAGTTGGAATACAGATGCAATTTTGTGGTTTAAAGGAAGCAAGCTACTCGAAAACGATGAGGTTTACTCCATGTCTACTGACAACAGAACATTGACTATTAAAGGTGATGATCTTCATAACTGTGTGTTATACACCTGTCTGACTAAAAACAAGGTCAGCCTGAGCCAGAACTTTCATGTTCTTGATGTCAACGGTGAGTTTTGTAGCTGTGCTATTTAATATTCAAGTGTCATATAACTTCGGATTTTAAGGCCTGTCCATTATCACCTTTAGAAGGGAAGAGGTTTTTTTGCATTGATGCAGTGAGTTAGTTTTGAATCACAAAATGTTAACATTTATCACTGAATGAAAACCAGCAGGCTATTAATGGATGCTCTTTCATGCAACCTTCAAACCTTGCTGTTAAGAAGATAGTGCTTAGTAAAGAAGAGCTCAGATTTGGTTCTTTTCAGTGTGTCCCAGCACTTATTGCTCATCCTAATTGGCCTTATGCCTCTGTCTTGAATTGCTTCAGGGGTGAAATACGAAAATCTACAGATGCTATGTTTGTAGTGAAAACACAGATCTGCTGGAAGAACTCAGCCAGTCTTGCAGCATCCATAGGAGGTCAAGATATATAATTGACGTTTCAGGCCCGAAGGAACCTTGAGGAAGGGCTCAGGCCTTAACTGGGCAGAGCCCAGTTAAAAGCAGACATCGGTGCCTGAGTTCTGCTGACTACACAGAGGAAATGGGATGAATCTCAGTGAACATAGATCATTGCAGCCAGAAACAATGGATATATATTTTTCCCTCCTATGGACACTGTGAGACCAGCTGAATTCCTTCAACACAGTGGACATTGTCTATAATTTCTGAGCACAACAATGCGATTCTCTTGCCTGGCTAATTCAAGGACAATTCTTCCAATTTGGATACCAGTTTTCAAATGTTTATTCAGAAAGCAATTGTAAGGTCAACTGGGGAAACAGAGATGTGATCCTATGTCAGTGCTCATTGGTCCATCTAGATGTCATTTCCTTGTTTAAGTAAAGGGGACAACTGAGTAGTTTGAGGAGGTAAAGTTACTTAAAGTTACTCATACCTTGAGGAAGGGCTCAGGTCCAAAACATGGGTAATATATCTTTACCTCTTTTGGTCACTGCAAGACCGGCTGAGTTCTTCCGGCATTTCTGTGTTTTCACTTGAATTGTTTTGGTCCATCTAATGAAAGTGATGCCATAGTAATGCGGGGGAAAGAGTTGTAGGACTCAGTAATGATGAATCAAGAGCAACGCGTTTCCTAATCAGGATGATTAGTGACTCAACTGTTATTATCCAGAAACAAAATAATAATGCCAAGGTAGTTTGGCATGGTACAAGACTCTGTATATTTCATACAGTTACCCAAATAAGGATGTTGCCATAAACATCCTGATTGCGGTCAAATGGCAGAGCCCAGTTAAAAGCAGACATCGGTGCCTGAGTTCTGCTGACTACACAGAGGAAATGGGATGAATCTCAGTGAACATAGATCATTGCAGCACAGTACAGACCTTTCGGCCCACGATTTTGTGCCAAACTATATAAACCTAAAAACATTTAAACCCTTCCCTGCCTCATGATCTTCTATTTTCCTTTCATCCATGTGCTAGTCTAAGAGTCTTTTAAACATCCTTATTATACCGGCCTCCATCACCACCTCTGGCAACACATTCTAGGCATCCACAACTCTGTAGAAAAAACTTACCCTTGATGTCTCTGCTAAACTTTCCTAGAAGATTTTTCTCTACTCAGGGTAGCTAGAGATGCCTGTAAATCTTCTCTCCAACAAAATAGATTTCATGGATACCAAGATGATTTCAACCGTCAGTGTGAATTGAAATCAATCTCAGGACTGGAGATGTCTGCATCTTTCGTGTTACATGAAGTCACGATGAATTTCTGCAGTTTGTCTTTTGAGAGACTGATGGTAATTTCTTGTTTCAGGGTTGCTGTTACTCCATAGGTACTCTTTCACATCATCTATAATTGCTCTGGTGAGCACATCAACAACTTTTGTTGCATCAGTCTTCATCATCTTCTTTGCCCTGGGGACTTACAGAGGTAACACATCCACCCTGCATGGAAACTATTGCAACCCAAGTTTGTGCATTATTCCAAGACTGTGAAATGAATCTCTGTTTGTATTTCCAGTTCACAAGCGACATATGCAGCTCACTGCTATTTTCCTGCTTTTTCAGCTCATTGCTTTTATCTTGCTGCTGACTGCGGCCCTGCTCTGTGTTCTTGATCCAGGTTAGTATGCTCTTATGTTTGCCATTAAATTCTCAGATCAATCCTATTCCTTGCTGTCCGTTTGATAGAAACGTGGGAAGTGCGAAGGAAGAAGAGTCATGGAACCTACAGCCCACCCTCCTCCTGAGCCAAAATGAGAAAGATTTGATTTACATGGCACTGTGATGTCCAAAAAAGTGAAGGCATTTCACAGCAGGGCCAGGTCTCCAGTTTTGGTGTTGATGACTAAAGGAAGGACAAGGGTCAAGAATTTATTACCCAGACACACTTTGGACCCTGTTAAGATTCGCTAGATGTTCAGCTATTGAGGACAGTGAAGGCTAAAATGAAAGATTTTTGGACTCTGACGGAACAAGAGGCAATGGTCTTTGGAAAATGGTCTTCTGTATCAGGATCAGTTGAGATCACAGATCGACAGAGTGTGAAAATGTCAGCCAGTACAATTACTTTCAAAGGACATGGCATTCGAATATTGGGAGTAGGATGTCATATTGCAGCTTCCTGTTGCCAGACTATGTGAAAAATATGACTATGCTGGAGAAAGTACATAGAGCATTTCAGCACAATACAGGCCCATTGGCCCACAATGTTGTGCTGACCAATATGTACCTATCAAAAAAAATGTAATCCCTCCCTACATCATAATCTTCTATTTTTCTTTCATCCTTGTAACTGTCTAAGAGTCTCTTAAATACCTAATTTTTCCAGCCTCCACCACCTCCCCTGGCAAGGCAACTCTCTGTGTAAAAACCCTTGCGGTCTCCCCTAAACTGTCCTCTGGTGTTTGCTGCTCCCTCCCTGGGTAAAAGGTGTTGGCTGTCCACCCTATCTATGCCTCTCAGATTCTTGCAGATCTCTATTAAGTCTTCTCTCATCCTTCTTCACTCCAAAGTGCCAGCTCTGATAATCTTGCCTCATAAGACATATTTTGCAATGCAGATAACATCCTGGTAAATCTCCTCCATACCCTCTCCATAGCTTCCACATCTTTTCTGTAATGTGACTAGAACGGAACATAATATTCAAAGTGTCATCTTACCAGAGATTTATAGAGCAGCAACATCACCTCCTGAACCCAATCCCCTGACTAATGAAGCCCCGCATCCCATAGGCCTTCTTAATTGTCCTATCAACCTGTGTGGCTACCTTGAGAGATCTGTGGATTTGAACTCCAAGGTCCCTCTATTCATCCACACTGTTAAGTAACCAACCATTAACCCTATACTCTGCCTTCAAGTCTGACCTTCCAAGATGCATAATCTCACACTTATCCAGATTGAACTCCATCTGCCACTTTTCCATCCAAGTCTGCATCCTGTCTATATCCTTTTGTAACTTATGACAGCCTTCAACACTATCCACAAAACTTCCAACCTTCGTATCATCTGCAAACTTACTGACCTATCCTTTCGCTTCTTCATCTAGGTTAGTTGTAAAAGTGACAAAGAGCAGAGGAGCCAGAACAGATCCCTGCAGTACTCCACTAATCACTGACCTCCAGTCAGAATATGTTCCATCCACTACTACCTTCTGCTTTCTACTGACGAGTTAATTCTGTATCCACACAGCCAAGGTTCCATGGATCCCATGCCACTTGATGTTCTGAATGAGTCTCCCACGGGTGGGGGGAGGGTGGTCCTCTTAAATGTCTCACTAAAGTCCTTATACACCACATCTACCACCCTACCTTCTTTACTTCGTCAATACAGAGGGAATTCACCAAGATCATAAGCAGGAGGAACTCGGATGGTTAACGGATAATTTATCCAAGATATATAAACCGGTCAAGAATAGGGAGGGAAAGAAGGGATGAACTGAGTAATTTACAGGCCACAGTTTAATTTAAGTAGTGGGAAATGATTGGATTCAATGCAAAAGCTGAGTATAAAAACCCAGTTGGCCTGTATTTTCCCCAAAGTGGAGATGCAGTGCTTCTCCGAAGGGTTCAACTGCCCAGCCCCAATGCTGGTGGCTCTGTACAGGCTTTAAACAGCCTGTTAAAGGAGCCGACGATGGATGTTTGTAAGTAAAATCTTGCATCCGCAGGGTCTGTGACTAAGATGGCAGACTCCTGGGAGCAGTGAACCATATAGGGCACCAGTATCAGGAAGAACACCCCCTGTTGAGAAGGAGAAGTGGAGGAGACAACTCCAAGGATGGTGACCATGGCAGCAGACCAGCAAGGGTCTCAGCAATTGAAGGACACACACAGGCAGCAGGTCACATGGTTGATGGATCAGTAAAGGACCTTCTGACTAATGATTACATTTTTTGAAAGAACAGAACGGGTCGATGAAGGTGTTTAATGCAGTTTTACCGAGGTTGTTGACAAAGTCCATATGGCAGGCTATCTGAAAAGCTGATGCAAGGAAGACTGGCTAATCTGATGTAAAAGTGATTCAGTGGCAGGAAGCAGAGGCTAATGGTGGTGGGGAGAATCTCTAGAAAACTGTTACCAGTGGCTTCCATGGGGCTCAATACATCGTCTCATGTTTTTTTTTGTCATTTTTATTTAAATGTTGAGGTATGATGAAGACATTTGGAGATGAATCAATAAAAAATGGTATGAGGAAAGCCTTACTGATGTAGATTTTCTGCTCAGAAAAATGGTGGATGGAAATGAATCCAGAAGGTGAGATTCCAAATCTGGGAAATTGCAGCAGCAACAGGAGTACACAATAAATGAGAACCTCTTGAGTGGCGGTGATGCATATCCACAGGTCCTTATTGATAACAGGAAAGGTCAGCAAGATTGTTAAAAATATCAGTATGGTGTGCTTTTCTGTATTAGCCAAGGCATAGAACTAAGGACTAAGCCCTTCTTCAGGGTAGGGTAGTCCATATAATTCTCATCACTGTTACACAAAAGATGGGATTGTAAGGATGAGTGTTCAGAGGAGGTTCACCAGGACAGAATATTTTTAGGCTTGAATTTTTCAGGCACCACTGTTAGTGTCGCAGTTACAGAGCCATGACCTGGGTTTGAATCGGGTGCTGTCTGTAAGGAGTTTGTACATTCTCCCTGTGTCAATGTGGATTTTTTTCCAGGTGCCTCAGTTTCCTCCCACATTCCAGAGACATACAGGGTTAGAAAGTTAATTGATCACATGGGCATGTGGGATAGAAACTTTGAACATAGAAGGCTGAGAAGTGATTTGATAGAGGTGTTTAAGATAATGAGAGGGAAGATAGAGTTGATATGGAAAGGCTTTTCCCATTGAGAGTAGGAGAGATGAATACAAGAGGTCATGGGTTGAGAGTTGACGGGCAAAGGTTTAGGAGTAACATGAGGGGGAACTTCTTTACTCAGAGAGTGGTTACTGTGTGGAATGGGCTTCCGGGAAAGGTGGTGGAGGGAGGGTCAATTTTGTCATTTAAGAAAGAGTTGGATGAGTATATGGATGGGAGGGGGATGGAGGGATATGGGCAGAGTGCTGGTAAGTGGGATTAGAGGAGGGTAATTGGATCAGTGCGGACTAGAAGGGCCAAATTGGCCTGTTTCCGTGCTGTAATTGTTATATGGTCTGTTACCATGCTATAATCACAATAAAATAAATATTAGATGGGCTAATGTTGTTTTCTTTGGAAAGGAGACTGATTGGGGGTAGAGGGGGGGGGGTGCTGGTAATGATGTACAGTACTTAGCAGATGTTTAAAAATTATAATGGTCCAAGATAGAATAGATATGTGGACCTAATTCCTTCATCTCAGACCAGAAACTCAAGGCATAGGTTTTAATTGGTGGAAGGACAAGAGAGGAAATTAGTAAACATTTATTTCACTGAGAGCTTTGGTGGAACCCAGAACTCTCTGACGAGGCTCGGTTGGCATACTGGTTAGTGCAACACTGTTACAGTGCTAGCAGTCAGTCCGGGGTTTGAAAGGAGTTCAAACTGTAAGGAGTTTGTACATCTCCCTGTGTCTACTTGGATTTTCTCCGGCGACTCCAGTTTCCTCCACCGTGAAAAACATACCGGGGATGTAAGCTAATTGGGTGTAAATTGGGTGGGATGGACTCATGGGCCAAAATGGCCTGTAACTGTACTGTATGTCTAAATGTAAATGTTTAAAAAATATATATTTGAAAAGTTAGATATATACAATAAAATTCCTGTTATCCAGAATTCAAGCAGCCAGCAGCCTCAAGCAACTGCCAAAAAAAATTGCGGAAAATAAATGGGTAAAAAAAGCAGAAGTTCAAAATAGGCATCCCCTAGAGGCCAATCACGCAACACATAATCTCAAACAACCAGCATCTACCAATCCCCTTAGGTGCCAGACACCAGGGGTTTTACTGATTTTGAACCATTGTGATATACAGGGTTCAAGCACTGATTGCTGAGATTAGGATGGATAGTGCTTTTTTTTTTACCTCCATTGATGTGAGAAAGGATCACCAGATTCAAGAACAGCTTCTTTCCTGCTGTTATCAGACTCTTAAATGGACCCTATAAAAGATTATCTCATGATCCTCCAAACCTTGTTCATCTGTTTTAACTGTACTTTTCTCTGTAACTTACTGTTGTTTTATTTTTCACGACCCATTTACTTGTATATGGGTTGCTTTGCCAGGAACAAAGTTTTTAATTCTATCTTAAATTGAAGGACAATGCCAGTTGGTGGAAATGGAATAGTGAATCTGGAGGTTGTAGAGGGAAAGAGTTCTCTTGGAATACTGAAAGGCAAGGGGAAGATGGCCTGAGCAGTGTCTTCACCCGAAGGTAGAAAAAATGATGGAAAATGACCCATTGGTGAGATAGAAGGTGAGGACAGGAGGAACTCTTATTCTTGCTAGGGTGGAAGGGAATGGGGTGGAAGCAGAGTTACAAGGCCTGGTGAAGGAAGAATATGGATCAAGTTGTGGGGGCCTGGAAGGCCTTACCCAGAGTGGTGGTGGAGGCTGGAACATTGGCGGAATTTAAGAGATTCTTAGACAGGCCCATGGATGGAAGGAAAATAGAGAGTTACGGGGTAGGAAGGGTTCAGAGTATTTGGTAGGAATATATAGGTTGGCACAACATCAAGGGCTGAAGGGCCTGGACTGTGCTGTAGTGTTCTATGTGGTAAGTTTTGCAATCACTAAGGAGCCTGAAAAAGTGGCAGAATGGAACAGAGTCCCTACAGATGGTAGAGCAGGAAGAGTGGGGTCAAGATAGGGAGGAGAGTCCATGGGCTTGTAGAATTCCACCTCCTCATCTTCTATTGATTTCAATAGTTAATCCTCCATTTGCTTTGACATTTATAGCAACTGCTTGTGACAGGCTGGTAGCCTGTGGACTTCCAAATGGCACTTTTTCACTCTGGCTCAACACCTGGAATGGGCTTAAGTATTCAGTCAGACCCTTGGTATCCGGATTCAACCAAACAGCAGCAAAACAAATGGGGGAGAAATACAGAAGTTTACTATTGGCACCTCACACTGTTAGTTCGCCAATCCACACACAGTTTCAAGAAACTTGCAAAACAAATGGGGGGGTAAATACAGAAGTTTACAATTGGCACCTCACACAGTTAGTTTGCCAATCCACACAGTCTCAAGTGACCAGAAAATACACATCTGGCATCTACCAATCCCCATAGGTGTCTGATAACAGGGGTTTTACTGTACCTAGCTCTGATTCCAATTGGAGTTGAAATTACCTTTGAAAAGCAAATTTTATTTTGGTCTGTAGCAATGAATAATTTAATTTCACACACTGATTCAATTTCCCTTTTTCCAGGGTTCCCCGTCTCATATAGAATTATCGAAGGGCTTGGATTTGTATTGGGGATAGCAATGATCATTTATATTCTCTTACTTTACTTGCAACCGGAAACCAAACTCCGAAGATCATTTTTGATAAAGAGGAGTAAGTTTAAACAATCTTATTTTTTGTGTTTTTTTGCAATATTTTTCTTCCCTCCCATATATGGTTATATATCATGTTGAATATTCTGGTCCTGATATTCCAGGCAACTGAGAGTTAGCTGAGATCCAGAATTTAGGAAGAGCTGTTTGCATTTGGATGAAGTATTTTATGGACTTGACACAAGTTTAAACAATGAATTATTATAATGTCCAGAGCAACGGTGAGGAAGAAAGTGAGCAATAAATCTCTGAGATGGGTGTCCAACAGAATCTTCAGGAGAGCCCACGGTGCAACACAGGAGGCGAAATTGTGCAATGGATTACTTTGGAGATTTGCGGCACTGCCTTCTGTTAATGACAAACATAGATCAAAGGGATGGATATTCTGTCCATTGCTGAAAGACCAGAAGATATAGGAGCATAAATAGGCTATTCAGCCCATTGAGCCTGCCCCGTAATTTAAATGTGGCCTGATCTATTTTCCCACAGCCACACTACCTGGCTTTCTCCCCATAACCTTTCATGCACTGGCTAATGAAGAACCTATGACTCTATGCCTTAGACCTGGGTTCCACAACTTATTAACAAATTCCACAGATTCACCACCCTTTGGCTAAAGAAATCCCTCTGCATCTCTGTCCTAAGTGGACGCCCTACAATCCTGAAGTTATGCCCTATTTTCCTCAACTCTCTAATCATAGGAAAAACCTTTACATCTACTCTGCGCACGCCTTTCAAAATATCTCATTCTCCTAAATTCTAACATATACAGGCCAAGAGCCATCAAACGCTCCTCGTACAATAACCCTTTCATTCCCATAATCCTCCTTGTGAACCTCCTCTGAACCCTCTCCAACGTCAGTACATCCTTTCTTAAACAAGGAGCCCAGAACTGCTCACAATTCTCCACGTAAGGTCTCCCCAGGGCCTTATAAAGCCTCAACATCACATCCCTGCTCTTAGATTCTATTCCTCTTGAAATGAACGGCAGCTTTGCATTTGCCTTCTTCACCCCCGTCTCAACCTGCAAGTTGACCTTCAGGCTGTCCCTCACGAGGACTCCCAGGTCCCTTTGCATCTGGGAATTTTCAATTTTCTCCCCGTTTTGAAAATAACCTGCCTATTTATTTTTTTGTACCAAAGTGCGTGACCGTCCACTTTCCGACATTGTATTTAATTTGCCACTTCTCTGCCCCTTCTCCTCATCTGTCTAAGTCCTTCTACAGCCTCCCTGTATTCTCAACACGACCTACTCTACCCTGCCAGAAAAAAAATCCTCTTGTATATGTGTGACTTTGCCATTGTTTAGAATTGAGCGTATACTGGGCCTTACAGAGGGTATTAAACTGATTTTGGATAAATTAAATTTATTCAGAAGTTTTGAGTATCATCCCTCCCACAAAAAAACCAGAACTTCATTCTTCTTGATTCAGAATTTCTTAACAGCAATCAGGTGCAACCACAGTATTTAAGAGACATTTAGACAGGCACTTAAATATGCAAGGTATGGAAGAATGGGATTAGTGCAGATTCCAAAAGGTCAGCATGGACATTATGGACTAAAGGGCCTGTTTTTGTGCCATGCACCTCAGAGTCTCTATCTCAATGCAATTGGAACCATGACAGTGAGCAGTGAAATCACAGAAATTCAAGCAGGTTCCATCATTAAAGTAACAGTTAAGTTGATTTGGTAAATAAGGTGATGGGATATCTGTGTGCATTGCCTGGTTATGACCTCATATGTAATCTTTTTAACAGATCATCGTTTTTTTTTTCTGGTGTATGGGGGCTTGTCAGTGATCATTTCAGCAATGCCAATTTATAGCGGGTACAACAACCGTGAGTATTGATGTAAACAGTAACAATTAGCATTATGTAAGTCAGGACCAAAGTGATGAAACAATCTACAATGTTGCATAGAGCTCTCTTGCATAAAAGTATCATTCCCCCACCAAAGCAGCAGGTTCACACTAGATCTATCTCCCACTTAATTCACAGTTCTTCATTCTGCCATGCAATACATGTGGGGTCTTCATTGCAAGTTCACATCGGAATCCACTCCTCTATCTAAGTTTGTTTTCAGTTTATTTGTCTCAAAATACCTAGTATAGTGAAAAGGGTTCTTTGAGCAGATGAAATGCTTTGAGAGGTTGGTATGGCCAGAATTAGCTCGTACCTAAATAAAGATCTGCTATTCATTTACTGTCACAATTGCTCCACAGCAGATGCATTATTAGTGGCTCTCCACTCAGCTCTGGACTACCTAGACAGGAACTGCAGCTCAGCCTTCAACACCATCATACCCTCAGTGCTGATCAACAAGCTCTAAAACCTGGGCTTCTGCACCCACCTCTGCAACTGGATCCTTGACTTCCTCATTGGAAGACCACAGTCAATACGAGTCGGAAACCATGTCTCCTCCTCACTGATGATCAACATGGGTGAGCCTTAAGAATGTGTGCTTAGCCCACTGCTCTACTCACTCTACACCCATGACTGTGGGATGAGGCACAATTCAAATGAATTCTACAAATTTGCCAATGACTACATGATTGTCAGCAGAATCACAGATGGCAATGAGGAAGCATTCAGGAGGGAGATAGGTCAGCTCGATCTATCTCAATGAGCTGATATATCTGCACTCCACGTTAGCAAAACCAGGAGGAAATCAGGAGAACACGAACCAGCAGTAGAAAGAACTTCAAAATCCAGAGTGTGAACATCTCTGAAGATCTGTCCTGGAGGCTCCATATCTATATAATCTCGAAGGTTCACCAGCAGCTTTAGTTCATAAGGAGTTTGAGGAGTTTTGGCCTGTCACCAAAGACTCTTGAAAACTACAGGTGAACCGTGAAGAGTATTCTGTCTGGTGGCATCACTGCCTGGTATGGAGGTGCCAACGCATGGGACAGAAAAAGACTGCCATCGGGCACCAGACTTCACTCCATCGAGAACATCTACAAGAGGCAATGTCTTAAGAAAGCAGCCTCCATCCTCAAGGACCCTCACCACCCAGGCCGTGGCCTCTTCACTCTGCTACCATCAGGGTAGAGGTCCAGGAGCCTGAAGATGAGTCTCCAGAGGCCCAAGGACAGCTTCATCCCCTCTGCCATCAGTTTCCTGAATGAACTACAGACACTTCCTCATGTTCTCTTCTTTTTGCACTATTTATTTATTTTTAAATGTAATTTATGACAATAATTACACACCTGTGACACTGCTGCAAAACAAAGAATTTTGTGACATGTTCATGACAATAAATTGTGATTCTGATTCACTTGTGTGAAGAGCATTGTTACAGAGTATAGGATTGCAACACAAAGGAAGATCAATTCGCACTAAGTAAGGGCAGCATGATAGCCCTGATATGGGGTTCACACAGGAGCCTGATGGATGCAGGGAAAGAAACTGTCCTTAACCATGTTAATGCATGCTTTTACACTCTTAAGCTTTCTCCCCAGTGGGAGGAGGGAAGTGAGGATATGTCCAGGGCATGATGGGATCTTTTTGTCTGTTGGCTGCCTTCTCCAAGGAGTGGATGTAGATGGAGTCCATGGAAGGAGGGGAAATTTGCATGATGTTCTCAGCTGCATTTACTACCTTCTGAAGCTTCTTCCCATGTTGAGCTGAGCAGCTTCCATACTGTGCTGCAATGCATCGAGCAACTATGCTTTTGATCATACCCCTGTAGAAGTTGTTGAGGGACAGAGGGGACATGCTGAACATCCTTAGTCTTCTAAGAGAGTAAAAACATTCACACACATTCATATCACAAGAATGTGTTTGTCCCAGGTCAGGTCATTGTAGATATGTACCTATATTCCTAAAACTTGAAGTTTTCTACTTTTTCAACCAGAACCATTAACGGAGGAGTCACGTGATGGAGTAGTGGCCAGTTGGGAAAACCAGCCCTCTCTAGGAAAATAGGAAAAAAGTTAGGAAAAAGCAAAGCATAACAAAAATAGAATATAAGAAATTGAAGATAAAGATACAAAGAAGAGAAAGTCGCTGGAGAAGAAAGAAAGCCTTACCTGCACAAAGGAACAGGACGCTGTGGTGACAAGGAGCGCCCAACCCTCGCGATCAGTGCCTGCCCTGCAGAGTCACAACCCACCAGCCGGTGCACTACAAAAATGGCTCTCGGAGCCAAACAAAAGTGCGCAACTGCGCAATCAAAGGAGAAAGAGGACAATGGCGGGAGGGGGGCTCAGCAGAGGAGCGGGCAGCTGAAGAATGCCCAACACCAGGGCTCTCACCTGGAGGAGAAGGAACAACAGACGAACAGCACAGGAGGGGAGGACCAAGAGGCCCGACAGAGATACAAGCAGCTCATCAGGAAAAACAGAAGAGACACAGACACAAAGAAAGAAGAAGATATAAACACAGATACAGACACAGAAGAAGAGGAAAAAGAAGACCAAGATCTTCATAGAGAAATAGAAGGTAAAACTGATGGACAAAGGAAAATAAAAGGTAAAATTGATGAACAGAATATAGATAAAGTCTTTTTTGAGGAACAAATGAGGTCACTAAAAGAATGGTTGTCATTAGAGTTTAATGCAATTAAAAGAAAAATGAAAAGAACAGAAGATAAAATGCAAAGGTTAGAACTGGTAATGACAGAAATAGGGAAAAGAGTAGAGAATGTGGAAGAGCGGGAAACGGCTCTAGAAATGGAAGTAAACAACTTAAGAGAAAAATTGGAAGAAAGTGACAAAAAATTAAAGAGACACAAGAGTTGTTATCTCAGAAAATTGATACGTTGGAAAATTATAGTAGATGAAACAACATAAAAATAGTGGGCCTGAAGGAAGATGAAGAATGTGCAGACATGAAGGAATATATAAAAGAATGGATCCCGAACGTCCTGGGAACGACAGAAATGCAGGAAGAAATGGAAATAGAAAGGGCTCACAGAGCATTAGCTCCGAAACCACAGGCACATCAAAAACCAAGATCCATCTGAGTAAAATTTTTGAGATACCCGACAAGAGAAAATATACTGGAATGGGCAAGGAATAAAGTTAGAGAAGATAATAAGCCATTGGAATACAAGGGTCAAATAAATATTTTTTTACCCAGACATAAATTTTGAACTCTTAAAGAGGAGGAAGGAATTTAATACAGCAAAATCAACTTTATGGAAAAAAGGTTACAAATTCATATTAAGACATCCAGCCGTGCTTAAAATATTTATACCCGGGGAGCAAAACAGACTGTTCTCGGATCCAGAGAAAGCGCAAGAATTAGCAGAACATTTGCAGGACAGAAGAGATGAAGAGATGTAACAAGAATGAAGAACGGCGATAAAGTATACATAAAGATGTAAAAACAATGTATATGTAAAGAACTAAAGAGGGAAAAGAGAAGGGAAGGAAGGGAATAAGGGGGAAAAAAAGAAGAGAGTTTTGTTATTTGTGTAAAAAAAGTGTTTTCTGGAGAGGGCTGGGTGGAGGGGGAATAACCGTCTCTGCAAAATCAGTTGACGCTGCGAACAAGATCGCAATCCAAATGGAAAGGGGAGCTGTGGTTGCCTGGCAAGGGATATGGGGCAAGTCAGAGATGGGGGGAACTTTTGGGGTTAAGGTATTAGTGAATGTGGGAACTGCGGGGATACTTTATGTCTTAAATGTGTTGTCGTACATTAAGTGTAATAAGAGAAAACTAAGAGATGAAAATTCGGAAAGGAGGATGGAGGTGACGAAGAGGAAGAAAAAAGGTGTAAGCGAGATATAAGATGGCCATGTTGAACTATATGACTATAAACATTAATGGAATACATAACCAAATTAAAAGGAAGAGGCTACTAAATTTATTGAAGAGGAAAAAATAGATATAGCATTTGTGCAGGAAACGCATCTAACTGAAGCGGAACATAACAAACTAAAGAGAGACTGGTTAGGACACGTAACGGCAGCATCCTATAATTCAAAAGCTAGAGGTGTAGCCATACTAGTTAACAAAAATGTACCAATCAAAATAGAGGGGAAAATAATAGATCCGGCTAGGAGGTATGCAATGATAAAGTGTCAGATATACTCAGAATTTTGGAATTTGCTCAATGTATATGCGCCTAACGAGGAGGATCAAAAGTTTATGCAAGATATATTTTTTTGAAGATTGCAGACACCCAAGGAAATATATTGATAGTAGGTGATTTTAACCTTGATTTAGACCCAATGTTGGATAAAACTGGACAAAAGACAAGTGAAAAGAATAAAGTAGCCAAATTTATGGTTAAATCAATGCAGGAAATTAAACTTATGGATAAATGTATTCCATTGGGAAAAATAGCATATAATTTAAAAAATAAAGTCGCACTGTTTGAACAAATTTGGGAACCATACATGGAACATATCAGGAAGAGCTTGCCTACGACCTCCATCCCCTAGAATGAGAATGAAAATGATAAGAAGAGAAAACAACTAGATTCAGTGTGAAATAAATAGATGACACATTTTTCTTGTTTATGTGAAGATATTGCTTTATTTATGGGTTTTGGAGGGGGGTGGGTAGAGGGGAGGGAGGGAAAGGGGTAAAAAGGGGAGAAAAGACCACTGTATAAATTTAATGAGAAATGTTTGTACATATTTTGGTTGATATGGTTCATAGTGTGAAAAATAAAAAATTATTTAAAAAAACCCCAGAACTGTTAACATGGATGGGGTGTGAACTCTACCCCCTCTCCTGAAGCCAATGATCATCTTCCTCTTCTAATTGAAGTTTAGAGAGAAAGAGAGAGGATATTATTTGGCACTATGCCTCCAGACTTGCATTCTATTTTCTGCATTCTGTCTCATCGTGAATTGATAACCAACCTAGCTCATCATCTACTGCATCACAATCTGGTACGGGGGCACCAATATCCCTGAGCAGAAAGCCCTGCAAAAGGTCGTGGACACAGCCCAGGACATCCCAGACAAAACCTTCCCAACATTGAGGACATCTACAGGAAACGCTGGTGTCAGAGAGCAGCAGCGATCATCAAAGATCCACATCACCCAGCACACGCTCTGTTCTCACTGCTGCCATCAGGAAAGAGGTCTTGGTGCCACAAGACTCACACCACCAGGTTCAGGAGCAGACTCCTCAACCACAAACTCAATCAGGAACTCATTTACAGACTCTTTTGCACTTTATTGATTTTTTTTTCTCTATTGCACAGTTTGTTTACAGTTCTTTATTTGCTTACATGTGTATGTATCTTCTTGAGTACAGTTCTTTTGCACTACTAATAAGTGGTAATTCTGCCTGCCCATAGGAAAAAGAATCTCAGTGTTGTAGGTGATGTCATGCATGTACTCTTTGACAATAAATCTGAACTTTGAACTACTGTGGTGTCATCACATAATGTATTCATATGGTATGGCTGCTTCATTCAATCTCTTATTCGTCGGGCAGGAATCGGTGAGGAAGAACAGATTTGCAAGCAGTTTCCAGTATATGATGTCAAGGGTTCAGTACTTGGTCCCTTGATGTTTGTTTCATGTATGAATGAGTTACATTTCAATGTAAGGTGGTGTGAAAGTCTGCAGCTGATACAAATATGCTCAGGATAAAAAGGAATGTTCCTGCTCCAGAAGAAATGGAACTTAATCCAGGAACGGAGAACGGAGAATGGCGGCATAGTTAGTGTAGTGGCTAGTGCAACACTGTTTCAGCACCAGTAATTGGGACTTAGGTTCGAATCCTGTGCTGTCTGTAAGGAATTTGTAAGTTCTCCCTGTGTCTGCATGAATTTTCTCCTTGAGCTTCAGTTTCCTCCCATGGTTTGAAATGTACCAGGGGTTATAGGTTAATTGGGTGTAAGTTGGGCAGCATGGGATCATGGACCAAAATGGCCTGTTACCATGTTGTATGTCTAAATTTAAAAAAAATTATAATGCATTAAAGGAAGTACAACAAGCCATGGATGTACATAATAAACATGGGGATGTTGAGTGGTATGGGGTACATTTGTATGTTCATAATGCTACAGATGGTCAACAGATTAAAAAGATGGGTGGGACACTTTCTTTTCTGAGTCATGGCAGAGAATATAATCAGTAATCAAGAGCTGTATATAATGCGGATTAGATACAGCATTCTCACTCCAGATAGTTGTGCACATCACATTCCAGGAAGATGAATAAAGTGCAGAAAAGATTCACAAGGCCATTGTCAGGTCAGAAATATTGTAAGTATGAGGAAAGATTGGATAAACTAGGCTTGAGCTCTTCAGGGAAGGCGAGGCTGTGAATAGATTTCCTCTATGTATATACCCACAGTGATCATGGATGTCGGATATGCGAGTTTTCCGGTTGACTGAGACACACTCTAATAATAGTGTAAAAGACAAAATAGTGCAAAATGTCATTTGAAAAAAAAATCAGTATTGTAGTCTTTAATTATGTAATTACTTTAATAAGGTAATTCTCATAACTTACAAAATTTAAATGTAAATTTGGATCTAACTAATCATGCCATCGTCATAATAAAGCCTTATTAGTATAATAATATTCTAATAATGATAAAGACCCTTACCAGGCAGGGATAGGGAGACACTTTGTGAGAATTGCCCGAGCAGTGAGGTGCATCGGCCGGCTCTTCATCCTGGGTGCCACCATTTTTTTCAAACACCACTTTATTGAAACTTTATTCAAGCATTTGTTGTGGCCAGGGCTCCGCTGATTGAATGTTTGCTCCAATCTTCACCAAGAGGTTGTGTGTTGCTTTGAAGAACATTCACTTTCACAATGTAAACTTTTATTTAAAGTTTTATTTATTCTCATTTATGTTTGATTTATTTATTTATTTCCTCTTTTTTTGGCCGGTTGTTTGAGTTTCCAGTTGATTGAATTCTGGATAATGGGGGATATACTGTACAACTGAGGAAAGCTGAGTAGAGTAAGTAGGGGGAGACGTTTTATCCCCTTAACAGAACAGTCATAAACCATAGCACATAGATGTAAAATAATTGATGAAAGGATGAGAAGTATCACCTAGAAGGATGGTAGAGGCAGAAATCCTCATCACATTTAAACAGCAATCATGAAGGGCATGATTGCAGTGTTGGCAAATGGTCCCAGTACATAGACCTAATGAGCGCACGCTTTCTTTGATTACAGTTCTTGTTTCCAGGGCCTTAGAAACATCCTCCCTGCATCTCTCTTTTAAATCCTATTAAGAATCTCACATTGCAATGCGATTATCTCATTAATCTGAATTCTGGGGAAAATATGCCAAGTATACTTGACTTGATCTCTTTCCACAGGACTGTCCCCTCTTTCTCAGTCGACTTTTGTGGCAAATGGTCCTTCCCTGCTAATGAGACTGATTCAGATGCAGGGAAGGACCAGTTCAATGTATACTTCTCCAGTTTGGGTTTTGTACCATTTAAACTTAGGTTAGAATTAAAACGATTAAAAATATCTCAATTTCATGAAAAATCTTCTTTTTTCCCACAACAGTTAAAGTATGCAAGTATCCCCTGAGAGAATCTTCAGGAACCACTGCCTCTGCTGTGGTGGGCTATGTATTTTCTTCAGGGATAATATTTATCATATTTGCCAAATACAGTAAGTGTTCGTTTTTCTCCTCTACCGTCATTGAGAAATTGGGTCATTCTATTTTCTGGAAAGGCTTTTATAGTGCAGGTTACCTTGTAAAGGGAGAGAGACCTTGATGAATGTGAGATCTGCATAGAACAGGTACATGTGCTGGAGCATGTTGATACTAAGAAAGAGGGAGTGTTGGAGCTTATGAAAAACATCAGGATAGATAAATCCTCAGGGCTGGATGGGATATACCCCAAGTTACAATGGGAAGCAAAGGAAGAGATTGCTCAGGTGTTGGTGATGATCTTTGCATCCTGCCTGACCAAATGGTACCAAAAGATTGGAGGAGAGCAAATATACTTCCCTTGTTCAAGAAAGGTAATAAGGAAAATCATGGGAATTGTAGTCTAGTGAGTTTCACATCAGGTTTGGGCAAACTTTTGGAGAGGAATTTTAGAGACAGGATTTACAAGCATTTGGAGAAGAATAGTCTCCTCAGGGATAGTCAGCAAGGCTTTGTGAGGGGCAGGCCATGCCTCATGAGCCTCTATGTGTCTCTTGAGGAGGTAACAAAAGAAATGAAGGTAGGTTTGGAGTATATGGATTTTAGTAAGATATTTGACAAGGTCCTCCGTTCAGAAAGTCAGGAGGCATGGCATCCATGGAACCTTGGCTGTGTGGATTCAGAATTGGCTTGCCTGCAGAAAACAGAGGGTAGTAGCAGTTGGAATGAATCCTGCCTGGAGGTCAGTTAGCAGTGGATTTCTGCAGGGATCTGTTCTGGGATCCCTGCTCTTTGTGATTTTTATAAATAACCTGGATGAAGATGTAGGGGGATGGGTCAGTAAGTATGCAGATAACACGAAAGGTTGTCAGTGTGTGGATAGTGTGGAAGGTTGTTGTAGGCTACCACAAGATATAGACACAGGATTCAGAATTGGGCAAATAAGTGGCGGATGGAGTTTAGTCTGGTTAAGTTTGAGGTGATGCATTTTGGAAGGTTGATCTTGAGGATGCATGGTTAATGTCAGGATTCTTAACAATCTTGAGGAACAGGGGGATCTTCAGATCCAAGTCCATAGATTCCTCAAAGTTGCTGCATGGGTTGATAGGGTAGTTAAGAAGGTGTACGGTGTACTGACCTTAATTAATCGGAGGATTGAGTTCAAGCTTTCTGGGGTAATGTATCAGCTCTATAAAATTCTAGTTAGACCACACCTAGAATATTGTGTTCAGTTCTGTTCACTTCACTTCATTTATAGGGAGGATTTACCAGGATATGCTGCCTGGATTAGAGATTGTCTTTTGAAGAGAGATTGAACAAGCTAGCTCCTTTCTCTTTGGAGCGACGAAGATGAGAGATGAAAATAGAGGTATATAAATTATGAGAGACAGAGATAGAGAGTGCCTCTTTCCCAGGCCAGCAATAGGACTCACTCCTCTGAGGTGAGTGGAGGGAAGTTTAGGGGAGATGTCAGAGGTAGTTTATTTTTAGAGAGAGTGGTGGGAACCTGGAATGCATTGCTGGGGGGGGGGGGGAGAAACATGGAGGGGATAGTGGTAGAGGGTAATAAAATAAAGACATTTAAAAGAATCCTCATTGTAAGAAAAATGGAGGGCTATGAACTATGAGGGAGGGAAAGGTTAGATTAATGTGGACTAGCTTGATACGGGTCAGCACAACATTTTGGGCTGAAGGGCCTATACTCTGCTATGTTCTAAAACTTTGCCCATTAGATTTCCATCAAAAATTATTCCATATTTACAACCTACATAACTCCTCAATCCATTAGAGGGTTGCCTCATTACTCATCAATATATCTGTGTTCATGATCATTTTAGGTGAACCATAATTACTTTTCAGTTTATCATCTACCCATGATCTTTTTTGTTAGTCACTGGGAATGGATATTCCTATCCTTGAGAAGGTAGGAGTAAGTCATCTTGCATTGCTCCAGTATGTGTGCACGACTACAATATAGTTGAGGAGAGAAGTTTAGGCTCAGTGAGAAAGGAATAGAAACCAGTTTCCCAGTCAAGATGATGTGCCACTTCAGAATCAGAAGCAGAATCAGGATTTATCGTCATGAACGAGTCCTGAAATTTGAGGTGTTGCAGCACCATCACAGTGCAAACATACATAGTGTAACCATCTTACAACATTACGATAAAAATAAAATAATAACAATGACAGGGTACGAAAAGTGAGGCCGTGTCTGGGGTTCATTGATCATTCAGGAATCTGATGGCGGAGGTCTGCCCTTGTGCCACTGAGGCTTGTCTTCAGGTTGCAGAGTGAAGAGGGCACAGCCTGGGGGGGTGGGGGTCTTTGAGGATAGGGGTTGGTTTTTTAAGACACCGCCTCAAGTCAACGTCCTCCATGGAGTGGAGTCTGGTGCCCATGATCACAGGCCGAGTTAACAACCCTCTGAAATTTATTCTTGTCCTGAGAGTTGGCACCTCTGTACCAGACAGTAATGCAACCAGCCAGAATACTCTCCACGGTCCATCTGTAGATGTTTACGAGAGTCTTTGGTGACGTATCGTATCTCCTCAGACACCTCACAAAGTCTAGCTGCTGGTGAGCCTTCTTTATGATTGCATCAATATGGAGGCTCCAGGACAGATCCTGGGAGAAGTTGACATTCAGGAATTTGGAGTGTTGACCCTCTCCATTGCTTAGCTCTCGATGAGGACTGGGTCGTGTTCCCCTGACTTCCTCCTGAAGTCCACAATCATCTTGGTTTTGCTGACATTGAGTGTAAGGTTGTTATCATTACACCATTCAACAAGCTGACCTCTCTCCCTCCTGTACTTGGTGATAGCATTCACATATGTTTGCTGTGCTTGATCTCAATAGTAGATCTCATTAGGTGTATTGCGACTGAACATGCAGGACACGTGCCAGAAATCCATCTCGGAGATGATAGCTATGGCACCCTGATACGTTTTTAAAGTGTTACATAGGGATCCTGTCAAGTCAGCTGCTTTGATCTGCAAAGTGTAAACTTCTTGAGTATTTTGAAACTGAAAGTATTCCATCTCACTTCTGAATGTAAAAACATGATGCTGGAGAAACTCAGCAGGTCAAACAGAGGACTGTATATAGCAAAGATCGGTAGATAACCAAAGTTTCGGGCCTGAGCCCTTCATCAAGGTATGAGCCAAAACGTGAAGGACTCAGGCCCGAAACATTGATTATTTACCTTTATCTTTGCTCTACAAAGGGCACTGTTTGACCTGCTGAGTTTCTCCAGCATCTTGTTTTTACTTCAATTATGGTGTCTGCAGACTTTCATGTTTTATTCCTCACTTCTAAATTCACCCTGGACAATGTGAAAATACTTTGGGAGTCAGAAAACATGTGTCAGAAAACAAATATAGGTTTGTGAGCACTGATTAGAGTCAGCATGCCCTTGTTTCAAGTTTATTTCTCACACCATTATACATGAAAGAAAGCAGTGACCAAGAAGATTAAGGCAGGTCAATAGACTTCCTCAGGCCTTTGACAAATCCCAAATAATAAACTGGTCCGGAAGGTCAAATCAGATTGGATCCATGGTGAGCTAGCCAATTGGCTGCAGAATTAGCTTCACAGCTGAGGGTGGCGGTGAAGGGTTGTTATTCACATTAGAAGCCACATGGTTAGGTGCTGGGTTCACTCCAGTTTGTTGCGAAGCACACAAGTCTGCAGACATTATGATTGTAGGCAAAACTCAAGAGATGTTGGAGGAACTCAGTCGGTCTTGCAGCATCTAATGGAGGTAAAGACTACTGCAATAGCATGGATCTCCCTAGTGGCCACCTGTTTCAATTGCCCGTCCCATTCCCTTTGTCCGTGGTCTTGTGCACTGTCAGACTGAGACCACCTGCTAATTGGAGGAACAATGCCTCATCTCTATCTGGGCACCTTCCAACCAGATGGCATTAACATCAATTTCTCCAGTTCCCATTAAACCCCGCCCCTCACTTCTTTCCACTGTCTCTGTCTTTCTACTTTTTCCCTGTCTCCTTTCACGCAGAGGTAATCACCTTTCCCCTCTTATCATGTCTAATTAACACCTTTTGTTGGGTCTGAGATTTCCTCTTTCTGACTCCTGCTTATTCCTGAGGGAGGGCTCAGGCCTGAATCATCAACAATCTATCTTTGTCTCCTATGGACAAAGACTGGGTGGGTTCCTCCAGAATTTCAGTGTATTTTTATTACAATCACAAAATCTGCACACTTTCGTATTTCACTCGGGTAAAGATCTATAACTGATATTTTGGGCCTGAGGTAAAAAGGGAAGAATGGGAGGGGGAAGAGCTGTTCATTGGATATCATAAGAGAGGGAATGTGAGAAATTATTTTGGCTCTGTGAATGGAGGCAGTGGGAAGACTCATATTTGTTATCTATATTAATGACTTGAATGACAATGCCTGTAAAATTGATGATGGAGTACACAGTGAAAAACGTTGCACATAACATCATGGTATGATGTCTATGACAATAAACTCTACGATTTAAATGAACTGAGAAAGTGGGCCAATGAATGGCAGTGAGAGTTGTTGCATTTTGGTAGGGAAAAAAATGAGTGTGGCCTGGGTGGAATATGTTCTTTGGTAAGTTTGTTGCTTTTCCTCGGCATCTTGAGATGCCGATGGAGGGGAGGGAGGTTTGAGTGACCATGTGAGATCATCAATCCATTAGACCATAAGATATAAGAGCAGAAATAGGCCATCGAGTCTGCCCCACCACTCAACAGTCTGGTTGCAAATGAGAGGTGGAGATTAAAAGTTTGACATGGTTAAAATGCTGGTGAATCACACATTAACACAATCTCATTTGCATTTTATTCACAGTGAAGTCATGGACTAAAGTTCGCAGATCCAGCAGACTGCCATCGCGATGAGCTCTTGTGCTTTAAGCTCTGTGCGTTGATGTGAGGGAAATACAAGCATTGAGGCAGCATTTGACCTGGCCTGAGAATACAGGGTCACAGAATGTAACAATAAGAATCTGAGCATGCTTACATTAACAGGAGAATCTCAATAAATATTTAGGGTTTGGGTTTGGTAGAAGTAACGTTCTCAATGGGATGGAGGAAGTGAGCACTCTTCTTGAATCACTGCAACATTTTTCAGTGCTATTCGCCAAGGGGTCCAGTGTGGTGACTGTAAACAAATTGCATTGCAGTGCACCATTGCTGTTGGGGATGTAATTCTCTATCTCCCTTTAGTTCCAATGAAACTTCCCAAAAAATCTCCAAATTTCAAACAAACTCAGAAGAAACACCATAATTTCAGAAACAAGTTGCTTTTTTCACATGAAATATTTTCTTGAAAAAAATCATTTGATGTGTATATAGGGGTTTGTCTTGGTGATGATCAGGAAAGAATGGCAATGTATATAAACAGGCAGACATTTTTTTAAATAGGGAGAAAATTGAAAATACCAGATGCAAAGGCAGTCGGGAGTTCTCTGTAGGGCAGCCTGAAGGTAAACTTGCACGTTGAGGCAGTGGGGAAGAAGGCAAATGCAATGCCTAGGATCAGGATTTATTGTAATGAAATTCAATGTTTTGCAGCAGCGTCATGGTGCAAAGATTCACATTATAACCATCTTACAAGGCACTGGGGAGACCTCACAGAGTATTATGAGCAGTTGGGGCTCTTCATTTAAGAAAGGATGTTGGAGGGGGTTCAGAGGAGATTCACTGAGATGATCCCAGGAATGAAGGGTTATCACATGAGGAGCACTTGACAGCTCTTGGCCTGGACTCATTGAAATTTAGGAGAATGGGGGGGATCTCATCGAAACACGTCAAATATTGAAAGGCGCAGACAGATTAGATGTAGAAAGGTTGTTTCCCACGGTGGGAGAATCTAGGACAAGAGGATTAAAGAGCATCCACTTAGAACAGAGATATGGAGGAATTTCTTCAGCCAGAGGGAGGTGAATCTGTGGAAGTTGTTGCCATAGGCGGTTACGGAGAACGGGTCATTAGGTGTATTTAAGGCAGAGAATGATAGGTCCTTGATTAGCCAGGGCATCAAAGGTGATGGGGAGAAGGCCGGGCAGTGGGGCTGAGTGGGGAAATGGATCAGCTCATGATTAAATGGCGGGGCAGACTCAATGGGCTGAATAGACTCTTTCTGCTCCTAGATCTTAAGGTATTACATATGTCAAGTGAGAAGAGCAAACTAAAGATAGGAGAAAAGAAACGTCTTAGATGAGCAAGTGAGAAGTAGAATTCCAGCTTCTTAGGTGGATCAAAGAGACAGCAAATTATACAAAATATTGGTCATGGTTGCACAAAGGCCCCAAATTCAGCAATGCAAGCCAGAGCAGAAATCAGAAAATGAAAGATGCATGTAATAAGGGAAATATCTATACAGATATTGGTGACAAATCTATATAGAAACTGGGCATTTGGAGTGAGAGTATGGAGCATGAATTCATGAAGTGACGAGGAATAAAAACGTATGAACCAATGGGTAAAAGAAACACACAGAGGATTGCAGATGTGGGAATCTGAAGTTAAGCACAATCTGCTGGAGGTAAGCACCATCGGTGTGAGATAAAGATTTATTGTCATGTAATAAAAACATAAAATGTGATATTACACAAAATTTTCTTTAGTCTACTATAAGGGAAAGATTCGCCATGAGCAGAAATTGTCCAGTGCCCCTTACAGCCAGAGAGAGAAGCAAAAGAGAGTTTCAACCCCCTGTGCTCCCCCCCCACCCCACCCCGAGTCATTGCCTCCAGTGCTCCCGCATTCTCTGCAGCCAAACCATCGGCAACCTGAGCTCCAGATCCAAACCTCTGACATGATCAGGAAGCCCTCGGCACCCTCTTACATCCCAGTTCCGATAGCTGGAGCCCCTTCAGCTAGTCTCCAGCAGTCCACAAGCCTGGTGTGGACCCTTGACCACAGTCACCGTCAGACCGCAGCTGTGTGGGTTCCTCCCCTGTGTGTTCTTCAGCCACGGAGCCCCTCACTAGTACACCACCATGTTCATCGTCCCATGGTTCGTCTCCTCTACTTCTCAGACAGGGGTGGTCTCTATTTCCTGGTGCCCTGCACCAGTCCTCTACTTCTCCAGTTTGCAACCTCTCATCCACGGAACACAGGTGCCGCCATCTTGGGCACAGATCCTGTGAACGCAGGATTTTAATAAAACCACCATTGGCTCCTGTAACAGTTCATTTAAAGCCTGAACAGAGCCAAGATTAGGCAGTTGGACCCCGAGGAGGAGTTCTTGTGCCTCTGCTCTCCCTGGACTGGGTCTGCAATGTCAGCAGCACTGCCACTATGGCAGCTCCATTTTGAGCTGAAACCCTTTATTGAGCCTGGCGGAATGTAGGTCCATGTAAAGAGGACAGAATGGGAGGAGTGGGCAGGATTTTCCCCATGACTTTGAGAGAAGTTAGTGAGGAAATAGCAGAGGCTCTGACAGTGATTATTCAAATGTCACTAGAGATGGGTAAAGTGCCGGAGGATTGGCATATTGCACATGTGGTTCCTTCATTTAAAAAGGGTTTGAGGAATAAGCCTAGCAATTATCGGCCTGTAACTTTGATGTCTGTGTTAGGTAAATTAATGAAAATGTTCTTAGAGATATATATATATATATATATATATAAGTAATTGGAGAGACAGGGTCTGATCAGGAACACTCATCATGGATTTGTGTGTGGAAGGTCATGTTTGACCAATCTTGTTGAATTTTTTGGAGGTGACTCAGAATGTTAATGAGGGTAGAGCAATGGATGCCATCTATATGGACTTCAGTAAGGCTTTTGATAAGGTTCTGCATGGAAGGTTAGTTAGGAAGGTTCAGTCATTAGGTATTAATTTTGAGATAGTCAAATGGATTCAACAGTGGCTGGAAGAAAGATGCCAGAGAGTCATAGTGGATAACTGTTTGTCAGCCTGGAGGCCGGTGACAAGTGGTGTTCCTCTGAGATCTGTATTGGGTCCTTTGCTGTTTGTCATAAACATTAATGGTGTGGAGGATGGGCGGTAAATTGCATTAGTAAATATGCAGATGATAGTAAATTACGTGGAATTGTGGATCAGAAGAAGGTTTTCAAAGATTGCAGAGGGATTTGGACTGCTTAGAAGAGTGGGCTGAAAGATGGCAGATGGAGTTTAATGCTGCTAAGTGTGAAGTTCTTCATTTTGGTAGGAATAATTAAATCAGGGCATACATAGTAAATGGGAGGAATGCAGTGGAGCAGAAAGATCTAGGAATAATGGTGCATTGTTCCCTGAAGGTAGAATTTCATGTGGATAGGGTGGTGAAGAAAAGTTTTAGTATGCTGGCTTTTATAAATCAAAGCATAGAATACAGGATTTGGGAAATGATGTCGAAACTTTACAAGGCATTGGTGAGGCCAAATTTAGAGTACTGTGTGCAGTTCTGGTCATCAAATTATAAGAAGGATATCAACAAGGTAGAGAGAGCACAGATAAGATTTATGAAAATGTTACCTGGGTTTCAGCATCTAGATTACAAAGAAAGATTGAACAAATTAGGTCTTTACTCTTTGGAGTATAGAAGGTTGAGAGGGGATTAGATAGAGGTATTTAAGATTGAGAGGGTTAGATAGTTGATGTGGATAGGCTTTTTCCATTGAGAGTAGGAGAGAATGAAACAAGAGGTCATGAGTTAAGAGTTAAGGGGCAAAGGTTTAGAAGTAACGTGGGGGAACTTCTTTACTCAGAAAGTGGTGGCTGTGTGGAATGAGCTTCCGGGAGAAGTAGTGGCGGCAAGGTCCATTTTGTCATTTAAGGAAAAATTAGAGAGGTGTATGGATGGGAGGGGAATGGAGGGTTATAGGCAGGGTGCAAGTAGGTGGGTCTAGAGGAGGGTACAGTTCTGTGCAGACTAGAAGGGCCAAGATGGCCTGTATCCATGCTATAATTGTTTTGTGGATTTGTGAATCATGAAGGGCAGAAGCAGTAAACTGGCAGAAACCAGAAAAAGATAGGGGCAAGTAAAACCAAGGGGGTCAGGTGGAGAAAGATGAGCCATGTGGGTGATTAGAAGACAAAGGCTGCCAGTGTATTTTAAAGCATGGTGGGGGTATGGGTATTTTGTTAACATGGAGAATGGTCAGTGACTTATTGGGCTCCAAGGATAGATGGGGAAGCAGATATGAGAGGAGTGTTTAAGAGGCCCATATGAATATATGGGCAATAA
This sequence comes from Narcine bancroftii, assembly GCF_036971445.1. Taxonomy (NCBI): domain Eukaryota; kingdom Metazoa; phylum Chordata; class Chondrichthyes; order Torpediniformes; family Narcinidae; genus Narcine; species Narcine bancroftii. The sequence goes on along the minus strand of NC_091470.1, from coordinate 178,273,699 downwards.
CAAAATATGGATCAAGTGTAAGCTGCAGAGATTTTGGTTAATTTGGCATCAATTTCAGTGCAGATATCATGGGCAAGGTGGGACAAGTAAGGTGGGCAATGGGCCTGTATCTATGCTGTACCGGTCTGGGACCCCACAGGTCCCACCCCAGGGACATCCAACCCACCCTGGGTCCTCGTCCAACTGGAGATGTTGGCATTTGAGTTAGGAACAGCCGCAGCAATGGTGAGTCAGCATCACCATGGCATTCTTCATCAGGACACAGGAAACACAAGGACAATAAATCAAGGGCACATCCCAGAGTCGTGTCCCACCCCTTCTCCACTCCCAGAATGGTGCGTCCCTCCCCTCTCCCCCTTCCAGAGTCGTGTCCCCTCCCCTCCTAGAGTCATGTGTCCCTCTCCTATCCCAGAGTCGTGTCCCTCCCCTCCCTGAGTCATGTCGTCACCTCCCCTCCTCTCCCAGAGTCGTGTCCCCCTCCCCTCCCCGAGTTGTGTCGTGTCCTCTCCCCTCCTCTCCACGAGTTGTGTCATGTCTTCACCTCCCTGTCGTGTCCTCCCCTCCCCGAGTTGTGTCCCCCCCCACTCCTCTCCCCCGACTCCTCTCCCCTTTTCTTCCCCCCACTCTTCTTTTCTTCCCCCCCACACTCCTCTTCCCTTTCTACCCCCCAGATTCCTCTCAACTTCCATTCCACCCACCCACACTCCTCTCCCTTTACTTCCCCCCACACTTTTCTCCCCTTCTGCCCCCCCCACACTCCTCTCCCCTTTTCTTTTTCCCCCCACACTCCTCTCCCCTTTGCTTCTGCCCCCCAACAATCCTCTCCCCTTTTCTTACGGCCCCTCATACTCCTCTCACCTTTTCTTCCGCCTCCCACTCCTCTCCCCTTTTCTTCTGTCTCCACTCCTCTCCCCTTTTCATTCCCCCCACTCCTCACCCCTTTTCATCCCCCACACCACACCCCACAACCACCCCCTCAACCACCCACTCCCCATTTCTTCCACCCCCACACACCTCTCCCCTTTCTTCCCCCCACTCCACACCCTTTTTCTTCCCCCAACACCACTCCCTTTTCTTCACCCCCACTCAACTCCCATTTTGCTCCCCCCACTAACCTCTCCCCTTTCTTTCCCTTCCCACTCCTCTCCCCTCTTCTTCCCCCTATACTCCTCTCCCCTCTCTTCCCCCCTATACACCACTCCCCTCATCTTCCCCCCTAATACTCCTCTCCCCTCTTCTTCCACCCCTATACTCCTCTCCCCTTTCAACCACCCCCACACACCACACCCTTTCTTCCACCCCCAACACTCCTCTCCCCTTTTCTTCCCCACACCTCTCCCCTTTTCTTCCCCCCCACTCCTCTCCCCTCTTCTTCCCCCCCCACTCCTCACCCCTCTTCTTCCCCCTATACTCCCTCACCCTATTCATCCACCCCCACATTCCTCTCCCCTTTTCTTCCCCCACTCCTCTCCCTTTTCTTCCCCCAACACCACTCCCTTTTCTCACCCCCACTCTTCTCCCATTTTGCTCCCCCCACTCCTCACACCAATTCTTCCCCCCACTCCTCTCTCCTTCCTTCCCCCCACACTCCTCTCCCCTTTCATTTCACCCCCACACCCTCCTCTCCCCTTTTCTTTCTCCCCACTCCTCTCCCTTTTTCTTCCTTCCCCCACTCCTCTCCCACTTTCTTCCCCCACTCCTCTCCCAATCTTCCCCCACTCCTCTCCCCTTTCCTTCCCCACACTCCTCTCCCTTTCCATCCCCCACACTCCTCTCCCCTTTTCTTTCCCCCATTGCTCTCCCCTTTTCTTTGCATCCACTCCTCTCCCCTTTCTCTCACCCACCCACTCCTCTCCCTTTTTCTTCCCCAACACCACTCCCTTTTTCTTCACCCCCACTCTTCTCCCATTTTGCTCCCCCCACTCCTCTCCCATTTTCTTCCCCCCACTCCTCTCTCCTTTCCTTCCCCCCCACACTCCACTCCCCTTTCATTTCCACTCCTCTCCCTTTTCTTCTCCCCACTCCTCTCCCTTTTTCTTCCTTCCCCCACTCCTCTCCCACTTTCTTCCCCCCACTCCTCTCCCACTTTCTTCCCCCCACTCCTCTCCCCTTTCCTTCCCCCCACTCCTCTCCCCTTTCCATCCCCCCACACTCCTCTCCCCTTTTCTTCCCCCATTGCTCTCCCCCTTTTCTTTGCATCCACTCCTCTCCCCTTTTCTTCTCCCCTCCCACTCCTCTCCCTTTTCTTCCCACCCACACTCCTCTCCCCTTTTCTTTCCCCTGCCACTGCTCTCCCCTTTTCTTTCCCCCAACTCCTCTCCCCTTTTCTTTCCCCCTCCCCAACTCCTCTACCCTTATCTTCCCCAACTCCTCTCCCCTTTTCCTCCCCCAACTCCTCTCCCTTTTCTCCTCACACTCCTCTCCTCTTTTCTTTCCCCAATCCCCTTTTCTTTCCCCCACTCCAATTTTCTTTCCCGCATCTCGCCTTTGCTTCCCCCCACCCCCCTTTCATTCCACCCCCACTCCGCTTTTCTTTCCCCTCCCACTCCTTTCTTCCCCCTCCCTCTCCCTCTCCCTCTCCCCTTTTCTTCCCCACCACTCCTCTTTTCTTCCTCCCCACACTCCTTTTCCTCCTCCCACTCCCCTTTATTTCCCCCACTCCCCTTTTCTTCCCCCCACACTCCTCTCCCCCCCACACTCCTCTCCCCCCCACACTCCTCTCCCCCCCCACTCCTCTCCCCCCACTCCTCTGCCCCCCACACTCCTCTCCCCCCACTCCTCTGCCCCCACACTCCTCTGCCCCTACACTCCTCCCCCCCACACTCCTCCCCCCACACTCCTCCCCCCCCACACTCATCTCCCCCCCACACTCCTCCCCACCCACACTCCTCTCCCCCCCACACTCCTCTCCCCCCCACACTCCTCTCCCCCCCACAGTCCTCTCCCCCACACTCCTCTCCCCTTTTCTTCCACCCCCCACTCCTCTTCCCTTTTCTTCCCCCCACTCCTCTTCCCACCCCAACTCCCCTCTACTTTTCTTTCCCCCACTCCTCTTCCCACCCCAACTCCCCTCTACTTTTCTTTCCCCCCCAATCCTCTCCCCTTTTCTTCCTCCCCCACTCCTCTACCCTTTTCTCCCCCCCACTCCTCTACCCTTTTCTCCCCCCCACTCCTCTCCCCTTTTCTTTCCCACCCCCCACTCCTCTCCCCTTTTCTTCCACCCCCCACTCCTCTTCCCTTTTCTTCCCCCACTCCTCTTCCCACCCCAACTCCCCTCTACTTTTCTTTCCCCCACTCCTCTTCCCACCCCAACTCCCCTCTACTTTTCTTTCCCCCCCAATCCTCTCCCCTTTTCTTCCTCCCCCACTCCTCTACCATTTTCTCCCCCCCCCCACTCCTCTACCCTTTTCTCCCCCCCACTCCTCTCCCCTTTTCTTCCCCCCACTCCTCTCCCCTTTTCTTCCCCCCACTCCTCTCCCTTTCCCCCCCCCAACTCCACTCCCCTTTTCCCCCCCCAACTCCACTCCCCTTTCCCCCCCCAACTCCACTCCCCTTTCCCCCCCCCCAACTCCACTCCCCTTTCCCCCCCCCCAACTCCACTCCCCTTTCCCCCCCCCCCCAACTCCACTCCCCTTTCCCCCCCCCCCCAACTCCACTCCCCTTTCCCCCCCCCCCAACTCCACTCCCCTTTCCCCCCCCCCCAACTCCACTCCCCTTTCCCCCCCCCCCCAACTCCACTCCCCTTTCCCCCCCCCCCAACTCCACTCCCCTTTCCCCCCCCCCAACTCCACTCCCCTTTCCCCCCCCCCCAACTCCACTCCCCTTTTCCCCCCCCCCCCCCCCCAACTCCACTCCCTCGTCCCTTTTAAACTCCCGCTGAGGAAAGGGCCAATAGGAACGTTCCTCGGAACGGGCGGGGGTTTGGACCAATGAAAAGCTACGCTGCCGTCCAGGTGCCGCCCCCTGCGGCCTTTTCCTGCATGACGGGAGTGATGCGCGGGGCATCCCGGCGGTTCGAGGCGGTGCTGGGGGGGAGGGCGGTCATGTGGCTGCGGTTCTGGGTGCTGGCGACGTGCGTAGGTCAAGGTGAGGGAGCGTCCCCACGGAGGGGGGAGGGGAAGGAGAGGGTGCGCCTTGTGAGGAATCATCTGGTAAAGGAAGCATCTGGTAAGGGGCGTCCCAGTAAAGAGTCGTCCTGATAAGTTGGGGATCCTGGTTTGGTGCGTCCGAGTAAGGGGGTGTTCAGGTATGGTGGGTCCGGGTAGGGGGGTGGGGGGTTCCAGGTATGGTGGGTCTGGGTAAAGGGGGTGGGGGGGTCCAGTTAAGGTGGGGTGGTCCAGTTAAGGTGGGGTGGTCCAGTTAAGGTGGGGTGGTCCAGTTAAGGTGGGGTGGTCCAGTTAAGGTGGGGTGGTCCAGTTAAGGTGGGGTGGTCCAGTTAAGGTGGGGTGGTCCAGTTAAGGTGGGGTGGTCCAGTTAAGGTGGGGTGGTCCAGTTAAGGTGGGGTGGTCCAGTTAAGGTGGGGTGGTCCAGTTAAGGTGGGGTGGTCCAGTTAAGGTGGGGTGGTCCAGTTAAGGTGGGGTGGTCCAGTTAAGGTGGGGTGGTCCAGTTAAGGTGGGGTGGTCCAGTTAAGGTGGGGTGGTCCAGTTAAGGTGGGGTGGTCCAGTTAAGGTGGGGTGGTCCAGTTAAGGTGGGGTGGTCCAGTTAAGGTGGGGTGGTCCAGTTAAGGTGGGGTGGTCCAGTTAAGGTGGGGTGGTCCAGTTAAGGTGGGGTGGTCCAGTTTAAGGTGGGGTGGTCCAGTTAAGGTGGGGTGGTCCAGTTAAGGTGGGGTGGTCAGTTAAGGTGGGGTGGTCCAGTTAAGGTGGGGTGGTCCAGTTAAGGTGGGGTGGTCCAGTTAAGGTGGGGTGGTCCAGTTAAGGTGGGGTGGGGGGTGTCCAGTTAAGGTGGGGTGGGAGGGGTCCAGGTATGGTGGGTATGCGTAAGTGGGGGGGGGGGTCAGGTATGGTGGGTCCGGGTAAGGAGGGGGAGTTCAGGTGTGGGGGGTCCAAGTAAGGAGGGGTTCAGGTGTGGGTGGTCCAGGTATGGTGGGTCTGGATAAGGGGGGGGGTTCAGGTATGGTGGGTCCGGGAAAGGGTTGGTGGGGGGGGGTTCAGGTATGGTGGGTCTGGGTAAGGGTGGGGTGGGGGGTCCAGGTATGGTGGGTCTGGGTAAGGGGCGGTTCAGGTATGGTGGGTCGGGTAAGCGTGGGGTGGTGGGTCCAGGTATGGTGGGTCTGGGTAAGTGGGGAGGTTCAGGTATGGTGAGTCTGGGTAAGAGGGGGTGATCCAGGTATGGTGGGTCCGGGTAAGGGGGGGTGGGGGTGGTCCAGGTATGGTGGGTCCAGGTAAGGGGGGGTGGGGGATCAAGGTATGGTGGATCCAGGTAAAGGGGGTGGGAGTTCCAGGTATGGTGGGTCTGGGTAAGGGGGGGTGGTCCAGGTATACTGGGTCTGAGTAAGGGGGTGGTTTCAGGTATGGTGGGTCCGGGTAAGAGGGGGTGGGGGTCCAGGTATGGTGGGTCAGGGTAGGGGGGTCCAGTTATGTGTGTCTGGGTGGGGGGGGGTCCAGGTATGGTGGGTCTGGGTAAGGAGGGGGTCCAGGTATGGAGGGTCTGGGTAAGGGAGGTTTAGGTGGGGTTCCAGGTAAGGGGGGGATCTGGGTGAGGGGGGTCCAGGTAAGGTCTGGGTGAGAGGGGTCTGGGTAAGGGGACGTTCCAGGTGGGTGTCTGGGTGAGGTGGGGTCCAGGGTAGGGAGGTTCTGGTAAAGTGGGGGGGGTGGTGGTTTAAATGAATAAATCCATTCCCAATTCTATTGCCTACTCACTCCACCTACCCATGCACCAGCTCGTCATTGAATCTGGATTGTGTCAACAACTAATATAGATAACTGGCACTCAATCTCTCCTCACATTGTCGTGGAGTGGAAGGAGTCTGTTAGTCCAGCAGTGATGGGGAAGAATGAGAGGGTGGGAGTTCGGGTAAAGGGGGTTATGTGGAGAAGGGATGGTGATGGGCACAAGGAGGAATGTGTTGGGGTGAGGAGGGAGCTGGAGGAGAGGGCAATGGACTGTGATTATAGGGGAAGGAGCAGGGAATTATGATGGGTAGAGGACAAGATAAAAACTCCAAAGGGTTGGTAATTCAGCCTGCGACATAAGGGCATTAAGAAATCTGTCTGTATCCTCAAAGACCCCCACTATTCAGACCATACCCTCTTCTCTCTGCTGCCATCAGGAAGGAGGTACAGGAGCCTGAAGTAGAGTATTCGTCGGCACAAGGGAGGCTTCTTCCCCAATGCCATCAGATTCCTGAATAGTCCATGAACCCCAGACACGTCCTCACTTCGATTTTTTCATGCCCTATTTGTCGTTTGCACTGTGATGCTACTGCAAAGCAATGAATTTCTTGACTTGTTCTCAATGATAAATCCTGATTCTGAGGGAGAGGCAGAAGGAACTGAGCGGGAGAGAGGAGTGCAATGCCTGGAGTTGGAGTGGGGATGGAACTGGGTTGTACATACGTGATTTTGTCCTGGGTTTTGGAGAGAAGTCGCTGTCTGTGACTTGAGTTGGGCTGGGCTTTTGGAAGGTTGTGCATTCGAGGGCAGGGTAGAAGGTGTGTTTCTGGGCATGAAGGATTGTAGTGCAACCAATGTTAGAGCTGCCATATGACCCAACTCTGCTGGAGTAATTGAAGGATATCCTTTCATTCTTCCCTGAGACCCACTCGTTGATGCATACAGCCAAATGCATTGATATTTATGCTGATTTTTTTCCTCAGTTTATTCAGCACTTGTTCATTCAACCTCTTCTGGAACAGCATATGTTTCTGCATCCAGATATTCCACTGTTATCCTGGTGGGTTCCAATGGCACCTTGCCTGAAAAAGGGTCGACAGTCACGTGGTCAGTCATCCATCCTTCCTTTCGTGTCATGATCCTGGTTCACACTTTTGGATCCAGCAAAGTTTATTATGGGGACTTTCACAAGCATCGAATTGTGCTCAACACCAGTACTGGCTCTCTCAAGCTGAAGAATGCAGACATGGCTGACAGTGGTATCTACGAAAGCTTGGTAGCATATCCTGGATTGGGAGCAAAGAAAACATACCATCATACCATTCTGAAAATACAAGGTAAGGGCCTGTAGGACAGGGGCTAAAATCATGTCTGGATCCCTAGATCATTACAGCAGAGAAAACAGGCTCTTTGGCCTTTCTAGTCTCTGCTGAACAATTATTCTGCCTAGTCCCACTGATTTGCACCCAGTCCACAGCCCTCCATACCCCTCCCATCCTTGTACCTGTCAAATTCTTCTTGAATGTTAAAATTAAGCGTGCATTCAACACTTCAGCTGACAGCTCATTCTACACTCCCACCACTCTGTGTGAAGAAGTTCCTCCTAGACTTCTTCTTTCTCCCTTAACCATGTCCACTGGTTTGTTTTTAACCTGCTCTCAGTGGAAAAAAGCCTAACTATGTTTACTCTGTCTATTCTCCTCATAATTTTAAATACCTCCATCAAATCTCCCCTCATCTACACTCCAGGGAATAAAGTCCTAATCTGTTTAACCTTTCCTTGTAACTCAGTTCCTAAAGTTCAGGCAACATCCTCATCCTCTTCACTCTTCCAATTGCATCTTTCCTGTAGTTAGCTGACCACAATACTCCAAATTTGGCCTCACAAATGTCTTGTACAACTTTACCATAACATGCCAATTCCTATACTCAATGCTTTCCTGTAGTAATTGGATATGATAAGGGAGGAGGTAAGAATTGATCATGTTTGTGTGAAAGGAGACAGAGCTGGGGGAAGGCAACGGGAGAAGTAGTGGGGGGAGAGGGAAAGGGAGGGTTTTTAATGAAAGCCAGAGATCAATATTAATGCCACCTAGTTGGAGAGTGCCCAGTCGGAAGATGAGGTGTTGTTCCTCCAAATTGCAGGTGGTGTCAGTCTGGCAATGCATGAGACCATGGACAGATATGTCACAGAGGGAATGAGATGGGGTTTTGAAATGGGTGGCCACTGGGAGATCCACGCTTTGGGAGCGGACAAAGCCAAGGTGCTCAATGAAGTGATCTCCCAGTCTGTGCCCCACTCTCCGGTGTAGAGACCACGATGGGAGCACTGGGTGCAGTAGGCAACACCTGTGGATTCACAAGTGAAAAGTTGCTTCACTCGGAAGGACTGTTTAGGGTCCCGAATGGTGGTAAGGGAGGAGGTGTGGGCGCAAGTGGTTGTTTGCTTTCATGTGATCCTTTTTGACACAGAAATCCTGGACGTCCCACTGATCGTTCAGACTCGCCTTGACTTCAAGAGTGCTATCCGTCTCCAATGTGTCGTGCAAAGGGGGGAAGCAGACACAATTTTGTGGTTTAAAGGAGGGAAGCCTCTTTATCACTATCCAGTTTATAAGATGTCAGCTAACAACAGAACAGTGACTTTTAACAGTGTGCATGTCACTGACTGTGAAGTGTATACTTGTGTGATCAGAAACAAGATAAACCAGAACCAACAATCTCATGTGCTTCTTATCAACGGTGAGTTTTATGAAGGTCCAAGCCAACTCGGAATTTTTGGATTGATGCACTGATCTCTTTTAACTACACAGTTTGAAAGGGATTTCCTCAGCAGGTGTCGCAGCGTTTATAGGTAAAAGATATATAACCAGTGTTTTGGGCCTTGAGGAAGGGCTCAGGCCCGAAAGTTACCTCCTACGGATGCTGCGAGACTGGCTGAGTTCCTCCAGTCTTTGTGTGTTTTAATGCAGTCGCAACATCTGCAGACTTTCGTGTTTCACTTAAGGAGGATTTTGTTCTATTTGTAGGGGTCCTAGAGTTAGATTGGAATTAAGATTCATTGAATATTACATTAAAACCAACAGAAAATGTGGAGCAAGCTGGATGGAATATTGCCAGCTGTCTTAACAGAGCCAGATCCATCTGGAATGGAGACTTGTTTTCACACCATCCTCTTCCATTCAATGTTAAGCCAACTGATTCAAAACAGAGAAGAGAAACACAAAAACTACAGGTGATGCAATCTCAAACAGTGGATCTAAAGGGAGGAAAACACGAAACTCTGCAAACACAGCGAATGAAGTAAAAGCACAGAAATTCTGGAGAAATTCAGCAGGCCAAACAGCTAAGATAAAGAAACAGAACCAATGTTTTGGGCTTGAGGCCTTCATCAGGGGATGAACAAAATGTGGGCAGGCGCCCGGACAAAATGTTGGGAGTGGGGGGGGTGGGGGAGGAGGAGCACAGTCCCACAGGCAGGAGGAAATAGGTGGGTGGGGGAGGAAGGGCGCGCCAGTGAACGGGCAGGGAGGATGTCTCTGAAAGGAGAGGGAAGGGGCTGGAAACAGGTGGATGGGGATGAGAGGGAGAACGGGGAGTGGACTAGCAGAAACCGGAGAAGTCAACATTAAGGCCATCCCAGTTGGATAGCGCCCAGATGGAATATTGGGTGTTGCTTCTCCAGTGTACGGGAATTTATGATCTGTGTTGAGAGAGACTGATACAGCTTCTTATTTCCAGGATTGCTTCTCCTCCACCAGTACTCGCTTCTCACATCTGTCTTGGCACTGGTCAGCACATCAACAACCTTTGCCGCATCTGTCTTCATTGCCTTCTTTGCTCTGGATACTTACAGAGGTAACGCACATACCTTCCACGAAGCCCACTGTGTCACAAGCTTGTGCATTCCCCTGAAATGTATCTCCCTCTCTTTGTATGTCCAGTTTACAGGCGCCATGTACAGCTCACTGCTGTGTTTGTGTTCCTCCAGTTGCTCTCCTTCATCACTCTGCTAACCGCTGCGCTATTCTGTCTGATTGATCCAAGTAAGTGTACCGCTGTGTTTGTGTTAAATTCTCACACCAGCCTCATTTCTTTGCCACCCACTGGACAGAATTAGCCCCTTGGTTGAGTTTAAGACGCATGTGTACATGTTAAGAGTGAACCATAAAAGTCTGCAGACACTGTGATTGTAGCAAAAACACACAGAGACACTGGAGGAACTTGGCCGGTCTCACAGCATCCACAGGAGGTAAAGATATATTACATTTCAGGCCTGAGACCTTCTTCAAGCAAACTGGAGGAACAACACCTCATCTTCAGTCTGGGTCCCCTCCAACCAGACGGTGTTAACGTCGACTTATCCGGTTTCTGTTAAACACACCCCATTCTTCTTCCCCGTCACCGTTCTCCCAGCTCTATCAATCTCTCTCTTCCCTTTTCCATCCATTCCCTTTCACAGAACTGAAATCAATTCTCACCTTTCCTCTTATCACTTCCAGTAAACACCTTTGGTTGGTCTGAACTCCTGCCCCAGCCAGTTTTCAGTCTTTATTCTGACATCTGTCTGTTCTTTGCTTCTTCCTATATTACATCAGTAATATATCTATCCCTCTCACGGATGCTGCGTGCCCCACTGAGTTCCTTCAGCATTTCTGTGCCTCTTTTTGCGTACATGTTAAACTCATCAGAAGATCCTTACAAACTGATCCTTTTTACAAAATTTTTCATCAACATGAAGTTACAGAACACAAAATCTAAGAAACATCACAAATCTATACAATAAAATACCAAAACTGAAGTACATGTTGCTATATAAAAAGGAAGAATCAACACATTGCCATAATGATAAAATCCTGCACCGTTGTTTATAAATACAAAATTGCACACTGGGGCCCATCCTTCAAAGAAAATTAGGAAACAGCCATGGACATGGCGAGGGGTACTGGAGAAAGTGGTATTGGAGGGGAAAATCATCAAAGATTAACCCCCTGTACATCTTAAATTTGAGTTCCATATTCTAAAATACATAACAATTTCTGAGGTTGTTAGTAATATTCTCCAGGGAAACACAATGATGCATTTCTGACTTCCAGCGGGTCAGACTCAGTAGAGAATCAGATTTTCCAAGTCATGGCTATGCATTTCCTGGACACCGCTAAAGCAAGTTTAACAATTGATATTTTGACAGCCTCATTTAGGTCTTATATCTGCTGATTTCCCCAATAAAACAATTCTGGCTCCTGAGGGTATTGAATTCCAGTAATTTGTTCCAGGAGATTCCGCAGACCTTCCCAGAAGGATCTCACTTTAGGGCATGACCAGGTTGAATACAAATTGATACTTGAGTAAAACATGAAAGTCTGCAGTAAAAACACAAATGCTGGAGGAACTCAGCCAGTGTCGCAGCGTCCATAATAGGTAAAGATATATTACTGATGTTTCAGGCCAGAGCCCTTCTTCAAGGTGTGAGAAAAAGGTAGAATTAAGGTAGCCCCTTAATAAGAGAATTGGCAGGGGGAGGAGTACAGACCTACTGATGAAAAGACATGGAGAAGAGTCCCGGCGAGAGGAAAGGTGAGAATTGATAGGGGAGGGGTTAGCTCTGTGAATGCAGAGCTGGGCTAAAGGAGACAGGGGGAAAAGGGAAGAGAGACAGACAGACAGAGCTAGAGGAAAGGAGACATTGGGGAGGGGGGTGCTAACAGAAACTGGAGAAGTCGACGTTAATGCCATCAGGTTTGAGGGTGTCCAGTCGGGAGATGAGGTCTTGTTCCTCCAATTTGCGGGTGGTCTCAGTCTGGCAGTGCATGAGACCGTGTCAGCAAGGGAATGGGATGGGGAATTGAAATGGGTGGCCACTGGGACACTGGATGTTGGGAGCTTGTGAGAAGTCTGGAAACAGAATCCATAATTTCCAGATATGGAAGTTCTGATAAGAATTGTCAGCCATTTAAGAGAGTGATGAGGAAAAACTTTTCTCTAATACCTGTTAATCTTTGGAATGCTTTACTCTCAAGCATCTTGGGGTTGAGATACTGATAAGAAAAGAAACACTCATTTTGACTTCAGGCAAAAGTAATGCCACTGAACGGTAGAACAGACTTTATAGACATATGGTCGACTTCTCTCATGCTTTATGCAGTCAGTTTAACCTTCAAAACGTACAGGGGTTGGAGGTTAATTGGGATATTTGGGCAGCATGGGCCAGAAGAGTCTGTATCTGTGGTGGACATCTAAATTAAAATTTAAAATCTTACTCGAAGTTCAGTGCAATAATTAGGAAGTGTCAGGTTATTTCTGAAGATCAAAATGCTCAATAAAACCCACTTTTTCTTGTCTTTTTCCAGACTTTTCTGTATCCTACAAAGCTATCGAGGGCTTTGTGTTTTTCTTGGTGCTAGGAATGATTCTTTATATTGTCCTGATTTACCTGCGACCTGAAAATCCACTCAAAAGATCATTTTTGTTAAAAAAATGTAAGTTAGACTGTTCCATTTCCTATCTTTTCTCCAGACCTTGTATCATAGAATCCTGGTCCTGGACTTCTGGTGGTGAGGGGCGAGCCACCTGGAGTCAACATGTCGAGATGTGGCATTGCAGATGTATTGTCATCTTGAGGCAAGTTTTAAATGTGGTCTTTTCTAAGAGGCACCAGCTGTGTAAATAGTGGACAGAACTGGATATCAGAACTCTAGCCAGGGACTGCTATGGTAAAGACAGTTTATTTAGATCTCACTGCGCAGGTTGATAGGATCGTTAAGAAGGCCTGTGTGACGCTGGGCTTCATTAGTCAGGGGATTGAGTTCAGGAATTGAGAGGTCATCTTGCAACTCTACAAATCTACAATGTAGCGGTTAGCACAATGCCTTTACAGCACCAGCAATCGGGACAGGGTTCGAATCCCGCGCTGTCTGTACATTCTCCCCATGTCTGTGTGGGTTTTCCCCAGGGGCTCTGATTTCCTCCCACCATTTGGAATGTACAGGGGATGTAGGTTAATTGGGTGTAGGTTGTGTGGTATGGACTCATGGGCTGAAATAGCCTGTTACTGTGCTGTATGTCTAAATTTGAAAAATATAAAACTCTGGTGAAACCACACTTAGAGTATCGTGTTCAGTTCTGATCATTTCATTACAGGAAGGATGTGGAAGCTGTGGCGAGGAGACAGAGGAGATTCACCAGAATGTTGCCTGGATTGGGAAATGAGTCTTATGAGGCAAGGTTAGCAGAGCTGGGACTTTTCTCTTTGGAGCGAAGAAGGATGAGAGGACACTTAATAGAGGTCGACAAGATTCTAAGAGGCAGAAATAAGGTGGGCGGGGCAGGGCCTTTTTCCCCAGGGTGGGAATAGCAAACACCAGAGGGTGTCTTGCACAAAATGAAGGGGGGGTGGGGGGGAAGTTTAAGGGGGAAGTCAGGGGTAAGTTTTTTTTACACAGAGAATTGTGGGGGCCTGGAATTCCTTGCCGGGGGTAGTGGTGGAGGCTGGAACATTAGGGATGTTTAAAAGACTCTTAGGCGGGCTCATGGATGAAAGAAAGAAAAATAGATGATTACGAGGTAGGGAGGGTTTAGTTTATTTTTGGTAGGAATATATAGGTCAGCACAACATCAAGGGCCGAAGGGCGATGTTCTACGCTGTCTTCGCACTGATGAACAGATTTGAGTGTGTTCTTCAACCCTACCACCACCCTTCTGCTTTCTTGCTTTGTTTGCGACATTGAATTCAGGGCCGATTTTTCTGATGCCAATTGCTTCAGTGTGCAACGGACAGTCCAGTGGTGCAGTGGTAGTGCTCTCCCATATAGCTTCAGTGATCCCGGTTCATTTGTGATCTTGGCTGCTCTCTGTGTGGAGTTTGCATGTTCTCTGTGTGGAGTTTGCATGTTCTCCCTGCATTCACGTGCATTTCTTCCCTCCCCCAGCACCAATGTCCTCCCACATCCCAAAAAACATGCAGGCTGTCAGGTGAATGGACCACTGAGGGTAGAATCTGGGGCAGAGCTGATGGGGATGTGTGGAATTTGGTGTGTAATGGTCAGTGCCAACACAGTGGGGCCAAAGAGCTGGATCTGTACAATGTGGCTGCAGGTCAGAGAAAGAATCGTACAGTGAGTAACTCACCTCTGAACTCCCCAAAGACTGTGCAACATCCACAAAGCTCAAGTCAAGAGTCTGATGGAACACTCTCCACTTATTCAGCCCATCGAGTCTACCCTGTCACTCAATCATGAGCTGATCCATTTCCCCACTGTCTGGCCTTCTCCCTATAACTTTTGATTCAAGATTCAATTTATCGTCATGGAATAAAGACAGTGTAATATATGGAATTTGTTTTCTGTTGCTATAAGGCAGACAGATTTTCCATCGATAGAAATTTCCTGAAGCACCTCTGACAGTTAGAGAAAGAGAAGTGAAAGGGAGCTCCCCCCCAACCCCCCCCCCCCCCCCCCCCCCCCCCGAATCACCGAGTGTCTGTGCATTTACCTGCTGGGCTCCAGCAGCCCCTGCAGCTGTACAGAGTCCAGTCCAAATCATCCACAATGTGAGCTGAACCTCCGACACGATCAGGAACCCTTCAGTGTCCTCGGCACCTTCTCGCTTACCTGTTCCGATACCTGGTACCTTTTCAGCCAGTCTCGAGCCAGCCTCCAGCAGTCCACTTTACCATAGTTGCCAGCAGCCCACAGCCTGTGTGGGTTCCTCGCCACCTGTGTGTTCTTCAGCCACAGAACCCCTTGCATTTCCACCATGGTCACCGTCCCATGGGTTGTCTCCTCTGCTTCTTCTCAAACGGGGTGGGAGAGTGGTTTTCTGGTGTCTGGTCTGCAGACCTTGTGATTGATGTAAAAACATAATGCTGGAGAAAGTCAGTAAGGCAAACTTTATACAGCAAAGATAAGATACATATCCAATGTTTTGGGCTTGAGCCCTTCATCAAGTTCATACATCGATGATCAGAGAGAGTGAAAAACAGCATGAGGGATCCTTCAACCTGAGGTGTAATGAGAAGCAACACCTAACATTCCGTCTGGGCATTTAACTGGATGGCATTAACGTCAGTTTCTGCTGGCCCACTCCCTGTCCTCCTCCATCCCTCTGCCTCCTTTCCTTCAGCTCTCCACACCCATCCCTCTCCATTTACAGAGCCACACCCCCTCCCCCTTTTTACTGGTGTGCCCTCCCTCCCCCATCCACCTATTACCTCCTCCCTATGGGACCGTGCTCCTTTCCTGCCCCTCCCCCCCACCATTTTGTTCGGGCGCCTGACTACATTTTGCTCGTCCATTGATGAAGGGCTCAAGCCCGAACCATTGATTATGTATCTTTATCTTGGCTGTATAAAGGACACTGACCTGCTGAGTTTCTCCAGCGTTGTACTTTGACTGCCTTCTCTTGGAATCCTGGTGCTTTTATAGATGATCTGGTTACCTTTAGATGGTGGCAGCTGGAGGATTGCAGCAGTGTGATTGAAGGACTGGAGTTGGGGCACTTGTTCTTATTTGAATTTGTCATTTTTGCTTTGGACCTCTTCAATTGTCAGTGAGTTCCTTGCTGATGTAATCTTCTCCTCATAACCACTAATGAAATTACTGCACTTCTACAAGCTGAATCCTTGGTTTAAATCGGCAGGCTCAGATGTGTACCATGGCTTGTATCTGTGATATGACACTTATCTCTTCTAATTTAACTCACCGACAGATCAACGGAACATTTTCCTGCTGCATGGGGTCTTTGCGATTTTCTTTTCAATTGTACCAATTTACAGGGGACAAAACATCCGTGAGTACCAAATAATGCAAACAGCCATAATATTGTGGAGATATATCTGTGCATTAATGTAAATTCAAATGATTGCATATCCACCTAAACATTAAAGTACTAACTTTACTGTTTCATGAGGTGCTTTGAATGAGTGGTAGTAAAGCGTATCAAAGCACACCTACCAGTGACAGCGGACCCATTCCAGTTTGCCTATTGGCCAAACCGATCCTCGGACAATGCAATAGTCCCAATCCTCCACTTCGTCCTGACCCACCTGGAGAACTACGCCTCATACACCAGGCTGTTGTTCATTGACTTTAACACAATCGTACCTCAGAGACTGGTGGATAAACTGTCCTCACTGGGACTCATTATCTCTCTTTCTGCAACTGGATCCTGGAAAGACCACAGTCTGTCCGGGTTGGCAGCAAAACCTCAAGCCCCATCACACTGAGCACTGGCGCACCTCGGGGCTGCACGCTCATCCTGCTGCAGTTCACGCTGCTGTACTGCCAGGTTCAACTCCAACAGAATCATCAGGTTTGTGGATGACACAATGGTAGATGGTCTCATTGGCAACGGAGAGTCGGCTGACAGAGAGAAGATTGAAAGGCTTGTAGAGTGGAGCAAGAGAAACAATCTGACTCTCAACATGGACAAGACAAAGCAGATAATCGTGGACTTCAAGAGCACAAAGGGCTACTCCCCACTACATACCAATGGGTCCATCATAGAGAGAGTGGGAAGCACAAACTTCTTTGGCACCCATGTAAAGTATGACATATCCTGGACCCACAACGCCTCCTCATTAGTCAGGAAGGTGCAGCAGGATGTGGAGGGCAAGGCTACCGGCCCCCATCCTAACAACATTCTACAGGAGCACAACAGAGAGTGCTCTGGCTGTCTGCATCATAATGTGGCATGCTAGCTGCAAAGCATCAGATCGGAAAGTGATTAAAACTGCTGAGAAGATCACTGGGATCTCCCTTCCCTCCCTCAATGATATCTACATGGGCTCAGAGAATCATCGAGGACCCTTACCATCCAGCCCACAATATCTTTGAGACGTTACGTTCAGGGAAGAGGTACAGGAGCAAAAAAACCAGGACTGCCAGGCTGGGAAACAAATTCTTCCCACAGGCGACAAGACTGTTGAACAATTCTAGAAACCATTCATTTATTTTTATATATATTGACTTTGGATTGCTGTGTATTTATGTCACGTGTAGGGTGCACTGTGCGAGCAGTATGGTCCGGAGATATGCTGTTTTGTCCGGTAGTATATGTAGAATCAAATGACAATGAAATTGAACTTGAATTCACACTTAATAATCTGCAGCCCAAGGGTGGTGTTGGATAGTTTTAGTGAACATACATTTGGAGGGGTCTATATACCAGTCAGACTGCTAATAAAAGCGATTTACAAAAATATCTTTCATTTGTGCTTTACCTATGAATGAAACAATCATATCTCACACCCAATTAACTCACTGGAGTCACTGGGGAGGTGCGGACTGCACCGGGTGACACCATCGGAGGGGGTGCCAGCAAAATGACTCTATAATATTTTTGTGCAGTGTTTCAGCAGAAATTTATTATTTTTTATAAAAATATTCCTGTAGTTAGTTATAACAACAAAAAATTTTTATCAGCCCAGCTTGCATGTATCAATAGACCTGCAAGGCTAAAACTCGACAGTCATTTACGTTTTGAACCGGTCTAATGCGCTCTGGTCAGAGCTGTTATTACCCAATGACCACGACACTTCCAATCATGTGGTTTCGTCTGCGCGCGCCTCCAGCAAGCGCTGCTGTTTTCGTTGCAGCCGGTGTTTTTACAGTCACTGCTTTTGTCAAATTTTCTGGCGTTTTAGCTACAATATTGTGGTCATTAGTATTTGTGAACTGAGATCAATGATCTGGATGATCATGTGATAAATTGGATCAACAAGTTTGCAGATTGGAGGCATTGTGGACAGCGAGGAAGGTTTTCAAAGCTTGCAGAGGGATCCGGACCAGCTGGAAAAATGGGATGAACAATGGCAGATGGAGTTTAATGAAGGCAAGTGAGAGGTGTTGCATTTTGGAAGGACAAACTAAGAAAGGATGAACACAGTAAATGGTAGGATAGTGAGGAGTGCGGTAGAACAGAGGGATGTGGGAATACAGATACATTCCCTGAAAGTGACGTCACAGGTGGACAGGGTTGTAAAGAGAGCTTTTGGCCTATTGGCCTTCATAAATCAAAGTACTGAGTCCAGGAGTTGGGATGTTCTGGGAAAGTTGTCTGAGACATTGGTGAGGCCCTTCAACCCCAGGCTCCTGATCCACGGCTGCCCGGTGTGGAAGGGGGCCGGGCATTCAGAGGATCACCTTGTGGGTTGCTGCTGGGGTTGGTAAAACTGGCCATTCACGAGGTAATTCTGCACAAGGCGTGGCATTTGGTGTGAAGTGGTCTGAGCTTAATGAATTCTTCAATGATCTGACTAATTCTTTTCTTTTGTGGCCACAGTTAAGGACTGCGGGCAGCCCATGAAACACTTCCTGGGATCAATCAGCTTTGCAGTTGCGATTTACCTGTTTACTATAGGCGTGGCTTTTCTCATCTTTGTGAAGTACAGTAAGAGCTGATTTTACCATTCCTTGGGCTGAATTTAAATACATTAATTTGTTCAAGTTGTTAATCACTCTGCACACTCTTCCTGTTATACAAGTTGAAATTTGGGACAACTGTTAAATTTGTGGCATGTCCGGTCAATCCATGACATCAGATAAATTTCATAAGAAACAGGAGCAGAAGTCGGCCATCCGGCTCGTCGAGCCTGTTCCACCATTCAATGAGATCGAAGCTGATCTGATGATCGGCTCCTCTCCGCCGTTTCCCCTTATCCCTTAATTCCTCCACGATGTAAAATTCTATTCAACCTTGTCTAAAATATATTTACTGAGGTCACCTCCACTGCTTCAATGGAATTCCACAGATTCACCGCCCTCTGGGAAAAGTAGTTCCTTCTCATTTCCGTTCTACTCTTTCGAATCTTAAGGCTAGTTCTGGTCTCCCCCGCAAATGGAAACAACTTACCTAGCTCTAACTTATCCACCCCTTTACTAATTTAATACGTTTCTATGAGATCCCCTCTCATTCCTCTTAATTCCAGCGAGTCCAGTCCCAGACCATACACCACGATAAATACGTGGTGCTGTTACTCTAATTAAACTCCTGGCCCTCACAACTGCTGAAAGATGTACTTTATTCAACTATTCATACAAAGGCAGCCTATCAGCACTCGTACCTTGCACAGAACACTGTCTGCCAAGACGTGAACTGCTTTGTGTTTTATTCACAGTGAAGTCGTGGACTAAAGTTCGCAGATCCAGCAGACTGTCATCACGATGAGCTCTTGCCGCCAATGCTCCCTGCTTCTTCTGAGGCAAGTGAGCGCACAAACTGAAGCCTGTGTCCTTCTGTGACAGAGCAATAATGCAGGAGGCTTTGACAATTGCCTGAACCGGGGAGAGTGGGTGAGAGGAACTCAGCAATGCCAGGCCTGCCTGGGCAGTGTCTGCTTTGTGAAATCAAATGGCATGAGGGAAGCTACGGGCAGATCGAGTGCATAGCCACATGGCTGAGCACTTGGGGAAGGAGGGAAGGTTCCAGATTTATAAACAATTGGGATCTCTCCTGGGACAGAAGTATCCAAAAGAAAAGAAGGTTGGGGGCTCCTGAACTGGAGAAGAACCAATATTCTGGTGGGGAGATTGGCTAGATTCACCCAGGAGCCTTACAACCAGTCTAGCAGATCATTGGGGTCCAAGATGAAGAGACAATTTTACACTTAGACATACAGCACAGTAACAGGTTCTTCTGCCTAGAAGCCTGTGTTGCCCAATTACACCCAATTTACCTTCGACCCCCAGCACATTTTAAAGAGTGGGAGGATACCTGGGGAAATCACACGCAGACACAGAGAGAATGTACAAACTCCTTACAGACTACAGGATTAAAACTCCAGTCCTGTAACGGTGTTGTGCTAACTGCTGAAAAGGTTAAGGAAAGCAAAAAAAAAAGATAAAGGAAGTCTGTTGAAGCAGAATGAGATGGTGCAGGACAAGGGTCGAGGTCAGGTGGGGAAAGTTAGTTGTGTTTATTTTGAGGCCAGAAGTCTGACGGTGAAAACAGGCGAGCTGAATGCTGGATAGGTACAGAACAGTGGGTGTTGTAGCCATAATGGAGATATGGTCAGTTCTGGTCACCTTATTACAGGAAGGATGTGGAACCTATGGAGAGGGGACAAGAGAGATTTACCAGGATATTACCTGAATTGGAAAATATGTCTTATGAGGCAAGGTTAGTAGATCTGGGACATTTCTCTTTGGAGCGAAGTTTCTATGTAGTATGGCCAGCGTTGGCTGCTCAGTGTTCCAGACGAGCATTGTTCTGGGTGTGATAGGAGCCGTCGGAAGGGAGGTGGGGGCAGCTGCAGTATTAGTCAAAACAAATGTCAGTCATTTTTTTTTGAGAGGATATTGCTGGAGACCTATCATGTGAGGCCATGTAGGTAAAAATCAGGAGCCAAAGAGAAGTCACCTTGATGATGCATACTGTAGGTCAGCCATTCTCAACGGGGAGAATATGGCCCCCATGGGGGCCACAGCACATTGAAGGGGAGAGGGGCACAGACTGAAATCATAAAATAATGTTTGTTTCTTAAGCAGTTGGTAGGAGAGAGGTATGGAAGAAACTGCTTCACAGGGAATAGGGCCCGTGAACTTTGAGCAGAGTGCTAAGGGGCCTCAGCCAGAAAAAGGTGGTTGAGAATGGCTGCTGTCATTCACCAGTCACTGGCAGTAGAGTATCCGTAAGGTTATTGTTGGTGATTTCAATTTCCCCAATCTTTGGAGATTTGATAGTATAAAAAATTATGAGGGGGGTAGACAGAGTGAATGTAGGTCGGCTTTCTCTACTGAGGGTGGGTGAGGACATGGACAAACTAGAGGATGTGGGTTAAGGGTGAAAGGGGGAACTTCTTCACATGGAGGATGTTGGAAGAGTGGAACGAGTTGCCAGCTGAAGTGGTGAATGTGGGCTCAATCTTAGCATTTAAGATTGGGGTGAGGGAGCACCCGTGCCGGGGAGCAGGGTGAGGGTGCACCCGTGCCGGGGAGCAGGGTGAGGGAGCACCCGTGCCGGGGAGCAGGGTGAGGGTGCACCCGTGCCGGGGAGCAGGGTGAGGGTGCACCCGTGCCGGGGAGCAGGGTGAGGGTGCACCCGTGCCGGGGAGCAGGGTGAGGGTGCACCCGTGCCGGGGAGCAGGGTGAGGGTGCACCCGTGCCGGGGAGCAGGGTGAGGGTGCACCCGTGCCGGGGAGCAGGGTGAGGGTGCACCCGTGCCGGGGAGCAGGGTGAGGGTGCACCCGTGCCGGGGAGCAGGGTGAGGGTGCACCCGTGCCGGGGAGCAGGGTGAGGGTGCACCCGTGCCGGGGAGCAGGGTGAGGGTGCACCCGTGCCGGGGAGCAGGGTGAGGGTGCACCCGTGCCGGGGAGCAGGGTGAGGGTGCACGCGTGCCGGGGAGCAGGGTGAGGGTGCACGCGTGCCGGGGAGCAGGGTGAGGGTGCACCCGTGCCGGGGAGCAGGGTGAGGGTGCACCCGTGCCGGGGAGCAGGGTGAGGGTGCACCCGTGCCGGGGAGCAGGGTGAGGGTGCACGCGTGCCGGGGAGCAGGGTGAGGGTGCACCCGTGCCGGGGAGCAGGGTGAGGGTGCACCCGTGCCGGGGAGCAGGGTGAGGGTGCACCCGTGCCGGGGAGCAGGGTGAGGGTGCACCCGTGCCGGGGAGCAGGGTGAGGGTGCACCCGTGCCGGGGAGCAGGGTGAGGGTGCACCCGTGCCGGGGAGCAGGGTGAGGGTGCACCCGTGCCGGGGAGCAGGGTGAGGGTGCACCCGTGCCGGGGAGCAGGGTGAGGGTGCACCCGTGCCGGGGAGCAGGGGTGAGGGTGCACCCGTGCCGGGGAGCAGGGTGAGGGTGCACCCGTGCCGGGGAGCAGGGTGAGGGTGCACCCGTGCCAGGGAGCAGGGTGAGGGTGCACCCGTGCCGGGGAGCAGGGTGAGGGTGCACCCGTGCCGGGGAGCAGGGTGAGGGTGCACCCGTGCCGGGGAGCAGGGTGAGGGTGCACCCGTGCCGGGGAGCAGGGTGAGGGTGCACCCGTGCCGGGGAGCAGGGTGAGGGTGCACCCGTGCCGGGGAGCAGGGTGAGGGTGCACCCGTGCCGGGGAGCAGGGTGAGGGTCCACCCGTGCCGGGGAGCAGGGTGAGGGTCCACCCGTGCCGGGGAGCAGGGTGAGGGTCCACCCGTGCCGGGAGCGGGGTTGGATGCATTGGTCAGGGACACAGCGTTACTGGTGGGGATGATGGCAAGGACTGGCTCACTGCTGAGTGACTGCATTGTAGGGGTACTGCACCATCCAAGGGACGGTTTTTGGAGACTCCTCTGAATTTGATATTTTACCACCTCGGGCTAACGTGTATTTGCAGCGTCTCTGTGACAGATCGAGCTGTCCCTGACTGATATTTCTCCCTCAGTCAACATGAATCACAGAGTACGTAGCTGCAGCGCTGCTGTGTGTTGGATGCTACGTACTGGAGAGGTTGTGGGATATGCTGAAGTTGCAGACCCACAAATCTTCATCCTGTTGCTGTCTCGAATTCTCGTTTGTTCTGATGACTGGTAGGCTTCATTTTGACTCACTCATCTATATATCAGAATTGGAATATATTGTCATCAAAAGTCATGAAATTCGGGGTTTGCAGCAGCGTCACAGGGCAAACATTCATATTGTGACCATTTATGATGTTACTATAAAAAAAATAGCCCACGAAAAGTAAGGCAGTGTCTTTGGTTCATTGATCATTCAGGAATCTGGTGGCAGCGGGGAAGAAGCTGTCCTTGTGCCACTGAGTGCTTGTCTTTCGGCTCCTGTACCATTTTTCCCAATGGTAACAGAGTGAAAAGAGCATGGTCTGGATGGTGGGATCCTTGAGAATAGAGGCTGCTTTTTTAAGATAATACTTCATGTTGATGTCCTCAATGGAGTGAAGTCTGGTGCCTATAATGTCGAAGACTGAGTTAGCAATCCTCTGGAGTTTATTCATGTTCTGAGAATTGGCATGTCCATACCAGGCAATGATTCAACCAGCTAGAATGCTCTTTTCGGAACACCTGTAGAAGTTTATGAGTCTTTGTGACATACCAAATCTCCACTGGCGAGCCGCCTTTATGGACTTTGTCCAGGACAATGAGCAAAATATAGGCAAGTGGCCAATTTCAGCACAGATGAGAAGAGCCTGTTTCTGTGCTGTAGTGTTTTATGGTTCTATCAAAGGTAGGCAAGAGCCTAATTTCAGATGCCTGCCTACAGATTACTCATAACTTGGTGAAGGGCTCAAGCCCGAAATGCTGGTCTTTGCTCTCTAAAGTACGCTGTATGACCTGCTGAGTTTCTCCAGCATTGTGTTTTTTATCATAGAGCAGGAGATGGCAGATACCCAGAAATTCATCAATGGAAATGAACTTGCTGCAACATTTGCGGTGTTTTCAGAGGACTGGATTGAAAGGTTTGACCTGGAATTGTGTTGCCATCAAATTAAAACATAATTTGTTTGTTAAATTGCCAATTTCGGAGTCACCCTGTGGAAATTTAATTTATTATGTCTCAGATTTTTTTTCTGCACAGATGAATGTAAATAGGAAAGATTTAGGGGAGTCAAGGAAAGTGATCACCTAACTGATTCCTAACTGTGTTGGATTAACTGTCCAGGATACCCTCTACACACGGCGGGATTGATCAGAGTATAACTACCTATCCTATTTTGCATACCCCAGAACATTACTCTGCAGTCCTCTCCTTTACTCAACTAAGTTTCTGTGAGTGCAATAATATCACAATATGGTCCTGGAGCTCCCTATAAAGCAGTGTTTCCTCTAGATTATAATCCTTTGTGAGATATCTTTGTTGCTGTGTCATGGTCAAAATTTACCAGTACAAAGAAAATGCCTTCATTGTGGAAGCAAAGAAGTGACTTGTGTTCATTATTGAAAAGAATAGTCTTACAGTGGCTGTAACTGTTGAAAGGTTTGCAGGGAACAGGAACACCCTGGCAGCAGGTCAATGCTTTGGGCATCAAATGTCAACCACCTGATGGGTGATAGTTTTTATAAAGGGATGGTAGATGTGGTCTCTGGAACCAAATGCCACAACTCAGAAACTGAATTTCCTGGGAATGGTGGGCGGTCAAACTGGGCTCACTGTGCAGGAGATGGCAGTGAATCCCAGAAATTCATCAACAGAACTGCACATCCTGAAGCATTCACACTGTTTGCCAGAAAATACAGTATGATCTCAATTGCCTGCACCAGGGCTGAATATTTCCATCTGATTGGAAAACATTGCACCACCTTTAGAATCCGGACACTTGGACACCATACATGAGATTATTTGGTCTTCTATTCACCCCTTCTTCAGAAGCATAGCCCTTGTAATTTAGGGAGGTACGGTTAGGGTGGGTGGGACAGTTAGCGTGGAGGGCGGGAGGGTTAGCATAGAGGGGGACGGTTAGTGAGTGGTGCAGTGCTGTTACACCACCAGCAATCAGGACTGGGGTTTGAATCCAGGGCTGTCTGTAAGGAGTTTGTAGAGGGAGGACATGGTTAGTGCAGAGGGTGGGACATGGTTAGCGCAGAGGGTGGGAGGGTTAGCATAGAAGGTGGGATGTGGTTAACGCAGAGGGTGGGAGGGTTAGCATAGAGGGGGACACAGCAAAGAGAGCAGCATAATTAATGTATGGATGGCATGGTTAGTGTAGTGACTGGTGCAGTGCTGTTACACCACCAGCGATCAGGACTGGGGTTCGAATCCAGTGCTGTCTGTAAGGAGTTTGTACGTTCTCCCCGTGTCTGCATGGGTTTCATCCGGTTTCCTCCCACCGTTCAAAACATGGAGGTTTTAGGTCAATTGGGTTTATGTGGGTGGCGTGGGTCTGTAACTTTGCTGTATGCCTAAATTTAAGTGTAAAAATTTAAACTAAGAAATTCTTGATTTGAACTGTACAGCTCATAAATAGGGCTTTCAGCCACAAGTCTGTGCAATGTGGTGTCCAAATCCAACTTGAAATCTGCTCCATGTGTCTGTCGAGAGCCTCTTAAATGCCACTATGGTAAAACACGAAAGTCTGCAGACACAGTGGTTGAAGTAAAAACACAGCACTGGAGAAACCCAGCAGGTTAAACAGTCCTTTATAAGACACAGCGCTGGAGAAACCCGGCAGGTTAAACAGCGTCCTTTATGCAGCAAAGGTAAAGATACAGAACAAACATTTTGGGCCTGAGCCCTTTATCAAGGGATGAGCAAAACGTAGGCAGCCACCTGATTTTTGCACAAACTGTGTGTGCACTGAGGACCGGAGAACGCTGTTTCGTTGGGTTGTACTTGACTTGAAATGTCCACGATTCCCATTCCCCCACCCCCTCACCCCACCCCATTGATGCTGCTCAACTCTTGAGATCTTGTGATAGCTTTGATGTCTGCTGTGCATGGAGCCTGGGCCAGGCAGAGAGATGATCTTGTGGCCTGGCTACAGAGACAGGCTGGGTTTGAACTTGTGAGTCACAATTTCACAGAATTCACCTCCGAACAGGTGCCAGTGACGTGAGTCGGTTGGTTGTGAGAGGTGAGGAGTTCAGGTCGTGGGTGTCACACAGAGCCGAACACCCAGACAGTGCAGGCGTGACGTGGCACCAGGGAGAGTGAAAACTTGCACAAGGGATCGTACAACGAGAAGTGTAATGAGGAGCAACACCTCATTTTCTGTCTCGGCCATCTCTAACAGGACGGCATCAACATCGACTTCTCCAGTTTCTGCTGGCCCCCTTCCCTATCCCTCTGTCTCCTTCCCTCCAGCTCTCCTCCCCATTCACAGCCGTCCCCCCTCCCCCCGTTTGCTGCTGTGCCTGCCCTCCCTCCCTTATCCACCTATTACCTCCTTCCGGTGGGACTGTGCTCCTCTTTCCCCCCCCCCCACCATTTTGTTCAGTCGCCTGCCGACATTTTGCTCGTCCCTTGATGAAGGGCTCAAGCCTGTAATGTTGGCCTGTATCTTTATCTTTGCTCCATAAAGTTCACTGTTTGCCCTGCTGCGTTTCTTCATGCTCGGTCGATCTTACTGGAGTGATTCAATCATTCCAAGGTTGAATTAGAAAAGGGAACAATTTTCAAGTTTGAATTGTTACACCTCAGAGTCAACTGATTTAAACACTTCCACCTTCATCCTGATTGGAGCAGTCAAACTGGGTGGCTGATGGGAATGTAACCAGTCCTTTACTGTAAACAAAATGGCAGCACTGCCGCCGTTGCAGACCCGCGGAGAGTGGGGAGCAGACATAGTGCTGCCCCGCAGGGTCCAACTGCCAACAGCGTCACGCAGGCTTTAAAACGGCCTGTTAAAGTAATCCACGGTGGTTTTCTAAAATTCCACGTCCGCGGGGTCTGCGCCCAACTTCTCCATGCCAAACGAGATTGCATTTTACTCACATTCTTCTCATCCTTTCCTATCATTAATAGAACATGGAACACAACAGCACAGTCCAGGCCCTTCAACTGTCAATTTTGAGCTGACCCATATATTCCTTAAAAAATACAAACCCCTCCCTAACCCGTAACCCTTTATTTTTCTTATATATGTGTGTCTGTCCAAGAGACTCTTAAATGCCCCCAATGTTCCAGCCTCCACCGCCACTCCTGGCATTGCATTCCAGGGCTCCATAACTCTGCATAAAAAAACAACTTACCCCCCAATGTCTCCCCTAAACTTCCCTCCCTTACCTTTGTACAGACGTCCTCTGGTGTTTGCTATTCCTGCCCTGGGAAACGGGTGCTGGCCGTCCACTCTCTATGCCTCTCAGAATCTTGTAGACCTCCATAAAGTCTCCTCTCATCCTTCTATGCTCATAAAAGTCCCAGCTCTGCCCGCCTTGCCTCATAAGACATTTTCCTGTAGTTCGGTGACCAAAACTGCACACAATACTCCAAATTTGTACTCACCAAAGTCTTATACAACTTTGCCATAACATCCAAACTCCTGTACTCAATACTTTGATTTATGAAGGCTAATAGTCTCTGGCTTTGGGTTTTACTTCAATCACTTTGTTTAGAGTTTTCCGTGTTTGACTCTAAAGAGAATATTGTTGCCGGGGCCACGGGGCTGAACTGACCATACCACCAGCACACTCCGATCTGGCACTACACAAGGTAACCAACTTGCAGATTCCCGTGGTCTCCGGCGACTGCGATTTGTTGACCGTCCAGGGCCGTGGCCACGGTGTGCACCGGGTGTTGCTCCAGGTTGAACTCCCCCAGGACCTGAAGGTAAGAGGGTTACGTGATCAACAAGGAGTGGGCAACCAGAGGAGAGAGGATCACTGGAGAATGGATGACCAGGGGAGAGAGGATCACCGGAGAATGGGTGACCAGGGGAGAGGGGATCACCAGAGAGTGGGTGACCAGGGGAGACGTGATCACTGGGGAGTGGATGACCAGGGGAGAGGGGATAACCAGAATGGGCGACCAGGGGAGCCTGTCCTCTGGCCTCCAGTCCCTTTCCTGTTCGTCAGAGTCACCATCCCCCCAGATGAGGGGCAGCCATGACCAGGTCAGCCAACGAATGAGATGTCCGGCATCAATGGTCAGCGGGTGACCCCATACCTGGGAGTGGGGCTGGGGGTGTTACACTGTACTGGGGAGAGGGGCTCAACCTATACTGGGGAGGGGGGAGAACGAGTTTAGAGGCTCACATAGCCCTGAGTGGGGGGTGTTGGTCAATGTATTGGAAGGATTGGGGTGAGTGACCCTAGAGAATTGATCAATGACCTGGGAGGGGGTGAGTGACCCTAGAGAATTGATCAATGACCTGGGAGGGGGTGAGTGACCCTGGGTTCATCAGTGAGTAATTCTGGTGATGTGTGACCCCAGGAGTGGGGTGCGTGAGTGTGTCCCTGGGGTGTCGATGTGACCCCATGTCGGTGGGGGGTCGATGTGACCCCATGTCGGTGGGGGGTCCCTGGGGTGTGAGTGTGTGACCTCATGTCGGGGGGCGGTTCTGATTCTGGGGTTGTGTGTGAGCCCACCTCTGGGGGAGGGTTGACCCGAGGAGGGTGGTGAGTGTGTCCCTTGGCTTTCGATGTGACCCTACATCTGGAGGGGTCTGAACAATTGGGGGGGGGGGTGAATGTGTCCCTGGGGTGTCAGTATGACCCCGCATTTGGCAAAGATTGGAGGCAAGAAAGGCTGTACCATGTTATGCTAAACAAAGCCCTCATCCACAGGGGCATCTGGAAGATCAGCCCAGACCAATCACCAAGTGAAACTAAAGTCTGAATCACTGAGGTTGTTGTTAGAACACAGACAGGAGGAATTGGCTGGTCTTACAGCGTCCATAGGAGGTAAAGATATATTACCGACGTTAGCAACTGAGCCCTTCTGCAAAGCATGAGAGATAAAAGACAGGTGATGAATTAAAAGGGGGGGGGAGTGTGAGGGGGAGGAGAAAGAGGGAAGAGCGAGTTGGAGGAGAAAGAGGGAAGAGTGAGGGGGAGGAGAAATAGGGAAGATCAAGGGGAGGAGAAAGGGAAGAGTGAGGGGGTGGAGAAAGGGAAGATCAGGGGGAGGAGAAGGAGGGAAGAGTGAGGGGGAAGATTGATGGGGAGGACAGCGGGAAGAGTGAGTTGGAGGAGTCCAGACCAACAGACAACAGGTGTTACTTGAATATGTTAAGAGGAGAGGTGAGAGTTGATTGTCTCTGTGAAAGAGAAAAGGGAGTGAGAGAGTCAGAACTGGAGGAAAGGAGATGGGGGAGGTGGTTCTAATGGAGAAGTCAACGTTAATGCCATCCGATTGGAGGAGACTCAGTTGGAAGATGAGGTGTTGCGGGTGTTCTCAGTCTGGCCGTGCATGAGACTGGAGAGTGGTGTCAGTGAGGGAATGCGACTCTGTCCCTTGGCATTTGCGTGGATGTCCCAGTAAGAATCTCCAGCATTTCTGTGTTTGAATCACACTAATTATCATAGTGAGGTCTCACCGTGTCATTCTTGATGTTGATGACTTGTGCACTGTTCGTTCCACTCCCACCAGCGATGACCGTGTCCCCAGTGCAGTATCGGGCAGCATAGATGAACTCCCCATGATCAATGCTTGAAGGGAATGCAACGTTCTTCTCGACAGAACTTTTCCGAAAATCCCAGATCTGCAGGGCATTCCGAGCAACCCAGGAGCCCGTCAGGATCTTATTGTTCTACACAAATTATAAGAATCAGAAGTTTCTGCCCGGGAACAGTCACCACAAACCCTGCGCTGTCTGTGAGGAGCTTGTACATTCTCCCCGTGTCTGCGTAGGATTTCCCTGGAGGGGGGCTCCGGTTTCCTCCCACCATTTAAAATGTACTGGGGGTTGTAGGTTAATTGGGCGGCATGGACTCATGGGCTGAATGACCTGTTACCGTGCTGTATATTTAAATTAAAAAACCCACTGGTACAGCTCCCCATGTCAAACAGTTTATTTTGCATCAAGTCACATCAATGCCGCCTGACCAATGATTTACAAATGTCCTCCTGTTACCCGTTTAATTCCTTCACAACATGTGATAGACCCGCTACTGTAAACATTCCTGGTCTCTCTCCCCCCATCCCCCCTCCACAATTGTGGAGTGTTTTAAATTAATTCCTCCCTAATGATTATTCCCAAAGTGCTCACCGTACCTACACACAAAGTGAGGGGAGGCAAGTTTAGGGGAAAGTTGTGGGGGCCCAGAATGCCTTGCCGGGGATGGTGGTGGAGGTTGGAACATTAGGAGCAGTTAAGAGACAGACATGTGGATGGAAGAAAAATAGAGGGTGATGGGGTAGGGGAGGGTCTTGTATTTTATTTTGGCCGGCACAACATCAAGGGCCGAAGGGCCTTTACTGTAATTTTATTTGACACCTGCACTAGGAATCCAGGTTCCCTGGTATTTTTAATGTATGTTTATTTTTAAAAGCCACACAGAAACCTTTTCCTTTGCCCCCTCACTTTGTGTTCATTTGTGGCCTCATTTCCTCCTCAGAATTTCAGAATTTACCTTCCTACTTTGCAACCGCAGCAGATTCGCACCCCCCCCCCCCCCCCACCAAACTGAAGCTTCACTGTCTTCACACAGGTCGCTTTGAAAACAACAGAGGGTCTGGTAGAACACACATCCAATCCGCGGATCCGGCCCTCCTATGCTTCTCCTCCCCCGGATGCTTCTCCTCTACCTTGATATCGATCCCAGGCCCACAGATGTGTGGGCCGTTAAGAACCTTCCGGGCCTCATTCGACATCCGCTTATCCCAGATCTGCCAAGAGAGTCAACGTGGTCACTGTCAGAGGACATACTTCAGCTTAGTGTAGAGCCAAGGAACAGACTCGATGGGCCTAGTGTCCTGCTTCTGTTCCTTTATCTTGTGATCTTGTGAAAATGACAGCACAGTACAGGCCCTTTGGCCCATGATGTTGTGCCGACCCATATATGCCCTTTTAAAAAAAAAAGTACCAATCCCTTCCAACCCCGTAACCCTCTTATTTTTCTTACATCCATGTTCCTGTCTTCGGATCTCTTAAATGCCCCTAATGTTCCAGCCTCCACCACCACCCCTGGCAAGGCATTCCAGGCCCCCACAACTGTGTTAAAACTTACCCCTGACATCTCCCCTAAACATCCCTCCCTTCACTTTATACACATGTCCCCTGGCGTTTGCTATTCCTGTCCTGGGTAAAAGGTGTTGGCCGTCCACCCGATCTACGCCTCTCAGAATCTTGTGGACCTCTATCAATTCTCTTCTCATCCTTTTCTCCAGAGAGAAAAGTCCCTGCTCTGCTAACCTCACCTTGTAAGACTTATTTTTCAATCCAGGCAACATCCTGGTGAATCTCCTCTGCCCCCTCTCCATAGCTTCCACATTCTTCCTATAATGAGGTGACCAGAACTGAACACACTGGAGATTTGTAGAGTTGTAATATGACCTCTTGTCTCCTGAACTTAATCCCTCGATTAATGAAGCCCAGCATCCCATAGGCCTTCCTAACTATCCTATCAACCTGTGCAGTGACTTTGAGGGAGTATGGATTTGGACCCAAGGTCCCTCTGTTCTTCCACATTGTTAAGCAACCAACCATTAACCCTGTCCTCAGCCCGTCGGATTTGGCCTTCCAAAATGCATCACCTTACACTTATCCAGATTGAACTCCATCTGCCACTTTTCTGCCCAACTCTGCATCCTGTCCCTATCCTTTTGTAATTTACGACAACCTTCAGCTCGATCCACAACTCCTCCAACTTTCGTGTCATCCGCAAACACTGACCCATCCTTCCACCTCTTCATCCAGGTCATTTATAAAAATCACAAAGAGCAGGGTCCCAGAACAGATCCCTGCAGCCCCTCCACTAGTCACCGACCTCCAGGCAGAATACTTTCAATCCACCACTGCTCTGTGCTTTCGGTGGACAAGCCAATTTTTAATCCACACAGTCAAGGTTCCATGGATCCCATGCCTCATGTCTTCCTGAACAAGTCTGTCATGGGACTAAAACCCATTACGTAGACTACATCTACCACCCTTCCTCATCAATTTCTTTTGTCCTGGGGGTAGAGTGGGGAGAGAGGGAGGGCAGGACATTGGCATCCCCCAATGGGTCCTTCAAATGATGCCACTGGGAAGGCCAAAGGTTCTGTGCGTGTGATTGGGATCAGTCTCTACCAGTTGCCCCCGTGTCCCATCTCCCTCCCGCACAGCCCAGACTCTTGCTCCTACCTTGATGGAGTCGTCCCAGCCCCCGGAGACAAAGATGTGTCGTTCCTGGGGGTGAAAGCGGAGGGCGTAGATACGGCGGGTGTGGCCATCGATGGGTTTCAGCTCCTTCCCACTGGTGACATGGTCTGCCGGCTCCAGAACATTGATCAACTGTGGGGGCATCAAGAGGGGGCAACTCTTAACACCGGCACAATGAACTGCCAGCACTGATAAATCACCATTCTGTCATGGTTCGCCTGGATTCCCAGCCCAGCCCCGTTGATGGGGTGGAGTGGGGAGGGGGGGGTCAATGGGATTGGGGGAGAGCGAGAGCGAGAGCTGGAGATTGGTGCTGGCAGGACATCCTGTGTCCAGTTGTAATTGACTCTGCCCGAGCTTGCACTGCCTCACCCAGCAGTCCCAGGGGCAAGGGGTCCATGGAGAGATTGGGGGGAAATGGAAAAGGCTGGGGACATGGGGAGGACCATGGAGAGTGGGGGGAGGACATAGTGAGAGCTGGGGTTACAGTTGTTAGGTCCAGGGGGCCTGTTGAGATCCACAGACATGGGTGTATGGGCCCGTGGGGCGGGCCAGTGGAGAGGTCTGGGGGCCTAAGCAGAGCTGGGGGTGGGGCCTGGTGGGACAGGAGGCCATAAGGAGTGCAAGGGCCCATGGGGAGACCCATGAAGTGTTTATAGGGGCTCGCGGGGAGGTCCGAGTGTCCATGGAGAAGGCTGGGGGCCTGTACAGACCCATAGAGGGGGGTATAGGGGCCTCTGGGGAGGCACAGAGGCCTGTGGAGACCCATGGATAGGTGTAGAGGCCATGGGGAGACCCAGACATGGGGTATAGGGGCTGGAGCCCATAAGGAATCCCACGGAGAGTACCACTGGGGCCGGGGTAACCTGCCTCCGACACGTCCCCAAAGTCTCTCACATGGTTGTTGCGGGTGTCGTAGATCCTGATGCCGCGGTTCCTCCCGGCGGTGGCGAAGGTGGCTCCGTCGGCTGAGATGTCCACCGTGTACAACTGGTTGTCCTCCTCTGTAATGGGATCAATGGATAGTGGCGGAGAGAGAGAAAGATCCCTTGGCCGCACCATCAGCCCCCACCTGTCCCAGGCCGCAATTTGCTGGGCATGTCCTGGGGTGACCCCTATTTGTTGTTTGTTGCCCATCCCTGGGGGTTCCTTCAGAGGGCAGTGGTGGTGGTGGTGGGGGAATGGTGGGAGGACTGTGGAGGGGGAGGGGTGGAGGGGGGGGTTACCTCTGAGGGTGTGGAGGGGGGGAAGGAGCAGGAGGGCCATAGAAGGGGCTTCCCTCGGAGAGCTCTGACAGGGAGGGGTCTTCCCTCGGAAGGTGGTGGTGGGGGTTTCCCTCAAAGGGTCGAGGCAGGGGGTCCCTTTGGAGGGGAGTCACCTCTGAGGGTCTTGGGGGGGGGAAGGAGTGGGAGGGCTGCAGCGGGGGCATCCCTCGGAGGGTGTTGGGGAGGATCAGGGCCCTCCCATGATGGGAATGGGTTACAGGGGAATGCCACACTCTGTTTGACTGCCTGGCAGCGAGGTGCCAGTAGAATCCTCCCCTTTTCCATTGGAGACCTGTGGCAGGGGGGTGGGGAGGGTTGCACCGAGTGGTGCCATGTTACCACTTCCTGAGTTGGTTCCCCCACTCCCTGGCTGGGAAGAGATTCCTCCATGTGTACAAGGATTGTGAGAGACTGCAGCCCCTTTTCACCCCCCTGAACCATGGAGCATTGCAGCACAGGAAACAGGCCATTCAGCCCTACTAGTCTGTGCTGAAACATCAACCTACTAATCCCATTCCATAACTCTCCAGACCTCTCCCATCCATGTATCTATCCAATTTATTCTCAAAGCTTAAGCCCACATTTACTATGTCAGAAGGCAGCTCAATCCCCACCACTCTGAGTGAAGAAGTTCCCCCTAATGTTTTCCCCTTTCACCCTAAAGCCATGTCCTCTCAGATTTGTCTCTCCTCATCTAAGTGGAAACAGCTGACTTGAATTTACTCTGTCTGTCCCCCTCATAATTTTAAATACCTCTATCAAATCTCCCCTCATTCTTCTACGCTCCAGAGAATAAAATCCTAACCTGTTTAACCTTTCCCTGTAACTCAGCTCTTGAATTTTGAGCAACGTCCTTGTAAATCTTCTCTGCCCTCTTTCCATCTGACTGACATCCTGCCTGTAAGTTGGTGACCAGAGGACGGAGCTTGTCATTCTGTTTGCACTTCAGCCCCACACTACTCATCTATGGCCGCCCGGTATGGAGGGTGGATCGTAGTGCACTCAGATAATCTCTGCCAGGCCTGACCGAGCAGGTTGTCCATGGGCCGAGGTGGTGGGAGGTCGGGGGGTGGGGGGGGTTTGGCGAGCCGACTGCCTGCCCCTCTTTTGGGGTTACCTTGGGGCCCTTGCGGCGTGCCCGGGGTCTGAGGGGATGGTGGGGCAAGTTTAAGGAACAGAGAGCTCCCCCCGTGGAATGTGTGAGGGGACGATGATGGGCTTGTGTTTTAATTTGACATGAGATAGAGAGGGGGTCGTGACTGCTCCTTCTCTTGGGTTTTTGCCACGTATTAATGGGGGGGGGGGGGGTTTAGTTGTAGCTCTGTGTATCTTTGTGTCTGTAGAAATAAAAAACAGTGGGGAGGCCACAGGCATTGGGGTGGTGGCAGGTAGGCCTGGAGCTGCTCCCTGGGTGAGGTCGGGCCACAGTGATGTGGATGAGGAGGGACTGTCGGAAGATTGTGGAGGGGGTGTGTTGGTGGGCTGTGGAGGGAGAGGGTTTCTCAGAGGGCTGTGGAGTGGGAGTCTGTTGAAGGGCTGTGGAGGTGGAGTGGGTCTGTCGGAGGGCCATGGAGTGGGGGGGGTCTGTCGGAGGGCAGAGGAGGGGGAGGGTCTGTCGGAGGACCGTGGAGGGAGGGGGTCTGTCAGAGGACATGGTGGGGGTGTGTGTCTGTAGGAGGGTTGTGGAAGGGGTCTGTCGGAGGATCGTAGAGGGAGGGTGGTCCCCGTGACCAGGACAGGTGTCAGGGGGAGGCCTCAGACACTGGGGTGCGGGGCAGGCAGTTGCGGGTCTGGGTCCCTGGGTGGGGTCCGGTGACAGGGGCTCGGGGTACTACAGCCTCCCTACCTGTGAAGGTGTGCAGACATGCCCCAGTGAGGGGGTTGTATACACCCACGATGCCCTCGGCGCCCACACTGACCAGGTAGCTGTTGTCCATGGGGTGGAAGCAGAGTGCGGTGGTGGCCTGACGAGACACTCCACCACTAAACACGTCCCGCACGGCCTTCCCCGACATTGGGTCCACTGCCTGTGGAGAAGGGGAGGAGGGGGTCAGTGGGTAAGGGGGTAGGGGTGTGGGGTGCAGGGAAGGCTGAGAGGTGGTCATCTGGGAGTGGGTGTGGGTAGTGGGGAGAGGTCAGTGGGTACTGAGGAGAGGTCAGTGAGTGGGTGGAGGGGGTCAGTGGGTGGGTGGAGGGGTCAGTGAGAGGGGTCAGGAGTGAGGAAGGGTCAGTGGGGGGTGGAGGAGTCAATGAAGGAGGGGTGATGGGGTAGGGGAGTATGGCGCAGGGAGGGGTGAGAAGGGGGTCAGCTGGGGGTGGGTGGGGGTAGTGGGGAGGGGTCAGTGGGTAGTGGGGAGGGTTTAGTGAGTGGGTGGAGGGGTCAGTGAGTGGGTGGGTCATTGAGGAGTGGGGAGGGGTCAGTGGGGGTGGGAGGGGTCAATGAGGAGTGGGGAGGGGTCTGAGGAGTGGGGAAAGGTCAGTGGGTGGGTGGGGTCAGTGAGAGTGGGAGGGGTCAGTGGGTGGGTGGAGGGGTGGTACATTCTGAGGGGATGGTCAGCGGAGAGGGGTAATGGATCAGAGTCTCCTTGCTGCCATCCAGTCCCATGACCAATGGTGACTGTCCCTCATGACCTCCCCCCCCAAAAATACCTGAATAGCCCCATTGCCAAATCCCACGATGAGCTGCTGTCCATCAGGGGACACAGCCAGGCTGTAGATCCCCTGTGAGTCCCTGGTCAGTGGCACCTTCAGCCTCAGCTTCGCCTGAGTGGGTAGCTCCTTCCTCACCACCAAATCTTTGGAACGCGCAGTCATCGCAAGGTCTCAAATGTCAGCAACGTGGTGGGCAGGATCAGGGCACGTGCAGGACCTCCACAAGGCAGAAGCAAAATCAGCATTTATCAGCACATTGATCTACAAAGAGTTCAAATTGGCCAAAGTAATTTAATTTGCAAAAGTGTACAGTCTGCAGAGAGATCTAAATGGTTCAATGAGTGGCCAAGGATATGGCAGATGGAGGACAATGTTGGCAAATCCACTTTGGAACATCGGAGAATTATTTAAATAGCAAATGATTGCAGCCTGCAGCCGTGTGGAAGGGCTTATGCGTGAATCACAAGAGGTTGATTTGCAGGTGCAGTAGGTTATCAAGAAGGCAAATGGAACGTTGGCCCTTGTTGCTGGAGGGATGGAATTTAGGAGCAGGGAGGTTCAGCTGCAACTGGATAAGGACCTGGTGAGGCCACATCTGGAGAACTGGGCGCAGTTCTGGTCTCCTTACTTGAGAAAGGATGTCCTGGCTTTGGAAGGGGTGCAGAAGAGGTTGATTCCAGAGATGAGGGGTTGAGTCATCTGTGGCTGTATTCACTGGGATTTTGAAGAATGAGAGGGGATCTTATTTAAATTATGAAAGGCATGGATAAGATAGAGGTGGGTAAGTTGCTCCCACTGGTGGAGGAGACTCCACTAGGGGACATGGCCTCAAGATCCAGGGGAGTAGATATAGGATGGAGATGAGGAAGAACTGCTTTCCTGGGGGGGGGGGGAATCTATGGAATTTGCTGCCCATTGCTCCCCCACCCTCTCCCCTCTCCCACCCATTCGCTTCCTCCCCCCTCACCCTCTTCCCTCTCTCACCCACTCGCTTCCTCCCCCCACCCTCTCCCACCCACTCACTTCCGCCCCCCACCCTCTACCACCCACTCACTTCCTCTCCCCTCCCCCACTCACCCTCTCCCCTCCCCCTTCCCCCTCCCCTCTGCCCTCCGTATCCATGAATGGGAATGTAGAGACAGGGTGGGTGACTTCCCGCATGGTTGTTCCCAGCCAGTGGGAGGAAGGTCAGGTGGGGATGAGCCCCCGGGGCAGGGACAGGGGGGAAAATAGGATCTGACCTGATCTCCGCACTCTCGTCTGTCAGTTAAAACTAATGGCTTGTCTCCCTGAAGCTCTGGATCCTTCACCCACAGCCAATCAGGGCATGAATGGAAACTGCCCTGACCAGCCAATCATGTAGCTACTGGCTCCCTTGTGATGTCATTGCCATGACGACAACACCACAAGCGAGTCCAACCTTCATTCTCCATTGTGATTGGTTGCTGCCACAAAAATGGCATAATCTCATTGGGTGGCCCTTGGCTTTGAGTACAGCATGAGAGTTCAATGGGAATGGAAATGAGAATCCCAGTTGATGACACGTGGAAAAGCTGATCTCATGCAAAGGTTGCATCCAATGTTTGGCCAAAAGATCTGGAATCTTCCACATATCTCCAGTCAAAGTTGACCCTAGTCTCTCACCTCGGCCCCACCTACCCATCGGAGCTCCTGATGCCCCGAATACGGACCATCATCTTGCTCCCATCTGCCTATTGGAGCTCTGGACACCCCAAATATGGACCCTCACCTCAGTCCCACCCGCCCATCGGATCTCCCTACGCCCCAACCGCAGACCCTCACCTCGGTGGGTCTTTGATGATAGAGGCTGCTTTCTTAAGACACCACCTCACGTCAGTGTCCTCAGTGGAGTGAAGTCTGGTGTCTGTGATCACAGGCTGAGTTCACAATCCTCTGGAGTTTATTCTTGTCCTGAGAGTTGGTGCCTCCGTACCAGACAGCGATGCAACCAGACAGAATGCTTACCACAGAACACCCATAGAAGTTTATGAGAGGCTTCGGTGACTTGCTGAAACCGTTTTTAGATGACAGAAGATACTGTATCTCCTTTTTATAAATTGTTTACCATTATTTGCAAATCACGTTGAGTAAGATTAAATTGTTTACGCTGCCAAGGGAGAATGTGGGATTGGAATGGGACAGCGCCATGTTTCATTCCCCAAAATACCACAGAGCAGGTTGCAACAAGTAGAGCCCACATGACACGAAACATTTCAGGAATAACACGTGTTCAATGAGGGGAAAACATGCCCTTATCTAATTACCATCACAGACTTCTGAGGTGATTCAAAGATGATTTCATCTGAGAATGTTATCTGATCCTTTATTGCTGAAGGACCCAGAATCTTCCAATGCTGGAGAAACTCGGGTTAAACTGTGTACTTTATCTTTGGCTTGGCTTCGCGGACGAAGATTTATGGAGGGATATGTCCACGTCTGCTGCAGGCTCGTTGGTGACTGACAAGTCCCATGCGGGACAGGCAGGCACGGTTGCAGCAGTTGCAAGGGAAAATTGGTTGGTTGGGGTTGGGTGTTGGGTTTTTCCTCCTTTGTCTTTTGTCAGTGAGGTGGGCTCTGCGGTCTTCTTCAAAGGAGGTTGCTGCCTGCTGAACTGTGAGGCGCCAAGATGCACGGTTAGAAGCGATAACAGCCCACTGGCGGTGGTCAATGTGGCAGGCACCAAGAGATTTCTTTAAGCAGTCCTTGTACCTCTTCTTTGGTGCACCTCTGTCTCGGTGGCCAGTGGAGAGCTCGCCATATAATACGATCTTGGGAAGGCGATGGTCCTCCATTCTGGAGACGTGATCCACCCAGTGCAGTTGGGTCTTCAGCAGCATGGATTCGATGCTTGCGGACTCTGCCAGCTCAAGCATTTCTATGTTGGTGATGGAGTCATTCCAATGAATGTTGAGGATGGAGCGGAGACAGCGCTGATGGAAGCGCTCTAGGAGCCGTAGGTGATGCCGGTAGAGGACCCATGATTCGGAGCCAAACAGGAGTGTGGGTATGACAACGGCTCTGTACACGCTGATCTTTGTGTGTTTCTACAGGTGGTTGTTTTTCCAGACTGTGTAGTCTTCCAAAGGCGCTATTTGCCTTGGCGAGTCTGTTGTCTATCTCTTTGTCGATCCTTGCATCAGATGAAATGGTGCAGCCGAGGTAGGTAAACTGGTTGACAATTTTGAGTTTTGTGTGTCCGATGGAGATGTGGGGGGGCTGGTAGTCATGGTGGGGAGCTGGCTGATGGAGGACCTCAATTTTCTTCAGGCTGACTTCCAGGCCAAACATTTTGGCAGTTTCCGCAAAACAGGACGTCATGCGCTGGAGAGCTGGCTCTGAATGGGCAACTAAAGTGGCATCATCCGCAAGGAGTAGTTCACGGACAAGTTGCTCTTGTGTCTTGGTGTGAGCTTGCAGGCACCTCAGATTGAAGAGACTGCCATCCGTGCGGTACCGGATGTAAACACCATCTTCATTGTTGAGGTCTTTCATGGCTTGTTTCAGCATCATGCTGAAGAAGATAGTAAAGAGGGTTGGTGCGAGGACGCAGCCTTGCTTCATGCCGTTGTTAATGGAGAAGGGTATGGAGAGCGCATTGCTGTATCTGACCCAACCTT
Organism: Narcine bancroftii; assembly: GCF_036971445.1. Lineage (NCBI taxonomy): Eukaryota > Metazoa > Chordata > Chondrichthyes > Torpediniformes > Narcinidae > Narcine > Narcine bancroftii. Next base: position 178,234,660 of record NC_091470.1, on the reverse strand, counting down.
GTTGGTTTTCGTGCAGTTGGATAACCATGTTGAAGAACTTGGGGGGGGCATCTGATATTTGCTAAAGCCCTTTCCTGCTCACGGTGTCAAAGGCTTTGGTGAGGTCAACAAAGGTGATGTAGAGTCCTTTGTTTTGTTCTCTTCACTTTTATTGGAGCTGTCTGAGGGCAAAGGCCATGTCAGTAGTTCCTCTGTTTGCACAAAAGCCACACTGTGATTCTGGGAGAACATTTTCGGCGACACTAGGTATTAGTCTATTAAGGAGAATCCTAGCGAAGATTTTGCCTGCAATGGAGAGCAGCGTGATTCTCCTGTACTTTATAGAGCAAAGGTAAAGATACCAATGTTTTGGGCTTGAGGCCTTCATCAGTGTTTGAGTAAAATGTCAGCAGGCACCCGAACAAAATGGTGGGGAGAGGGGCATGGGGGAGGAGCACGGTCCCACAGGGAAGGGGGTAATAGGTGGATGAGGGAGGGAGAGCACAGCAGCAAACAGGGAGGGGGGACAGCTCTGTGAATGGAGAGGGAAGGGGGTGGAGAGCTGGAGGGAAGGAGGCAGAGGGATGGGGAAGGGAGGGAGAACAGGAGAAACCAGAGAAGTTGACATCAATGTCAGCCCCAGTTCTACCTCTTCACCATTGTGGTTCACCGGTAGCTCAAAACTCGAAGATTCAGATTTACTGTCAGAGGATGTTCATGATGTCACATACAACCCTGAGATTCTTTTCCTCCGAAATAGTGACACCCCCCCTACCCACGTCCGATCCCCCAGTGATCACTGGATCATCCCCCTAGAGAGGGGGAAGGCAACAATCAGCTCCTTGGTTTAGGTGACCTTGTCGGTGACGCCATTCACCCGCGGCTCAGGAGGGATATGAAGACAGTAGGATAAATTAGGAGCGGGAGTAGGGTGCCCTGATTACCCTTGCAGTGGGGGAAGGAGGAAGGGAGGTGGGTAGCAATGGGAGAGAAGAAAGGTGGAATGGTGACAGGGGTTTAAAACATCCTCTCCCCCCCCCCCCCGAGGGTTCTCGGAGACTGAAGATCACAAGGGGATGAGGAAGAGGATCAGACAACAACATCAACAGTGACCCAGAGGTCACTTTGCCGACAACCTTCTGAAACAAGCGTTACCTACTGTGCATATTTGCTGCTTGATTTCTATGATTGTTGTGACCTTTAAAACAAAGAAATTCATTGTGGAATTTGAAAACCAGTCTTGTGGTATGGCAGCAACTAACTATTTGAGACTTGGGGGAATTCTGCCACAGCCTTGCCCTCCAACAGCTCATCAGTGGGTTCAAAGAAAGGCTCAATTGGTTTATCCCCATGTTATTCAGATACTTCGGGAGAAAGTGGGTTTGGAAGCAAAATGTGCATGAAGGTTGTGACCGTGTGGAAGCATTTCTCTCGTGTACTTTTCTTGCAATGGAAACCGTGCAAACCAGACGGGCCGTTAAGGCCATTTTTCCTGCACGAACCTCTTGCCGACATTGAGGAGTGTGAGAGATGGGAAAACTGATCTAAAATTATGAACATGAAGGAAACTAAAATTCATACATCAGTTAATGGCTGTAACCACCTCACTGACAAAAGGCAAAGGAGGAAAAACCCAACTCCCAACCCCAACCAACCAATTTTCCCCTGCAGCCGCTGCAACCGTGTCTGCCTGTCCCGCATCGGACTTGTCAGCCACAAACGAGCCTGCAGCTGACATGGACTTTTACCCCCTCCATAAATCTTCGTCTGCGAAGCCAAGCCAAAGAAAGTACAAACAGGGTGAGCTTGGGGATTAGGATGCAGGAAAACAGAGTCAGCACGATTAACATAAGAATCTTCTAGTCTTTGTGACAAGAGCCACCATAAGACTAAGATAAGGAGTGGTAAGGAACAATAGAATGTAGGAAGTTGAGGTAGTCTGGATCAGATAAGGGTCTCCTAGCCCTGGACAGAAGAACCAAGTCCTACATATCTAATTAGCTAACCTTACACAGATTTATACATATTAAATTAGCCGACCCTAGACAGGATGAGCCAACTCTGCATACCAAGAGACTGTAGCCCCGAGAATCAGGAAGGTGTGAATAAGGACAATAACATGAAGGGACACTGACAGGATACCCCCTGGTCCTCCAAGTATACTGAAACTGCACGTAGGCAGGAAGGATTGCCTAATGCCAAACCTCTCCAGCAGGAGGCAGAATAATGTAAGGGGGAGGGTATTCCTATACTGAAATCAACTGTATAAAAGTTGGGTGAGCCCCAGTGTATGTGTGTATTCCCAGGGTAAGGGGAAGCACCCAACTTTGCATTGTTGTAAAATAAATGTTCTTTGTTCTCAATTTTTGTCTCGAGCAATTTCTTTAAAGGTACTTCTATTTCTAACAGGAGCAAGCAGAATCATTTACGGTTTCACAAATTCCATGCCGCCTTTTGTCTGTTGGTCTGTACACCTCCCCCTCCCATTCTTCCCCCCCGGCTTTTGTCTACAAGCCCCTGGCTCTCTCTTCTCCACTTACACCGTGAGGAAGGGCTCAGGCCCGAAACGTTGGTATCGTATCTTTACCTGCTGTGGATGCTGCGAGACCGGCTGAGTTCCCCAGGGTCTCTGTGTGTTGGTCCCACTTACACTGCAGTCTGAATATTGATCACATCCTTTTATACAGTAAATGTGGTGATGTACATTCATGCTTTTGGTTATTAGGGTGTTTACTGTAGCACACCAAAAGATTTTCAGTGCCTTTGTTCCTTGCACGTACGTGCATGACAATAACCTCTCATCATAATGGCCTCCATGCAGGCATGACATTTTAAATTGTTTAAATTTCGACACACAGCACAGTAACAGGTCAGCAAGGAAGGAGTCAGGGGTTGGGGGGACACAACCCAGTCCTCATCGAGGGCTCAGCGGTGGAGAGGGTCAAGAACTTCAAATTCCTGGGGATCAACATCTCCAAGGATCTGCCCTGAAGTCTCCACATCGATGCAATCATGAAGAAGGCTCACCAGCAACTAGACTTTGTGAGGTGCCTGAGGAGATTCGGTATCTCACCAAAAACTCACGTAAACTTCTACAGGTGGACTGTGGGGAGCACTCTGGCTGGTGGCATCACTGGTACAGAGGTGCCAACTCTCAGGACAAGAACAAACTCCAGAGGGTTGAGAACTTGGTCTGTGATCACAGGGCACCAGACCACTCCATCGAGGACGTCTACAAGAGGTGGTGTCTTAAAAAAGCAGCCTCTATCTTCAAAGACCCCACCCCCCAGGCCAGGCCCTCTTCACTCTGCAGGGAAAAGGTACAGGAGCCTGAAAACTAGCACCTGGCTACACATGGATGGCTCCTTCCCCTACACCATCAGATTCCCGAACGGACAATGAACCCCAGATACTGCCTCACTTTTCATACATTATTATGTTTTTATACTAATGTTGTAAGATAGTTATAATATGAATGTTTGCTCTTATAATATGAATGTTTGCTCTGTGACGCTGCCACAAACCCCAAATTTCATGACTTGTTCCTGACGATAAATCCTGATTCTGATTCTTCCAGCCCACGAAGTCCATGCCACCCAATTAAGCCCAATTAATCTACAACCCCCAGTATGTTTTGAAGGGTAGGAGGAAACCGGAACCCCCGGGAAATCTCATGTAGACATGGGGAGAACGTACAAACTCCTGACAGACAGCGCGGGATTCGAACCCTGGCCGCTAATGCTGTAACAGTGTGGTGCTGACCGGGCCGTGTTCTACACTGTCAGAAGGGCCCCTCTCCAGTGAAGGTAGAACTCCCTCGGTCTCTCGTTTTTAAAAAAAAGCAGGAGAGTTGTCCCTGGCGAGCTGGCACAATGCTCACTGCTCAATCAGACTTCGCTTTGCAGAGAAGCTGGGAACTTTCCACTGCCTCTTTTACCTTCTCCAACTCTTTATTGACCCTTTAGTGGAGACCAGAACAGTGTCAGCTTTCAGGATTCATGGTTCAACATACTTTTATTGCCAGGTAGCAGAACGGAGAATGTGACATTAAATGAAATTTCCTTTCGTTCTGCCCTAAGGCTTTGCCAAGGTCATGAGATAAAAAGTTTCACCCGGCAAGGAAAGGGTTAACCAGCACAGGAGCTGCCCTGCTGTTCTCCATGGTCTGTGGGAGTTCCGGCTGATGAGAAGTGAATTGAGGAAAGCAGCGCACAGCATTATTCAGTGAACACAACCCAAGCGCCGTGATCTCCCTCAGCATGGACCCAGCGCCTGCCCTGATCTGCGGACTCATCTCTGTCCTCGTTAACTTCATCGCTGCCCAGAGTAAGTGCTTTATTGCCAGTGTCCATTCACGTCCTTCTTGCTGCAGGTAGTCCTGTCCACCTGGAGGATTTGTGATCTGTTGTTAGGGTAGGAAAAGGATTTAAGGTAAGGTTGGAGTTAGGGACAGAATCAGAATTTATTGTTGTGAACACGTCACAAGTGCAATATGAGAGAAAGTGAGGCTGTGTCTCTAGGTCGTCCGTTCAGGAATCTGATGGCGGGGGGGAGGAGGGGGGAAGAGGCCGTCCTTGTGCCACTGGGTGCTCGTCTTCAGGCTCCTGTACCTTTTCCCAATAGTAGCAGAGTGAAGAGGGTATGACCCGGGTGGTGGGGTCCTTGAGGATAGAGACTGCTTTTTTAAGACCAAACCTCATGTCAATGTCCTCGATGGAGTGAAGTTTGGTGCCTTGTAATGTCGCAGGCTGAGCTCACAACCCTCTGGAGATTTTTAGTAAGGTATTTGATGAGGTCGCCCATGGGAGACTCATTCAGCAAGTCATGAGGGATGGGATCTCTGGAACCTTGGATGTGGAGATGCAGAATTGGCTCATCTGAGGCAGTAGAAGATGGAACGTATTCTCCCTGGAGGTCGGTGACTAGTGGAGTTCCGCAGGGATCTGCTCTGGGACCCCTGATCCTTGTGATTTTTATAAATGACCTGGATGAAGAGGCGATCAAACAGAAGAATAAGTTCGCAGATGGCACAAGGTTGGAGGAGTTGTGGATGGAGTTGAAGGTTGTCGAAAGTTTCAACAGAATGCAGAGTTGGGCAGGAAAGTGCCGGATGGAGTTCAATCCGGATAAGTGTGAGGTGATGCGTTTTGGAAGGACAAACCAGATGGCTGAGGACAGGGTTAATAGTTGGTTACTTACTGCTATACACTCCTGCTCCATTTTTCTGCACTTTGCCCCAGTTCCTGATCCTTTCTATACCTTGAGTGTGATATCACCTGCACCCTTTCAAGTGACACGTCCGTACAGTGTCTCTCACCCTGTGTGCTGTCAGAATGTCTGACAGAAGACTGCCCAAGGCGAACTGTCCAGCGGTACGCGAAAATGAGGAGGCCATGAGGAGGCCAGAAACTACAGTACAAGGCTGTTTTGCAGCCAGCATTGCCCCCGTCAACACGGTGGGGGGGGGGGGGGGTCTGGCTGACTGAAGATGGCTCACAGGGGAGGGATGCTGTCAGAAAAAGTGCTGAGAACAAGCTCAAAGAGGCAACAGAAGAAAGGCAGAGGAAGCATTACAACAGAACTTTTGCCCCTGCTGCCCCTCCAGGCCCCACTTGCCAAGGATGTGGCAAGAACTGGCCTGTACAGCCCCTTCAGGCCCCACCTGCCAAGGATGTGGCAAGGACCGGCCTGTACAGCCCCACCAGGCCTCACCTGCCAAGGATGTGGCAAGGACCGGCCTGTACAGCCCCACCAGGCCCCACCTGCAATGATGTGACAAGGACTGGCCTGTACAGCCTTTCCAGGTCACAAATATCAAACCCCACCAACTGACTGAAGGGAACCATCTGCATCCTTTGGGATGGAGAGGCCCCAAGGGAGACCTACTGAGGTTTATTGGAATTCAGGAGTGCTCACCTCTGGCATACATATAGGGGAGTTAATTCTGACCACAAGCCTGCCAATCATTCTGTCTAACTGCATGCAGATCTACTGGAAGTGACCATGAGGCGAGCAATGAATGTGTGGAATATCTGGGAGGCTTCCACGTGGATTGGAACTAACCTTTTCTGCATCAAACTTCCTTTCAAACAGACCAGAGTGAGGCTGCATCCCTTGAACTGTTGGCTTCGTTTGGGGAGGAGCTTCAGGTTCCCTGCATTGTTCTTCGTCAGAACAACATCCAGAATATACAGTGGCTGCAGGTAAATGTCCTTTGGCTGGTTGCCAGCATAATTCTAATGATATTGAGTTTAGGGGAGAATGTACAGACTTCTTACAGATAGTGCGGGATTCGAAGCCCCGGTCCCGATCACTGGCGATGCTAACCATGAGGGCCCTTAATTACATTTAAAAGAGATCATGGGAAGAGACTTTGAGAGGTTTTCCTTTCATAAATAATTTATTGTGAATAAAGTCTGTTTTTGGCTAAAAACTATGAACCTGTACATGTATGTGACAATAAACCTGTGATCATTATTTTGATCTCACTGGCCCCGAACAAGTTGAGCCTTGATTTGTGATTTGTTATCATTGCATTAACCCCCCTCTGTGGTCTCACCACTCCTGTTCTTGTTAAACCTCACCCCTTCTCATTCTACCGTCCGCCTGACCCCAGCTTTAATTGTTGCTCCACTTCGTCGCCCAAGACCTAAACTGGAACCCCCTTCCCCAATGCTCCCTGCCATCCTGCCTCACTCTGCCCTCAGACCCCTCCCCGCCATCCTCCCTCCTGTTTAATCCGATCCTTTCATCACAGATCCAACGTGCCAGCGCAGTTCAGTATCAAACCTGATGGCGTGAGGTTGTTGTGTGGCAGACCTTGCGCCTCGGTGAGAATCGCGGTTTGAACTTTCCTCAGCCCCACTTCTCCTTGCCTCCAACCCAGAAAACCAGTTCCGAGCAGCAGTGGAAGGAGGTCACGGAGTTGCTCAGAGTCGGGGAACGATTTAAGGTCCTTGAGAATGGGACGCTGGTGATCCTGTCTGTGAGGGTTGAGGATGAAGGGCAGTTCAAATGTCAAGTGGTGAAGAATGGCTCTAAGGACCACTTCGTAACAAGAGTGGCTGTCTTCAGTGAGTATCGCTGCTCCCTCATTCGAGAGAAAACACGTCCTGGCCTCACTCCTATCCTCTCGTTGAATACCACATCTCCCGCAGTTACTCTGATTCTCCATCTTCCAACAGCTCTCTCCATTACAATTGAATAGAATAAATTAAATTCAGGCCTACAGTGCGGTAACAGGCCCTTTCGGCCCACAAGTCCGTGACACCCAATTACACCCAATTGACCTACAAACCCCCCGATACGTTTTGAAGGGTGGGAGGAAACTGGAGCCCCCGTGGAAAACCCACACAGACACGGGGAGAATGTGCAAACTCCTTACAGACACCATGGGGTTTGAGCCTGGGTTGCTGGTGCCGTAATAGTGTTGCGTAACCGTGCTGAGAGTGAGAGAGATGAAAGAAAAGATTTGTTTAATGAATAGAAGAACATAGAGTGTAAAAAGAGAAGAATAGATTAGGAGAGAGATTGAGATCACACAAGATATGGGAGCAGAAGGAGGCCTATCAGCCCATAGGGTCTACCCCACCATTTAATCATGAGCTGATCCACCCTCCCACTCAGTCCCGATCTTCTCCCCGTGACCCTTGATGCCCTGACTAATCAAATCCCTGTTGATCTCTGCCTTAAATACACCCAGTGACCTCACTTCCACAACCGCCCGTGGCAACAAGACTCACGACCCTCTGGATAAAGAAATTTCTTCACGTCCCTGTTTCACATTGATGCCCTTTTATCCTGAAGTTGGGCCCTCTTGTCCTGGACTCCCCAACCGTGGGGAACATCCTTCCCGCATCGACTCTGTCCAGGCCTTTCAACATTCGAAATGTCTCGATGAGGTCCCCCCTCATCCTTCTGCCCAACGAAAACAGTCCAAGGGCCGACAAATGTTCCTCACCTTTCATTCCTGGTCTCGTTCTAGTAAATCTCTGAACTCTCTCCAATGTCAGCTCGTCTTTTCTCAAACACGGAGCCTGAAACTGCTCACAATCGTCTGCATGAGGTTTCAGCAGCGCCCTGTAGAGGGTCAACGTTACATATGATGAGAGATGCAATGAAGAATGGAAGAATGGCCAAGCTATAAAGCTTAGGATGGTTTGCCCTGTTCCCTCTGTGGTTGCTCTGGTTACCAGATCCCATGTACAGTACTAACGTGTATGTCTCCACACGCAGAGCATCCAACCAAACCTGTGCTGGAACCCAGATTCCTGACATTTACAGCTGGAACACTGTCTGAGGTAACGATGCTTCTGGGAAGGGCGTGGGTGCCCGCCTGGTGGTGCAACTGACCGGGCAAGGTCTAGGTGGAGCTGGATGGGGTTGGGAGGGGGGGGGCACCCATCATGTCTCAAATCGTGCAGCTCTTTTGTGAAAACCAACCCCTCTGCCCCCCAGCACATGCTCAGTTCTCGCTGCTGCTGTCAGGGAAGAGGTATCAGGGCCACAAGACTCGCACCCACCAGGTTCAGGAACAGCCGCTCCCCCTCCACCATCAGACTCCTCAACGACAAACTCAATCAGGGCCTCTGATGTGCACTTTATTGATTTTTAAAATTCTCTTTGTATTGCACAGTCAGTTTGTTTACATTTCTTTACTTGTTTACATGTGTACATTTTTTTTCACGACCAATAAGTGGTCATTCTCCCTGGCCCACAGGAAAATGAACGTTGGGGTTGTATGTGCTGTCACATGTGTACTCTGGAAATAAATCTGAATCAAAATTGAAATCAAAATCAAAAATAGCATCTGCAGAAGTTGAGACTGACGATGTATAATATTATAGCACCGTACAGGCCTTTCAGCCCACAATGTTGTGCCGACCCATATCAGCCTCCAGCATCAAGCAAATCCGTCTCCACCTTACACCCCATGACCCTCTATTTTACTTCCATCCATGTGCCCATCTAAGAGTCTCTTAAATGCTCCCAATGTTCCACCCTCCACCATTTCCCCTGGCAAGGCATTCCAGGAAGGAAACTAGCATGGGCAGAGTACTGCTGGTTGGAGAGAGAGGGGATAAAGGGATCCTACTCTGGTCGGCTACCGGTTACCAGTGGTGTTCTCCAGGGGTTGGTGTTGGGGCCCATTCTCTTCCCTAGGGGTTGGTGTTGGGGCCCCTTTACGTTTTGTATACACGATTTGGGTTGTAGAATTGATGACCTGTGCCTACAGGTGGAAGGGGAGGTGGTGCTGAGGACATGGAGAGACTGCAGAGAGACATGCATAGATAAGGAGAATGGGCAGAGAGGTGGCAGATTAAATACAATGTTGGAGCGTGTACAGTTGTGGTGGAAGAACTAGTCGGGCAGACTATTATTTAGATGGGGAGAAAATTCAAAGTTCCGAGGTGCAAAGATTTGGGGGGGGTCCTCATGCAGGATACCCTCCAGGTTGAGTCGGTGGTGAAGAAGGCGAATGCGGTGTTGGCGTTCATTTCTAAAGGGGCAGTGTACAGGAGTAGGGATGTGATGTTGAGACTCCATATGGCACTGGTGAGACCTCACGTGGAGAACTGGGTACAGTTTCGGGTGCTGTATTTGAGAAAAGATGAGCTGGTGTTGGAGAGGGTTCAGAGAAGATTTACTAGAATGATACCAGGAATGAAAGGGTTAGTACATGAGGAACGATTGTTGGCCCTTGGACTGTTCTTGTTGGACAGAAGAATGAGGGGGAACCTCATAGAAATATTTCGAAGGCTGAAAGGCCTGAACAGAGTAGATGTGGCTAGGATGTTCCCTATGGTCGGGGAGTCCAGGATGAGAGGGGACAACTTCAGGATAAAAGGACATCAATTTGAAAAAGGGACGCGGAGAAATTCCTTCATCGAGAGTGTTATGTCTGTGGAACTTGTTGCCACGGGCGGTTGTGGAAGTGAGGTCGTTGGCTGTATTTAAGGCAGAGATCGACAGGTATTTGATTAGTCAGGGCATCAAGAGTCACGGGGAGAAGGTTGAGGAGTGGGGCTGAGTGGGACGGTGGACCAGTTCCTGATTAGAATGACGGGGCAGACTCGATGGGCCCTCCTCTGCTCCTACATCTTGTGATCTGGTCCGTTGAGCCTATTCTGCAATTCATGGCTGATCTGCTCCATCTACATTGGCCTTAATTCCCCAACTGTGTCTGAAATCTATTTTAATAGTTGTCCTCTGCTACTTTCAAAGGCAGAGAATTCCACTCTCTGGGAGACGGGTCTCTCCTCCCCATCCCCCCCAACCGAACAACCTTTACATGGAAACTCAGTTGGAAGGTTTACAAGATCATTGTGTTTTGTCGTGAAGTTTCCGAGCCACTCCTTTAATTCTGCCATTTATCCCTCCAGGTTGGAACGTGCAGGTCAAGCGATGCCTATCCCATCAGTGACATTCTCTGGTACAAGAGTGGCAGAGAGGTGGTTGCCAATGGAAACGGTAAAGAAACTAGCAGTTCCTTTAGCTTCACTGTCGCAGAGCAAAGAAAAGGCTTCAGGTCGGTACAAAGCCCCTTCACAACCTCTGACGCCTCGCTTTGTGCAGCCAGTGTCATGAGTTCATGGTTGTTGTGTCGAAACTGCAGCCAAAAAGGGACTCCACCAGCAACCAGATAATCCACTGTTAGTTCAAGTTCAAGTTTACTTTCACTTTTGTTGCTGGTACACTGAAAACGGTTCTTTCTGGAGCAGGTCCAGCAATTCATCGGTAACGTGCATAAAGCAGTAGAAAAGCACAATTAATGAGTAATGGTAAATATTTTATTGTCATACACAGTTTACAACGTGCATCTGCACCGAAATTCTTACTTGGTGCAGCTCAACGGGGACTTTGTAATAAAATACTACAGTAGTATATTTAATTGTTTTAAAAGGTTGCAATGAACACAAAAGATTGGGAATAAACATTCACATTTACCGTAGTGCAGGAAAGTGGCTGCCCTTGTCCAGACAAAGCTCTTGTGGGGTGGGAACAGACCCTAATCTGTTTAACAAGTAGAGGTGGTGATCTTCAGGCTTCAGCAACAGCAACATGACATCACTGGGGTGTCATTCAGGAGCCTGATGGCTGCAGGGAAGAAGCTGTCTTTGAAACGTTTGGTCCGCAATCTCGTACTCTTGCATTTCTCCCCATTGTGTGGGGGGGGGGGGGTGTTGGTGGTGGAGAAGAGAGCGTCCGGGGTAGGATGGGTCCTTGAGCGTGTCAGCTGCATTTCCGAGGGACCAGGAGGTGTTCAGTAAGTTGCCTAATCTCCCTCAATAAAAAATCTCTGTCGCTTTTCAGTCTCCAATTTGTGCCCAGAGATTTGTTGTAACTCTACAGAACTCTGGTGAGACTGCACTTGGAGTATTGTGTTCAGTTCTGGTCACCTCATTACAGATTACACACACACACACTCTCACACACACACACACACACACACACACACACACACACACACACACACACACACACACACACACCCACACACACACTTGCTCTCTCTCACACACACATGCGCCCACACACACACACACACACACACTCTCACATACACACTTAATAGGAGTCACGTGATGGAGTAGTGGCCAGTAGGAGAATACCAGTCCTCTCCAGAAAAGAAGAAATAAAGTGAAGAAAACACAAAGTTCAAGAAACACAAAACATAACAAATAAAAGATAAAGTTGTGGAGAAAAAAAAAGAAAATGGCACCCAAGAAGGAAAAAGCAAAAACAATGGGAAAAAAAGACGCCGGAAGAGAAAGGAAAAGGCCTTACCTGCATGAAGAGGCAGGGAGCTGTCGAGGAGAGAGGAGCCCCCGCTCCCCGAGGTTAGTGGCGACCCCGCAGAGTCGCGATCTCCCGACCGTGGGACTGCAAAAATGGCTCTCTGAGCCAAACAGAAGTGCTCAATGCACACACTAGTGGAAAAAAAACACCGACGGGAGGGGGGCCCAGCTGAGGAGTGAACTTACACAGCGCGACCAGCTGAGAGATGCCCACAGCAGGGCTCTCAGCTGAAAGGAGAGGAAAGGGAGTGATAGGAAAGAAGAGCAGCAACAGGAGGCCCAAAAGATGAGTTGCCCAGAAGAAGAGGACCAACAGCAAGAAGCCAAGCAAGAAGACGCCCAGCAAAGTGAGACAAGCAACTCATCAGGAAAGTCAGAAGAGACACAGATACAAGGAAGAGAAGTAGACACAAACACAGGTACAGACAGAAGAAGAGGAAGACCAAACTCTGCACAGAGGAATAGAAGGTAAAATAGATGGACAGTATATAGATGTTTTTAAAATTTCAAGAACAAATGAGAGCATTAAAAGAATGGTTGACAGTAGAATTTAGTGAAATGAAAAAAAAAAATGAAGTACAGAAGAAAAAGTGAGTAGATTAGAGCTGGTCATGACAGAAATAGGGAAAAGATTAGAAAATGTGGAAGAACGAGAAACGGCTGTAGAAATGGAAGTGAACGACTGAAGAGGAAAATTGGAAGACAGTGGCAAAAAAGTTAGTCACAAGAGTTATTAGCCCAGAAAATTTATATAATGGAAAACTATAGTAGGCAAAACAATATAAAAATAGTAGGCCTAAAGGAAGATGAAGAAGGCACATATATGAAGGAATTTATAAAAGAATGGATCCCAAAGGTCCTGGGAATGACAGAAATGCAGGAAGGAATGGAAATAGAAAGGGCCCACAGAACATTAGTCCCGAAACCACAGTCACAACAAAAACCAAGATCCGTTTTAGTAGAATTTCTGAGAAAATATACTGGAGCGGGCAAGGAATAAAATTAGAGAAGACAAAAACCAATTGGAATACAAGGGTCAAAAAATATTTTTTTACCCAGACGTAAATTTTGAACTCTTAAAGAAGAGAAAGGAGTTTAACATTGCAAAAACGGTCCTATGGAAAAAAGCATATACATTTATGTTAAGGCATCCAGCAGTGCTAAAAATATTTATCCTGGGGGAGCAAAACAGACTGCTCTCGGATCCAGAGAAAGCACGAGAATTTGCATTGTATAATGGACCATTGGTGAAAGCACGAGAATTTGCATTGTATAATGGACCATTGGTGAAGGTGACAGTAAATAGATATGTATTAAACCAACTTAAATTAAATAGGTCAACAAGGCAGGGATGTCCATTATCTCCCTCACTGTTCACTTTAGCAATAGAACCATTGGCAGAACTGATAAGAACAGAAAATAAAATAAAAGGGATAAAAATGAAAAAGGAGTATAAAATCAGTTTATTTGCAGATGACATCATAGTTTACTTAACAGGAGAGATGAAGAGATGTAACAAGAACGAAGAACGATAACAAAATACATATAAAGATGTAAAAATAATGTATAAGTAAGAACTAAAGAAGGGAAAGAAAAGGGAAGTAAGGGGGAAGGGAAAAAAAAGGAGGGGAAAAAAACTGTTGTAATGTGAGGATAAAAGTCTTTTCTGGAGGGGGTTGGGTGGGAGAGAATAACAGTCACTGGGAAATCAGTTGACACTTGCGAGTGTGTTCGCAATCCAAATGGAGAGGGGAGTTGTGGTTGCCCGGCAAGGGACAAGGGGCGACTCAGAGAGGGGGGGACACTTGGGGTTAAGGGAATTTTAGATGTGGGAGTTGTTGAAGTATTTTCTGTTTTAAAAGTGTTGTCATACATTGAATTCAAAAAGGGAAAACTGAGAGATGAGAATGGGGAAAAGGGGGATGGTGGTGGTGAGGAAGCAGAAATGAGGTGTAAACAGAGTATGAGATGGCCATGTTGAACTATATAAATATTAATGGGATACATAACCAAATCAAAAGGAAGAGGCTATTAAATTTTTCTGAAAAAAGAAAAAATAGATATAGCATTTGTGCAGGAAACGCATCTAACTGAAGTGGAACATAACAAATTAAGGAGAGACTGGGTAGGGAAATAGTAAGTACAGTAAAAGAACTAGCAACAAGGGAAGATACAACAAAAAGAAGAGAATTGACGGACAAAAGAATAAATTATTAAACATTACAAACGTATAAGGTGGAGAAGAACATAATGAAAATAAAGCAAAAGTATTACGAGCTAGGAGAAAAAATGCACAAAATATTAGCCTGGCAACTTTAAACAGAACAAGCTAAAAGAACTGTGTTGGCATCAAGGAAAAAGGACAAATAAATTACATATAATCCAATGGAGATTAATGAGAACTTTAAGGAATTTTATGAACAATTATACCAAACTGAGAACGAGGGGAAAGAAGACAAAATAGATGAGTTTTGAGCTAAAATTGAACGCTGAAATTGCAAGAAGAGGAGCAAACCAAGCTGATAAAACCATTTGAAATAGAGGAAATACAGGATATATTAAAAAAGCTTCCAAACAATAAAACTCCTGGAGAGGATGGACTTCCAATAGAATTCTATAAAACATTTAAAGAGTTATTAATTCCTCCTCTCCTGGAAGGAACCAGATAGAAGAAACACAAAACTTACCTGATTCATGTAAGACAGCAATAATTACAGTTTATACCAAACACGGGGAAGGATCCACTAACACCACCATCATATAGACCAATATCTCTACTTAATTCAGATTATAAGATAATAGCAAAACTATTAGCAAACAGATTGGCAGACTGTGTACCAAAAATAGTAAAACAAGATCAAACTGGATTTATTAAGAAAAGATGAACAGCAGATAATGTCTACAAGTTCATTAATTTAATCCATGCAGTTCGAGGAAATAAGATACCAACAGTGGTGGTTGCTTTAGATGCAGAAACAGCTTTTGACAGGGTAGAATGGAATTATTTATTCAAAATATTACGGAGGTTCAACCTACCAGAAAAATATATTAATTGGATTAAAGCATTGTATAATGGACCATTGGTGAAGGTGACAGTAAATAGATATGTATTAAACCAACTTAAATTAAATAGGTCAACAAGGCAGGGATGTCCATTATCTCCCTCACTGTTCACTTTAGCAATAGAACCATTGGCAGAACTGATAAGAACAGAAAATAAAATAAAAGGGATAAAAATGAAAAAGGAGTATAAAATCAGTTTATTTGCAGATGACATCATAGTTTACTTAACAGAACCAGAAATATCAATGAAAGAATTACATAAGAAATTGAAGGAATATGGAGAAATATCGGGGTACAAGATCAACGCAAATAAAAGTGAAGTGATGCCAATAAATAATGCGGATTATGCAGAGTTTAAAAAAGAATCACCATTTTAATGGCAAATACAAGCAATCTGATACCTAGGTATTAGATTAGATAATAATTTAAGCCACCTGTACAAATTAAATTATCAGCCATTAATGAAGAAATTACAGGATGACTTAGAACATTGGAAAGAATTACCACTAACGTTGATAGGGAGGGTAAATTGCATTAAAATGAATGTCTTCCCAAGGATACAATCCTTATTTCAATCGTTACCAATTCCCTTAATAGAGAAATTCTTCAATGAACTAAAGAGAATAATAAGAAAATTCTTATGGAAAGGGGGGAAACCGAGGATAGCGTTAGATAAATTAACAGAATGGTACAAACAAGGTGGTTTGCAGTTACAAAACTTTAAAAATTATTATAGAGCAGCACAATTAAGGTATCTATCAGATTTTTACCAGACAAGGGAAAAACCAGATTGGACCAAGGTAGAGCTAGATAAAATAGGGGAGAAGGTACCGGACATATACTTTATAAGTGGGATGAAAAACTGGTGCAATATAGAAGTTCACCAGTACTGCATCATTTACTCAATATATGAAAGAAGATTCACTTAGAAAAGAAAAAAAAAACAAATTACCAACTACCAAAATTATTATTGACGCAAAATCAACTAATCCCTTTTACAATAGACAACCTTTCCTTTAGAGAATGGGAGAGAAAAGGAATTAAAAGAATAGAAAATTGTATTTTGGGAAATAATTTATTAACATTTGAACAAATTAAGTACAAATATGGAATAACTCACGGTACAATGTTTGCATACCATCAACTGAAAACCTACTTAAAGGATAAATTGGGAAGCAGACTGAGATTACCAGAAGGAAGCAGCTTTGAATATGTGATTACAGAAACAATGATAATGAAAAGATTTATAACAAACATGTACATCAAGCTGTAAGAGAAGGAAAATGATGAAATAAGCTATGAACCAAAACAAAAGTGGGAAAAAGATTTAAACATAAAGATAAAAAATGAAATATGGGAAAAGTTATGCTCTGGAACTATGAAGAATATAATAAACACGAGGTTACGCATGATACAATATAATTGGTTACACAGGTTACATATCACGCCCCAAAAGTTAAATAAATGGGACCCAACCGTATCAGACAAATGTTTTCGCTGTAAGAAGGAAATGGGAACAACAGTACATGCAATTTGGGCATGTGAGAAAGTGGAAAAGTTTTGGGAAGATCTAAATCAGGTATTAAATAAAATCACAAAAAGTAACATACCAAAAAATCCAAAGAATTAGGCCTCAAACTGGATGAAGCGCAAAAAAGATTTATTGTGATAGCCTTAGCAGTAGCAAAAAAATGTATAATGTCAACTTGGAAATCAGAAGAGAGGCTGAGAATACAGCAATGGTACATGGAAATGAATAAAAGTATTCCATTGGAAAAAATAACATATAATTTAAAAAATAAAGTTACAGTATTCGAACAAATTTGGGAACCGTACATGGAACACATCAGATGGAGCCTACCATGGACCTCCACCCCCTAAAATGATAGAATGAGAAGACGACGAAATGAACTGACCCAGTGTGTAAAAGTAGATGACACAATTTTCTTGTTTATTTTCATTGTGTGATGACGTTGTTTAATGGGTTTATTGTATTGCATATGTTGAATATTTAATGGGTTTGGAGGGGGTGGGAAGGGAGGGGGGGGGGAAAGGTGAGAAAATGCTACTGTGTATATTTGAGGGAAATGTTTGTATGTATTTTGATTGATATGGTTCATAGTATGAAAAATTAAAATTTAAAAAAAAAACACACTTACACACACATGCCCGCACACACAGTCTCGCACACACAGTCTCTCACACACACATACATTCTCTCTCACAAACCCCCACCCCCCCTCTCTCTCACGCACCCCCTCCACCCCCTCTCTCTCTCTCTCTCTCTCTCTCTCTCTCTCTCTCTCACACACTCACTCAAAGAGACCAACTGCTGTGTATAAACCAGTTTAGAAACAAAATATGATTTGCCTTCAAGGGTTAAACAGATGAGACAGCTGAAAGCACAATCTGCACACTTCACAGTGACCTTTATTGTTGGATGGCGGCCACCTCTATCTGTCTCGGATCCAGCCTCTGAGTCATCCCACTCTGTCCCTATCTGTCTGCTACATCGGCCTTTCTGGTGTTTATGAACAAGGTGAAGAGATGTTGTCTACGCTCCCATTCCTTACCTTTATTTGCTGTGTTCTCATTCATTGTTTGCTCCAGACCTCTCAGTGTAGGCCCCACTTGTATCTCTCTGACTCTGTCCACACTAGCCTCATTGTCCAACTGTCCGGTCTGGTGTGAACGGTTAGTTGGAAAATACCTCCAAATGAACAATGCTTGCCTGGAAATTGTTTTGAAATGCGAAAGTCTGCAGACACTGCAATTGTAGTAAAAACACCAAAATGCTGGAGGAACCCGGCCGGTCTCACAGCGTACAGAGGAGGTGAAGATATATCACTGACGTTTCGGGCCTGAGGCCTTCCTCAAAGGGGACAAGTTTAGGGGGAACTTCTTCACACAGAGAGTGGTGGTGGTGTGGCACAAGCTGAGGTGGTGAATGCGGGCTCAACTTTAACATTTAAGAGGTACTTGGACAGGTACGTGGATGGGAGGGGGATTGAGGGATATGGACTGGGTGCAGGTCAGTGGGACTAGGGCAGAAAAATAGTTCAGCACAGATGAGAAGGGCCGAAGGGGACTGTTTCTGTGCTGTCAGGTTCTATGGTTCTAAGAATATGAAATAACCCTACAAAAGTGAGCAGACCCTCTGTGGATGATACAATCAGACGATCGTAAATCCATGTGGGGCTGCGGATGTTTTTAAAGATACACAGGTATGTTTTTCCATGGTTTCAAATGTTTATCTCTTTTTAATGTCCTACCTCTATATTTCCAGACACACTGATCAAGATTCATATTATTAAGAACCAGAACACAAATCTTTACACAACAGTGTCAACACTTCACTATAAACTCAGCAAGAGGGATACAAATGCAGAGTTTGTCTGTGAGGCAGTTCACCCGTCCCATGGAGAGAGCGAGGTGCTGAGATCCCGATCCATCCACGTTGATGTTCACTGTAAGTATCAACTCTTATTGCTTCGTGCAGGTCAGGAGGTCTAGCCCCTAAACGGCGGATGTACACCTCAAGTCATCCAATTCTACAAGTACAACCCGATGAAACAGCATTCTCCGGTTCTTGGGGCAAAACCACCAGACATAACACAGACAAACAGTACATATGCAGGACAATATTCATCAATACAAGTCAATAATGTTTTGTATATATGAGAATCTCGGAGGGTCAGTGTGGGCGGTTCCTTTGGTCGTTCAGCATCCTCACTGCCCGAGGGAAGAAGCTGTTCCTCATCCTGGTGGTGCTGGCTCTGAGCCTCCTGTATCTCTTCCCCGATGGGAGCCGGTGAAAGATGCTGAAGGGGTCCTCAAGAAGGTAAATGGGGTGTTGGGCTTCATTGATAGAAGGAATTACTTTAGGAACAGGAACCCAACTGTGCTGTCAATCGTATTGAACGGCAGAGAGGGCTTGACGGGCTGGATGGCCAACTCCTGCTCCTATTATGCAAGTGATTTAACAGTATGGGCCCCAATCCCACACCCCCTGCTGCTCAGACTTGCAGAGCGAGTACGTTTGGGTAAGAGGGGGGAGATGTGGTTGAGAATCCTCTCTAACTTGGGTTGTGTGACTGGATTGGGCGAGGCTGTTGTGGGACATTACCAACAGAGAGGGTTCAGGAATGTACTCAAAGCCTCTGTGAAGGAAAGCAGCCACCCCCCTTCCACCGACAATCAAAAAGACGGCTCACCTGCAGCTATACTGAGGCGTTTGAGGAGATTCAGTCTGTCATCAAAGACACTCGCAAACTTCTACAGGTGGACTGTGGAGAGCATCCTAGCCAGTTGCATCACTGCCTGGTATGGAGGCACCAAAACTCAGGACAGGAATAAACTCCAGAGGGTTGTTAACTTGGCCTGAGATCACAGGGCACCAGACCACTCCACTGAGGACGTCGATATGAGGTGGTATCTCTATCCTCAAGAACCCCACCACCCAGGCCATGCCCTCTTCACTCTGCTACCATCAGGGAAAAGGCCCAGGAGCCTGAAGATGAGCACCCAGCGGCACAAGGATGGCTTCTTCCCCCCCCCCACCCGCCATCAGATACCCGAATAGGCAACGAACCCCAGACACGGCCTCACCCTCTCTTCTTTTTGCCCCGATGCATTTATTTCTCCAATGCAATTTTAAAGTTTGCTCTGTGACATTGCTGCAAAACAATAAATTTCGTGACGTGTTCATAGCAATAAATTCTGATACTCTCTTAATTAGCATGAAGAAGCTGGGTCACTTCTGACCGTCCAGCACCAACAGGGCTGCTGGCTACAGTAATCCACTGGGACCGAACCTGGTTCACCCCCCCTTTTCATTCGCAGATGACTTGGAGCAGGTCGTGATAAAAATGGAGCCCTCCTGTGACGTGCTGAAAGAAGGCGAGACGGTTAACCTGCACTGTGTTGCTGACACCAACCCTCCACCAATTTCATACCTGTGGGAAAAGGATGTAAGTGGGAAAGGATATTCATGACCCAGGATCGTGCTACAGTCATGTAATAAGGAGGTGTAATATTACATAAAATTACCTTTAGTTCACTGTAACGCAGATTCACCATCAGCCAAATTGCCCGATGCCTCTTACAGTCAGAGAAAGAGAGAGTCTCCATCCCCCCCACCCCCGCGGGTCATCAATGTCCATTGATTCGCCTCCAGCTTCCGCGGCCTCTGCAGCCGTGCAGAGCCCAGCCCAAACCTTCGGACCCCCGAGCCCAGATCTGAACTCCTAGCGCGGTCAGGACCCCTCCAGCGCCTCCCACCCCCATCTCCGTTCCGATGCCTGGTACGGAAATGCTGGAGGAGCTCGGCTCATCTCGCAGCGACCCTTGGAGCTGAAAATGGGCTACTGACATTTTGGGCCTGGAGCCTGGCTCAAGGTGACCCCGAGGAAGGGGCTCAGGCCCGAAACGTCAGTGATGTGTCTGTACCCTCCCGTGGACGCTGCGAGTCTGGCCAAGATCTTCCGGCATCTTGGTTCAGCCCTCTTCCAGCTCGATTTTAAATCTACCCCCTCTGATAGGACAGATGGGCTGTGGAGAGATTTGGTTTCAGGCCCTTGCCCGTGATCCAATCCTAGTCCGCTCCCACTGAGAGCATCAGCCCACACTTCCCTCTCTGCCCACATCCTCTGTTACATAGTCAGGACACCACAGCACAGTGCAGGCCAACCCAAAAATCTACCTTGTAACTGATGCACCTTCAGGAGAGTGTTGTGGAGTGTAATTCACTAGAGAACACAACACACCCCTACTGTTCAACCATCCTGCAATGAGATGCAGGGGGCTGTGTAACAGCCACCTTTATCAGGAACCTGTGGGGAGGGGCCAATAGACGTGCTGGACCAGATAATTATACATTAAATAACCCTCTATTTTTCTTCCATCCAAGAATCTCTTAAACACCCCTAATGTTCCAGCCTCCACCACCACCCCCAGCAATGTATTCTAGGCCCCCACAACTCTCAGTGTAAAAACATACCCCTGACGTCTCCCCTTCACTTTAGATGGACGATCCCCTGGTGTTTGCTCTTCCCATCCTGGGGAAACAGGCGCTGACCGTCCGCCCTACCCTTGCCTCTCAGGATTAAGTCACCTCTCATCCTTCTGCGCTCCCTGGCCCCGTGGTGATGTTGGTAGGGGACAATGCTAACCGTTGGATCTGGGTCGCAGGGGAAGAGGCTGGGGACCTCAGCCCACTACACCATTGAGTCAGTGAGCAAGAGGGAGGAAGGTGTTTACCGGTGCAGCATCATGGACTTCAACTTCAATTTGCGGTCAGCGGTGAGGATGGTCAGAGTAGAAGGTAAACTCGTCCTCCTCCATCTCCACCCTTTTGTAAAGCAATCCCTTACTCACCACTGAGGGATGTTTTTTTTTGTTTTTTTTTTAAATTTTTTATTTTTCACACCATAAATCACATTAACCATAATACACACTTTTTCCTTTTCACACATATACAGTGACATTTTCTCCCCCCCCCCCTCCTCCCAACCCACCCCCCCCCACCCCCCCCTCCCATCCATTTAAGGTATACAATCTAGGATACATTAAACCAGTCAGACAATGTTGTCACTCAAAAAAAATACACCAGAAATTCTACTGAGTCCATTGTTTTCTTTCCTTCTCCTTCCATCAACTTAGGTAATGATTGTCCCCGGTAGGTTTTCGCTATTGTATTTAATGTAAGGCTCCCATACTTGTTCGAATATTTCAATATTATTTCTTAAACTATATGTTATTTTTTCTAATGGAATACATTTATTCATTTCTATATACCATTGTTGTATTTTCAAATTATCTTCCAATTTCCAGGTTGACATAATACATTTTTTTGCTACGGCTAGAGCTATCTTAACAAATCTTTTTTGTGCATCCTCCAAATCAATTCCAAATTCTTTGTTTTTTATGTTACTTAGGAGAAAGATCTCTGGATTCTTTGGTATATTGTTTTCTGTTATTTTATTTAATATCTGATTGAGATCTTCCCAAAATTTTTCTACTTTTTCACATGTCCAGATTGCATGAATTGTTGTTCCCATTTCTTTTTTACATCGAAAACATCTATCAGATACTGTTGGGTCCCATTTATTTAACTTTTGAGGTGTAATGTATAGCCTGTGTAACCAGTTATATTGTATCATACGTTCACAGAGGGATGTTTAAGGTGGAACGTGAGTGGGGGAAAAAAGGTTGGGAGCCCCCAATCTAAACAAGCAGGAGAAAACACTGGCGGGAAGAGGTTTCAGGATGTCCACAAGATTCCTTCATTAAAACCAAAACATAATATTACACAAAACCTTTAATGTACCATAAGGCAGACAAAGATTCATCATCACGGAGAGAGGGGGCAGGTTAGAGGGGATTATGTAGGAAGGAGTTGTAGAGGTTGGAAGCAAGTTGTAGGAAAGGGGGTAGAGGGGTCTGTGGTGTCAGGGAAGGCTGTAGAGGCTCAGGGAGGGGGGCAGAGGCAGGAGTGTAGGCACTGGATCGAGGTAGAGAGGATGGTGACTTGGGCTGTGGGCAGCGGGGTGGGGGGGGAGAGATTCACCATGCAGTGGAGATTGGAGGGGGGAGAAGAAAGATAGGGAGGGGAGCAGGAGTTTGGAGGGGTGTCCAGGGGGAGGTTACGGTGGGGGGAGGGGGTGTAGGGCCCAGGTTGAGGTTACAGAGAGGGGGGTGAGGGGGCTGGAGAGGTGTAGGGCCCAGGTTGAGGTTACAGGGAGAGGAGGGTGTAGGGCCCAGGGGAATGGTTACAGGGAGAGGAGGAGGATGTAGGGGCTGGAGGGGTATAGGGGCCCAGGGGGAGGTTATGGGGGTGGGGGGTGGGAGCTGGATGGGTGTAGGGCCCAGGGGAATGGTTACAGGGAGAGGAGGGGGATGTAGGGGCTGGAGGGGTGTAGGGGCCCAGGGGGAGGTTATGGGGGTGGGGGGGTGGGAGCTGGATGGGTGTAGGGCCCAGGGAGAGGTTACAGGGAGGGGGTGGTGTGGGAACTGGAGGGGTGTAGAGCCCAGGGGGAGTATTACAGGGAGGGAGGGGGGTGTGGGAGCTGAAGGGATGTAGGGCCCTGGTGGAGGTTACAGGGAGAGGGAGGTGTAGGGACTGGAGGGGCGTAGGGCCCAGGGAAAAGGTTACAGGGAGAGGAGGGGGATGTAGGGGCTGGAGGGGAATTATGGGTGGGAGGTAGTAGGGACCGGGGAGGTTATGGGAGGGGGGAGGAGTGTGGGGCCTACTCAGAGGTTATGGGTAGAGGGGGGGTGAGGCGTCTGGTGGGGATGTTATTGATAGAGGGGGGTATAGGGACCATGGGGAAGTTACAGGGGAGGGGAGGGGAGTGTGGGTCCTTCGGAGAGGTTATGGGTAGGGGGGTTGTGGTTTAGGGGTAACAGAGAGTTACCAGGATGAGAATTTGGAAAAGGGGCCATCATTTAACCGGGACCCTGTTTCGTGTTCACTGAGAGTTTCCTTTGTTTCCTTACAGCAGGAGCAAATAACAATGAGTTGGAAGGGGGAAGAGGTAACTTTCATTGAAGAGACACCTGTGGCCTGTGCTGGGCTCCTGGGGTAACAATGGAACAGTTTTAGTGGAAGGGGGTCCTCAACGATTTTGGGCACCCTCTTCAGACAACGATCCCGGTAGATCACATCAATGGGAGGTGGGGGAGGGAGACACCAGTGATCCTCTCTGTTAGTCCCGTGGATTGACCCCCGATCCATTTCCCTGCAGTAACCATACCCGCACTGAGACGCAGCTGGTCAGGGTGCTCTTGATCGAAGGTTGACGTGACAGTTGCCGGTAGCCTTGCCCAACTCGGTCCTCTCAGGAAGGGCAGTCACTGTTGAACCTGAAGCAGGCCCAAGGCCCCATTGCCCCATGCCGACTTCATTGTTGACCTGAGCTAGTCCTGTTTGCTCGTCCCTCGAAACCTAAGACTGATGACAGTGTTGAGATAGCTCAGGAATATATGGAGCACCCACCCACTCCAACTTGGGTCACTCTTCCAAATTCAAGAGGGGGAATGCAAGCGTTGTAATGGCACAATCGGTGAGAAATGATGGCGTCCAGCCATGGAGGGGATTTAAGTAATGCTTTATTATTTCTTTGATTGAACAGGTCTCTATCTTGCTGCAGAGAACAATTCAAGAGGTAAGGAACACCTAAGGTCTGTACTTGCGACACTTCACTTGCATGTTCACAGGAGTCGCGACTCCCATGGTGGCCTTGTCTACGTCAGAGAGACTTCCAGATTCTTTCTCTGTGTCTGCAATGTGACGGGGATCTACCGGTGGCCGACCATTCATTCCGTGCCCCACTCCCACACCGAGACATCTGCCCATGGCCTCATGCACTGTCCCACCAAGACCACCCGTAAATTGGAGGAACAACATCTGATGTTCCGTCTGGGCCCCCTCCAACCAGATGGCATTAACATTTACTTCTCCGGTTTCTACTGGCCATACTTGTGTCAGCCCCAGGAACCGAGCCCATGGTTTTTGGTGTCGGCCCCGGGCACCGAGTCCACGGTTTCTGGTGTTGGTCCTGGAAACCGAGCCCGTGGTTTCCAGTGTCGGTCCCGGGAACCTAGCCCATGGCTTTTGGTGTCAGCCCTGGGCACCGACCCTGTGGTTTCTGGTGTCGGTCCCGGGAACCTAGCCCATGGTTTTTGGTGTCGGCCCTGGGCACCGAGTCCGTGGTTTCCGGTGTCAGTCCCAGTAACTGAGCCCATGGTTTTCAGTGTCAGCCCCAGGCACCGAGCCTGTGGTTTTCGATCTCAGCCCCGGGCACCGAGTCTGTGGTTTCTGAAACATGACCTCTTGTCTCTTTCTCCACCTCATTCCCAGTCCCTTGTATTGTAAAAATCCCTGTAATCCGGAATTCAAGCAGCCAACAGCCTCAAGCAACTGGCATTAAAAACATCTCAGGAATAGGTAGAAAACCGTAGTCGCCCCCTGGTGGTTCGTTCACCAAATTACACAACACACAATCTCGAGCGGATGCCGGTTACCGGGGGTTTACTGCCCTTTCCATCGAGCTCCATCGTCACCACTCGCTGATCGTCCCCACTGGGAAATTATTTCTCCAGCTGAATCCATTCAACCTGACGTAAGTCCTCTGTCCCACTTCCTCACTGTGAGTCGCTCTCTGTCTCTGACTCTGCTTCACCAGGACACATCTGTACAAGGTCAAGTTTACTGTTGTCCGATTGTACAAGCACACATGAACACACACACACACATTCACACACACAGTCACTCACACACACACACAATCACACATACTCTTACACACACACATACACTCGCACAAACACACTCACACACACATACGCTCACACACACATATACTCACACACATACACTCACACACACAATCACACTCTTACACACTCACACACAATCACACATACTCTTGCACACAATCACACACACTCACAATCATACTCTTACACATACATACACTCACACAATCACACATACTCTTACATACTCACACACACACATACACACACACGTACACACTCACACACACAATCACACACATACACTCACACACAAACACATACACACACATACTCTTACACACACACACACACTTTCACACACATATACACACACACACACACACACACACACATTTATACACACACACACACACACTCTCTCAGACCCATTTTTTAATAAGGAATACAGCACGGTAATGGGCCCTCTTAGCCCACCAGTCCGTGCCATCCAATTACCCGACAACCCCCATACGTTTTGAAGAGTGTGGGAGGAAACTGGAGCCATCGGAGAAAACCCACACAGACACGGAGAGAACGTAAAGACTCCTTACAGACAGTGCGGGACTCGAACCCCGGTCACTGGTGCTGTAACCGTGTTACCGTGTGAACCGCCCCCCCCCACCACTAACCGTGGAGTGTTTGTGTGAGCTGATCCTTTGACTGTTCAGCGAAGTGTTCATGATCTCACCCCATTGTTCTCAACGTGCCTTTCCCCACATCACACCCTTACAAAAATATCTTACAATTCATCAGATGTGTTCAATGTTAAATAGGAAGTAGATTGGGGAAAGGAGCAGATTTTATGTAGGGTGGCGGGACAAAGAGAGGTTGAGAGAGCGAGGTGGTTGGAGTCACGGCCACCCATGGTGGGATTGAGGGGGAGAAGGGGCTCTCAAGCCAATGAACCCTGGGGAGGATGTGGGGGCAATTGGGATGGGGTGGGTGGCCAACAGCAGGCAGGAGAGACCTGTATTTGGTACATTTGCAGAGAGCAGTGGTGGACGGAAAGTATCTGCCTGGAGGTCAGTGATTAGTGGAGGGGTTGCAGGGATCTGTTCTGGGACCCCTGCTCTTTGTAATCTTTATAAATTACCTGGATGAAGAGGCGGAAGGATGGGTCAGTGTTTCTGGATGGTACGAAGGTTGGAGGAGTTGTGGATGGAGTTGAATGTTGTCAAAGGTTTCAACAGGATAGGGACAGGATGCAGAGTTGGGCAGAGAAGTGGCAGATGGAGTTCAATCTGGATAAGTGTAAGGTGATGTATTTTGGAAGGACAAACCATTAACCAGGGTTAATGGTTGGTTACTTAACAGTGTAGTTGAACAGAGGGACCTTGGATTCAAATTCACATATCCCTCAAGGTCACTGCACAGGTTGACAAGATCATTCAGAAGGCCTATGGGATGCTGGGCTTCATTAGTCAGGGTTCTGGAGTTGAGAGGTCATGTTGCAGCTCGACAAATCTCTAGTGAGACGACACTTGGAATATTGTGTTCAGTTCTGGTCACCTCATTACAGGAAGGATGTGAAAGCTGTGGAGAGGGGCCAGATGTTCACCAGGATGTTGTCTGGATTTGAAATGTCTTATGAGGCAAGGTTAGAGCTGGGACTTTTCTCTTTGGAGCGTAGAAAGATGAAAGGAGAATTAATAGAGGTCTACACGATTCTGAGAGGCATAGATAAGGTGGACGGTCAGCTACTGTTTCCCAGGGCGGGAGCAGCAAACACCAGAGGACATCTGCACAAAGTGAAGGGGGGGAAGTTTAGAGGAGACGTCAGGGGTAAATTTTTTCACAGGAAGTTGAGGGGGCCTGGAATGCCTTGCCAGGGCAGGTGGTGGAGGCTGGAACATTAGGGGCATTTAATAGACTTTCAGGCACATGGATGGAAGAGAAATAGAGGGTTATGGGGTGGGGAGGGGTACGGCTGGCACAGCACCGTGTACAGAGGCTGGTACTGTGCTGTGTGGTGTCTTTGTTCGAAGCAGGAAGATGTCAGAAACGTCAGAAGGTGCAAGGCTGGGGAGATAGGCCAGGCTGAGCCACATTCTTTTGGTAGGTAGATGTGGGTAGGGCTGAAGGGCGTGTACTGTTGTATGGCCCCTGAAATGGTTGTGAATTTTGTTTACAGCTCATCTCGGAGGGAATAAGAAGCGACTGAACAAGGCAGGGATGGTTATTGGGATCATTGCAACACTCACCCTTGTCATATTCTTCATGTTCATCGCATATTACATGAGCTACTATCGGAAGGAGAAAGAGAAGTGAGTGAACTTTCCACCTTCCCTCGGACCTGGAGAATGGTTCAGACAGACCCCACCACTTCTGCCAGTCGGCACCGCCCTCCCCGTCCCTTCCTGTCACACACTCTGACCCTGCTCCCTCCTGCGTTGGTGTGAGCCCTTCTCCACATATGGGGAGGTGGTCACGATTCCCGGACCAGACGGCCCACTGCAGCTCCCCGCGTCTGGTCCTTGACCCTGTCTGCGTTGTAAGTCAAACCAGGTCATTGGTGTGGACCATCCTCCCCTCCCCTCTGCACCACCCCTCCCACAGGGTCACACCCTCCCCTAAGCCCCTTCCCTCCCACTCGGGGTCACTCCCCTCCCCTTGGGATCTCAGCTCCCCCTCCCTGATCACCCCCTCCTCGGGGTAACTCCCCCCCCCCCACATTACCCCACCTCAAGAAGACTAACCTTCACCTGGTGATCTCAAATCCCACCTCAGGATCACCCCCCCCCACCTCAGGGACCTACCCTTCACCTCAGGGAAACCACCTCTCACCTCAGGGAGGCCACCCCAAACCTGAGGGAAACCACCCCCAACCTGAGGGAGAATAACCTTTACCTGGGGATCTACCCCCCCACCTCAGGGACCCACTTCCCACCTCGGGGAGACCACCCCCCATCTCAGGGTGCCACTCCTCAACCAGAATTGCACCGGAATCTGCCGGGAGGCTGCTTGGTCCATCCTGTCTGTGCAGGTTCAAACAAAACTTCCCAATGCAGCCTGACCGTCCAAGTGTGAGTGAAGCCAAGGTGCAGACTTCACCCAGAGTCCGGACACTGGAGGTCGGAGGATCTGGGAGAGAGGCCTGAGGAATCGTGTGTACTGCGCGGGTGACGGTGGGAGAGGGGAACCACACGTTGCAACGCCTCCAATATCTGGCCAATGTCCAACTCTTTCAGGAAACCTCTGGAGGATCTCGAGGAGAGAACGGCAATGGATGTGGAGACGGCCCCTTCTGCAACCGAAAAGGCGGAGGGTGAGGTGGGTGGTTTAATTTGCAGATGCATGGGGGGACGGTTCACAGTCAGAGTTGGACACGGGAGCTTTCCTCAACAGACCTGAATGTGTGGCCATTCCCTTATCCAGCCCCTTATTGTCTGGGATAACCAGAGGAGTTTAATTTTTATTTTAGTTTAATTTAGACATACAGCACGATAACAAGTCTGTACCACCCAATTAATCCCCCCCCCCTATGGAAACCTGATCTCATGAGGTCCCTTCACTATTCGGGGCTCCAAACGGTCCTTCCATTTCACCTGTGGGGGCCGTTCTACTGCAGAGTCTCCGACCTCAATGGGTTCAAAGAAAACCAAGTCGAGGCACGTGCTATCAATGATCAGTGGACTTTACTTACACACAGGGGGATTCACAAGAGGGCTCACACTCGCAGGCCAACCCAGAACCATGGCTTGGCTTCGTGGATGTAGATTTAGGAAGGGTTGTAGATGTAAGCCTGCCCTTCGAACCCGCACAGTGGGATTTTTTAGGTGGAGAACAGTGTGTGGAATACTGCCTCCACCCTGTACACCCAGGGTTTATCTGCCACGGCCCAGCTCGCTGGGATGGTGACAGCCGGGACCCGGGTCATAGGTGTTACGTCAGAGTGACCTTCTGAATGGGTGGCCTGACCAGACTAACGAGACCCATCTGCCTGGGTTTGAAATCAGAATTGTCCTTCCCTTAGTCTGGCCGCCAACCGAGGTGAACGAGCCCAGCCCACCCGTCCAGTTACACCGCCGGACTCTCGGTTGCGCCATGACATAGCAAACTCAGTGAAGACGGGGTGAGGGGATGGGGGGGGGGACACCGACAAGAAAGTGTCGCTACAGCCGCAGTGATGTAGTAGAGGCCATTTGCAGTGATCTCCTGCCTGGCTAGCCACGCGGCCACTACACTGAGAAAGGAGAGGCAATGGATTACGCATGCACTGTCCCTGGGTGAGCAAGGCACCAGGCCCGACCTTACCTGCCCCCAACCTGGAATAATACATAAATCACAACACACCAGGTGCAAGTAAATCGCCGTTCAACTCCTGATTGGGAACATGAGGGTTGTACACACAATACCACTGTGGAACGGGCTTCCGGAGGGAGTGGTTAAGGCAGGTACTTGCAACATTTCAGAAAAATTTGGATGGATCCATGGATGGGACGGATTTGGGAGGGACCAGAGTGGGTGGGACATTTTGGTCGGTGTTAAACTGACTTGCCCATGTGGCAGTCAGTGGGTCATCACCTGTGTGTACATTGGCTGCCATGAGTGGCTGCACCTCGCCCATATAATATTGGCTCTTGGTTCTCACGTGGAGTCTCTCTTTTTCACCTATCAGGTGTAACGAGCTACAGGAAGGAGCATCCATCCCTGCTGACACCATAACCGTCCAGACTGGAAGTCCTGCCAAAGATAACTTTATCAAGAAGGCGTCCAGTAGTTACCACCTGATCAAAGTGATTATCCAGTGATACTTTGCAGAACAGGCCTGCTCCAAACCTATGCTGTTACCGGCAGTTTTAAAATTATTTTTGTCCTACAAATAAAATGGGCGTTGAATATTTCTTTATTTCCCTCTCATGTTCAAGATTAAAGATTCCGTTATTGTCATGTAATAAAACAGGTCAAGGCCCGAAAATCCGGGCGGTTCGGTGATTGGATCGGCTTGGAGTTTCTGGACTTAAGGAGGAATAAAGACAAGATGTTGATTCACTGGTAAATACAGCGCACCTCATTTCTCACAACGGCAATTTTAAAGAAAAATAAATCAACAGGGCCGATCTCTTGTTACCGCTGGGCTGGTCACACGCAAAGCCCATTGAATTTTTAATGTTTGAGTTTTCTTGGGTTGTCCGAATTGCTGACAACCGGAATTTTGGACTTTACAAAATTGTCCGTCTGCTGTAAAGATTCGCCATCACTAGAAATTGCCCGGCGCCCCTTGTAGTCAGAGTATGAGCCCCCCACCCACCCCAGGGTCCCCTGAGTGTTTCCAGTCCCTGCAGCCTCACAGAGTCCAGTCTAAACCACCGCCAGCCCGAGTTCCAGATCGGAACCTCCGGCACGGTCGGGAACCTTCATCGCCCTGTCGCATCCTGGTTCCCCCTCAGCCCATCTCGAGCCGGTCCCCAGCAGCCCACTGGGGTCCACAGGTTCCTCGACTCGGGTCACCAACAGCCCCGCCGCTTGTGTGTTCTTCAGCCGCACTCTCCCCCTCCCCCGTTCCGCTGCGCTGGCACCGTCCCATGGGTCGTCACCTCTTCTTCCCCGGAGTCTGCAACCCCCTCGAGGCTGCAGGCACTGCCATCTTGGGCCCAGACCTCATGGTCGCGGTATTTTAGAATAAAACCATCGCGGGCTCCTTTAACAGGCCGTTTAAAGCCTGTAGGCGCTGTCGGCAGTTGGACCCTGTGGGGCAGCGCTATGTCTCTGTTCCCTGCTCTCCATGGGTCTGCTCTGGCAGCAGTACTGCCATTTTATTTACAGTACAGGACTGGTTACGTTCCCAGTTTGACTGCTCCAATTAGGATGAAGGTGGAAATGTTTAAATCAGTTGACTCTGAGGTGTAACAATTCAAACCTGAAAATTGTTCCCTTTTCTAATTCAACCTTGGAATGATTGAATCATTCCAGCAAGATCGACCGAGCATGAAGAAACGCAGCAGGGCAAACAGTGAACTTTATGGAGCAAAGATAAAGATACAGGCCAACATTACAGGCTTGTGCCCTTCATCAAGGGATGAGCAAAATGTCGGCAGGCGCCCGAACAAAATGGTGGGAGGAGGAACATGGTCCCACAGGGAGGAGATAATAGGTGGATAAGGGAGGGAGGGCACCACAGCAAACGGGGAGAGGGGGGACGGCTGTTCCTGAACCTGGTGGGCGGGAGTCTTGTGGCCCCGATACCCCTTTCCTGGTGGCAGCAGCAAGAACAGAGCGTGTGCTGGGTGATATAGATCCTTGACAATCGCCGCTGCTCTCCAACGGCAGCATTCCCCGTAGATGTTCTCGATAGTGGGGAGGGTTTTGCCCTCAACGTCCTGGACTGTGTTTAATGTGTTTGCCCGTGCTTTCCTGGACTGTGTTTAATGTATTTGCCCATGTTGCCCTGGGCTGCGTTTAATGTGTTTGACTGCGATGTCCTGGGCTGCGTTTAATTTATTTGCCCGTGCTGACCTGGGCTGCGTTTATGTATTTGCCCATGTTGCCCTGGGCTGCGTTTAATGTGTTTGCCTGTGTTGCCCTGGGCTGCGTTTAATGTGTTTGCCCAGGTGCTCTGACCATGAGGGGGCGCTAACTCCAAGGTCCTCCAACCGAGCAGGGGCGATGTCCGTCAGGTCCTCCAACCATTCCTGAAGGGGCGCTGTCCCCAGGGTCCTCCAACCGTGCGGCGTTGCGGTCCCCCCCCACCCCAGGCCCTCCGACTGTGCGGCGGCGGCGCTGTAGCGCGGGTCTTCCCACAGCCCAGCGGCACTGTCCTCCCAGACGTGGTCCTCCGGTCGAGCAGCGGCGCTGTCCGCCAGGTCCTCCCGCCTCAGTGCCCTGACGCCGGTGCTCTGTGCAGCCGTTTGTGACCGAGAGGAGGAGGGGAGCTGGGGCGGAAGGACATGGCAGCTGCCCCGCAGCCGCCGGGCCTGACCGTGGAGCAGGCCAAAGGTGAGTGGCCGGGCCCCCAGCTAGGCCTCGGGACGGGGCCCGGGGAGGGAGGCTGAGGTGAGGGCTCAGGGCCGGGTGGAGGCCTAATGGGTCACCCGGCGCCTAGTGGGTCACCCGGACCTCACCCGGGGCCTAGTGGGTCACCCGGGCCTCACCCGGGGCCTAGTGGGTCACCCGGGCCTCACCCGGGGCTTAGTTGATCACCTGGGGCCTAGTAGGTTACCCGGGGCCTAGTGGGTCACCCGGGGCTTAGTGGAGCAGGGCCGTCTCCACACCCGGGCTCACATGATAGACCCTGAGGCTCCTGTGCCTCAGGGCCAGGCTGAACCACTTCTTATTGGCCGTGGAAATAAATAAACTAACTGACTGCAGTACAAAGGCGGAACCCAGTCAGCCCTTAAATGAGTCCCTGTTTGAGTTTGTCGTTGAGGAGCCTGATGGTGGAGGGGCAGCAGCTGTTCCTGAACCGTGTGGCACCTATACCTCTTTCTCCATCACCGATACCACAGCCTGTGTGTTCTTCAGCCTCGGAGCCCTTCGCTGGCCTGCCGCCATGGTCACCGTCCCGTGGATCGTCTCCTCTGCTTCTCAAATGGAGGGGGGTGGCCTCCCCATTTTCTGGTGCCCTGCACCAGTCATCTGCGTCCCCGGACTCTGCAACCCCTCGAGACTGTGGGATTTTATACCACTGACCTGATCCTCCGACACAATCAGGTCAGCGCCCGAGGCCTTTCGTGAGCCCTTCTTTGTCCACAGCACCCTCTCGAATCCTGGCTCCAATGAGCCTGTCTCCAGCAGCCCGTGCGGGTCCTTCAACCGCAAGTCCCCAACCGTCCGCAGTTTGTGTGGGTCCTTCACCCTCTGAGCTGCTCACTCGTTTGCTGCCATGGTCACCTTCCCTGCTGGCGGGAGAGGGAGGGTGGTCTCTGTTTTCTGGTGCCCTGTCCCAGGGTCTGCAACCCCTCATGGCCGCTGCCAAGCACAGGTGTGGCCATCTGGGGTACAGACCTCTGTGGTTGCCAGAATTTTTTTTAAAACACCAACGGCTCCTTAAACAGGCTGTTTAAAGCCATTGGTATCAGAGCTGGGTGGTGGGACCATGTGGAGCAGTGCTGTGTTTCTGCTCCCCGCTCTCTCCGGGTCTGCACCGGCAGCATTGCTGCCAATCTTTCCTCAGGCCTGTTATGTCAACTGACTTAGTTCCATTGGATGCCACGAGTCCTGCTGAGTTCTTCCACCACTTTTGTGTAATACGACCTTAGATCGGGCATCTGGGACTGTGTCCTCTGCCTGCTCCACCCTGACACAGTTGCCCCTCTCCTTCACCCAGTGGTTCTCGCTGAAGTGATCAAGGCCTTCAACTCCCCGGAGAATGCTATGAGGCTGGAAGAAGCCCGGGACAACGCCTGCAACGACATGGGCAAGATGCTGCAATTCGTGTTGCCTGTGGCCACCCAGATCCAGCAAGATGTCATCAAGTCGTACGGATTCAGCAATGATGGGGAAGGTAAGTGCACAGATAAAACAGTGCTGGAGCCACCCTCCCTCAACACCTCCCCAGATCATGTTTTTGTCCTGCCAAGTACCCCCGACCTGCTCAATTTGCTCCCTCAATTCTCTTTACATCTGTCTCTCTTAAATCAAAGTAATTTAAAATAAATCAGATTAAGGCAATGTCTTAAGAAAGCAGTCTCTATGTTACTGATGAATCTTTTTTCTTTGTATAAAACATGTTTGCTCAGTTAATCCTGATCATTAGTGATCCACCGATGGGATGTGTTGCCCAAGGTGTTCTGGAGGTAAAGGTTTTGGCCTCCATCGCCAACTGTATAAGGAAGGTACTGGTGAGACCACACCTGGAGTACTGTGTCCAGTTGTAGAGTCAAGGAGTTCGACAGCATGGTTACGGACCCATTAGCTAACCTTGTCTATGCGACCTGTTAGTCCCATTTCCCTGTATTGGTGGGCCCATAATCCTTCAAACCCTTTCACATTTATGAACCTGTCAACATGTTTTGTAAACATTACACTATACCCAGCACCGGCAATGCCATCTTAGGCATAGACCTCCGTGGTTGCCAGAATTTAAAAGAAAAACACCGTCAGCTCCTTTAGCAAGCGATTTAAAGAACGTTCGGAGCCATTGGTTTTAGGACCAGGCGGTAGGACCCTGTGGAGCAGTGCTGTGACTCGGCTCGCCATTCTCCCGAGTCCATACCATTTTCTCTCTGATGAAGGGCACAGACCCAATTCCTGGGGTAGCCTATTCCACGTACCCATCATCCTCCGTGGAATAAGGTGCACCTCTGGTAGAAGTCCGAGAATCCTGATTGGTCGGGGATGGGGTCGGTCCGGATTTTCCAGATTCTCGGCCAGTACTTTTTAGATTCATATTTAAGGAGGAATAAAGAAGAGATGAGCAGGTAAATTTTGAGAGTTTATTCATTGGCAATTACAGTACGGTTCATTTATCAAAACTAGTAGTTTTAAAGAAAAGTAAAGTGGTGGTTTGTTGCCGTGTGGTGCTCACACGCAAATACACAAAAGCCCGCTAAATTAGAGGTTTCGAAAAGACCGGATGTCTGGCATCCAGATTTTTGGACTTCTACTGTACCTTTTAAATCTGTCCCCCTCATCTAAAATCTGCACCTACTAGGTTCCCCTTCCTTGCTGGGAAAAAAAATGACCTGATTTCCTTCAATTCCCTGTCTCTTTTGTCCCTCATTGAATATTCCCTTCAAGATTTTCTAAGCCTCTACGCCTCCCAGATAAACGATACTTTCCCGAGAGTGGGGTTTCGAGAACTGCACCAGGCAGCCTCTCCGACTTGTTGAATGGTACCATGGCCATTCCTGCTGCAAATGCCCTGAGTGCTGAAGGCCAGCGTGCCTTTCTCATGGAGTTTTTAATTTTGCAGCCCTCTAGTTATGCCTTGGATATTGTCCAACGTTGTCCAGCTTGCGACTTGCTCTAGTCTACAGACACACGCTTTTACCACAGATGTTTCTACACGATTCCCCAGTGGGTTGGCGTTGGAGGCCAGAGACTTTACCTCCAGAACACCTTGAGTAACACATCCCACTGGCAGATCATTAATGATCATAATTAACTGGGGGAGAATGGGAACACATTTTGTGGAAAAGGAGCAGATTGAGTGGTAACGTGGAGCCATATAGGGAGAGGGGGAGGGAGGGTGAAGGAGGGGGAGAGAGTGAGAGGAAGGCAGGGGCAGAGAGGGAGAAGGGTATGCTCACATAATGTTATTAAATTCAAAAAGCCAATGTCTGTTCATTTGTTTGTATAAGTGGCAGAACTAGTTTTTCTCTCCCTTTCCAGTATTTGCTGATTGTTCTTTCTCATCAGTCGTTTGTGCTTTTGATGCCTTTCATGACAATTGCACGCACACTGATATTGCCAAGCGGTTAAGGGGGTACTTTCCGACCTAGATAAAGTTGACGACTTGAGCCTGTAAACACGGGACAGCCTGTGGCTCTAATTTTACCATTCCCCCCCCCAATCTTGCCCATGTTCAACCCGTCACCGAAACGCTCAGGCCAATTTACACCAGCCAGATACCCACCAACTAAGGCCTTGGAATGTGACAGGAAACCGGAGCATCTGCGAACAAGGAAAACAGACAAATGCCCTTTAGACAACACCAGTCTGTGGGTGGGTGGGGGGGGGGGGGTGTCTGTCTGTGTGTGTCTCTCTCTCTCCCTTACTCTCTTTCTCTCCCTCTCTTTCCCTTCTCCCTCCCTCCTCTTTTCCCCCCCCCCCCCCTTCCCCCCCCCACAATGGAATGAATGGAGACCAGTCTCCCCTCGAGCTCACTTCCAGCATGGTGCACCTCTCTCCCTCATCACTGACTTTGCTCCACTCTGCCTGAGCCCAGGAAAGTTCATCTTGAAAGTGCCCTGAGCATCCACAGCCTTGGCATCCAACAAGACTTCCCGTCTCCTTTCGACATCCCTCCGGTTCTAATGTGTCCCCTTGAGTGGAACTGCCCACACAGAGTCCTCCTAGCATGCGCTGTATTGTGGATGAGGTGCACCTTAGTCCCAAGGGAACACAGACTGAGCTTGTGCTTCTCTCTCGGCCCCTGGAAGAAGTCTGGACAGAAGCACGCCGCTCACTGCTCAGGTCACCGGGAGTTGCAGGAATGCGTGACTGAAGGTGTTCTCTTTGTGCCCTTAAAGGTGTGCTGAAGTTTGCTCGCATTGTCAAGGCCTACGAGGGTCAGGACCCTGAGATAGCGGCCATGTCGGGGAAGCTCAAGTCCCTGTTCCTGCCTCCGATGACGGTTCCTCCGCACAGCTCCAGCATCACTACTCCGTAACTCCCCAAGAAGGGGGTGGGGGGGGTGGCACCTGAACCCTCACAGTGGCGGGCCTTCGTGCAGTGGTCTCAGTGCCAGTGGACTCCAGACTGCTTCTTCCAGCCGTGATCATTTCTTCCTGAAATTCCTTATGACGCCCACGATTATCCACCTACCACTAGCCTCTCGGATCAGTCCGGAATCTCGCAGGCAGTGAGGAAAGGCTACCCTGGATGTGGTGTAGGATACAGTTCTCAGCCAGGCCAAGGGGGGTGCAGAAGGGTGGGGTCTCCGCACTGCATCATGGTGCTGACGGGTTTTTATTCACACTAAACCAAGGAAGGGTTTTGTGGCTTCCTGTGTTTGTTGCATTTGATTTTTTAATTTCAGACATACAACATAGTAACGGGCCCTTCCGGCCCATGAGCCTGTGCCGCCCAATTACAATCCTGCATTGCTTAACGACCACGATCTGTTCTGCGAAATGCGATGTGGACGTGGTGTGAACACCGTATTATATACAATATCAGATCTAATACATTACTGCGTCATTGTAAAAGTTTTGTAAATGAATATTTGACAGACAGGTTCAGCTAATATGGTGGAAGAATTTCAGTGTAGTTATGACAAAGCAGTAGGTCTGTAAAGTAAACTACCAGTGGCTTGATCAATAAAATTTTCGGCAGCATGTTTGTTAACTTGTATAGTGTATAAACAAACACTGACCGAACCCCATCTTTCAAAGACAAATTCACGCCTGCAGGGTGAATGTTACAATACCGAGTAGCCCTGTAATAACAAATGCAGGAAACACTCACGGTACACCAATACCGTCAGTTCAATGTTTAGGGCTAGAATCCTTCCTGGGTTGGATGTATATGGGGTCAGACGTTGCCCAAATGGATGTTTGGCGCACGACTCTACACCCAATTAACCTACAACCCACCCCCACCTCCGGTACGTTTCGAAGAGCGCAAGAAAACCCGCACAGACATGGGGAGAACATAGAAACTCCTTACAGACAGTGCAGGGTTCGATCCCCAGTTGCTGGCGCTGTAACAACATTGCGTGAACCACTGCACTACACTAACCATGCTGATCCGTTTTGATTTGCTTTGCTGATGTTGATCAGGGGAGGGGGGGGGTGTCAAATCTCATCCCACAAGCCGGCAGAAGGACGGACTTCCTGCAAATTTTCCTGAACACAGCCAACGCCTGCAGATGCGAGAGGTCGAGGGGATGTGACTTTCAATCCGGCAGCTGGTTGGGGTCTCGAGGGATTGGCTTGGGTGTAAGGCAAGCATGCCTTCCTGATCCCGCTGCAAATGGTGAACCTTGAGGTGACACCAGGAAGGAACAGTTACTGCTCTAGCTCCCCCTCCCACACTGCAGCAGAGGGGAGGATGAAGAGAAGCCCCCCCCCCCCCCCCACCTCATCACCATCCACTCTGACCACGCTGCCCTAAGACGGAGCTCCCCTTAGATCCAGGATTTGACTTCAAGATTCCATTTATTGTCATGTACACAAAATGCAGCAAAACCCCTGTTGTCTGGAATTCAAGCAATCGGCAAAAATGATGATGGAAAATAAATAGGTAAAAAAATACGTTTAATATCGGCGCGTCTCACCGTTAGTTCACCATTCACACAACAGCAATCTCAAGCAACCAGAAAATTCACTTATCCGGCATCTACCAATCCCATTAGGTGACAGATACAGGGAGATATACTGTGCACAAAAATATTTTTGCATTTGTCTGCCCTTCAAGGGCTCAGTAATGTTGCCTTTGAAGCATTTCAAAATCCTCCAGGGTGGCAGCAAATTTCAAAAGGCATCAGCCGAAATACACCCCAAGTGATATCGGTGAGGGGAATCCCTGTTGTGAAGAGATCAGGGGTGGTATTGGTTAGCGTGGCAGTAAGCCCAGTGACCGGGATTCGAATCCTGCCTGTCTATAAGGAGTTTGTACTTTCTCCCAGTGTCTATGTGTGTTTCCTCCCACCCTTCAAAACGTACTGAGGTCGCAGGTTAATTGGGTGTAATTGGGCGACAGAGCCTCATGGGCCAGAAGGGCCTGATACCGTGCTGTATGTCTACCTTTAAATTATCAACAGTGCTAGCTTAATCTGGCCTAGGAACAGCAGGTGGTGAGGGGAAAGGAGAGGACAATTGCCCTCGACCAGGGGCCATCCTGCCAGGGGCAACCCCTTTCATGTAGGGGTGTGAACCTGCCCTCGACAGGGGGACCATCCTGCCAGGGGCAACCCCTTTCATGCCACACTGACACTTCACACCAAGTCACGTTAAACGAGAATTTGCAGGTGCCGGGGTCCAGTGTAACGTGCTGGAGAAACTCAGAAGGTTTTGCAGAGTCCACAGGAAGTAAATGGCAATCAATGTTTCATCATCGGGTTCCCGACGAAGGAGTCATGCCTGAAACGCTGATTGCCTTTTTCCTATTGATGCTGTTGAGTTATTGCAATGCACACCTAGTGGTATACTTCAACGTGTAGGAGTTGCACACCTAGTGAGGTACCTAGTGGGGAAAGGAGGGAGAATGGGGAGTGGGCTAGCAGAGACCGGAGAAGTCGACGTTAATGCCATCAGCATGAGATCAGAACAGATCAAGGAGATGGCTTGCCGCGACCTGGATGGGCATGAAATGTTGGGCTTCCCCCAACAGGAAAATTCATGGTCATTAACCAGCCTGGGAGGCAGTGGGCCTGAGGTGAGCCCAGTGTAGTGCACGCTCCCTGAAACTCGAATCACTTCTAATAGGGAATTGGATACCCTCCTCGCTGATGGGAACATCCGGATGGCGGTTGGGTCAATGAAATTGGATGCTCTGGCCATACGTCTGGTTGACTTTCTATCTGTCTATGCTTCCGTTTTTGGCTCCCAGCACACAACATTCCATACTTTTTATAATTTTTTTTATAAACCACGTGAAACACAAAAGTCTGCAGGCGCTGTGATGACAGTAAAA
Organism: Narcine bancroftii; assembly: GCF_036971445.1. NCBI lineage: Eukaryota > Metazoa > Chordata > Chondrichthyes > Torpediniformes > Narcinidae > Narcine > Narcine bancroftii. The sequence continues at coordinate 178,195,283 of NC_091470.1, read as the reverse complement.
ACACACCAAAATGCTGGAGGAACTCAGCCGGTCTCGCAGTGTCCATGAGAGGTAAAGATATATCGCCGACGTTTCGGGCCTGAGCCCTTCCTCAAGGTAGAAGGAAAGGAAAGCAAAAGAATAGTGTGGATCTCCCAGTAGCCACCCACTTCAATTCCCCGCCCCATTCCCTTGCTGACACGTCCATGGGCTCGCACTGCTAGACTGAGACCACCTGAAAATTGGAGGAACAGCACTTCATCTCTCTAGGCCCCCTCAAACTGGACGGCATTAACATCAACCTCTGGTTTCAATTAAATGCCACCTACTTTTCCCCAGTGCGGGTGCGCTTTCTCTCTCTTCCCTTTCCCTCTGTCTCCTTGCCCAAAATTAGTTCTCATCTTTTCTTTTATATCCAATTAATGTCTTTTGTTGGTCTGGACTCCTCCCCTGGCCAGTCTTCAGTCATTATTCTGATGCCTTCCTTTTCTTTGCTTATTCCTTGAGGAAGGGCTCAGGCCCGAAACATCTGCAATAGATCTTACCTCCTATGGACGCTGCGAGACCGGCTGAGTTCCTTCGGCATTTCCGTGTTTTATATTTATAAACCTTATTGTCTGCTTAAATATTTCACACCACGCATGCAATAAAATGTGATAGAACTGGTCATTTGTACTGTGTCTGTTTGGAGTTCTCTGCATTGTCTCTGCTGGATGGCTGCATCAGATCTGGGAGGAATCGCTGCATGCATTCAGGGTCGAGGGAAACAGATTTTGTTGGGACTGAGCGGCAGTTGGGGGTGATGGGGATTGGGCTGGAGCTGAGCCTGAGATCAGATCACCTCCAGGGTGTTCCATGCCACATGAAGTCACTGAGAAGCCAGACCCTGCCCCCCACCCCCTCTCTATCACCCCAGTCACAACCTCTTACCACCACTACCTTCGGGCGGAAGGTATAGAGGCCTGAAAACTATCACCTCTGGGTTCAAGAACCGTTTCCAACAGCTATCAGATGGTTAGGGGCTAATTAGGGGCTGCACACCACAAGAGGATTGCACTATTGAAAGTCATTTGTTTTGCACTGATTATTTATATGTAGGTATGGCGCACAGGCAGCAATGGAAATTCACCAAGGCCGTGTTACTGTTTTTCTTTTAAGACACTATATTTATTAATAACTACTAAAATATAACACATTAGTCAAATCAAACTCAACTATGTGCAAATGTGTGGGTGTGGGTGGAGGGGGATAACCAAACCATTATAGCTTAGGCACACATCTGGAAAGTAATTCCCCAAAGTTCAGTCTTAGAAATCCATTTGAAATGCAGACTTTTAAACTGATGCCCAGAAGTAATCACAAAGGAGACTGTCAAAAACTCATGAATCCTGGTCGAGCTTCTTCCAGAGAAATATCTTTTCCCACAAATGGTTATCAGAACTCCCTTTTTCCTTGCGTAGGGGAAACAAAACACGTGACTTCCCAGGTATTGGACATTGAAATGACCATTAGTTTGGTCACAATCCAATGCCGAAACTATCCTTTTCCTGACAGGGAGAATCAGCCGAATTGTGGGCGCAAGTGAAGCATCTGCTGTGGTCACTGGGATAGATGCCAAGGGGATGATTGGTCTATGTCCTGCTGTCTGCTACAATTATTTGCCTGTTCCAGGCTTTACACTGTCTACAAATTTAGGAATGTGCACTCTGCTCCTGTTTCTTACGTTCTGATGTTCGTCCTGGTCCGAAACAGACAACCCCTACTTTGACAGGTGGTAAGAAACTCTTCCCTGTAGCAGAGGTGTCAAACACCAGAGGACAAGTTTAAGCTGAGAGCTATGGGAACGAAAGTCATTTTTTTCACCCAGATGGTGATTGATTTCATGGGGAGGGTGGTTGGAATCCGCAATGTGCTGCCTGCAGTGCTGTTTGAGGTAGTGACATTAAGAAGTATCAATTTCAATTAAAAAATATCAATAAGAGGACAGAGAAGATTTACTAGGATGTTGCCAGAACTTCAGGAACTGAGTTACTGGGAAAGGTTAAACATGTCAAGATTTTATTCGCTGGAGTGCAGAAGAATTAGGGGAGATTTGACAGAGGTTTTATAATTATGAGGGGGATAGATAGAGTAAATATAGGTAGACTCTTTCCACTGAGGGTAGGTGAGATACAAACCAGAGGACATGGGTTAAAGGTGAAGGGGGGGGGAAGAAAGTTTAGGGGAACTTCTTCACACAGTTTGGATGAACAGAAAGGCCTTGGGGTCCAAATCCATACATCCCTCAAATTTGATAGGACAGTTAAGAAGGTCTATGGGATGCTGGGCTTCATTAGATGGGGATTGAGTTCATGTTGCAACTCTACAAATCTCTGGAGAGACCACACTCGGAGTATTGTGTTCAGTTCTGGTCAGCTCATTACAGGAAGGATGTGGAAGCTATAGAGAGGGTGCAGAGGAGATTCACTAGGATGTTACCTGGATTGGAAAATAAGTCTTATGAGGCAAGGTTGACTTTTCTCACTGGAGTGAAGAAGGATGAGAGGTTACTTAATCGAGGTCTACAAGATTCTGAGAGGCGTAGATAAGGTGGACGGCCACCACCTGTTTCCCACGGTGGGAGTAGCAAACATCAGAGGGCGTCTGTACAAAGAGAAGGGAGGGAAGTTTAGGGGAGACGTCAGGGGTATGTTTTTTTACACAGAGAGTTGTGGGGGCCTGGAATGCCTTGGCGGGGGATGGTGATGGAGGCTGGAACATTAGGGGCATTTGAGAGACTCAGGCTCATGGATGGAAGAGAAATAGAGGGTTATGGGGCAGGGAGGGTTTAGTTTTTAAGGAATATATGGGTTGGCACAACATCGAGGGTATGGGTTGGCACAACATCGAGGGCCAAAGGGCCTGTACTGTGCTGTGGTGTTCTATGTTTTACAGAGAGTGGTAGGAGTGTGGAATGAGCTGAGGTGGTGAATGCGGGCTCAATTTTAACATTTAAGTATTTGGACAGGTACATGAATGGGAGGGGGATGGAGGGCCAAGGACTTGGTGCAGGTCAGTGGGACAAGGCAGAATAATAGTTTGGCACAGACTAGAAGAGCCTGTTTCCTGTGGTGTAATGTTCTACGGTTCTGTCTGGACAGACGCTTCAATTGCCAAGGCAAAGGGCCAAGAGCTGGAAAATGGGATTAGTGGGCATGATGGATGCAGCAGTCTCATTTCCCTGCTACCTGTCTCCATCACTGTTGGAGCAGGCAGGACCTGCTGACCTGGCCACCGTTTACTCGGCAACTGCTTGCTGGACACCATCATTACGCCGCTGGCTGTGACCTCGATGACGTGATTCAGGGACTGCGCTTGAAAGCACAACCTTCCCCTCCCAACACGCATGTGGTTCTCCTCCACCAGCCGTTCCATCTCTCCTGCCAACATGCGATTGTTCTGTTCCAGACATCTGGGTTCATTGCCTGACTGAGCTTTTCAGGGATGGTTTTCCAAAAAAAAGATTTCTCAGTGAGTTTGCTTTGGCTCTGGACCTGATGCCTGTCAGTGCAAAAGAATGGAACAGTTCAGGCAGTGACAACACAGGCTTAACTCTGAAAAATAGGAAGAAAATTGTTTATTGTCTCCCTGCCAAATCGTGGCTGTTTCCCTGACTGATTTTATCCACACCCAGGTATCTTTGGCGCAGTCTGACTTGACCGGGGTTCCCTGGGGAACAGTGAACACTTTCTAAAATTTGCTTCCTTCCAGGAGCTTCTTCGCTAAGAGATTTTGGGCTGTTCAAAGCACCTGGTTCAAGCCATCTCTGCAGCCATCAATTTAGAATCTAGGTGCAGCTGATGAGGGATTGGTTTAAGGATTATCCTTATCCGGAGAGAAGGGAGAGAGAGAAGGGGGAAGAGAGGAAAAAAGTGAAACATGGAAGTCTGAGAACGCCGTGACTGTTGCAAAAACATAGAGATGCTGGGGGAACTCGGCTGGTCTCGCAGCGTCCATGGGAGGTAAAGATGTATCACCAACGTTTCAGGCCTGAGCCCTTCCTCAAGGTAGAAGTGAGAAAAGAATGGGAGGAGGGGAGGAGTCCAGACCAACAGGCAAAAGGTGTTAATTGGATAAGAGGAAAGGTGATTTTGGCTCTGAAAGGAGACCGAGAGAGAGAGCGAAAACTGGAGGAAAAGGAGACAGGTGGAACACGAGGAAGGAAGGGGAGAGAGTTTAGTGGAAACCAGAGAAGTCCGGTTGGAGGGGGCCCAGACGGAAGATGAGGTGTTGTTCCTCCAATTTGCGGGCAATCTCAATTTGGCCGTGCATTAGACCACAGACAGACACGCCAGCGAGGGAATTGGACGGGGAATTGAAATGGGCGGCCTTTGGGAGATCCATGCTATTGCGGCGGGCAGAGCCAAGGTGCTCAACAAAGCGATCGGCCAGTCTGCATCCAGTCTCTCTGATGTAGAGGCGACCACAGCGGGAGCACAAGCTGATGATGGATTCTTTTGGATATTATTGATATCAGGAGATATGGGGCTGGTACAAATCATGGAATTAAGGTAAAAGGATAGCCATGATCTCATCAATGAAAAGATGGGCAGAATGGCCTTGCTTCATATTCTGAGGATATACATCTTTTACCTCCTGCATTTCATTGTCTCATTCATCTGCTCCTAACTCCACCCTATCCAATTTCTCCGCCCCATTACTGACCCCCCCCCTCCCCCATTTGTTATCCTCTCATCCACGAGAAGCGTGTTTTATCTTTGACGTTTTTCGCGTCTGCTGAAAGGTCTTTGAACCAAAATCTGTGGAGTTGCTGCGTTAATTTGGGCTTCGGTGGTCGAAAGAGCCTTCACTAAATTTAAAAAAACTATCTGGAGATTCTGGTCCACGTCCTCTTAATTACAAATGTTTCAGCTTTGAAATGTTCTGTACCTGAGGATGACGTGCGAGTGAATCCGAGGAAAGCATCTGGTGCAGGCGGAGTACCCAGCTGTGTATTGAAAACCTGTGCTGACCAATTCACCGATATATTCACGGATATGTTCAACATCTCACTCCGACAGGGCGAGGTACCCACCTGCTTCAAACAGGCCTCATTCGTACTGGTGCCCAAGGAGTGTGGTAACCTGCCTAAATGACTATCGACCAGCGGTTCTCACATCAACAGCGATGAAGTGTTTTGAAAGGCTGGTGGTGAAGTTTCTGTTGGTGACATGGGTATATTCCAGCTCACCCGTTATAGCAACAGGTCTACAGTGAATGCCACTTCACTGGCCCTGGAGCACCTGGACAGCAAAGATGCAGGCATCAGGATGCTCTTAACTACAGTTCAACATTTAACACCATCACCTCTTCAAAACTGATCAGCAAACTCCAAGACCTGCGAGTTAACATCCCACTTTGTAACTGGATCATGGATTTCCTCACCTCCAGTCCATAATCAGTGAAGATTGGTAAGAACTCCTCCACAGTCTCCATCACAGGGTTGCTTTCTTAGCCCCCTGCTCCACTCACTTTACACCTAGGACTGTGTGGCTCAGAACGACAATAACACCAACTACAAATTCGCCGACAATAGTGGGTTGTATAAAAAGGGGCGATGAGTCAGCTTACATCAAAAACCCTGGCAGACTTCTACAGAGCTGCGGTGGAAAGTGTGCTGACCGGCTGCATAGTGGTCTGGTACGGGGACACAAATACCCCCGAGTGTAAAGATCCTCAAAAGGTAGAGGACAGCCCAGGACTTCACAGGCAAAACCCTCCTCACTATCGAGAACATCTATGGGGATCGTTGCTGTGGGAGAGCAGCAGCAATCATCAAGGACCCACACCACCCAGCACATGCTCAGTTCTCGCTGCTGCCATCAGGAAAGAGGTGTCGGTGCCACAAGACTCACACCACCAGGTTCAGGAACAGCTGCTCCCCCTCCACCATCAGGGTCCTCCACAACAAACTCAATCAAGGACTCATTTAAGAATTATTTCAAATTCCTGGGTGTCAACATCTCCATGGATCTGTCCTGGAGCCTCCATGTTGAGGCAATCATGAAGAAGGCTTCCCAGCGGCTAGACTTCGTGAGAAGTTTGAGGAGATTCGATGTGTCATCAAAAACTCTTGAAAATTTGTACAGGTGTCCCATGGAGAGCATCCCGTTCAGTAGCATCACTGTCTGGTACGGAGATGCCAATGGACAGGACAAGAAAAACTCCAGAGGGGTTATTAACTTGCCCTGCAACATCACGGGCACCAGACCCCACTCCATTGAGGACGTGTCTTAAAAAGCAGCCTCCATCCTCAAGGACCCCCACCACCCTGGCGTGCCTTCTTCACTCTGCTACCATCGGGGAAAAGTATGGAGCCTGAAGATGAGCGCACAGTGGCACAAGGACGGCTTCTTCCTTCCGCCATCAGATTCCTGAATGGACAATGAACCCGACATGGCCTCAGTTTGACTTGTTCTTTTTCTTGCCGTCTTATTTATTTTGAAATGTGGTTTATAGACAGGCTTGCACTGGCCCAAACAAATAAATTTCATGACCTGTCATGATGATAAATTCTGATTTTGAACTTTTGCTGTTTTTATTTCTCTCTGTATTACACTAGAACATTGTACAGGCCTTTCAGCCCATAATGTTGTGCTGACCCAAATATTCCTTAATAAAAGTACTAAGCCTCCTTACCTCGTAACCTTTTGTTCCTTCCATCCATTTAAGTCTTTTAAATGCCCCTAATGTTCCAGCCTCCACCACCATCCCCTGGCAAGGCATTCCAGGCCCCCATGACTCTCTGTAAAAAAAACATACCCCTGACGTCTCCCCTAAACATCCCTCCCTTCACTTTGTACAGACGTCCTCTGGTGTTTGCACCTTATCTACGCCTCTCAGAATTCTGCTATGCTCCAAAGTGAAAAGCCTAGCTCTACTAATCTTGCCTCAGAGACATATTTTCCAATCCAATTAGTTTATTTTCAGTTCTTTGTTTACATGTGTACAGATTCTTTTTGCACTGCCAATAAGAGATAATTCTGCTTGGCCTGAAGGAATCTCAGGGTCGTATGTGATGTCATATTCTGGATATAAATCTGAACTTTGAACTATTACGTGGTATTTTGCTTTTGGAAATTCCCAGTGCGTCAGTCAGTTTCTGTGGGGAGAGGAACCCGGACCCCCAATGCCTGGTCAGTGACCTGACTTTGCCATCACTGTCCCTGGGATCTTGGTGTTTGTGAAGGAGGGGGTATATACACTCCCAGAGGTAAAAACACAATGCTGGAGAAACTCAGCAGGTCAAAGTGTTCTTTATAGAGCAAAGATTAAAAAAAAAACTTAATCAATGTTTTGGGCTTGAGGCCTTCAGTTCATCACAGTTCTGTCCCTTTATCTTTGCTGCACACAGGACAACTGTTTGACCTGCTGAGTTTCTCCAGCACTGTTTTTACTTCCAGCATGGTTCACTCTTTCTATCCCCCGAGACTGTATCCCCAGTCTCAGCAAGGTCTCTGCCTTCCACACAGGGTGAACTTCGGTGGGCATGTCGTTGCGGTTTGTGTTTTGGTTTTGTGCATCAGGTTGTCATCACAGACAACCCCGAGATTCTTTTTCTGTGGGCGCAGCAGAATTCCCACTTACTGGTAAAGATAAAATGTAAATTTTGTGTAAATGTAAACGAACTGCAATGCAGAGAGACTAAAATCAATAAAATGTCTGAAACGAGCTCCTGATTGAGTTTGTCGTTGAGGAGTGTGAGGGTGGAGAGGGGAGCAGCTGTTCTGAACCTGGTGGGTGCGGGTCTTGTGGCCCCGACACCTCTTTCGTGATGGCAGCAGCGAGAAGAGAGCGGGTGGGGGTCCCTGATGATCGCTCTGACTGGAGATCCCTGTAGATGTTCTCCACGTTGGGGAGGGGTTTTGTCCTGACTGCGTCCACTCCCTTTTGCAGCGCTTAACGCTCGGGGCATTGGCGTCCCTGTCCCAGTCCGTCTGGACCCGTCCACAATCTGACCCCCCTCCCCTATCAGGTTCCAACCCAAGCCTCTGCCTGGTTGAAACCCACCTCCTCCGCAATTAACCCTGTTTTCTCCTGGGCGCGATGACCTTTGCAGGGAAGGTGCGTGCACTTGGAACGAAGGCGTGGCGATGCCAGTCCCTGCAAGGAGCTGGCACCCACCGGCCGGGCTGCTGGTTCAAGGCCGGACTCGGCCAGGCTGCGGCCGTCCCTGTCCGCGCACACACGGAGGGACCGGCAACCCCCCCGGCCCGAAACGGGAGCGGCAGCCCCTGCGTCACAGGAAGATGGCGACTGGTAGTGTGGGTGGGGACGTGTGTGGCGTTCTGTCATCGTAGTTCCCGGGCCAGCGAAGGGGGGTGGGGGAGAGACGCGCTGCGGCAGGTGAGTGTGGCCGGGCAGGCAGGGTGGGCGCCCACCCCTCACGGGGCAAGGCAGCCTGGTTCCCCCATCCCTCACGGGGCAAGGCAGCCTGCTTCCCCCACCCCTCACCGTGCATTCGGGCCGGGCTCTCCCAACGCCCCCCCCCCACCCCCCTCACTCCGGGCCGGGCTCTCCCCGCGCCCCCCGCTCTTCCGGGTTGAGTCGCATCGCATCTGTCTCAATGATGTGTTCAAAACATAAACGCTGCCGAAACAGCAGGTTAGAGGGCGTTGTTTCCAGGACGCAGAGGCAGCGTCTCGGCCTTCGGCCCCTCAAGGACTGCTACCCTCATTTAGGGGTGAAGCCCGAAACGCTGGCGATTCCTCGGGAAAGTTTCACGTTGGGTTTCTCCTTCTGCAGACTTTTCGTCCTTTTACTTCTGGGTTATTTCCACCCCCTCCCCATCCCCCTCGGCACCCCTCCCCTTCCCCCTCGGCCCCCCTCCCATTCCCCCTCGGCCCCCCTCCCCTTCCCCCTCGGCCCCCCTCCCCTTCCCCCTCGGCCCCCCTCCCCTTCCCCCTCGGCCCCCCTCCCCTTCCCCCTCGGCCCCCCTCCCCTTCCCCCTCGGCCCCCCTCCCCTTCCCCCTCGGCCACCCTCACCTCCAACCCTCCCTCCCCGCCCCCTCACTCCCCCTCCCCCCCCCCCTCCCCCCCTCCCCCTCCCCCCCTTGCCCTCCCCTACCCACCCCTCCCCCCCTCCCCCTCCGCCCCGGCCCTCCCCTACCCCCTCAGCCCCCCTCCCCTCCGCCCCCGGCCCCCCTCCGCCCCGGCCCCCCTCCGCCCCCGGCCCCCCTCCCCTCCGCCCCCGGCCCCCTCCCCTCCGCCCCCGGCCCCCCTCCGCCCCCGCCCCCCCTCCCCTCCGCCCCCGGCCCCCCTCCCCTCCGCCCCCGGCCCCCCCCCTCCCCTCCGCCCCGGCCCCCCTCCGCCCCCGGCCCCCCTCCGCCCCCGGCCCCCCTCCCCTCCGCCCCCGGCCCCCCTCCCCTCCGCCCCCGGCCCCCCCTCCCCTCCGCCCCTGGCCCCCCTCCCCTCCGCCCCGGCCCCCCTCCCTCCGCCCCCGGCCCCCCTCCCCTCCGCCCCCCGGCCCCCCCTCCCCCTCCGCCCCCGGCCCCCCTCCCCTCCGCCCCCGGCCCCCCTCCCCTCCCCCTCGGCCCCCCCCTCCCCTCCCCCCTCGGCCCCCCTCCACCCTCCCCCCCTCCCCCCTCGGCCCCCTCCCCCCTCGCCCCCTCCCCCCTCGGCCCCCCTCCCCCCTCGGCCCTCGGCCCCCCCCTCCCCCTCGGCCCCCTGCCCTTCCCCCTTGGCCACCCTCACCTCCACCCCTCCCTCCACCCGGCCCCCCTCACCTTCCCCTCCCCTACCCCCCTCCCCTCCCCCCCTTGGCCCTCCCTACCCCCTCGGCCCCCTCCCCTCCGCCCCCGGCCCCCCTCCCCTCGGCCCCCAGCCCCCCCTCCCCTCCCCTCCCCCCTCGGCCCCCCCCTCCCCTCCCCTCGGCCCCCCTCCCCTCCCCTTCCCCCTCGGCCCCCCCTCCCCTCCCCTCCCCTTCCCCCTCGGCCCCCCCCTCCCCTCCCCTCCCCTTCCCCCTCGGCCCCCCCCCTCGGCTCCCCTCCCCCTCGGCCCCCCCCTCCCCTCCCCTGCCCGTTGGAAGCTGGTGTCAGAGGACAGTGGTGCAGATGATAGAACCTGGGTTCGTTACTTGCCTTCACGCTGTTTTGTGGAGTCCACAGGCTCTTCCTGTGATGGTGTGGGTTCCTCGACACCCACACTTTGGGCTCCAGTTTCCTCCCAAGTCGTGTGAGCCACTGTAAATAGTCACCAATGTGTGTGTGTGAGGTGTCGAATCCGCGGGGGCTGGGGGGGGGGGATTTGAAGGTTGAAGATGGCAGTGGTGTATTGGGTGAGTGATGGCCAGCACAGTCTCAATGGCCAAAAGGCCTGTTTCTGGGCTGTGTGACGACGCGACTCCAGGAACTGAAAGTGGATGAGGGCGCAGACCAGGTCCCGGTGTCGAAGTGAGGCCCATCATCGGGATCCACGGGTCAGGCACTCTTGTGACTGAGGGCTTGTGACCAGTGGGAGTTGCGTCGCTTTGCCTTTTGCCATATATATTAATGGCTTGGATCTAGATCTGGGAGGTGGTTAAGTTTGGAGACGATGCAGAAATTGGCAGAGAGGTTGACTGAGGAGCGATGCTTCGACTGCAGGAAGATGCAGATGGATGGGAAATGAGAACAGGAATCTTAATCCAGATAAAGTGCAGCCAGTAACAAGGCCAGGGCAGATGATCAATGGGAGGATCGTGGCTGGGGTGGGGGAACGGAGAGGGTGGATGCACAGGGCAGATCTGCTGCTGCCATCAGGGAAGAGGTCTCGGTGCCACAAGACCCACACCACCAGGTTCAGGAACAGCTGCTCCCCCTCCACTATCAGACCCCTCAATGACAAACTCAATCAGGGACTCCATTAAGGACTCTTGTGCATTTTATTGATTTTTTTTGTTATTCTCTCTGTATTGCACAGTCAGTTTGTATACATCTCTTTATTTGTTGACATGTGTATGCTGTGTACAGTTTTTTTTGCACTGCAATAAGTATCAATTCTGCCTGGCCCAAAGGGAAAAGAATCTCAGGGTTGTATGTGATGTTGTGCACATCCTCTGACAAAAAATTTGAAATCTAGTTGGGTCCAACTTCTCCGTGCCGACCAAGACAGCCCATGTGAATGCATTTGTCTCACATCCATCTCAGCCTTCCCTATCATTAATAGAACTTGGAACACAACAGCCCAGTACAGCCCCTTCGACCATCGATGTCGTGCCAACCCGTATATTCCTTTATTTTAAAAAATACTAAACCCTCCCTACCCCGTAACCCTCTATTTCTCTTCCATCCACGTGTCTGTCTCTCTTAAAATGCCCCCTAATATTCCAGCCTCCACCAGCACCCCTGGCAAAGCATTCCAGGCCCCCACAACACTGTATAAAAAAAAAACGTATTCCTGATGCCTCGCCTAAACTTCTCTCCCTTTGCTTTATACAGACGTCCTCTGGTATTTGCTATTCCTGCCCTGGGAAACAGGTGCTCGCCGTTCACCCTATCTATGCTTCTCAGAATCTTGTAGACCTCTTTAAAGTCTCCTCTCATCCTTCTACACTCCAGAGAGAAAAGTCCCAGCTATGCTAATCTGGCCTCATGAGACATATTTCCCAATCCAGGCAACGTCCTGGTGAATTTCCTCTGCCCCCTCTCCACAGCTTCCACATCTTTCTGTAGAGGTGACCAGAACTGAACACAATACTCTCAGTGAGTGAAATCCATTCTTCCTCCCTCCTGTGTTCTGATGCTCTCTCTCTCTCTCTCCTCTCTCTCTCTCTCTCTCTCTCTCTCTCTCTCTCTCTCTCTCTCTCTTTTTCTCTCCCCAGCTAACATCCCTGCCCTTGGACTCCGCCAGAGGACTATGGAGTACAAGGTCCCAGTGAGAACGGTGAAGAGGAACTCCATGGCGCCGGCTGGCAGGCGGAGAGCCCGGCCTGGTCCCTCGAGGGCCTGGCCTCGCCTCTGGCAGGGGCAGGATGTGCTGGCCCGCTGGAGTGACGGCCTGCTGTACCTGGGGAAGATACGAAAGGTAGGTCCTACCTGGCAGCCGGGGCAGGATGGGGATGGACCCTCCTGGGACTGACTCCCTGCCCCATTCCTCAGGTGCAAGGGCAAAGGTAGAGGGAATCGGGTGGCAGGTGACCAAGGGAGGTCACTCGGTGGCCGTGTTTCCACGTAGAGGAGGAGAACTTGGGAATGTGGGGCACGTGAGCAAACTGAGGCTAAAAGATCAGAAGGATTGGTCAGATTTCAATCCGGATAAGCGCAAGGTAATGCATTTTAGTTCAAACCAGAGGGGTGAGGACAGGGTTAATGGTCCTTGGGGGACCTTGAGGTCTAAATCCATACATTTCTGAAGGTCACTTTGCAGGTTGATAGGATAGTTAAAAAGGCCTGTGAGACACTGGGCTTCATTAGTCAGGGGATTGAGTTCTGGAGTCGAGAGGCAACTCTCCAAATCTCTGGTGAGACCACACTTGGAGTATTGTGTTCAGTTCTGGTCATCTCATTATAGGAAGGATGTGGAAGCTGTGGAGAGGGGATTGACCAGGATGTTGCCTGAATGGGAGAATGTGTCTCATGAGGCAAGGTTAACAGAGCAAGGTTTGGAGTGAAGAAGGGTAAAAGGTGGTTTAATCGAGGTCAACAAGATTCTGAAAGGCGTAGGTAGGGTGGACAGCCAGCACCTGTTTCCCAAGGCAGGAGTAGCAAACACCAGAGGACGTCTGTACAAAGGTAAGGGAGGGAAGTTTAAGGGAGATGTCAGGGGTATGTTTTTTACACAGAGAATTGTGTTGGAGGCTGAACATTGTGGACGTTTAAGAGACTTTTAGACACATGGATGGAAGAAAAATAGAGGGTTATGGGTAGGGGGGGTTTGTTTTTTATTAATAGGATATATGGGACGGCACAGCATCGAGGGCCAAAGGGCCTGGACTGTCCTGTAATGTTCTGTGTTCGAATTTGGAGTCTGTCATCTGGGCAGTTGGAGCAGGCACTTCAACATTTATTGTCCTGTGCACAAGTACAAGGCACACATTTACTGGAATTCCTACCAGCTGCAGTCACGTAGGTCTGTAAACTGCACCAGCAAACAATCAGTATGAATTACTTTTCCACACGTGAAGAAAATTATCTAACGAGATATACAAGCATTCACAGTTGCAGTTAATGCCAAGTAATGTCAGGAGAAAAAGACCTTCAACCCATTCTGCCTGTGCTGACCAAATGTCCCACCCTACACTAGACCCTCCTGCCTGTGTTTCCCCCACATCCCTCTAAACCCGTCCTGTCCATGGATCCATCGAAATGTCCCACCCACCCCCGGTCCCACCCACATCCCTCTAAACCCGTCCTGTCCATGGATCCATCCAAATGTTTTGTTAAGGTTGCAATAGTACCTGCCTTAACCCCATCTTCCAGCAACCTGTTTCCACACACGCACCATCCTCTGTAAAAACAGTTACCCCTCAGGTTCCTGTTAAACCCCCGCCCCCCCCCCCACCCCACAGACACACTGCATCTGGTTCCTGATTTTCCCCACTCTGGGCAAAAGACTGTGCGTTTACCCATCTCCTGATTTTGAAACACCTCCTGCACTCCAAGGAATGAAGCCCTCCTCAACCTTTCCCTCTCGCTCAGATCACGAGTCAAGGCAAGATCTTCAAATCTCTGCACCATCTCCAATTTGATCCTGTTGCACGGAAACGAAAACAGAACATGATACTCCAAATGAAACCACACCAGCATCTTGTACACATAGAACCACAGAACATTGCAGTGCAGTCCACAGGCCCTTCAGCCCTTCTGGTCTGTGCCAACTATTACTCTGCCAAGTCCCACTGACCTGCTCCCCGGACCAAATCCCTCCGTACCCCTCCCATCCAAATTCATCTTCACTGTTAAAACTTAGCCTGCATTCACCACCTTAGCTCATTCCACACTCCCACCATTCTCTGTGTGAAGAAGTTCCCCTAAACTTTTCCCTTTCACCCTTAACCCACACCCTCTGGTTTGTATCTCACCCACCCTCAGTGGAAAAAAAACCGACCTACATTTACTCTGTCGATCCCCCTCATAATTTTAAATCTCACCTCATTCTTCTCTGGTCCAGGGAATAAAGTCCTAATCTTGAACATAAAACACTACAGCACAGTACAGGGCCTTCGGCCCTTGATGTTATGCCGGCCCAAATTTTTCTACCAATAAAAAAAACTCACCCCTCCCCACCCCATAACCTTCTATTTTCCTTCCATCCATTGGTCTGTCTAAGAGTCTCTTAAATGCCCCCAATGTCCCAGCCTTCACCACCACCACCCCTGGCAATGCATTCCAGGCCCCCACAACTCACTGTGTAAATAAAAAACACAACTTACCCTTGATGTCTCCCCTAATCTTCCCTCCCTTCACTTTGTACAGACGTCCTCTGTTATTTTCAACTCCTGCCGTGGGAAAAAGGCTCTGTCCGTCCACCTTATCCACGGCTCTCAGAATCTTGGAGACTTTTATTAAGTCTCCTCTCATCCTTCTTCGCTCCAGAGAGAAAAGCCCCAGCTCTGCTAACCTTGTCTCGTAAGACTTATTTTCCAATCCAGGCAACATTTTGGTGAATCTCCTCTGCACCCTCTCCGTAGCTTCCACATCCTTCCTGTAATGAGGTGACCAGAATTGAACACAATTCTGGTCTCACCAGAGATTTGTAGAGTTGCAACGTGACCTCGCGACTCTAGAACTCAATCCCCCAACGATTGAAGCCCAGCATCCCAATGGCCTTCTTAACTATCCTATTAACCTGTGCGGTGACCTTGAGGGATGTATGGATTTGGATCCCAAGTTCCCTCTGTTCATCCACACTCCTTAGTAACCGATCATTAACCCTGTCCTCAGCCATCTGGTTTGTCCTTCCAAAAATGCATCACCTGTTTAACCTTTCCCTGCAACTCAATTCCTGAAGTTCTGGCAACATCCTAGTAAATCTTCTCTACAATTTTATTGATCTCTTTCCTGTCGTTAGGTGACCAAAAGTGCACACAATTCTCCAAATTTGACCTAACCAATGTCTTCCACGGTGTTTCCATCCCAACTCCTGTACTCAACACTTTGATTTCAGAAGGCCAACATGCCAGTTTCTGTGGTCAATATTCTGACCTAGGATGTGTCATAGTAATGTGGTCAGTTGGTTGTGTGTGGATGAATTTATTGACCTACCCATTGTACAACATACATGTGCACCTGAAACCTTTCTTCGGCCGCAATAGTAGACTTTCTCGAATTAAAAAGAATCAATAAATACAAAATATTCAGTTATTCTAGTGCAAAAAAAATTACTTGGCTGGGGTAGGGTCAGCGTAGTAGTTAGTGCAACAGCCTAACCAGGGTTCGAATCCCGCACTGTGTGTAAGGAGTTTGTATGTTCTCCCCATATCTGTGTGGGTTTTCCCCGGGGGCTCTGGTTTCCTCCCACTGTTTGAACCGTACTGGGGGGGGGGGGGGGGGGGCTTGTATGTTAATTGGGTATATTATTTGGGTGGCACGGGCTCGAGGGTTGGAAGGGCCTGAATTTAAATTTGCACTAATGCAGACTGTCCTTTCATGGTGTCCAAGCAGACCACGTTTCGGGTGGGGGGGAGCTGCAAGATCCTGATAACCGTTGGGGAGGTACTGGTCTTCGTGCTCTGTACCTTTAGCCTGAAGGTCACAGCGAGAAGAGGTTGTGACTGGGGGGAGGAGAGGATGGGGGACTGTGGTGGCCGGGAGGTCAGTGCCCACAATGGACATAGCTCAGAATACACGTGGGAGGTAGAATCGAGTGGTGCCTCACAGCGCTACCAGCAGACAGTGCTGCTTGATGGTCCTAGGTTGGGCTGCAGCTCATTGCCACGTGGTCAGGTGGGTCGAGACGTTGCTTCCCAGCTCCAGAGACCCGTGTTTGATCCCGACCCCTGGCACTGTGGAGTTTGCACGCTCTCCTGTCTGTCTTGGGCAAGGAGGGGAAATCTGGGCCCTCTGATCTTGGAGGCGAATGGTGTTGGTACAACAGATCCTCAAATTTGGGCTAAAGATTTATTTTTTTTTAAAATTCAGACATACAGCACATTAATAGACCCTTCCAGTCCACGAGCCCGTTCTGCCCAATTACACCCAATTAATCTACAAACCCTGGTACGTTTTGAAGGAATCTGGAGCCCCCGGGGAAAACCCACGCAGACGTGAGGAGGAACATACAAACTCCATACAGACGGCGCCAGATTCAAACTGTAACAGCATCACGCTAGCTATAGCCGCTTCTTGCAAGACAAAATTGCTGGGATCATAGAGATTGGCGCTTGGCAGGAGAGGTGGGTGGGAAAAGCTCGGGGGTGGGCCTTAGTGAGTGTGTTCGGGATGGAGGCTGTCTGTCTGCCATGGGAAGTTCATGTGTGGATGTTCCTGCAGCTGGGGTAACGCTCTGACTCGTGGCTTCCCCTCTGCAGGTTGACCGATGGAAACAGAGTTGCTTTGTGTGCTTTGAGGACAATTCAAAGTTCTGGGAGCTGTGGAAGGACATCTATCCCCGTGAGTATTTGCTCAGGTCAGACCCTTCCTTTCCGGCCCTTCCCAGGGATTCACTGCCCTCTGTGGGATGACATTTCCATACACCTCAGCTTTTGGGACCTGTCCCTTGAGACTCCAACCAGTGGAAACATCTCTTCATTCACTGTCCCGTCCCCGATGGGTCTTGTACCCTTCAGTCAGGTCCAAGCTTTGTTCTCCCAAGCTCCAGAGAAAATAAAAGAGGAGCAGGAAAGTTTGCGGATGCTGTGATTGCCATAAAAACACGGCCGGTCTTGCAGCGTCCAGAAGAAGTAAAGATGCAAGTTTCAGCTCTGAGGTCGCTTCAAGCAATAAGCAGTTCCCCATCCCCTTCTACTGCTGACGTGTCTGTCCACGCACTGCCCGACTGAGACCATCCGAAATTCAAGGAACAAACCTCATCTTCCAGCCAGATGGCACTAACTTCGACTTCTCCCGTTTCTATTAGGACTGCCAACCCCCCCCACCCCATCTCCTTTCCTCTAGTTCTCTCTATCTCTCTCTCCCCCTCTCCCTCCCCCCACTTTCCTTTTCCCTCTGTCTCCTTTCACGGAGCCAAAATCAATTCTCACCTTTCCTCTTGTATCCAGACGACACTTTTTGTTGGTCTGGACCCCTCCCCCCCCCATTCTTCCCCCTTTCTCTCCCCAGTCTTTATTCAGACACCTGCCTGCTTTTCACTTGTACCTTGAAGAAGGCCTCAGACCTGAAACACCGTTAATATCTTTACCTCCTGTGGACGCTGCAAGACGGGGCTGAGTTCCTCCAGTGTTTCTTTAGGTTTTTTTTAAAGGGCTGGCCCCTTATCATTTGAGACTCCAGATAGTGGGCATGTCTCCACATCCGCTGCCCTATTCCTACGGATCTTGGAGCCTTCATTGAGGTCCATGCATTGTTCTTCTGAATTCTACAAGCCCAGCCTGATCATCGCCTCTTGCTCGTCCCAGGGATTAACCTGGTGGATCTTCAGACTCCCTCCGGTCTCACTGACCTCCCTCAGGTAACCATAGGATGGCCCATAATGGTCCTCAGAAGCTCCTTCTACTTATTGGAACCCTGACTCTGTCCTAACGTGCCCAACCGAGAAACCTGAGGGAGGGTTGTGCACCCAGCCCCGCTGGGGTCACTCTGTGATATTTTCACTCTTTCCCCCCCCCCTACTCCCGTAACCAGGCATTTCTGCTGTAACCACAGAGCCCAGCCTTTGTGATCGAGTGAGTTTGCCGCTTGTTCTCGACTGTGACAGACTCCAGCTTGTTAGCCCCCCTCCCCAGTCATCAGCTGTTACAGAGCCAGCCACTCGGGTTCAAACCCACCACTGTCTGTGGGTAGTTTGCACGTTCTGCCCGTAACTACGTGGGTTTCCTCCCACGTTCCAAACGCGTGCAGGGTTGGTGGAATAGGGTTTGGGCCCTGAAGGGCCTGTCACCCTGCACTATCTCACCCCCTCGTGACATCTGGCTGTTTCGATTCCAGCGGCGCTTCCCGGCTCCGAGCACGTGTGCTGTCTCTGTGGTGAAGACACCTCCGGCCACAGCAACCTGATTGTCACTTGTGTGAAATGCAAACAAGGTGAGCGTTCACAGCAGCGTTCCTCTACTGATCGGTCCTAGTGTGGGGCGGCGCAGTTAATGCAGCACCAGTGACCAGGTTCAAATCCCGCACTGTCTCTAAGGAGTTTGCACGTTCTCCTCCGTGTCTGTTCCCCCGGGGGCTCCGGTTTCCTCCCACTGTTCAAAACATACTGGGGGTTGTAGGTTAATTAGGTGTAATTGGGTGGCATGAATTCGTGGGCCAAAATGACCTGTTACTGCGCTATATCTTGCATTTAAATTAAATCTTCTCACCTCGGATTTTGCACACGAGCTTCTTGAGAGGTGATCTCATTGAAGCAACCAATTACTCATGGGGTGCAGGGCTGATACTTCCCCAAATGGGCTCCAAAACCACGGCACCCCTGCATAAAATGAGGAATTGGCCATAGTGGACAGAGATGAAATGAATTTGCCGAAGACACCACAGTCTTTGGCAGAATTACAGACGGCAGCGAGGAGGCAAACAGGAGGGAGAGAGATCAGCTCGCTGAATGGTGTTACGATAACAACCTGGTGCCCAACGATAGTAAAACCAAGGAGCTGATTGTAGGCTTCAGGAGGAAGTCAGGGCAACAAGACCCAGTCCTTATTGAGGGCTCAGCAGGGGAGGAGGTCAACACTTCAAATTCCTGCGGGGCAACATCTCCGAGGATCTGTCCTGGAGCCTCCACGTCAATGCAGTCACGAAGGAGGCTTGCCAGCGACTAGACTTTGTGAGGTGTCTGAGGAGATTCGGTCTGTTAAAGAAGACTCTTGCAAATTTCTACAGATGTTCCGTTGAGAGCATTCTGGCTGGTTCCATCACTGTCTAGTATGGAGGTGCTAACACTCAGGACAGGAACAGGCCACAGAGGGTTGTAAACTCAGCCAGAGCCATCATGGACATGTCTTCATTCCATTAAGGAGCAGTGTCTCAAGAAAGCAGCCTCTGTCCTCAAGGACCCCCACCACCCAGGCCATGCCCTCTTCTCTGCTACCATCGGGAAGGAAGTGCAGGAGCCTCAAGACGAGCACCAGCGGTACAAGGATGGCTTCTTCCCCTCTACAGCGATTCAGCTGAAACAAGCAGTCACCGACTCTGGCTTAAAAGGTGGGATCCTATCTGGGCTCCAAATGACCACAAGGAGAAACAGATATGGATACCAGACCCAGGTCTGATCAGCCTTGGCAGAGGGCATCTTGTATTTAAAAGGCTGAAACACCCAACGAAGGTGTGTCTGATACCAGATAATATTCCCTCGTGGTTATAATTGAGGTAATCGACCATACTAACTCGATGAGAGAGGATTCAGTTGTTCTCAATCTTTCTTTTCCCACTCTCATCCCAATTTAAGTAACCTCTGTGCCATCAGTGCTCTGTGATTAGTAAGGGATTGCTTAAGGTGGGATGTGGGTGGGAAGAAAAAGTTTGAAAACCATTGTTTTAATCGTCCCTCATTGACTCATTATGTACACGGTTTCAGAACTCCAAAGGAAACGGGCCAATGACCATTTTTCTCAAGCAAAATATTTCATTAGCAATTTGGTCCAGGGCAGTGGTTCTCAACTTTCCCTTCCCACCCACATCCCACCTTAAGCAACCCCTTACTAAACACAGAGTCCCGATGGCCTAGGGATTACTCAAAATGGGATGTGAGTGGAAAGAAAAGGTTGAGAACCACTAGGTTAGAAGGAATGTTGAAAACTCTTCTGGGATTTTTCCCCATTTTCGGTGATGTTTCCCCGCCCCCAGAGATTACAGGGTCAGCTGTTGGGGACAGAGATGAGTTTGGATGAATTCACCCACAGGGAGGTGAACTTCTTGGGATCTTGAAGGAGGTGGTGGGGTTTGGGGTTGGTGCAGGAGGGTGGGGTGGAGGGAGAAAGCAAGGACAAATGTTCTCTTTCTATTTCACCTTCAACCTTTCCTACACCCTCTTTCCCTGGCTTGTACTGCCTCCTGACCCCCCTCCAGTCTGTCCCAATCTCCACCCTCTCTCGCCTGTTTCCCCCCCCCCACCACCACTTCTCTCCAGCCGACCCTGACCCACCCAGCCTTCCCCATCCCTCCTGTTCCACAACCAACCTCTGCTGTTCCTCCCCCCCTCTGACCGATCTTGACCCACCCAGCCTCTCCCCTCCCCCCGATCCTCTGCACCTCTCCCACAGTTCCTCTCCACTTCTCCCACGTTCCTATCCTCCCCTATTTCCCCCCCCCCCCCACCTATGCTTTCACCCACCTATTCAAATAAATAAATAAATAAATTTTGCTTTGCAAATATGAGAGGGTCAGTGCAGGTGGTTCCTTTGGTCATTCTCACTGTCCGTGGGAAGAAGCTGGTCCTCAGCCTGGTGGGGCTGGCTCTGATTCCCCTGTATCTCTTCCCCAACGGGAGCAGATGAAAGATGCTGTGTGTGGGGTGGAAGGGGTCCTCAGTGATTTTGCGCGCCCTCTTCAGACAACAATTCCGGTAGATCACGTCGAGTTGGGGAGGGAGACCCCAGTGACCCTCTTTTCTGGTCCTGTGGATTGACATCTGATCCATTGCTCTGCAGCGACCGTACCCCACACTGTGATGAAGCCGGCCAAGATGCTCTTGATAGAGTTCCTGTAGAAGGTTGACAGGATGGTGGCCGGTAGCCTAGCCCACTTCAGTCTTGTCAGGAAGTGCAGTCTCTCATATTCCCATTCGATTCTATTTGCCCCACATTCCTATCAACAGCCTCAATATTCCACATTCCTGCTGGGGGGGGGTGGGGTAATATACAACGATTGTTTAAACCACCCACCTCCATGTCGTTGGGATGTGGGAGACCTGGGGCAAAACCCACAGAGCCAGAGAAGGAACATGCAAACTCCACACAGGCAGCGACAGAGGTCTGGATTGAGCCCTGGGTAGATTTCCAGTGTCAGATTTATTGCCAGAGTACATACACGACATCGCATATGATCCTGAGTTCCCGCGGGCCAGGCAGAATTACCACTTATTGGCAGTGTAAAAAAAATTGTACACAGCGTACACACGTAAACAAATGAAGAAATGTCAACAAACTGTGCAAAGAGGAAAAAAAAACAATAAAGTGAATAAGAATCCTTAAATGAGTCCTAATTGAGTTTGCCGTTGAGGAGTCTGATGGTGGAGGGGGAGCAGCTGTTCCTGAACCTGATGGTCTGAGTCTTGTAGCACCGATACCTCATTCCTGACGGCAGCAGTGAGAACAGAGCATATGCCGGGGGGGGGTGTGGACCCTTGATGATCACTGCTGCTCTCCGACGGCAGCATTCCCCGTAGATATTCTGGATGGTGGGGAGGGTTTTCCCTGTGATGTCCTGGGCTGTGTCCACTTTATGCTCAGGGGTATTGGTGTCCCCGTACCAGACCATGATGCAGCCGGTCAGTGCACTTTCCACCTTGGGTTTGATGCCATTGGGTGCAAGGTTGATGTTGGGATGTGTGACAGTGGCTGTTCCCCCTATCCTGCTATAACCCCTCAGTTGGAAGGTACTTCCTCTGACACTGCAGTTCTCCCTCACTGAGGGTAATGCAGGTCCAGGTGATACTGGTGCCTTGGAGGTTGCCACTCACTGCCTCGGGGTGGCTTTGAGGAGCCTCGATATGACGTGAGCTGTTCTCTCTCCATCAGGATACCACCAGGAGTGTCACGCCCCTCCAATCGAAGCTCTCGGCAGACCCCTGACTGCCTGGATTTGCCGATTGTGCATCTTTGCTGTGGCCACTAAGGTACGACTGGGGTCTCTAATCGAGCTGGGCAGTGGGACACTGAATATAGAACATTACAACACATTTCAGGCCTTCGATATTGTACCGGCCTAATATATTCGTACCAAAATAAATCTAACCCCTCCCTACCCCATAACCCTCTATTTTTCTTCCATCCATGTGTCTGTCCAAGAGTCTCTTAAATGCCCCCAATGTTCCAGCCTCCACCACCATCCCGGCAAGACTTTCCAGGCCCCCACAACTCTCTATGAAAAAAAAAAAAAAATCTTAGGCCTGACATCTCCCCTCAACTTCCCTCCTTTCACTTTGTACACACGTCCTCTGGTGATCCTGCCCTGGGAAACAGGCACTGTCCATCCACCTTATCTCTCCCTCTCAGAATCTTGTAGACCTCTATCAAGTCTCCTCTCTTCCTTCAACGGTCCAGAGAGAAAAGTCCCAGCTCTGCTAATCTGGCCTCATTAGATTTATTTTGCAATCCAGACAACATCCTGGTAAGTATCCAGGACTGAGCTTTAGCTGTGTAACCTACCAGCCCGACTTTTGTAATCTCAACCAGGAAAGGACGTACATAGTAAACGGTCAGGCACTGAGGAGTGCGGTAGGACAGAGGGATCTGGGAATACAGAGACATCATTCCCTGAAAGTGGTGTCACAGGTGGACAGGGTTGCAAAGAGAGCTTTTGGCATATTGGCCTTCATGCAGGAGTTGGGATGTTAAAGTTGTCTGAGACATTGTTGAAGCCAAATTTGGAGCATTGTGTGCAGTTTTGGTCACCGAACTGCAGGAAAGATTTCAATAAGATAGAAAGAGGGCAGAGAAGATTGAGTAGGATGTTGCCTGGACTTCAGGGACTAAGTTACAGGGAGAAGGTTAAACAGGTTCGGTGAGTGAGATACAAACCAGAGGAAATGGGTTAAGGGTGTAAGGGGAAAAGTTTAGGGGGAAATTTCTTCACACAGAGAGTGGTGGGGGTGTGGAATGAGCTGCCAGCTGAAGTGGTGAATGTGGGCTCAATTATAGCATTTAAGAAGAATTTGGACAGGGTCATGGATGGGAGGGGGAAGGATTGGGTGCAGGTCAGTGGGACTGAATAATAGTTCAGCACAGACTAGAAGGGCTAAAGGGCCTGCGCTGTAATGATCTATGGTTCTATGATCTCACCAGCAGAGCTTTTGATTTCTAGAAGCTTTGGATAATGGTCAGTTGGTGAGAACCCTAGGGAATATCTGTACCAAGAAAGAACAGGTACCCAGCTCAGATAAGTGGATCAGAGACATTTCCAAGTGTCTGTGGATTCAACCCCCATCCAGCCCAAAACATCAGTAACCCGAGCTGCGTATCCGAACCTCTTGATGTGATCAGGAACCCTGCAGCACCCTCTCGCATTCCGGTTCCAATACCCTCTTTAGCCAATCTCGAGCCAGACTCCAGCTGTCCGCACCCCAGTGTGAATCCTTCGACCACAGTCGCCAGCAGCCCACAGCCCCTCCGAGCCCCTCCCACAGCCATCCCGTGGGTTGTCTCCTCTGCTTCTCCTTCTCAGGCAAGGGAGGTCACCCTGTTTCCTGGTGCCCTGCATCAGTCCTCCACTTCCTCAGAGCCTCCAACCCCTCGTGACTGCTGGCGATCAAAGGCGCCACTATCTTTGGCCCAGACCCATCCCCCAGTCACAGTATCCTTAAAACCACCGTCAGCTCCTTTAACAGGCCGTTTAAAACCTGTATGGACTGGGTGGTTGGACCCCATGGTGGAGCACCGTGTCTCTGCTCCCCGCTCTCCCAGGGTCCACACCAGTGGCAGTGCCAACTTTTCTCAGCACCGGTCAGGTCCCAAGGGTGCCAGACCAGAGTTCTGAGCTGCTCTGCAGGTATCTCATGCGAGGCGACCACCCGTGGACAGGCCCTGAACTTGATCAAGCCGTGCAGGGCACTACAAGGCAGCTGAGAGCCACACACGGTTGGTTGTGTCAAGGCGCCACCTGACAACCACCTGGATGGGAAGGAATCTGTGGACATCTCGGAGAAATGAGAGGGAGACGCCTCCCCTGGTTCTCCTTCAAATCCCCTCACCCCCTACATCATCTCTGGTGAGACCACACTTGGAGTATTGTGTTCAGTTCTGGTCACCTCATTGCGGGAAGGATGTGGAAGCTCTGGAGAAGGGGCAGAGGAGATTCACCAGGATGTTGCCTGGATTGGATAATAAATTTTATGAGGCAAGGTTAGCAGAGTTGGGACATTTCTCTCTGGAACGAAGAAGGATGAGAGGAGACTTGATAGATGTCGACAAGATGATCAGAAGTGTAGATAAGGTGGACAGCCAGCCCCTGTTTCCCAGGCCAGGATCAGCAAACACCAGATGACGTCTGTACAAAGTGAAGGGAGGGAAGTTTAGGGGAGACGTAAGGGGTAAGTTTTTTTACACAGAGAGTTGTGGGGGCCTGGAATGCCTCGCCGGGGACGGTAGTGGAGGCTGGGACATTAGGGGCATTTAAGAGACTCTCATACGGGCCCATGAATGGAAGGAAAAGGTAGTAGATCGTTGTGAGGTAGGAAGGCTTTATTTTTAAACAATATATGGGTTGGCACAACATTGTGGGCTGAAGGGCCTGTACTGTGCTTTAGTGTTCTATGATCTATTATCCACACACGTTCGAGGGAGAAGTGACAGCAGCCAGTCACGGGTTATTGGGACGATTCTGGAGCGGGCAGGGGAGAAGTGGGGGGTTCAAACTCCACGCAGACATCCGAAGGCGAGGATCGGACCCTGGTCTCTGTGCCATCGTGTCACCTGTAAACCCTTGGGGAATGAAGGAGGAAGGGTCCGGTGTGGGTTTCATTGACTGCTGGGGATTTCATGACGGACACGGGGGGTGGGGTAACCGGCAGCATGCATAGTGTCTGTAATAAACCTCACGGGGGTGTGTGTGTGTGTACGCTTGATGTTTTTGTCAGAAAGGAGGCGCCTTAAAGAAAGGGCCCTATGCCAAAGCCATGCAGGCAATGAAGCGTACGCTGCCCTATCGGCTCGAGTCTTTGGACTGGGACGCCCAGCACCTCACCAATCAACAGCAGTGTTACTGTTACTGCGGGGGCCCCGGGGAGTGAGTATTTCATCTTCCTCTCTCATTCGACCTGCTGCAGGGTGTGACGGATTATATTGTATTTTATATTCTACATACATATGTTTCAAAGGAGATAAATTGTGGCAGGTTTTTTTTTAGTGTAGGTCACATACAAACACTTCAACACAGATCTCACTTAAAATTCCCGAGCTCGGCTCAAGCCAGACAGTCCAGGCTCCGCTTGCCTTTGCACAAACTTTGAAGGATGCCTATAGGTTTAGGGGGAACTTCACACAGAGAGTGGTGGGATTGTGGAACAAGGTGAAGTGGTGAATGCAGTCTTGATTTTAACATTTAAGAAGAATTTGGACAGGTACACAGATAGGAGGGGGATGGAGGGCTATGGATGGTGCAGGTCAGTGGGACAAGGCAGAATAATACTTCAGCACAGACTAGAGGGGCCGAAGGGCCTGTATCTGTACTGTAATGTTCTATTTTCTGATAAAAATCATTGGGTCGGTTGCTCCCCCTGGGTCATGATGCAGGGTTGGGTGCTCCCCTGGGTCATGGTGCCCATGTGCAAGTATGTGATGCAGTGGAGCAGTGGCGACACCACTGCCTCGGCCCTGGAGACCAGGTTCAATGCCCACTTCCGACGCTGCCCATGAGAGGGGTTTGCATCTGCTCCCCGTGGCTGCGTGGGTCCCCCCTCCCCACTGCTCCCGCGTCTTCCCCCAAATCGAGCTCAGTACTATAAATGGTCCTGAGTATGTGGGTGAACAGTGGCATCTGGGGAGTGGGTAACGGGAATATTTGGTGTACATGGGTGGATGAGGGTCAGCACAGACATGTCGGGCTGAAGGGCCTGTTCCCATACTGCATGTGGAGGGGGTCCACTTCACTGTGTTGGCTGCAGGAAGATGTCATCCACACACTGACCTGGCTTTGATTTTACCCCCTTAACCGCTTGGCAATATCAGTGTGTGTGCAATTGTCCCAGGGTCGGCCGGTGTGTGTGCAATTGTCCCAGGATCGGCTGGTGATGGGTAAAAGCAGCTGTAAAAACTGAATCTTCTTGTTCTCTCTCTCTCAAGGTGGAACGTAAAAATGCTGCAGTGTTTCCAGTGTAAGCACTGGTTCCACGAAGCTTGTACGCAGTGCTTGACCAAACCTCTTCTTAACGGAGACAGGTGAGCTGTTCACACTCTGCTGCCTGCCTTGGGTCTGTTGATGTCTGGAACATTTGGGGGTTGTACCTCTTCCCCATTTGCAGAGTGGCCTTGGTCTGGCCGAGCAAGAGGCCACGGACGGATACGTGGGCACGGGAGTGCTGTGTGGAGTTGATAGGGTCAGCCACTGGGAGATCCTTATTTTAAGGAGCGAAAGGATAACCCAGTCTCACCGATGTGGAGGGGCAATGGGTGCAGAAGCTGGCTCCTGCAGCATTGGACCTGACTGCAGCACGTTGCTTAACTCTGCACGGTTCATCATTATGTGACTGAGTTCACAGAAACCATGCCCCCTCCCTCCCTGAATCAACACCTCCGGCTGAATTAATAGGGCGAGCATCATCTACGCTGTGTAGCTTCACAATCCTCTCCCTGCTGAGTAAACAGGGTTCACAGGCAACGTATCTGGTTGGCAGGCTGAGAAAGAAGAGAGCAGGAAAGCAGTAATTTCATGCATTACCGCTTTAATCCCCACGCCACTGAAGGAATTTCTACCACAGCTACGAAACACACTGAGTTGCATCTAACAGGATGGCAAAGCAATCGGCTGTTGGACTCATTAGCTAGAATTTATGAGTCTTCCGACAAGATCAACTGCAGTTTGCATCCAATCACACCCGGAAGGGAGGTGCAGCAAACTCCCTGGTGGGGTTGGCTGGAATCGGACGGTTTAGGGGTGCAGTGCAAGCTTTAAGATTTCAGATTTACCGTCAGAGTACGTCCACGCCATCACTTACAACATTGAGATTCTCTTCCCTGCGGGCCAAGCAGAATTCCCACTTATTGGGAGTATAAAAAAAACGTACACGTAAACAAATAAAATGTAAACAAACAGCAATGCGGAGAGTGGACTAGTCTGTAAACGAGACCCTCGGTTGGTTGGTTGTTGAGGAGTCTGAGGGTGGAGGAGGGAACAGCTGTTCCTGAACCTGGTGGTGCGGGTCTTATGGCCTCGACACCTCTTTCCTGATGGCAGCAGCGAAAACAGAGCGTGCGCCGGGTGGGGTGGCAACTGTTCCTAGATGTTCTCAATGGTGGGGAGGGTTTTTTCCGTGATGCCCTGGGCTGTCCCAGCACTCCCCAGAGGGAGTGAACGGAATGATCCACTATCGAGTGTCTTGTATTAAATGCTCCTGGGTGTCATGAATTGTGACAGGTTCCAAGCTGATGAACGTTACCTGTTGTTTGATTTGTAGATTTTATCTGTTCTTGTGCTGTGTCTGCACTGGTGGGTCAGAGTACGTGCGGCGCCTGCCCCTGGACTGGTGAGTATGGTGTCATTGCCTGTGAACTGGTGACAGGAGGTTGGAAATGACTCTTTCCCCAAACTTCAATTGAGGTTTAATACATGGAACATTACAGTACAGACCCTTCCGGCCCACAAATACAGTCCAGTACAGACCCTTCCGGCCCACAAATACAGTCCACCAATACAGCACATTACAATACAGTGCAGACCCAGCCCACAAATAAATTCCAGTACAGACCCATCCGTCCCACAAATACAGTTCAGTACAGACCCAGCCCACAAATACAGTACAGTGCTGACCCATCCGGCCTAAAAATACAGTCCAGTACAGACCCTTCTGGCCCACAAATACAGTCTATTACAGACCCTTCTGGCCCACAAATACAGTCCAGTGCAGACCCTTCCAGCCTACAAATACAGTCCAGTACAGACCCTTCTGGCCAACAAATACAGTCCAGTACAGACACTTCCGGCCCACAAATACAGTACAGTACAGACCCTTCCGGCCCACAAATGCGGTCCACAAATACAGCACATTACACTACAGTACAGACCCAGCCCACAAATACAGACTAGTACAGACCCTTCCGGCCCACAAATACAATTCAGTACAGACCCTTCCGGCCCACAAATACAGCACATTACACTACAGTACAGACCCAGCCCACAAATACAGTTCAGTACAGACCCTTCTGGCTCACAAATACAGTTCAGTACAGACCCTTCTGGTCCACAAATACAGTCCAGTGCAAATCCTTCTGGCCCACAAATACAGTCCAGTACAGACCCTTCCGGCCCACAAATACAGTCCAGAACAGACCCTTCTGGCCCACATATACAGTCCAGTACAGACCCTTCCGGCCCTCAAATACAGTACAGTACAGACCCTTCCGGCCCACAAATGTGGTCCACAAATACAGCACATTACACTACAGTACAGACCCAACCCACAAATACAGTTCAATACAGACCCTTCCGGCCCACAAATACAGTTCAATGCAGACCCATCCGACCCACAAATACGGTCCATAAATACAGCACATTACACTACAGTACAGACCCTTCTGGCCCATAAATACAGTTCAGTACAGACCCTTCTGGCCTGCAAATACAGTTCAGTAGAGACCCTTCCAGCCCACAAATACAGTCCAGTACAGACCCTTCCAGCCCACAAATGCAGTCCAGTACAGACCCTACCGGCTCACAAATACAGTTCAGTACAGACCCTTCCAGCCCACAAATGCGGTCCACAAATACAGCACATTACACTACAGTACAGACCCAGCCCGCAAATATAGTTCGGTACAAACCCTCCCGGCCCACAAATACAGTTTAGTGCAGACACTTCTGGCCCACATATACAGTCCAGTACAGACCCTTCCAGCCCACAAATAGAGTCCAGTACAGACCCTTCCGGCCCACAAATAGAGTTTAGTGCAGACCCTTCCAGCCCACAAATACAGCATATTACATGACAGTACAGACCCAGCCCACAAATACAGTTCAGTACAGACCCTTCTGGCCCACAAATACAGTTCAGTTCATACCCTTCCAGCCCACAAATACAGCACATTGCACTACAGTGCAGACCCAGTCCACAAATACAGTTCAATGCAGACTCTTCCGGTCCACAAATACAGTTCAGTATAGACCTTTCCAGCCCACAAATAGAATCCACAAATACAACAAATTACACTACAGTAGAGACCCAGCCCACACATACAGTTCAGTACAGACCCTTCCGGCCTACAAATACAATTCAGTACAGACCTTTCCGGCCCACAAATACAGTTCAGTACACACCCTTCCTGCCCACAAATACAGTTCAGTACAGACCCTGCAGTGTAGTTCACAGAGCAGAAATCAAGATTCATAACTGATTTTCTGGTTCGAGCCTTCCATAAAGCAAACACACAGCGTCTCCTCACGTTTTCGAGAAACGGTGAGGAAGAAGCATAACGGTAACGATCGGTAGGAATCGCTCCGCATCCCAAACCAGTCCCTTCCTCCACGTGACATTTATGTATAGGTGCTTGCAGCTGTTGATCTGTGAAGGACTTTTACACGAGATGGAAGGAAAATCAGGAGGTCGACTTTTACACGAGTATAAACATGATAAGCTGCGGACGCTGTGATTTGTAGTGAACAGGAAGACCTGCTGAGATCGTCCAGCATTTCGGTGCGTTTCCATGGAATTTGGAAGGCGTTTGGAACTCGCATCTACTAATGGCAGATGTCAAATTTAAATCCTGTTTCTGTTCACCAGAGCTATTCAAATGTTTGGCTGAGAATGCGGTGATGGCAGAAGATCCACAGGTTAATGAAAATAGAAGCAAAACAGCAGGTGATGAAATTCAGAAATGAAAACCATCAGCCGGTCAGGCAGCATCTGCGGAGAGAAGCAGTTAACACTGTGGGTGAAGAGCCTTTGTTGGAACCGTTTCTAAAATCTGAAACATTAACTGTTCCTCAGTCATGAGCTCTCATGGGCATTCGGGTGAGATGACACAGGGCTGTTCTTCGTGGAACCTGCTCGACTTTTTACCTGATAACTGCAGGTGGAGGTTTCCAACTCTGAATGCATCTGAATGCAGACAAGGGAGGGGTTTCTCTGCTGCTAGAGGATTCTGGGTAAAAAAAACATGCCATGTTATAGAAGATGGGAACAACAATGGAATCAGAATCAGGATTTATCGTCAGGAACAAGTCGTGAAATTTGGGGTTTGTGGCAGCGTCACAGAGCAAACATTCATATTATAACCATCTTACAACATTACTATAAAAATAACAATAAAGTCAGGCCGTGTCTGGGGTTCACTGATTATTCAGGAATCTGATGGTGGGGAGTAGAAAACATCCTTGTGCCGCTGGGTGCTCGTCCTCAGGCTTTTGGACCTCCTTCCTAGAGGGCTGTACGGTTAGCACAACATTTTTACAGTGGCAGCGACCCAGGTTCGAATCACACGCTGTCTGTAAGGAGTATGCACATTCTCCCCGTGTTTGCATGAATTTTTCCTGGGGGCTTCCAGACTCCTCCTGCTGTTCGAAACGTACTTGGGGGGGGTGTAGGTTCATTTGGCAGCACAGGCTCATGGGCCGAAAGGGCCCGTTACTGTGCTGTATTTGTGTCCACGTCCAGAGCACAGTTACATCCCAGGGAGACCTTGTGAATCCCTCAGTTCTACAGTGGCACATCTCCTGGTGCAGATCGGCAACGTGTCAGGATCTAGGATCAGAGGGTCGTTGCCTCTCGAGAGACCCAGGTCCAATCCCAACCTCAGCTGCGGTCTGTATGGAGGGTTTCCCGGATTTCCAGCAGGTACTTTGGGTTCATACCCCAGCCCGAAGAAGGCGAATTACTTGGTTGGCCAAAATCACACCCAGTTTGTGGTGGGATCTGTGGGGAGTTGCTGGGAATGTGCAAGGAGAATGGGGTTTGGAGAAATACCGTAGACACTCCTAGAAAAGTCCTCACCACTATTTTTGGCTAGAAACTCTGGGATTTTCCATACATCTTGTGGGGGGAAAAGTCGATCCTAGTCTCTCACCTTGGGCCCGGCCACTTGCCCATCGGAGTTTACCACACCTCGACCGCGGACTCTCACCTTGGCCCCGGCAGCTCGCCCATTGGAGTTCCTGACACTTCGACCGTGGACTCTCACCTTGTCCCTGGCCACCCGCCCATCAGAGCTCTCAATGTTGCAGATACTTAGCACAGTCAAAAGTAGTATCCATGTAATAGTCAACCCTGCAAATTTGATGTTAAAAATTCGGCATTTACACATGTAGGTACAGTAAATGAGGGAATGGGGTTACAGCAAGAGCTGAGGAGCAGAATGGCCTGTGTTGGGAGGTCACAAAATGCAGGAGAGATTGCGGGATAGAAGGGGAAATCAGTCCCGTTGGCATGGACCCAGGTTGGGGAGGGGGGAACAGAATGAGGGAAGGTCACTGATCTTGGGACACTGAGCCTCTAGTTGGCTGCCCTCTGACGGTTACCAGGGCACATGGGTAGTAACAGTAAAGCTGCACACTCTAACCTTCAGGGTGACTCTCGCCCACCTCGTCCTCTATCAACTCACCAGCTGCTTCAGGCGGAAGTACTTTGACTTTGAGCAAGAGATCCTGGCGTTCGTCAACGAGAACTGGGACAACCTTCTGGTCGGAGAGGTGGGTAAGAGAGGGGCGGTGGTGGGCTCAGTGTGGGGGTCGAAGAGGTGGTGACGGTGGGGTCAGAGTGTGGGGGGTTGGAGAGGTGGGTACAGGAGTGATGGTGGGGTCAGAGTGCGGTGGTCGGAGAGGTGGGTACGGGAAGGGCGACGGTGGGTCAGAGTGGGGGGGGGTCAGAGAGGTGGGTCCAGGAGGGGTGATGGTGGGGTCAGAATGCGGTGGTCGGAGAGGTGGGTACGGGTGGGGTGATGGTGGGGTCAGAGTGTGGGGTTGGAGAGATGGTTACAGGAGGGACGATAGTGGGGTCAAGAGTGCAGGGGTTGGAGAGGTGGATATGGGTGGGGTCAGAGTGCGGAGTCAAGAGAGGTGGTCACAGGAGGGGCGATGGTGGGGTCAGAGTGCAGGGGTTGGAGAGGTGGATATGGGTGGGGTCAGAGTGCGGAGTCAAGAGAGGTGGTTACAGGAGGGACAATAGTGGGGCCAGAGTGCAGGGGTTGGAGAGGTGGATATGGGTGGGGTCAGAGTGCGGAGTCAAGAGAGGTGGTCACAGGAGGGGCGATGGTGGGGTCAGAGTGCAGGGGTCGGAGAGGTGGGTACAGGAGGGGGTCAACGGTCCAGGTTAGCAGAGCTGGGACTTTTCTCTCTGGAACAAAGAAGGATGAGAGGAGACTTAATAAAGGTCGACAAGATTCTGAGAGGGAGAGATAAGGCGGACGGGCAGCGCCTGTTTCCCAGGGCGGGAGTAGCAAACACGACAGGACATCTGCACAAAGTGAAGGGAGGGAAGTTTAGTGGAAACGTCAGGGATTTTGTTTTTTTTACACACAGAGTTGTGGGGGCCTGGAATGCCTTGCCAGGGGTGGTGGTGGAGGCTAGAACATTAGGAGCATTTAGGAAATTCTTGGACAGACATATGGATGGAAGAGAAATAGAGGGTTACGAGATAGGGAGGGTTTAGTTATTATTTTGGTAGGAATATATAGGTCAGCACAACATTGAGGGCCGAAGGGCCTGTTGTGTTCTATGTTCTATATAACCTGTGTGGTATCTGTTTCCAGCTCTCAAAAGTGGCAAAGACTAAACGTTCTTATCAGCTGCTGAACACCCTGAACACCCATCGGGAGAGGTGAGAACTGAGCCCACTCTGACGGTCACCCATCCCCAGCAGTGCCCTGACCAGGGTCCGGCCTTGACCAAGGGCATGAAGACTCCGCCTGGGGATTTGTGAACAGTTCATTTCTCACCCCCACCCGTCCTTGCTGCTATGGAGGATGCACAGGACAGGAAGAAAGCAGCCTCTATCCTCAAGGACCACCCCCCCCCCCATCCCAGGCCATTCCCTCTTCACCTTGCTACCAGCAGGGAAAAGGTCCAGGAGCCTGAAGATGAGCACCCAGCGTTACAAGGACAACTTCATATCTCCCCTTGCCTCCCCCCCGCCACCAGATTCCTGAACGGAAAATTACCCTCACCCCATCCAATTTTAATGCACTATTTAGCATAGCCGTTAGCACCTCACAGTTATAGCGCCAACGACCAGGGTTTGAATCCAGCGCTGTCTAAGGAGTTTGTACATCCGCTCCATGTCTGCGTGTCCCCCCGCCCCCACCTGAGGGAGATGTATGTTAATTGGGTGGCACGGGCTCGTGGGTCAAATGGCCTGTATGTCCACATTTAAAAAAAGGAAATGTAATTTATAGAAATGTTTCCATGGTGACACAGCTGCAAATCCACAGTTTGTGATAGGATCCACAACAATAAATTCTGATTCTGAATCTTCCCTCTCCCCTCCAACACTCCCCATCTCCCCTACTCTCACCCTCCTCTCTACCCCCGCCTCTCTGCCCCTTCCAATCTGCCCACCTGCCATCCCCTCTCCTTCCCTTTCCCCCTCCCCATCACCCTCTTCCCTCCTCCCTACCCCACCAACAACCCCCCCTGCCCATTCTACCCTGCCCTTCCCCTCCCCACTCCACCCCTCCTCCCAACCCCCACCAACACCCCCCCTGCCCATTCTACCCTGCCCCTCCCCTCTCCCCCCCTCCTCCTTACCCCCACCAAACCCCCTCCCCCTGCCCTTTCCACCCTGCCCTCCCCAGATTCGTCTCCGGCAAGGAGATCAAGAAGAAGAAATGCATCTTTGGGCTGCAGGAGCGTCTTCCCCCGCACCCACCATCCGCTGCTGTGCTCCAGGAAGTGGCCAGCCAGCTGGCAGTGCCTTCTCTTGGCCAGACGAGCCCTCCCAGCAGGTGGGCAGGCCCATCCACAGGACAGGGTGGGAATCCTGGGGGATAGGGGGGGACCCCCACTCCTTCCGTGCCCCCACTAACCTCCAATAAAGCAGGTGGCGAGGTCAATGCAGTGGGAAGACAGTTCGATCATACCTGAGACGCTGACTGGTGTTGGCACGCCTTCCCTGCAGCTGCTACAGTTTCTTCCCACATCCCCAAAGATTTGCAGGTTAATTGTCTGCTATAAATTATGCCCTGCTGTGTGGGTGAGGGGGAGATCCAATGATCATCAGGCCATCAGAAGTGGGGAGGGTGAGCACATTTAAGTTCGTGGGAGTCACTATCTCAGGGGATCTTTCCTGGATCCAACACTAATGGCATCATGAAGAAAGCATGTCAGCACCTCTACTTCCTCAGGAATTTGCGGAGGTTTGGTACGACAACGGAAACCTTGGCAAATATCTCCAGAGGTGTGACGGAAAGTGCACTGACAGGCTGCATCACACCCTGGTACGGGGACACCAATACCCCTGAACGTAAAGCCCTGCAAAGTGTCGTGGGCACAGCTCAGGACATCACAGGCAAAACCCTCCCCACCATTGAGAACATCTATGGGGAAGGCTACCATCAGAGAGCAGCAGCGATAGTCAAGGATCCACCCCACCCGGCACTTGCTCTTTTCTCGCTGCTGCCATCAGGAAAGAGGTCTTGGGGCCGCAAGACTCACACCAGCAGGTTCAGGAACAACTGCTCTCCTCCACCACCAGACTCCTCAACGACAAACTCAATCAGGAACTCATTTAATGACTCTTGACGTGCATGTTATTGATTTTTTTTCTCCTCTCTGAATTGCAGTTTGTTTACATTTATTTGTTTACATGGATACACTGTACTTTTTTTTGCACCACCAGTAAGTGGTAATTCTGCCTGGCCCGCAGGGAAGAGAATCGCAGGGAAGTGATGT
The DNA here is from genome assembly GCF_036971445.1 of Narcine bancroftii. NCBI lineage: Eukaryota > Metazoa > Chordata > Chondrichthyes > Torpediniformes > Narcinidae > Narcine > Narcine bancroftii. The sequence goes on along the minus strand of NC_091470.1, from coordinate 178,160,490 downwards.
CACGTATGTACTCTGACAATGTACGTAACTGTTCCTGAACCTGGTGGTGTGAGTCTTATGGCCCTGATACCTTTCCTGATGGCAGCAGCGAGAACAGAGCATGTGCCGGGGAGGGGGGTGTGGATCCCTGACGATTGCTGCTGCTCTCTGATGGCAGCGTTCCCCATAGATGATCTCGATGGTGGGGGGGGGGTAGTGAGCCTACAATGCCACCTGGGTCAGCATGGCCTGTAGGGCTGAAATGCCTCCTAACCTGATGCTTCGTGGTACCCTGGAGAGTGTTCCTGCAGATTACACTGGACAACAATTTTTCTTTGAAGTTTGGTTCCTGAAAACAAATTGGGGATTCTGATAGACGACTTCTAGCTGAGCACAAAGATAATTTCAGATTTGCTAAATCACATAGGAAGTTGGAAAAACATTAAATTAACTTTTATTGGATTTAACATGTTTAATCATGATGTTGACACATTGCATTAGTTCAACCGGCCCAAAAATGTTTCGCTGCTGATTTTCATTTGTACTCAGCATCTGATGCCTCTCATGTCAGTGTCCAACAATAGTCAGCCGGCGCTGATGGATTCCAGTTGCCCTGATCCCGCTTTCCCAGGATCGCAATGTCCTGGTGAAACCTTTCACCATGTTCGTCACTGACAGCACCGAGATCAGCGGGGAAGTCATCCAAGCGCAAACACGGAAAATCTTAATGGTTTTGCATGCTTGAAGTGGACTTAAAATATGAGAGGAAGTCACAAAAATTGTTATAACTAAAACACGGTAGGAGATGGGAGGATTTTTACAGTGATTTTTGTAACCAGCAGCCCAAAATTCACAAAATACACCCAAAAATGTTGAGGAAACAGAAACTTTGTTGTCTGGTGTGATCGAACCCTTGGTCAGGGAGTGGAAGGGAATTGGGATGGAAACCCCCAGAGGTGTGACTCAGTGAGTTGAGGGTGTGTGTGAGGATAGAACCCCCCTCGCTTTTCCCCCGCCATCAACCCACCTCCCCTCAGAAGACATGTTCACTCACCTTGTCGCTGTTCTCCCCTTTATCTCCCCCTCCTTTCCACCCCCCCCTCCCCCAGGGCTGTGGCCAAGGGGTTGAGGAAAGGGAAGAGAGTCCAGCGGCGGAGAGACCCTCAGGACCTGTACGCCCTGAAGACCAGGAGGGCTCGAAGACTGCTGCAGAAGGCCATCACGCAGGTGCTCGAGGGAGGGGGATGGAAGGGGCGGATGATGGGGAGGGAGGGTCGGGCCTTAGACACAAGGACCAGTGATGGGAACGGGCCTGAAACACAAGGTCCAGCCATGGGGATGGGCCTAAATCACAAGGCCCGGCCATGGGGAAGATCCTGAGACACAAGGCGCGGGTGTGGGGGTGGGATGGGGAGAGAGGAAGGTGACCGTATCTTTGATTGGCTAGTGAGTCATGAAGACTGTTTCTGAACGTCACACAATCGTCTTCCAGAAGGTTCTGACCTGGGAACGTCCTCGAGGTAATAGGTGGTGTTGAGCCTGGTGATGGGGAGGCTGGTAATGCTTGGTGAGCTGGTGAGTGCGGGGTCTCTGGGAGGAGGGAAGAGGCCTATGATCAACTGTTCACTGTCTTCATCCTGCAGAATGTGGTGACAGATCCGTCCAGCCCAAACCAGGCCTATCAAGGGAGCCGAGGCAGTTGCAGCACTGGCTCTATCAGGGAGAGCACTGAGAGGTGAGTCCACAGGGAGGGGCGGATGGGGCCCAGGCCTGTCCACGGGGAGGATGGGTTCTGGGCCCGGACCAGGTCTGTCCACGGGGAGAATGGGGTCTGGACCCAATTCAGGGGAGGAGCAGACGGGACCCAGTTTGGAGGGGGGAGCAGGATGGGGGGAGTGGGTGTGATCCCCACGAGATGGGTTTGTGAAGCAGACGAGGAAGTAAGCGCTCGTGCTCTCTCCTCTCTCCCTCCCCCCCCCCCCCCCCCCCCGCTCTAGGCAATGGGACTGTGTACGATAATGGATTAACTCATGATTGAATGGTGGGGCAGAAGAGATGGGCTGAATGGCCTATGTTTTATGGTTTCTGGGGAGGAGGGAGGGAGGGAGGGGTCTGAGACGGGAGGGGACAGAGATGCCCAGATTGTGAAAGATGATGGAGTAATTACTCCCCGACTCCCGGGAGCAGGGTCTCCTCGTGAATGTGTGTGAGGATCTCATGTTGATGGGAGTGTGTGGGTCAACAGGTTTAAACCATTTCCCTCCCCTCCCCAGGACACCTCCAAAGATGATGTTCGCCTCGATCCAGCCAACGTCCAACGCCGTCCGCAGGTTGAAATCATCCTCTCCCTCGTTCGAATCTGGGTGAGAAAATCTCTTTACTCAGCCCCCCTGACCCCCCCCCCTCCCCTTTTCACATCAAGACAGAAGCAGGGTCTCCTTTCCCTGGGCTGATGTCACACGGGGTGGCTGCTCAGCTCAGCCCATCGCAAACAGACTGGCAGCCTTTTCTGCCATGATACATTGTATAAAATGCGGTGTTGCACACTGCATTATACAAGCGAACCAGGTTATGGGGGAGGGGGGGGGGCAGAGTGCCGGTTCCACGTCGTTTCTGCCCCAGGAGTTACAAGCGTTGCTGGGAACTGGGCGATACAAGCGCACAGGCGCGCGCTCAATTAAAATCAGTTGGTCTCGGCTGCCAGTGTGGTTTGTAAACTGCACCTCCCTGCGAGCACTCAGCAATGTTCATCGGTATAGACGAACATGCATGTATGTATCGTTTCTGTCTTTTTGTTGAGTTATAATGAACATATCTACAAGGGGAGAGTCATGTATGTACAAGTCTGTAAGAAAAAGAACAGGTTAGTATTTAACAAATGTATATTATCCACAAATTTCTTCTCCTCTTGTAAAACCAAAAGAGAAAAAAAAATTATTGCCAAATCCCCTCTAAAAATAAAGATAGAGGGACTGGGCCGTCTGTCTGAGAGAAAAGTAGGAAAACAAAGATTTACTGTCAGGAATGAGGAGAGAATCCAGTATAAAAATCATAATCCTTAAACTATAAGGAAATGGTCGGCAAATGTCTTCAAATTTAAAAGGTGCATCAAATGCCCGGCTCCTGATTTTCTCCAAACTTAAACACATGATGTGACAGATGAGCCATTGAAGTCGAGTCGGTGGGTTCGGGCCCCTCCATTTAAGTTACAGGGCTTTTCCAGCCAATAATGTTGTACACAGGCAAACGCCCAGGCCCCGCTGGTGTGATTCCAAAAATAGCTGTTAATAGATTTGGGTGTAATTCTAACCCAAGAACTTTTGTGGGGTTTTCAAAGACACCTTTCCAGAAATGATCTAGTTTTGAACGTGACCAGAACATGCAAGTTAAAATGGCCACTTCAACTTTGCACCTGTCACAAGTGGGGTTTTACATTGGGAAAAATACGGGCCAACTTATCTTCAGACACGTATTCTCCGAAGTTTCACCTGGAGCTGAATCCAGGAATGACGGGCACAGATTGATGAAGTATTTACTCAATGAAAAATATCATATTGATTGTCTGGGAGAAATAATTGGAATTCCAATTCCCCAAGCACCTGTAATTTTATTCTTGGATGTCAGTCACAAGTTAAGTAAACATTTGTATATTGTGGCAATGCACCTTTTTTGTAGTGGGTGTAAGATGGGGAAGCAGAGGGAGAGTTTAGACATGAAGTAGGCAGAACATCCCTAAAAAAATTGCTCAAATCTTATTTGTCTGCGAACTGATTGAAGGAATTTGAACAGTCTCCTGTAAGTAGATCTGAAGAGGTTATTTACTCCTTTAGTTTAACATATTGAAAACGCCTGATCAATCACATATGCTTTAAAAAGTAATTAAGATGTATTTTACTGGATAAAACAAAATTATTAAACCTAAATCCTGAACCAAATCCTTAACTACTGGGTTAAGATGTCATCTATTAATTTTGGGTGTGATCCCCACGAGATGGGTTTGTGAAGCAGACGAGGAAGGGTTGAGGATCTCCCAGCAAAGAGATCCCCCTCTCCAAACCCACCCATAAAGGACAGTCATAAATTGGGTGTTAATGGCTCAGTAATAAAATCTAAAATCAGGGAGAGCCTTTCCTCCCTCTTTTGTTTCTGCTCAGTCTAGGATTCCAAATGTACGAAGACACCTGATAGTCTACCTTGTTAAAAAATATTTTAGGGACGAAGGAAGGTACTGCTAGAAAAGTATACAAAAACTTTGGTAAAATTATAATTTTAATTGCGTTAATATGACCACGGGCAGGGAGGATGCTGAACGACCAAAATAACTGCTCACACTGACCACCCGAGACATGTATTGATTTGTGTGGATGATATACTTGTCCTGTTTCCTTACTGTGTGCCTGTACATGTGTTACGTCTGGCTGTGCGTCTGTGTGCTTTGTACCGAGGACCGGAGGACGCTGTTTCATTGGGTTGTACTTGGACAATCGGATGGGAATAAATTTGACTTGTTCAAGGTATTGAAAAGTGGAGTAAAAAGAGAGCTGTCTCTGTGCCACAGCGTCCGTGAAGGGACGTTGACCGACAGATGCAGCTCAAATCTATCTGTGTTCCAGCGTCCTTGGGATAAATGTATTGATCCAATCCTGTCCAAAGGTTGGGTGTACAGGCATTTCTGGTTTTGCTCCAGATTCAATCGGGAACTCCAGTAATCCCACCGGACGGAATCCCGACCGTTCGGTGTCGGGGTCAGCAGTCATGTTGGTCAAACTCCTCCCCCGTTCCCACAACCCCAATCCCTTCATGGGTCTTCCACACAGCACCCGAGGGCGGGATTGTCAGTGCCACACAGACCTGAGAGTGGGTTGTCAAACATCGGCCCTGCACAGCACCCAATGGAGGGTTTGTCAGTTTTGCACAGCACCAGAGGGTGTCAAACATTGGTCCCACATGAGGAGAGGGTGGGACGGGGTGGGGTCTGTTGGAGGTGGGATGGGGAGAGGGTGGCCCCAGGGTCTGTCCCCCCTCCCCTCCCTTCCCCTCTCCACGTGGAGCACTGTTTACTCTCGTCTCCCTACCTTGTTTCTCTCCAGGGACACAGCGAGCACCCAGGCCAGAGCCGTGGGCCCTGGGGAGAGGCTGTCGGAAGGTGAGGAAGGTGGAGAGGCCCCAGAGACGGAGGAGGACGAGGAGGAGGACGAGGAAGAGGAGGAGGAAGAGGAGGAGGACGAGGAGGAGGATGAGGAGGAGGAGGGGGTTGACAACCCTGGGGACGGCAGATCGCAGTGCGACTCCAGTGACGAGGACCTGCCCCTGTCGTACTTCTGCTCCTCAGTGAACAGCTACTTCGGGGCGATGGGGAGGCTGGCTCCGGGCGAGACGGTGCGCATCCTTGCCCGGAGACTGACCCTCGGCAACAAGGTCCAGTACCTGGTTGAGTGGGGCGGCTCGTCCATATTTTAGTGGCTGGTGAAGGGTCAGGGTCATCTGGGGGAGGGTTGACTGGGGGATGTTGGCCCAGGGAAGGGTCTTCTGGGGGATGTTGGTCTGGGGAGGGTCTTCTGGGGGATGTTGGTCCAGGGGAGGGTCTTCTGGGGGATGTTGGTCGGGGGTAGGGTCTTCTGGGGGATGTTGGTCAGGGGTAGGGTCTTCTGGGGGACGTTGGCCTGGGGTAGGGCCTTCTGGGGGACGTTGGCCTGTGGTAGGGTCATCTGGGAGAAGGGTTGTCGGGGGTCGGACGCCTGGGGATGCCCTTCCCCCTCCCGCCCTCCTCCTCTCCTCCCCACACTCTGTGCACACTCACCTTAGGCCATTTTGTTGACTGATATTTGGCCTCAGAGCCATCGTGACTGACGACTAGGGTGGACGGGACCTGTTGGTGGGTGGGCTGGGGAAGAGTCGGCCTCCATCCCCAACTGCTGGAGATTGGAGATGGGGAGAGTTGGGAGAGATTCCACTTGACCTGACGAGTCAGGTTTTGGGGGCTGGAGGAAGGTGACTGACTCTGGGAGATGGAAGAGGCTGAAAGGGCAGTGGAGGGTTAATGAACGAGGCAGAGCCTGTGGCCTCTCTGGGCTCCAAGGGAAGAGGTCCCAGTCTCCTGTCCCCCAGAGAGTTGGTGGCAAGGGGGGCTGCAGCCTTCAAGGTCAAATAGAAAGTTTATTTTGTTATTGTTTAAAAAAAATCTACGCATAAATATGGATAAATATATAAATATATATAAATGTATAAATATATTAAAATAAAGTTTTGCTTTGTGTAAAGTTTATTTTGTATTTGGAACTTGGACGTGGGGAACTGAGTCCTGGGGTGGTCATTTTGGCTCAGTCCCTCTCCAGCCCTCCCTCCGGTCTCTCCTCCCTCTCCTGGCCCTCTCCCCGCTCTCTCCTCCCTCTCCCGGCCCTCCCCCGCTCTCTCCTCTCTCTCCCAGCCCTCCCCCCACTCTCTCCTCCCTCTCCCGGCCCTCCCTCCCCTCTCTCCTCCCTCTCCCAGCCTTTCCCCCACTTAGCCCTCCCTCCATGGGTCTGGATTATTGTCAAGGTTTAAACCAGGAATTGTAGCACAAAATTTCCCTTAGTCGACCATAATGGAGACAAAGATTCACCATCGCCAGAAATGGCCTGAAGCATCCCTTACAGTCAGAGAAAGAGAAGCAAAGAGAATTCCCCCCCCCCTCCCAGAATTACCGAGTGCCCGTGGATTTGTGTCCAGAGCCCCTGCAGCCCCACGGAGTCCGGTCCAAACCATCAGCAGATCCAAACCGTCCGACACGGTCAGGAACCCTTCAGTGCTCCCTCGCACCCCTGCTCCGATACCTGGTAGCCCCTCCAGGCCAGACTCTAGCCATTCCCGCAGCCCGGTGTGAATCCCTCATCCGCCGCCTGCATGTGTCTTTCAGCCTCCAAGCCCCTCACTGGTCCGTCACCGTGGTCCCCGTTCCATGGGTCATCTCCTCTGCTCCCAAATGGGGGTGGGGTAGTCTCCCCGTTCTCCTTTAACAGGCTGTTTACAGCCTGTGCAGAGCCGGCAGCAGTTGCACTGGGCGGTGGGACCCCGCAAGGAAGCGCTCTGTCTCAGCTCCCCTGTGGGCCATGACAGTAGCTCCACCATTTTAATTTTGTGTTTTTACCTGGTGTCCTGTGTTTCCAGATGCAGCTGGACATGAAGGGGCTCTGACCATGGCTGTCCAGAGCCCTAACCAAGTGGTGCTCACTTAACAGCTCCTCAACGTGATTCTCTCACCCCATCGCCAAGCTGAGAAAAAGTTTCCCAATTTGTAATTTCCCATTGGTTCGCTGCCCACGTGGACAAGGCATTCCCGATGGCCCTGATTTCCAGGGTGGCGGCAATTCTGTGAACAGACTCGTCTGGGTTCTCAACGAGGGATAGTGTGGTACATCAACAACTCCCTCACTCCCTTTTTCCCCTCACAAGTGTGAGGTTGGATACTGGAGATTTTCATTGATCGTTGAATCTCACCCGGTACTGGCCCATCCGATTCTTTTATTCTGTGCACTTACCAATAACGCTGAACAACAATTTTTTTTTTCAAAGCTTACTTTCTGAAAAAAATTGAGGATTCTGATGGACGACTTCCAGCTGAACACAAAGATAATTTTAGATTTGCTGTATCACATAGAAAGTAGGAGAAACATTAAATTAACTTTTATTGAATTTAGCTTGTTTAATCGCATAATGATGCTGACACGTTGTGTCAGTTCAACCGGCCTAAAAATGTTTTGCCGCTGATTTTCGTTTGTTCTCAGCATCTGATGCCTCTCTTGTCAGTGTCCAACAATAGTCGGCCGGCGTTGATGGATTCCAATTGCCCTGATCCCACTTTCCCAGGGTCGCAGTGTCTTGGTGAAACCTTTCACCATGTCTGTCACTGACGGCACCGAGATCAGCGGGGAATGAGTCCAAGTGCGAATGCAGGAAATGAATTTTTAATGACATGTTGCACTTCACGGTTTTGTACGCTTGAAGTGGAATTAAAATAGGGCAGGAAATCACAAAAATAAGATGTATCTAAAAAACTAAGTGGTAGGGAAATGTTAAGGTGATTTTTGTGATCAGCAGCTCAAATTCCATGAAATACACCTAAAAGTGTTGAGGAAGCAAGATCCTTGTCCAGTGGGACTCCAACAGGAAGCCAATGTGCTGATGTGAATGGAGGTGACTAATTTTTATTCTGCCAGGAATCTAAGAGCAGGGATGTGAAGTTGAGGCTTTATAAGGCCCTGGGGAGACTTCGCGTGGAGAATTGGGAGCAGTTTTGGGCCCCTCATTTAAGAAAGGATGGGCTGATGTTGGGGAGGGTTCAGAGGAGGATCACAAGGAGGATTCCGGGAATGAAAGGGTTATTGTACGAGGAGCATTTGACAGCTCTTGACCTGTATATGTTAGAATTTAGGGGGATTCTCGTTGCAACATGTTGAACGTTGAAAGGTGTGGACAGAATTGATGTAGGAAGGTGGTTTTCCCACGGTGAGAGAGGCCTGTACAAGAGGATTGAAGGCCGTCATCTTAGAACAGAGATGCAGAGGAATTTCTTCAACCAGAGGGCGGTGAATTTGTTGCCATGCGTCATTGTGGAGCCCAAGTCATTGGGTGTATTTAAGGCAGAGAGTGATAGGTTCTTGATTAACCACGACATCAAAGGTTAAGGGAGGGGGGGGGTGGGGGGGTGGCTTGGGAGGAGGGAGGGGGGGGAGAAAAAGTCACTGTATATGTGTGAAAAAGAAATAGTGTATATCATGGCTAATATGATTTATGGTGTGAAAAATAAAAAATAAAAAAAAGGTTAAGGGGAGAAAGCCAGGCCGTGTGGCTGAGTGGGAGAATTGATCAGTTCATGATAGAATGGTGGGACAGACTTGATGGGTTGAATGGCCTATTTCTTCTAGGTCTAAGTAAATGTGATTGGAGGCTGGGAGGTTGAGTGGGACTTTGGGCTTTGTGTGATTACAGAAAGGAACTTATACCTGTATATGGTGTTGGGATTGTCTTAACTGGAGTCGTGGACAGAATTTGGGTTCCTTTAGCTCAGAAAGAATCCAGTCAGAGGGGATTCACCACCTCACTCAGAGGGGGAGAGATTGACGGTATGTGCATGTGCGTTCCAATTCACAGGCGAGGTGGTACCGCTGTCCCGGTTACCCTGAATCCCTGGCAGGAACGGGGATATCCCAGCAGGAGCAGGGATGTCCTGGGGCAGGAGTGGGGATGTCCCGGGGGGCAGGAGCGGGGGTGTCAGGCTCCCAGGGTGGGAGCGGAGGTGCCTCAGGGGCAGGAGTGGGGCGTCGGGCTCCCGGGGTGGGAGTGGGGACACCTCGGGCAGCCTGCAGGAGCAGGGACCTCGGGCAGCCGGCAGGAGCGGGGACATCAGCCTCTGGACAGGAGTGGGGACCTTGGGCTCCGGGCAGGGACAAGGTAGGATACTTCCTGTACAGTATTTTTAGAACTTCTGTGGTATGTGCTGATGGCCGGAAGTCACACAGGTAGTAAGTGGGGGATAAATCTTTGTTACGGAAAGTTTCTCCAGCATTGCGTTTTCACTCATTCCAAATCATGAACTCGTATAATCTCTTCCGTTGATGAGTCCCCACTTGGCCAAATTATGCTTGAAAATAACATTTTTATTTTCCAACAGGACCTGAGATTTACAGTGTTAATTTTGTACACTTTACATGTATCAACTCCCAGGAAACACAGTTTCATGCACACATTGGATCTTCCCACACACTTTGTCTGTGTTCTTATATTAATGAAGAAAGAGAATGCATTTGAACCAGGCTTTAGAGCAAGGTGTCCTGTACAAACTGGGCTGGAGTTGGATGTGACATCGACCTCCCACGGTGAGATTTACATGGGTTTCCAGCCATCTGGCTGCCCCGAACCTGCCAAGTATCTTGGACAGAGGGAGGTGGAGGCATTTAATTTAGCCATACGGCGACCAGCAGTCCCAACGTCCAATACAGCAACACAAATTTCAATTCCCCGTGGTCTCATCTCCCTGCTGACATGCTTGTCCACGTTCTCATGCCCTGCCAGACCGAGACCACCCATAAATTAGATGAACAATACCTCATCTTCCAACTGGGCTCCCTCTGACTGAACGGCATTAATCGACTTTTCCGGTTTCTGTTAAACTCCCCCCTTCTTCCCCCAGTGCTCCCTCTCTTTCTCTCTCCCCCTCTCTCTTTCTTTCTCCCTCTCTCACCCCTTTTCCCTCTGCCTCCTATCACAGAGCTAAAATCAATTCTCACCTCTCATCATATCCAATTAACACCTTTAGTTGGTCTGGACCCCTCCCCTGGCTGGTCTTCAGTCTTTATTCTGACACCTTCCTGTTCTGAGTTTATTCCTTGAGGAAGGCCTCAGGCCCAAAACCTCGGTGACGCATCTTTGCCACCATTGGGCGCTGCAAGACTGGCTGAGTTCGCTGTGTGTGTTTTAGCCTGGGTTATGGTGTGGCTACAGGCCCAGCCTCCACAACATCCCTCTGGTTTGGGCCTCATTGCTTCAGTCATTCCAGGCTTGGTGGGGTTCCATCTGAACTCAGTTGGCCTCACCCTACCATCACTTACCCTATGAACAGACACTGTGGTTCCAACAGAAGAGCTCAGTGCACAACTTGTGGATGATAATCCTGACCTTGGGATCAGGGTGGTTTATACCAGAGCCAGTGGATTGACAAAGCCAAGATTATCCATTGTGCCCAATGACCACCCACCACCTCCTCTCTCCCACGTCCAGCAACTACATCCCCAAGTGTACAATCACCCCAAAGGGGGGGGGGGGGGTCACTGAGATTCTTCTCTCCTCAGGAACAGGGGTCACAGTCTGAACCTCATTCCTCTCGGGAAGGAAGGGTGTGATGGCAGAGGATGCAGTGGAGATTCACTGAGCTGAGCCCTGGGCCAGTTTGTCATAGTTGTGAGGAGAGGCCCGGTTCATTGTCCTCGGTGTGGAGGCCGAGAACATCTCCCAGGTGCTGGAGCTGAGAGTGGGTGGATGGTGAGAAATAGATGGGGCAAAGATCAGTGGGAAGAGGTTCAAAGCAAAGGGTGGGAGGTTTAGAGGGGATCTCACTAAATATGTGAGCGATCCAGAAGAGGGGACAGGGCGCAGTGTATCAAACTTTGCTGATGGCACTAAATTGAGTGGAACGGCAAATTGTACAGAGGATGCGGAGAGATGGAGACAGATTCAGTGAGTGGGAAGATGAAGGACAATGTTGGGAAATATGAGGTTATCCACTTTGGAAGGAAGGATGAAAGATCAGATTATTATGCAGCCTGTGGTCGTGTGGAAGGACTTGGGAGGGCTTGTGCATGAATCGCAAGAGGTGGGTTTGCAGGTGCAGCAGGTTATCAAGAAGGCAAATGGAACGTTGGCTTTTGTTGCTGGAGGGATGGAATTTAGGAGCCGGGAGGTTCGGCTGCAACTGGACAAGGTCCTGGTGAGGTCACATCTGGAGAACTGCGTGCGGGTCTGGTCTCCTTACTTGAGGAAGGATGGACTGGCTTTGGAAGGGGTGCAGAGGAGGTTGATTCCAGAGATGAGGGGGTTGGCCTACGAGGAGAGATGGAGTCGTCTGTGACTGCACTCACTGGGATTTAGAAGAGTGAGAGGGAATATTAGAAAATTATGAAAGGCATGGATAAAATAGAGGTGGGTAAGTTGTTCCTTTAAGTGGGGGAGACCAGAACTAAGGGATATCGGCTCAAGATTCAGGGGAGTAGATTTAGGGCGGAGATGAGGAGGGGTGGGGGGAATCTGTGGAATTCACTGCCTGTTGAAGCAGTGGAGGTGACCTCAGTAAATATATTTAAGACAAGGTTGGGTTGATTTTTACATAGTCAGGGGAATTAAGGGTTAGGGGAAAATGCAGGTGGGTGGAGATAAGCCTCATCAGATCAGCCATGATCTCATTGAATGAAGGAGCAGGGCTCGATGGGCCAAACGGCCGCCTCCTACTCCTGTTTATTGTGTTCTTGTGTTTAGATGAAAGTTGGAACTGGACCACACTGCCTGAGGGGTGCTGGAGGCTTAGACCATCAGATGCAGGAAGTGTTGAGTATTTGACTCCATAAGGCGACAGCCCACATGCTGGAGCGTAGCGTAGATGGGTCTCAAGGGTCAGCTGCTGGGTTCAGTCCCTATCTCTGTGATCGAAGCCTGGATCCTGTCACTATCTGTCCAGCATGAACTGTGAGGGCAGAGCAGAGGCCTCATCCAACGCAAAGCAACTGCCTTTAAATATAACCCATTTTCAAGGAAAAGAATCGGGAACAGCTGGTGGGTCTGAAAATGGAACATTCTGGAGACATGGAGAGCGGGCTGATCAAAGAAAGTTCCCCCTCCACTCCCTCCCTACCCCTCCATTCCCCCTCCCCTCCACCACCCCCCACCACCATCTCCCTCCCATCCATTCCCCCTTCCCTCCATTCCCCCGTCCCCGCCACTTCCATCTCCCCTGTCCCCTCCACTCTGCCGTCCCCGCCACTCCCATCTCTCCTGTCCCTTCTACTCCACTGTCCCTGCCACTCCCATCTCCCCTCCACTCCACCACCTCTAGCCCTGGAATCAAACTCCCCTCCCCCATCACCTCTCCTTTCGCTCCTCCATGCACTGGAATGAAGGTCACGGGGGAGGGGGGGGGAGGGGAGGAGGTGTGATTATCTGAGCTGCGTTCACTTCAGTTCCTGAACTGCCATGATCGACCTTGTCAAGCTTGGGCAATAATTCCACCCCCACCCCCCCCTCCCCACCTTCCGAACCTTTCCGAACCTTCGCTCCATTCTCCTGCTGGGTCTTTTGCCAAGATGTGGCTCTTGGCTCTCTTAGAATGCACCCTGTATGACCATCCCACCTTCCTGTCTAACTAGGTCCAACACCCCAGGGATTCAAAGGTTCCCCCCACCCCTGTGCACCTTCCTAGCCCCGGGTTCAGTTGCTTTCAATAGCACATTACAGTGATATTGGTCAGATACTCCCACCTCAACACTGGGCAACAATTCTTTTGAAAGATTTGCTTCCCGAATAAAAATTGAGGATTCTGATAGACAGCGTCAAGCTGAACACAAAGATTATTTCAGATTTGCTGAAGTTGGGGAAACATTAAATTAATTTTTATTGAATTTAGCATGTTTAATCGCATGACGATGCTCTCAGGTTGACTGCATGTGTGAGGAGCCCAGGGGTTTGTCTTGGTCACTAATTTTACCACCGAAGAGAGCTTGTTGGCTTTCTTAGTGAGTGCAGTCAGGCTGCGTCCTCGAGCTTTAAGCGAACACTCCCCACAAATGTAACAGGATGTCTCGCAGCTGTTGGGCATTTTCGAGACTTTTCTACGGTACTGAATCTTCCCAAAGACCATAAATGCTTGTGTTAACTACACTCCCTGTCACATTGCCTGAAGAACATGAGCATCAACATGCATTCAATCTATAATCAATGTAATGCACAGCATCTGTACATGTGAGCTGCTTTTATAGCCCGTCTGCATCTATCCTGACTAAGCAGGTCCAGGCCTAAGACTACATTTGCATAACACCTGCACTGAGTGCATGTCCAGGCAGGCTTGGACAGACTGAAATGGCAATAGTAGCCTTAAAATACAAGATGAAATCACAAAAATAGGTTATATCTAAAAATGGTGTGTGATAGGAAATTTTTAAGGTGATTTTCGTGATCAGCAGCTCAAAATCCATAAAATACACCCAAAAATGTTCAGGAAGCAAAATCTTCATTGTCCAGTGTAATGTAAAACTGTCCACTACACTGTGTTGTTATTGAACAACCTCCTGTATGAGCTGACCTGATTGGACAGTGCATAAAATGAAGCTTTTTACTGTACCATATGATAATAAAACGTTTCAATTCCTTTGCGATCCTACGATTAGTAAATCTGCCCCATCCCTTCCTCAACCTATGGGTTTGGGGATCCAGCCTTCCCTCTACAGAATATTCTGCCACCCCTCAGTGATCTCCCTAGCCTTGGCATCAGGGGCTAGTGTACATTCCTGGTCAGGGTTGCAAGCCCAGACGCCACGTCCAAACAACTGAGGCCCCCTGTGAGCTGAGTCTCCCGATGTTATGGTTCATTTGCAGCCACGGAACCTTCCCTCCCCATCAGATATTTATAACATAGACTACAGATGGTACAGGCCCTTCGACCTGGGATGTTGTGCTGACCTACATATTCCTATGAAAGAAAATAAACCCTCCCCACTGTGTGACCCTCTACTTTTCTTCCATCCATGAGCCTGTCTATTGAACGTCCCTAATGTCCTATCCTCCACCTTAATCCCCGGAAAGGAATTCCAGGCACCCACAACTCTCTGTGTAAAAATCTATCCCTGACATTTCCCCTAAACTTCCCTCCCTTCACTTTGTACAGATGTCATCTGGTGTTTGCTGATCCTGCCCTGGGAAACAGGTGTTGGCCATCCACCTTACCCATGCCTCTCAGAATCTTGTAGATATCTATTAATTTTCCTTTCTCATCCTTCTTCGCTCCAGAGAGAAAAGTCCAGCTTTGCCAACCTAGCCTCGTAGGACACATTTTCAAATCCATGCAACGGCCTGGTGAATCTCCTCTGCCCCCTCTCCACAGCTGCCACATCCTTCCTGTAATGAGGTCAAGGCTGGCATTTATTGCCAATCCCTACTTGCCCTTGAGAAGATGGTGGTGATCTGGAAGCATTGAGGTCCATCCGATGAAGCTGTTGGTGAGGCACCTCCAGGATTTGGACCCAGGAATGATGTCAGACTGACAATAGATCTCCAAGATGGTGCATGACTTGCTGGGGAACTCGAGGAGGTGGTGGGGCCCGGGAGCAACTGGGTGGGAAAGTGCGACACATTTTGTCGGAGGGTCACACTGCAGTCAACATGCACCCGGTGGTGGCTGGGCTGAGAGATCAGGGCAGAGGCGGGGAATGCCAAGAAACAAGAGGCTGTTTAGCCCTGGATGGAGGAGGAGTTTGATGGACATGCACCCATCCAGACAGGAGGAGAGTGCCCAGTGGATGGTACATCAGGCCCTGGGACGTCTTCAGGGGAACCAGACACAGAGGTCTACAA
Organism: Narcine bancroftii; assembly: GCF_036971445.1. NCBI lineage: Eukaryota > Metazoa > Chordata > Chondrichthyes > Torpediniformes > Narcinidae > Narcine > Narcine bancroftii. The sequence continues at coordinate 178,145,421 of NC_091470.1, read as the reverse complement.
CACATAGAAATGCGGGAGGAACTCGGCCGGTCTCACACCATTCATGGGGGTAAAGATTTAGAACCGACGTTTCAGGCCTGAGATCTTCTGCAGTTCTGGTCTCCTTACTTGAGAAACTGTGGCTCACTTTTTTTTTAAAAAAGTAAAACATAGTAATAGGCCCTTCTGGCCAACGAGCCCATGCTGCCCAATTTACACCCAATTAACCTACATCCCCGGTACACGTTGAATGGTGGGAACAAACCAGACCCATCCCCTGGGGAAACCCCACGCAGAGATAGGGAGAATGTACAAACTCCTCATGGACAGCGTGGGATTTGAACCCCAGTTGGTGGCACTGTAGCAACGTTGCGCTAACCGTGACACCCTAAATGTACTGGCTTTGGAGGGGGTGCAGAGGAGAGTCACCAGGTTGATTCCAGAAATGAGGGCGTTGGCCTATGAGGAGAGATTGAGTCGTCTGGGACTGTTCTCGCTGGGATTTAAAAGAATGAGAGGGGAATCTTCTCGAAACGTATAAAATTATGAAGGGTATCGATAAAGGTAGATATGGATTCTTAATGTGGTTACTTAAGGTGTTATGTGAGTGGAAAGAGAAAGGGTGAGAACTACTGTTTGCTCACTGTGGAACATAGAACACTACAGCGCAGTTCAGGCTCTTCAGCCCACGACATTGTGCCGACCCATAGAACTTACCAAAAAAATACTAACCCCTCCCTACCCCATAACTCTCTATTTTCCTTCCCATCTGTATGACTGTCTAAGAGTTTCTTAAATGCCCCTAATGTTCCAGACTCCACCATCACTCCTGGAAAGGCATTCCAAGCCCCCACGACTCTCAGTATAAAAACCGTAACCCTGACGTCTCCCCTAAACTCCCTTCCCTTCATTATGTACAGTCATTCCTGCCCTGGGAAACAGGCGCTGGCCATCCACCAGAAAACCTCGATCCAAACTAAGCATCCGCCCACCCTGGCATCCCCGGCCCATGAGTGAAATGTCTGTGGGTCCCACGTGACCTCAACTTCCAGATAGTGTCTCTTGACCTGACACTTTCCCTGATGAAGACTGACAATAACAGCAACAATGACTGAAGAACAGCTCCGGCTGTAAACTGTTATGAGGTGAAACAACATCAGTGCTGACTGATGGCAGCCTGAAGTTTGGGGTGGGGTAAACGAAAATCTGGGGTTGGAAGGGCTGGGTTATAAGGCTGCAATCTTACCTGCCAGTGCATTCCAGCCCCTCCATCTGATTTCTAAATCTGGCTGACAGGGATCGGCACGTGAGATTTCAGATCTGCTTCCAAAGAAAAGGTCGTGGAAGACTTTGTAAATAAGGTTTACAAGACCGTGGATCTTGAGTTGAATGCATTGGAAGGGAAGGTGAGTACAAGTGGGGGCTTCCTGAGGGCATGTTGTGGGGGATGGAATATTATTGTTGGAACTTGAGAATTCCTCTGGACTTTCCTAAACATCATCGCAAACATAGTCTCCACGCTGCTTGAAGAAATGGTTCATTATAGGCCCAACCAGAAACTCTTCACATCATGGACATGAGGGCAAATGAGGTTTCTTGGCCAGGATGCAACATGGAAATAGGTGTTCATTATTGCTCCTGTTTCACTGGAGAAATCTCATGAAACGCCTCAATCTAGCACAGACTCGTAACGTCCACACACGTCCTAACCGTCTCACTAAACACCTGGTCCATTACTTCCCCCTCCCCCCCTCCACTGACTCTGCTGGCTAAAGGGAGCCCACTTCCCACCAGCGCGTTGTGAAATTCAATGGGTGCTAAGATTTTTCTCCGTAGCTGGGAAAGGGTCCACAACATTCAGGGGAGAGGGGAACCAATTTCATGTCCAAGGTCTGTCAGCTCACGAACCACTGGTCATGAGATGGAGGGGTCCCCCCTCTGTGGTTGGACCCCATTTCCCCCCCCCCATAGCTTGCAAGGAACCAAGAGGGAGGCCCCACAGAGCAGCACGTAACCTGTCTCCGCTCACACCAATACCTCCCCCATTGCCAGGAGCAGGTGGGGGAACATCTGGGTTGGGGGTTGAAGTGTACAAGGGGATGATGTGTGGGGACTGGAGTATGGGGTAAAGGTGGACGTATTGATGAGGTTGGGAAAGGTGTGGAGGTTACAGGTGGGAAATTGGCTGGAAATGGGGGGGGGGGGTGCCATGGGGTTTTAGGTGGAGAGTTAGAGGCTTGGGGGAGAGCTGATGCTGGGGTTGGGGCCAGGGGAGAAGCAGTGATGAGGCGGTGAGAGTAAGGGAAGGGGTTGGCAGTGGCGTTAGGGTTCGGGGAGAGGAAGCTGGTGCAGATGGATGGGAGAGGGGATCAGAGGAGGGAAGGTGGTCAATTGGGGTACAAGGCAGGGGGAGAAAGGATTGATGACACAGGGTATTTATGGAAGATGGGGGGGGGGTTGAGGGACTGAGTTGAATGGCAGGGAGTGGGTGGTGATGGGGCAGAGACCATGGAAGAAACAATGCGAATTACAAGCACAAAATGAACCATGATGGGAGAGCAGAGAGACGGGGAAATGGTCTATCATAGGTTGATGATCGTCAAGGGAGAGTGGGGTCACTTTCACATCTCCACCGAAGCAGTTGAACTGTACAGGGCTGCAGTTTCTTCAAGAGATTATTCGCCACACCCACGTCCACTGAAAGCCTGACACTGTTATCGAAACCACGCCTTTGTTGGGGGAGAGAGGAAGTTCTTTTGCACAATACTGTATCAAAATATCCACGCCAGGGGTATAATATCCGCTCTGAAAAATATAGAGGCTCCAGGGAAGTCTACAAGCGAAGGCCACAGAGTTTCAGGGGCTCCGTGTTCTTGCCGCCATCTCCCTCACCGGGACTGAAGTAGGGGAAGAGTCTCTCGCTGAAGCAGTCGGTGAAGGTGTAGATAACAGACATGTCGTCGGCATTGTAGAACGAGACCTGACCCTTCTCGTAGTCCAAGAAAACCCCTATGGTCTTGGGCTTGGTGCGGAGGGATAGGAAGGCCGATGGGGTGGACAGGGCCTCGTACTCATTGCCATTACGCAGCCATATGGTCCAGAAGCCATCCTCGGGCGACAGGATGATGTTACCCTTGCGGTTGACCGACTCCTTGGCTAGACCCACGTCCCACATGGTCTTGTTGCCCACCTCCACTTGCCAGTAGTGGCGGCCCGAGTCGAAGCCCTGGGCAGACAGCACGCTGACGCAGTCATCGAAGCGCTCGGGGTTGTCGGGCAGCTCCTGCCATGTGTCACTCAGCCGCACGCTCCGCAGGTCATCGGAGATGAGCAGCTCGGGGTGGGCCGTGCTGGGCTCCAGCGTCAGGACGGCAGGCACTGCCAGGGTGGGGGGGGGGGGAGCAAGACAACAACAAGTGAGGTAGCGACAGGCCGCCCAGCCCCTCAGCCCTCTTCTAGCCCTCAGGCCCACCTCCCCACATGCCCCTGACCTTTTTAACAGTCAACCATCTCCACCATTACATTATCTAATGATCCTCCCTCCCCAGTTCAGAAAGCATTGATTGAGCAGAACTTCACGTGGAGAACTGGATACAGTTTTGGGCACCGTATTTGAGAAAAGACAAGCTAGCGTTGGACAGGGATTTACTAGAATGATACCAGGAATGAAAGGGTTAGTGTATGAAGAATGATTATCAGCCCTTGGATTGTCTTGTTGAACAGAAGGATAAGGGGGAACCTCATAGAGATATTTAGAATGTTGAAAGGCCTGGACGGAGTAGATGTGGCCAGGATGTTTCCCACGGTTGGGGAGTCCAGGACAAGAAGGCACAACTTCAGGATAAAAGGGCATCAATTTAAAACAGGGACACGGAGAAATTTCTTTATCCAGGAGGTCGTGAGTCTATGGAATTTGTTGCCTTGGACGGTTGTGGAAGTGAGGTTTTTGGGTGTGTTTAAGGCAGAGATCGACAGGGATTTGATTAGTCAGGGCATCAAGGGTCACGGGGAGAAGGTCGGGGTGTGAGACTAAGTGGGAGGGTGGATCAGCTCATGGTAGAATGGCGGGGTGGACTCGATGGGCCTTCTCTGCCCTGATATCTTGTGACCTTGTGAGCTTTGGCAGGCTCGTACACTGGGCAACCTGCCAGTGCAGCAGGCAATTGGAATTTTACTTTTGAAATGTAGGCGTACAGCTCGGTAACAGGTCATTCCGGCCCACAAGACCGTGTCGCACAATTACAACCAATAACCTACAACCCCAGCATGTTTTGAACGGTGGGAGGAAATTGGAGCCCCCGGGGAAAACCCATGCAGACACGGGGAGAACGTGCAAACTCCTCTCTGACAGCACAGGATTCCAACCTGGGTCACTGGTGCTGGAACAGCACTGCTCTAACCGTGTTGTCTTTAGTACGGGGAGTATTTGAGCAGAGAGTAAACAGGTCTTCTTGCAATTGTACAGGGCCTCGATGAGACCATGCGTTACTCCACACATATTTCATCCTTCATTTAAAATGGGAGTTCTTGCCTTAGAGCAGAGGTTCTCAACCACCTTCTTTCCACTCACAAGGCACCTTAAGTACATCCCTTGCTCAGCACAGAGCACCAATGGCGTCGGATGTTCCAGGTGCTCTGTGGTGAGCAAGGGATGTACTTAAGGTGCTTTGTGAGTGGAAAAAACCATGGCCTCGGTGGGAGTGCGGCAGGGATTCACAAGACCAGTTCTAGGGTTGAGCCATTTAGAAAGTGCGGAGTAGACTGGAACTGCCCCTCTCCAGAGTTTAGAGAGGGGTCGGCGTTCAGAAGAATGAGAGGAGATCTCACTGAGACTCCCAGCGCAGTGGAGGGAAGGTTTGTAGAGTCCCAGAATAATGGTGGGGTTGGGAGGCAGGGTATTTAGTAGGGAGATGAGGAGAAATATCCTCTCTCTACACAGTTTCAGTGACTAAATCCATCCCAAACAGAGAGGATAAAGTTCTGGGAAATGGAGCCGAGTTGGAAGATCAAGCCATGATCCCAATATCAGAGAGTGGTCAAGGGGTGGAAAGGCCTTCTCTACAAAATGCAGACATACAGCTCGGTAACAGGCTCTTCTGGCCCTTGAGCCCGTGCTGCCCAATTGACCTACAAATCCCCAGTACATTTTGAATGGAGGGAGGTAACCAGAGCCCCCGGGGAAAACCCACGTGGACATGGGGAGAGTGTGCAAACTCCTTGCAGACCATGTGGGATTCGAAGCCCGGATTGTCAGCGCTGTCACAGAGAGGCGCTGACCATGCCACACAATTTAAAAACGTATATGTTGAGCTCGAGCCGCTGTTTTGCCACAAGCAGGACACACTCACCTGGACTGATCACGTTGAACATCCGTCTCCATATGATGAACTGCAACGGTCCGGCAAACTCGCCAAGCAGCAGATTTAGTGGAACCTCTGCCGGTTTCTTAAACTTCACGTAGGACCTGTTGCAAGAATACAAGGTTGGGACCATTGGCCCATCCACTCTCTTCTATCCCTTAGAGCAATCCCAGCAGTTCCATTCCTATTCCCCCTCATTTGCCCATCAACCCCCCACCACTTCCCTGACCTGAATCAGAATTTATCGTCATGAAATTCACTGTTTTGTGGCAGCGTCACAGAGGAAACATTCATATTATAACCATCTTACAACATTACTATAAAAATAACAATAACAGTGGATGAAAAGTGAGGCCGTGTCTTTGGTTCATTGATTATTCAGGAATCTGATGGCGGGGAGAAGAAGCCGTCCTTGTGCTGCTGGGTGCTCGACTTCAGGCTCCTAGTCCTTTTCCCTGATGGTAGCAGAGTGAAGAGGGTCTGGCCTGGGTGGTGGGGTCCTTGAGGATAGACTCTGCTTTCTTGAAACCCCGCTTCATGTAGACGTCCTCCATGGAGTGAAGTCTGATGCCCTGTGGTCACAGGTCGAGTTCACAACCCTCTGGAGTTCATTCTGGTCCTGAGAGTTGGTTCCTCTGTACCAAGCTGTGATGCAACCGGCCAGCGTGCACTCCATGGTCCACCTGGAGCGGTTTTTGGTGATGTACCGAATCTCGTCAGACACCTCACCAAGTACAGCTGTTGGCAAACTTCTTTGTGACTGCATTGTCACGGAGGATCTGGGACAGATCCTCGGAGATGTTGACACCCAGGAGGTGGGACCTGGTGACCTGCATGCTTTTGGGGTAGAGGAGGAGAGAGCGTGCAAACTCCACACAGGCAGCACTGGATTTCTGCATTGAGTTGGGGGGGTGGAGTGGTCTCTGGAGCAGTGGGAGAGTGCTCTACCAGTTGAGCTGTTCCTGTCAGAGGGGTCCCTGAACTCTAGGTGCGATGAGGAGCAGATCCCTGCCAACCACTAGGCCCATGGCGTTTCACCTCAGCATCGGGGTAACAGGAGGAAATATCCTGGCATCTGAGAACTTGGGATGGAATTTAGGAGCAGGGAGGTTCAGCTGCAACTGTACAAGGTCCCAGTGAGGCCACATCTGGAGAACTGTGTGTAGTTCTGGTCTCCGTACTCAAGGAAGCTCGGACTGGCTTTGGAGGGGGTGCAGAGGAGGTTGATTCCAGAGATGAGAGGGGTTGGCCTTTGGGGAGAGATTGAGTCATCTGGGACTGTTCTCGCTGGGATTTAGAAGAGTGAGGGGGATTTTATAGAAACGCAAAGACATTATGAGAGGCATAGATAAGATAGAGGTGGGCAAGTTGTTCCTTTTGGTGGGGGAGACCAGAACTAGGGGGCACAGCCTCAAGATCCAGGGATGAGGAGATGAGGAGGAACTGCTTTTCCCAGAGGGTGGGGAATCTGTGGAATTCGCTGCCCTTTGAAGCAGTGGAGGCGACCTCAGTAAATATATTTAAGACCATGTTGCATTGTCGGGGAATGAAGGGATGTGGGGAAAAGGCAGGTGGGTGGAGATCAGCCTATCATCAGATCAGCCATGATCTCATTGACTGGCGGAGCAGGGCTCGACAGGCCAGATGGCCAACTCCTGCTCCTAGTTCTGATGTCCCTTTGTAGACTCAGTTAGTACGCCCTCTACTCCACCCAATTCTGCTGGGTACATTCTTTTAATGAAGAACAGGGAGGCTAACGTTCACCATTATTCCAATGAGCAACAAGACAGAACGAAGAAGGTGGAGTTTTTCTCCAAGGGAAGAGAGGGAGGGCGGCTGTGATCAAACCTGCAGGCATTGTCTCCCACCACGAGCTACTCTAACTACATTTTTCAAATCCCCTCTCTTTTCCATTCCACATGACAACACAATTAGACATTATGACAACACAAACCAGGATTTTGGGGAAAAACACCTACCTCTCGATCAGGGACTTAACGTCCTGCAGGCATAAAGCATTAAAAAGAAAGAGAGAAAGTAATCATTTCACACACAATAATGACAGGCATCCCCGGACACATCCCTTATCCTGGATGAACCCCAGCATGTGCCCAGAGCTGGCTGACAGCCGAGAACGCCAGTTCAGTGAACTCGTGGGGAGGGAGCAAGAGGGAAAGTCAGGTTCAGATTCCTCCCAGAAAACATTGTCATGGCAGTTCTGCGGTTCCACGTGAGGGAGGGGCAGTGAAACCCTACTCCCCCAAGGGTTAGTAGGGCTGGATTTGTGGTGGTCAGGCATTCAGGTTTAGCTGTCCATCACTGGTTGATGTTGAGAATGTCCCTCTGTTCCCTCTGGCGGTAGATCCCCCCGGGAAGTCCATGATTGATCCTTCTTTTCCCTCTGAGAGTGATTCCAAAGTGCACTCAGGGATTGATCCCACACTTCCCTAGGGCATATTAATTTAATATTAATGCAGACGTACAGCACGGTAACTGGCCCTTTGGCCCACGAGCCCCTGCTGCCCAATTTCACCCAATTAACCTACACCCGTGGTACATTTTGAACAGAGGGTGTAAACCGGAGCCCCTGGGGACACGGGGAGACCGTACAAACTCCTTACAGACAGCGCAGGATTTGAACTCAAGGGTCAGTGCTGTAACAGTGTTGCACTGACTGAGATGTTAACCCTGTTGCCCCAAGAAACCCAGGACAGATCCCACTGTTCTCTCTGGGACCCCCGTCCTCTCTGGGACTCCACTACTCTCTCTTGGACCCTGTATTCTGTTAGGAACCAATGTTCTCTCAGGGACCCCCTGAAATGTCTGAGACGCACCCCATGCTGTTGGGACACACCCCATGCTGTTGGGATGGATCCCACTGACCCCTCTTGGACTCTAGACCCGGGGGCCGCCCATTCACCGGCCTGTGTGGTCGCTGTGGCGTGGTGGCAGTGCTGGTAGCGAGGACCTACCGCGAGGAAGGCCGTCTCCTGCACGTTCAGCCGCTCCTGGATCTCCACGATGGTGCACTCGATGGACGCCCGCTTCTCGGTGATCCTCTGCAGGTTTTCCCTCAGTTGATGTGAGATCTTCTCCACATCTTCCCTCAGCCTCCCCTTCATCTGCTGCTCCTCGTCGTTGAGGAACTGATGCAGGGAGGTGAACTCAGCAGCTATGTTGTGGCCCAAGCTCTCCGCCATTTTCTGTTCAAAGCAAAAGGTCCTGTTATTTCCGGGAAGAAGACTTGGCTGTTGGACTTTGGAGCAGGTTAACTCACAGAGGCATGAAGGATCCTTGTTTACAGGCCAGGAGAACTGCTCCGACTTCCCCACCAGCTCTCCCTGCCATCTCATTCCCAGTATAAGGGCCACCTCTTCACACCCTCTCTCAAGTCAGTTTATTCTCATCCAATTGTACAAGTACAACCCGACAAAATAGCGTTCTCTGGTCCTCAGTGCAAAACACACTACCAGATGTAACACACAGACGGACAAACAGTATAGATGTAGGACAAGTATTTCATCTATACAAATAACTGATCCTCCTATATCTCTTCCCCCACGGTTGCAGCCGTGTGTGGGCTGGAAGGGATCCTCAACGATTTTGTGCACCCTTATCAGACAATGATTCCAGTAAATCCTGTCCATTGGGGGGGGGGGGGTGACCCCAGTGATCCTCACTGCCACACTTATGGTCCTGGGGATTGGCCTCCGATCAATTTCTCTGCAGGGACCATCCCCGCACTGTGATGCAGCCGGACAGGATGCTCTCAATAGAAGGTTGGCGTAATGATGGCTGGTAACCTCGCCCACTTCAGTCTTCTCAGGAAGTGTAGTCGCTGTTGCACCTTCCTGACAAGGGAGGAGATGTTAAGTTGGTCACTGGTTAAGTGAACTCCAAGGAACTTGGTGTCTCCACTCTCTCCACTACAGAGTTGTTGACGTATAGTGGAGGGTGGTGGTTCCTGGTCCTCCTGAATCCACGATCATCTCCTTCATCTTGTTCACATTGAGATGCGGGTTGTTACCCTTGTGCCATCTCACGAGAGTTTCCACCTCTTCTCTGTAGTGCGACTCATCATTGTTGCTGACAAGGCCAACTACTGTCGTGTCATCTGTAAACCTGATGACAGTGTTGGAGCTGGATCTAGCAATGTCGTCGTGGGTCGGGGGGGTGAACAAGGGTGGGCTGAGAACTCAGCCCTGAGGTGCGCCAGTGGTCAGCAGAGCGCTCAACGCTCTGCCACCAGCCAGGCCACACTGTGGTCTTTCCATTAGGAAGTCCAGAATCTAGTTACAGAGAGGGCCGTTGAGTCCCAGTGTACGTAGTCTCTACCTTGACCTCTTAGACCATGTGTCCAAGTGAAGATTCCCCTGCTCCTGGGACTGTGGGGTGGGGGAAGATTGCAGCTCATCCAGGAAGCCCATCCAATCTTGATCTTGGGCCCAGAATGGGTGTGCCAAAATCTTCCCCGTTGAAAGCAAGAGGACCAAGGGTGGAAATGAAAAGGGGTGGGTTGGTCTCTGGTTCAATTACCACCGGAAACTGCATTTGAAGGGGAGCTAATTCTGTGCATGAGAGGGAAATAATAAGGATATGATACCTGGGACATTAAGTTTGTTCCTATCTCCACAGTGGCCTGCTTGACCTGCTGCGTATATTCATGTTCAACCTGAACCAGCTTCAACAGGTGGATGGTGGAGAGCATTCCGGCCAGTTGCATCGCTGTCTGAGTCAGAGGAGCCAACTCTCAGGACAGGAACGGACTCCAGAGGGTTGTTAACTAGGCCTGCGACATCCCGGGGACCAGGCTCCACACCATCGAGGACATCGACGTGAGGCGATGTCTTAAGAAAGCGGCCTCTATCCTCAAAGACCACCCAGGCCAGGCCTTTTTCACTCTGCCACCATCGGGAAGGAGGTTCAGAAGCCTGAAGACGAGCACCCAGCGGCACAAGGACGGCTTCTTCCCCTCTGCCATCAGATTCCTGAACAGACAACGAACCCCAGACACGGATTCACTCTCTCTCCTTTTTGCACTAATGAACTATAATTTATAGAATATTTGCCCCCGTGTTGCTGCCTCAGAACACGACAATAAATCCTAATTTTGGTGCTGTTCCTCTCTACAAAGAGACTTCCTGACCTCTCGAGTGTTTCCATCTTTGACCAGGACCCATGCTCCCAAAATTTCAGCACAGCACCACCCCATCCGGTTTAGAGGGGGGCGCTTCCTTGGTGAACTTGTTGGGGGGGGGTTGGGGGGAGCGAATCATGATCGTTCCTGTCCAATACCTCACCCCGTTGGCCCCAGAGTGACTGACAAGATGGGCTTCCTTGCACGGGACAGAACCTGGAGGGGAGCAAGATGGCTTTGCTGCAGAGAGCCAGTCACATTGGTGGGGGGGGAGGGCAGAATTTTTATCGAATCCTTCAGTGCCTCTGGCTTTAAGCTGTTCAGCTGTGCAGAGTGAGCGGTTTGGCAACAAGTGACTCAGTGTATTTGTGTGGCCAAACAGATCCAGGATCTGGGCTGTCGTCAGATGGAAAAGGATGCAACAGACATTAAATATCATCTTTACCTTTTGGCAGCGCCGCCCAATGGTGAGACAGTGTGGGCACCCCCTTCATTTCACCAGAGAAAAGCAGATGGAGGGGGTGAATGAAGGGAGAGAGAGGGGGGAAGTGGAAAGCTGAGATGGAGGGAGAGGGAGGAGGAGAGTCAAGGGACGGGGTGGGGGGGGGACAGGAACATTGTAAACAGCATGGATAACATGGCGGTTGGTGCGACACTGTTACAGGGGTTAAAATCCCGCCATGTCTGTAAGGAGTTTGTATGTATCTGCATGGGTTTCCTCCGCGGGGGGTGGGGGAGGGCTGCGGTTTCCTCCCACCCTTCAAAATGTACCGGGGTCGCAGGTTAATTGGGATATTTGGGCAGCACGGGCTCGTGAACCAGAAGGGCCTGTTACCGTCATATACATACATCTGTCTTAAGGTCTAATCAGTGGTTCTCAACCTTTTTCTTTCCATTCACATCCCACTTTAAGTAATCTTAAGGCCATCAGGGCTCTGTGATCAGTAAGGGGTTGCTTAAGGTGGGATGTGGGTGGGAAGGAAAGGTTGAGAATCACTGTTCTAAGCCCAATTGTTATTTTGCTTGAGAAAAATTGTCATTGGCCCATTTCCTTTGGAGTCCTGAAACCCTGCACATAACGAGTCCATGAGGGACAATTAAAACAGGGGGCTTCAAACTTTTTCTTCCCACCCACATCCCTCCTTAAGCAACCCCTTACTGATCACAGAGCCCCGATGGCCTAGGGATGACTTAAAGTGGGATGTGAGTGGAAAGAAAACGGTTGAGGACCCCTGTGGGAAAGGGATGGAGGTCAGGACATAGATTCGGGAGGGATGTAAATGGAGGGGAGGGAACAGTGGTTAGGGAGAAAGTGGACGAGGGAAGGGACAGGAAGGTGGAGAGAGTGAGTGGGAGTGAAGATGCAGAGCAGGGCTGAGAGGGAGAGGGAGGTGAGAGAGAGGTAAATTTGCTTGGGGTGAAATAGAAGGCGGGATTGCCCAGACGGTGTCGTCCTTGTCAGCTGCCCTCGAGTAGTGATATAGATGTTCAGTAGCTGTGAGTGGTCACCATATCAGTGCAAACTGTCCCAGAAAGCAGGCAAGCTTTCTAACCTGAACTCCACCACTTTACCGATAATGAAGCTCAAGTCTGAACGATGGGCTGAATGGAAAGTCTCCACATTTCTAATTCCTCTCTGCTTTGACTGAAACCAAGAGTGGTGTTGAGGGAAACACTCAATGTGGAATCGGGTTTACATTTGCAGTAAACGACACCAATCTAAGAACCCATGGGAACAGCCAATATTACCCAAATCAGCTCGAGCGAATCCAGTCCAAACGAGCACTCTTTGAGGTGCCTCTGGGTGAAAAAGATTCAGGGGGTCCAGCGATAACATGGGACAATGAAGATTCTGCTTCCTAAACACTTTTGGGTGTATTTTATGGATTTTGTACTTCTGATCACAAAAATCAGCTTAAACTTTCCCTGCCACATACTGTTTTTTTAAGATTATCACCTATTTTTGTGATTTCCTGTTATATTTTAAGTCCACTTCAAACACACTAAACTATGAAATGCAACGTCTTTGAAAATTAATTCTCTGCTTTCGCACTTGGACACCTTCCCCGCTGATCTTGGCGCTGACAGTGATGGACACGGTGAAAGGTTTCACCAGGACACTGAGACCCTGGGAAAGCGGGATCAGGGCAACTGGAATCCCTCAACGCTGGCCGACTATTGTCGGACACTGACATGAGAGGCATCAGATGCTGAGTACAAATGAAAATCAGCGGCAAAACATATTTAGGTGGGTTGAACTAATGCAATGTGTCAACATTGTTTTGTGATTAAACATGGTAAATCCAATAAAAGATAATTTAATGTTTCTCCAACTTCCTATGCGATTTAGCAAATCTGAAATTACCTTTGTGTTCAGCTGGAAGTTGTCTATTAAAAGCACCCAATTTTTTTCAGGAAGCGAACCTTTTGAAACTTTTGTTGTCCAGTGCGATTGGCTGGAACATTCTCCAGAGGACACAAAGCCACACAGCAAGTTAGCAGAGGCTAACAGACTTGCTCGACTATTTCAGGGACCAACCGTGGGTTGGGATTAGGAGATTGGTAAGGATGTTCAATTTCCTTCCTGGAATAATGATAATGGGCCCTGCTGATCAAGAGAATATCTTGGATCCCCAAACTGAGTGGTTAAATTCCAGATGGCTCAGTAAATTTGAAGTTTCCAGCTGCCATGGTGGGATTTGGATCCAGTCTCTGCACACGTCCAATAATCATCGTTCCCCCCCACCCCACTAAAGTACACGGTGAACCTATTAAATGAACCCGAGGAACCTGCTCCCAGATTAAATGCTGAGGGGGTTATGTTAGAAACGTCGCTCGTTCTCCTCCTTTAACCTGGACACAGTACAGTCCCTTCGACCTTCCATGTGATGCTCTCCTATACAAACCTACCAAGAAAACCTGAAACCCTCCCTAGCTCCGTCTTCCAACGTTCATGAACCCTCGCATGTCTACAGGAAACTCGGGAATTTTAAATTATTCGGTCACTTTGTCTGTTCAAACTTGGACCCCCCTTAAACACCCGCGGAACCTTCCCAACCAGCGCAGGAGACCAGTTCAGAGTCAGCCTCTACACTCACCCCCTCCCCTCCCTCATCACCTCTTCACTGCTCTGGTTGGAAACTTCAACACAATGTGAAAGGAGGCTGGGAAAACCTGCTGAATTCCCCTGGAGGCTAATTCCACGTTTCCCACATCGAGGGGAAAGCCAAAGACTTTGGTGTCAGGGAGAGAAACCTTGGGAACTAGGTCGAGCCCCACAAGTTTGCCTCTGATGTGTGCCTGGGGAAAGGCTCATGCAGGTGTGTAGGGGATGTGATGAAGCAGGAAACGTTGCAGAAAGTGTAGAGACCAACTCTACCCTCCACTTACACCGGCGATGTCCACACTGAAGGTGCAGGCTGCAAGGTCAAAGGTTCATGTGTTCAAGGTCAGTAACGCCACAGGCAGCACATTCCAGAGGAAAGTTTCACGCACACACACACACACATACACACACGTACACACACATACATACACACACATACACACACGTACACACACACTCACAAACACATACACATGTGTACATACACACACATATACACACACATACACACACGTACACACACACATACATACGCACACACACACGTACACACATATACACACATACACACACATGTACACACACATACACACACACACATAAACACAAGTACACACACATACACACGCGTACATACACACACGTATACACACACATATACACATGTACACACACATACATACACACGTACATACATGCACACACACATACACATGCATACACACACGTACACATACATACACACGTACATACACACATGTACGCACACACATACACACACATACACACAAGTACACACATGCACACACACATACACACACATGCACACACGCACATACATACACACACACATGCACACACGCACATACACACACACATATACACACACGTTCATACGCACACGCCCACACACTCTCTCACACACATATACACACACGTTCATACGCACACGCCCACACACTCTCTCACACACACACTTACACATTCTCACACACACACACATTCTCACACTCTCTTGCGCACACGCACACACTCACATACACTTACACACTCTCGCACACACACTCACTCACACACAAACACAATCCACAGGTGGCTGGCCCAAAACTTACTCCCCAAAACACTCTCTCTTCAGACTTAAGTGAGTTTCCCCTTCAGACTGTGTCAGGTTCAACTCTGAGAGCCAAAGATTCAAGTTCGTTGCAAATTCATTAGTAACTTGAAATCGGACACAACATCCGTTGAGATGGACACCCATTTACATCCAGGCAGAAAGGTTTGTGAAGGAGGTAGAGTGGGGAATGGAGAATGGGGTTGGGCGGGGGGGGATGGTTTCAGATTAGGAAGTGTGTTGGACATCTAGAGACATTCAAATTAATTATTTTGTTTTATTGAAATGAACCAAGAGGATGAGCTGAGAATAAATGGGGAGAGCATTGGCTGATTGGCAGGAAGCAGAGAGGAGGAATACAGGGGTCATGTTCTGGTTGGGCTGCCAGTCGCTCGTGGAGATCCACATGGGTCAGTGTTGGGGCTGCTCCCTTTCATGTTGCACATCAGTGATTTGGATCGTAGAATGAATGGCCTTGTGGCCGTTTGTGAGGGGAGGTGGAGAAGCAGGTTGTGTAAAGAAAACATGGAGGCTGTAGAAGGACTTAGATCAGGAGAACAGACAGAGAAGTGGGAAATGAAATATAATGTCAGAAAGTTGTACGGTCACGCACTTTGGTAGAAAAAAGTAAACGGGCGACTATTATTTAAATGTGGAGAAAATTGAAAATCCCCAGATGCAAATGGACCTGGGAGTCCTTGTGCGGTACGGTCTGAAGGTGAACATGCAGGTTGAGTTGGTGAATAAGAAGGCAAATGTAAAGCTGGCGTTCCTTTCAAGAGGAATAACATTTAAGAGCAAGGATGTGATGTTGAGGCTTTGTAAGGCCCTGGGGAGACCTCACTTGGAGAATTGGGAACAGTTTTGGGCTCCTCATTTAAGAAAGGATGTGCTGACATTGGGGAGGGTTCAGAGGAGGTTCACAAGGATGATTCCAAGAATGAAAGGGTTATCGTATGAGGAACGTTTGACAGTTGTTGGCCTGTGCTCGTTGGAATTTAGGAGAATGAGGGAGGGGAATCTCATTGAAACATTTTGAACGATAAAAGGCAGGGACAGAGTAGGTTGTTTCCCATGTTGGGAGAGTCTAGAACAAGAGGGCACAACTTCAGGATGGAAGGGCATCCACTTAGAACAGAGATGTGGAGGAATTTCTTCAGCCAGAGGGTGGTGAATCTGTGGGATTTGTTGCCACAGGCAGTTGTGGAGGCTGGGTCATTGGCAGAGATTGATGGGTTCTTGATTAGCCAGGGCATCAAAGGTGATTGGGGAGAAGGCCGGGCAGTGGGGCTGAGTGGGGAATGGATCAGCTCAGGATTAAATGGTGGGGCAGTCTCGATGGGCTGAATAGCCTATTTCTGCTCCCATGCCTTATGATGTACAATGAAAGAATTTGGGATGAGCGTTGGGTGTGAAAGCCCCATTGGGACATCAATACCCAAAACATCAGTTGGAGAACCTGGGAGCAGCATTGGAAGTCTTGAAGATCGAGAAGGCACATAATGGCATTGATGTAATTCCCATGCACAGGATTCCAAAACTTGAACCCATGGAAATAAAGCCATCGCTTAGAAACCTGACTGGAAGAGTGGAGACAGTTTGAAGCCCAGGGAAAGAGGAAGATGTGTGACTAGTCACAACATGGTGGCTTGAAACAGTTAGCCTCAAATAAAGGGCAAAACCAAGGAGATAATGAGGGGAAAACTAATTGGAGGCATTGTGAACAGTAAGGAAGGTTTTTAAAACTTGCAGAGGGATCAGGACCAGCTATAGAAATGGGCTGAAAAATGGCCGTTGGAATTTAATGCAGACAAGGGTGAGGGGTTGCACTTTGGAAGGACGAACCAAGTAAGGACGTACACAGTAAATGGTCGGGCACTGAGGAGTGTGGTAGAACCGAAGGATCTGGGAATACAGATACATCATTCCCTGAAAGTGGCATCACAGGGTTGTACAGAGAGCTTTTGGCATCTTGGCCTTCATAAATTAAAGTGTCGAGTACAGGAGCTGGGATATTATGGTAAAGTTTTATAAGGTATTTGGAGTATTGTGTGTAGTTCTGGTCACCGAACTACAGGAAAGATATCACTAAGATAGAAAGAGGGCAGAGAAGATGTTGCCCAGATTTCAGGGACTGAGTTAAAGGGAAAGGTTAAACAGGTTAGAACTTTATTCCATGAAGCGTAGAATGAGGTGAGATTGACTGGAGGTATTTAAAATTATGAGAGGGTAAATGTAGGTTGGCTCTTTCCACTGAGGGTGGGTGAGATACAGAGGACATGGATTAAGGGTGAAAGGGGAAAGGTTTAGGGGAACATCTTCACACAGTGGGGGTGTGGAACGAGCTGCCAGCTGAGGTGGTGAATGTGGGCTCAATTTGAATTTGGACCGGGACGTGGAAGGGAGGCGTGTGGACTGGGTGCAGGTCAGTGGGTCAGGGCAGAAAAATCGATCGGCTGAAAATCATTACAGCATAGAAAACAGGACTTTTGGCCCCTCTAGAGCCAGAATGGGGCGGCTCATACCGTCAGCCACACTGTCCCGTGTATCCGCACGCCTTGTCCGTGACTCATGAATTAGACGCGGTGAAACCCCTTCCCACAGACCAGGCTTTGCAGGAACTTGCCTTGAGCTTCAGCATGTTGGCCTCCTCTGCGTTCTGGCTCCTGAACACCTCTTCCATTTGTTGCTGTAAGAAGCTGAGAGACTTCTCAAGCTTATCCTGGAAAGGAATGAATGGCCAATTGAAATGCACGTCACAAATAAGCTCAGGGCTTATGCATGGATGTGTAGGACAGACCGAAACATGACGGGCTGTTGAAAATTAAGAATACAATCTCACGTACACAATCTAAACGTATCTGTGCATGCAGACAACTTAATTCATCTGGTGGAGACATCTGGGGGCAGCCCGGTTGGTCCATCACTGTTACAGCACCAGTGATCGGGACCGGGGGTTCTAACCCTCTGCTGTCTGTGAGGAGTTTGTACGTTCTCCCTGTGTCTGCATGGGTTTTCCCCAGGGGGGCTCCAATTTCCTCCCACCCTTCAAAAAGCACCGGGGGTTGTAGGTTAATTGGGTGGAATTGGTCAGCATGGGCTCGTGAGCCAGAAGGGTCTATTAGCGCGTTGGATGAATACATAAAAATTTTTAAATTTGATGACCTTCAGCTCAATGCTGACCTTTCTCATACAGTAAAACTCCAATAACACCATCATACACAGGAGCAGACCATCAACCATTCAGCCCATCCAATCTGCCCTGCTGTTCAATCCTGAGCTGATCCATTTCCCCACTCAGCCCCACTGCCCGGCCTGATGCCCTGGCTAATCAAGAACCCATCAATCTCTGCCAATGACTCGGCCTCCACAACAGATTCACCGCCCTCTGGCTGAAGAAATTCCTCCATGTCTCTGTTCTAAGTGGATGCCCTTCAATTCTGAAGTTGTGTCCTCTTGTCCTGGACTCTCCCACTGTGGGGAACAACCTTTCTACATCTACTCTGTCCCCACCTTTCAACGTTCGAAATGTTTCAATGAGATTCTCCTATATTCCATCGAGTCCAGGCCAAGAGCTGTCAAATGCTCCTTGTACGATAACCCTTTCATTCCTGGAAAGTGCTGAAGTATTTTGAAAGGATGGTGATGATTCACATCAACACCCGTCTGAGTAGTGACAGTTTTCCTATCATAGTAACAGGTCTACGGCGGATGCCATCTCACTGGTTCTATATGAAGCCCTGGAACATCTGGGCAGCAAAGATACATACATCAGGATGCTCTTTATCGACTACAGTTTGGCATTTAACACCATCAACCCCTCAAAACTGATCAGCAAACTCCAAGACCTGGGCGTTAACACCCCGAGTAATTGGATCCTGGATTTCCTCGCCTCCAGACCACGATCAGTGAGAAACTTCCCCTCCACAATCTCCATCAGTACCGGAGCCCCACAGGGCTGTGATCATAGCCCCCTGTTCGAGTCACTTTACCGCTATCTGCCCACGACTCCTGGTCCTTGATCCCGGTCTCCCCGTGCCCACAACTCCTGGTCCCCGATCCCGGTCTCCCTGTCCCCACAACTCCTGGTCCCCGATCCCTGTCTTCCCGTGCCCACGACTCCTGGTCCTTGATCCCGGTCTCCCCGTGCCCACGACTCCTGGTCCTTGATCCCGGTCTCCCCATACCCACGACTCCTGGTCCCCGATCCCTGTCTTCCCGTGCCCACGACTCCTGGTCCTTGATACCTGTCTTCCCGTGCCCACGACTCCTGCTCCTTGATCCCGGACTCCCTGCCCGCACAACCACACCTCCTCCCCCCCACACCACACGGTGCCGGTCAAGGTCCCCGCAGTTACCGCTGGCTGCCGGCTGGGGACGCTGCCCCGGTCCCCGCAGTTACTACTGGCTGCCGGCTGGGGGCGCAGCCCCGGTCCCCGCAGCTACCGCTGGCCGCCGGCTGGGGGCGCTGCCCCGGTCCCCGCAGTTACTACTGGCTGCCGGCTGGGGGCGCAGCCCCGGTCCCCGCAGCTACCGCTGGCCGCCGGCTGGGGGCGCTGCCCCGGTCCCCGCAGTTACTACTGGCTGCCGGCTGGGGGCGCAGCCCCGGTCCCCGCAGCTACCGCTGGCCGCCGGCTGGGGGCGCTGCCCCGGTTCCCCCTCCGTCCCCGCAGTCGGACCGGGAGCCGCGGCCGCCGCCGGGGTGGGTACGGGCCGGGCCTAGGTCTGGGTCTGGGACCGGGGGGAGGTCCGGGCCCGGGGGGATCAGGGACCGGCGGGGAGGGAACCGGACTGGCTGGTGAGGGTTGGGGCCGCGGTGCCTCCGCCACCCAGAGACCTTCGGAGGCCGAGGATGAGCCCGGTCCCTCCGACACCCCCACCCGGTCCCTCCCTCCGACACTCCCCCCCCGGTTCTTCCCTCCCCACCCCCCGGTCCACCAACACCCCCACTCGGTCCCTCCCTCCGACACTCCCCCCCCGGTCCTTCCCCCCGCCCCCCGGTCCTTTCCCCCCCCCCCCCGGTCCCTCCCCCCAGTCCCCCCCCCTCCCGGTCCCTCCCCCCAGTCCCCCCCCCTCCCGGTCCCTCCCCCCAGTCCTCCCCCCTCCCGGTCCTTCCCCCCAGTCCCCCCCCTCCCGGTCCCTCCCCCCAGTCCCCCCCCCCTCCCGGTCCCTCCCCCCCAGTCCCCCCCCCCTCCCGGTCCCTCCCCCCCAGTCCCCCCCCCCTCCCGGTCCCTCCCCCCCAGTCCCCCCCCCCCTCCCGGTCCCTCCCCCCCAGTCCCCCCCCCCCTCCCGGTCCCTCCCCCCCAGTCCCCCCCCCCTCCCGGTCCCTCCCCCCCAGTCCCCCCCCCCTCCCGGTCCCTCCCCCCCAGTCCCCTCCCCCTCCCGGTCCCTCCCCCCCAGTCCCCCCCCCTTCCCGGTCCCTCCCCCCCAGTCCCCCCCCCTCCCGGTCCCTCCCCCCCAGTCCCCCCCCCCTCCCGGTCCCTCCCCCCAGTTCCCTCCCTCCCGGTCCCTCCCCCCAGTCCCCCCCCCTCCTGGTCCCTCCCCCCAGTCCCCCCTCCCGGTCCCTCCTCCCAGTCCCCCCCTCCCAACACCTCCCCCCGGTCCCTCCCCCCGGTCCAGTCCCCCCACCCCGACACCTCCACCCGGTCTCACCCCCAGTCCACCCGTCCCCTCCCCTACCCGTCCCCTCCCCTACCCGTCCCCTCCCCTACCCGTCCCCTCCCCTACCCGTCCCCTCCCCTACCCGTCCCCTCCCCTACCCGTCCCCTCCCCTACCCGTCCCCTCCCCTACCCGTCCCCTCCCCTACCCGTCCCCTCCCCTACCCGTCCCCTCCCCTACCCGGTCCCTCCTCTACCCGGTCCCTCCCCTACCCCTGTCACCTTCAGTCCTGCCCCCCTCAGTCTCCCCCTCAATTACCTCCCTCCTTAGTTATCTCTCCCTTCAGTTACCCCTCCAGTCACCCCCCCATCAGTCACCCCCACATCACCCACCCGTAGCCCACTCCTTGGTCACCCCTGACCCACCCCCCCATCCTCCGGTCACCTTTGGCCTTCCCCATTACACCCTGTCAACCTCGGACCATTTCTCTCAATCTATCCCCTGGCAACTTGAAGAGGGGAGGAAGGGGTTGTGGGGTCTTGCAGGGGTCAGGTGGGCAGTGTGGTGGGTGGAGTGGAGTCGTATGGGGGGGTCAGGTGGGCAATGTGGGATCGTGCGGGCGGGCGGTGTCCCACCCCTGGCTGTGAGGTGATGCCTGTGTCCTGTTGTCGTGCGGTGCAGGGATGTTTCCACGTCCTGCCTCGTGGGGGCATGTATCCACGTGTTTTTCTGGTTAACTTGCCTCGGTGTATATGTATGAGCTGATGTGTGTATAGAGGATTCTCCACTAGTGCATGCTTGCTTCGTTGTGTTTAACTGTATATACAAGCATGTTAACGTGAATACTTTGGATAGGTATGTGTCTGTGTAAAGGAGTGTTAATGCATATACAATGATGTAAAAGGGGGTGTCTGCAGTTGTATATTCAGATATAGATGTAGAAAGGTTTCCCACGATAGGAGAGCCTAGGACAAGAGCGCACAACTTCAGGATTGAAGGGTGTCCACTTAGAACAGAGATGCGGAGGAATTTCTTCGGCCTGAGGGTGGTGAATCTGTGGAATTTGTTGCCACAGGCAGTTGTAGAGGCCAGGTCATTGGGTGTATTTAAGGCAGAGATTGATGGGTTCTTGATTAGCCAGGGCATGAAAGGTTATGGGGAGAAGGCTGGGCAGGGGGCTGAGTGGGAGAATGGATCAGCTCATGATGGACTGGCGGAGCACACTCGATGGACTGAGTGGACTCTTTCTGCTCCAATGTCTGATGGACCTATGGGAGGGTATCATAATGTGTTTTTGTGTGTGTGAGTGGGTGCAAGTGTATGTTTATGTGTTGGTGTACACCTGTTTGTGGGGTTGTATGTTTGCATGTGTGGGGAGGTACATGTTTGAAGTCAGAGTTCAGGTGTCAGAGTGCTTTCCTGCATACATGGAACGTGCATCTTAATGCTAACGTGGTTATGGGGTGGAAGATGCTGCCGCTTATTTTCATGAACTCAAGCAGATCAGATGAATTATAAAATGTATACTTGTAACTCCAACCTAATCAAGGAGTTCAGTGGATTTACATCGCTGCCACTCAGTCCCAGGTAAATAATTTATTTGGGCTATTCAGTGTGCAACAGATGCCAAGGAAAGGGTTGAAACAGGAAAGTCTGCAGATGTGATTGTAGTGAACACACAGAGATGGTGGAGGAACTCGACCAGTCTCGCAACATCCACAGGAGGTAAAGATATATCACCAACATTTCAGGCTTGAGCCCTTCCCTTCGAGGAAGGAGTTAAAAAAGAGAGGCAGGCATCTGTTTCAAGGGCTGGGGGAAAAGTCTGGGAGGGCAAGGAGTGCAGACCAACAGACAAAAGGGTGGGATGCATCTCGGGAACTGGAAGAGATGGCAGAAGTTACAGTCGAGGCTTTGGTAATAATTTACCAACATTCTGCGGACTCTGGGCAGGTCCCGGCAGATTGGAAGACGTCGAATGTCACACCACTGTTCAAAGCGGTATGTGGGCAAAAGGCAGGGAGCTGTAGGCCAGTTAGTTTCACATCTGTACTTGGGAAAAGGCTTGTAGCTATCAATAAAGAAGAAATAGCGAGGCATCTGGACGCAATGGATTCATCAGGCAGATGGAACATGAGTTTAGGAAAGGCAGGTCTTGCTTGACAAATTTACTGGAGTACCTTGAGGATATAATGAGCACAGTAGATACAGGAGAGCAGATGGACTTTGTCTATCTGGATTTCCAGAAGGTGTTCGATAAGATGCTGCATAAAAGACTTCTGCATAAAGTTGGGGGTGATGTATTAGGATGAATAGAGGATGGGTTAACCAATAGAAAGCAGAGAGTTGGGGTGCGGGGTGTCACAGGGGTCAATGCTGGGCTTGCATCTGTTCATGATATACATTAACGACCTGGAAGTGGGGAAAGGGTGTACTGCAAGTAAGTTTGCTGAAGCAAATTGTGCAGAGTATATGAAGGGTCTGCAGAGAGATATGGATAGGCTAAGTGAGTGGGCAAGGGCCTGGCAGATGGAGGACAATGTTGGCAAATGTGAGGATATCCCCTTTGGAAGGAAGGATGGAAGATCAGTGTATTATTTAAATAGCAAGTGATTGCAGCCTGCAGCCGTGTGGAAGGACTTGAGAGAGCTTGTGCATGAATCGCAAGAGGTGGGTTTGCAGGTGCAGCAGGTTATCAAGAAGGCAAATGGGACATTGGCCTTTGTTGCTGGAGGGATGGAATTTAGGAGCAGGGAGGTTATGCAGTGAGGTCCTGGTGAGGCCACATCTGGAGAACTGCGTGCAGTTCTGGTCTCCGTACTTGATGAAGGATGGACTGGCTTTGGAGGGGGTGCAGAGAAAGTTCACCAGGTTGACTCCAGAGTTGAGGGGTTGACCTATGAGGAGAGATCGAGTCGTCTAGGATTGTACTTGCTGGAATTTAGAAAAACGAGAGGGAATCTTACAGAAACAAAATTTTGAAAGGCATTGATAAGATAGAGGTAGATAAGTTGTTCCCATTGGTGGAGAGACTAGAACTAGGGGATGTAGCCTCAAGATTCAGGGGAGTAGATTTAAGACAGAGATGAGGAGGAACTGCTTTTCCCAGTTTGGGGGTGGGGGGAATCTGTGGAATTCGCTGCCCATTGAAGCAATGGAGGTGACCCCAGTAAATATATTTAAGACAAGTTTGGATAGATTTTTGCATAGTTGGAGAATTAAGGGATATGGGGAAAAGGCAGGTGGGTGGAGATGAGTCCATCATCAGATCAACCATGATCTCATTGAATGGAGGAGCAGGGCTCGATGAGCCGGATGGCCAACTCCTGCTCCTTTTTCTTGTGATCTCATGTTAATTGGATATAATAAGAGGAAAAGTGAGAATTGACAATGTCTGTCCATGGTCTTGTGCACAGCCAGTCTGAGACTGCCCACAAGTTGGAGGAACAACACCTCATCTTCTGACTGGCCACCCTCCAACCGGATGGTATCTTCAGTTTCCATTAGACCCCCACCCATGTGTCTCCTTTTCCCCAGCTCTGCCTCTCTCTCTCTCTCTCTCTCTCTCTCTCTCTCTCTCTCTTCCCTTTCCCTTTGCCTCCTCTCTTAGAGCCAAAATCAATTCTCACCTTCCTCTTAGCCAATTAACACCTTGTGTCTGTTGGTCTGGACTCCTGACCCTCCCATTCTTCCCTGCACCCCCCACCCTCCAGGCTTTTGACTACAGGCACCTGTCTTTTTTTTTAACTCATACCTTAAGGAAGGGCTCAGACCCGAAACGTCGGTAATGTATCTTTACCTCCTGTGGACGCTGCGAGACCGGCTGAGTTCCTCCAGCGTCTCAGTGTTTTTATTGCCGAGAAAGGGTTACATACTGGACTCAAATCAATAGATTTTTGCAGAATAATATTCACCTGGAACTGAATCACAGGATGTAGTTTAGTGAGGTTCAATCCGTGTACATATGGACTAGAAGTTACCCTGGAGTGAATGACAGGCTCCCATTGAACTGTGACGTTCTCCACACGTGGTTTGGGAATATCAGTTACCCCGATATCTGGCACACATGGGGATGGGTAGATGCAGGATAAGTGCATTTTCCAGATGTCTTAGATTGTGTGTTGCACGGATTGGCGAACTAACGGAGATGTCGACCAGTCTTATTTTTTACCAATTTCTAAGATTTTTGCCATTTTCTTGAATTCTGGATAACAGAGGTTTCACTGAGTGTGTGTGTGTGTGTGTGTGTGTGTGCGCGCGTGTCTGTCTACGTGTTCTCCATGCAAATCAATATGGAGCACTCGCGAAATGTCCAGAGAGGTTCAGAGTGGGTTTCATTTCATGCTGAATGTCGTGACCACATTGAATTTAACCTTTAAGGTCCGATGAAGTTTAAAAAATTTGAATTTGCACCAGGGACACGTCAATTAGTTATGGTGCTGGGCATCGATGTAAATTCACAATAAAAACAAGTGGCCAAACCCAGTTCAATCTAGTCCCAAAAAAGGGAAACAACATGGGCAGAAGCTCTTCACAGGCCCGTGGAGTTAGACAGCGAAACATCAGTCTCACCTCACTGCTGATGCTTCCAGACAAACAAGGAGCAGGCAGCAGAAAACAACAGCAACACCAGGCCTGCCTCAGTGCTCAGGCTATAAGTGTGTGTGTATTAATGTAATATATATTACAATTAATACAGTGAAGTAATATGTAAAGTACATATATATTAATTTCATCTGTCTTGGGTGTCTTGAATACTTCCAGCTGAAGTGTGTTCCCTGTTGTACATAGAGGAGGGTGTATGGGGCTCTGGGCCTGTGTTGAACAGAGAGGAGGGTGTGTGGGGCTCTGGGCCTGTGTTGTACGGAGAGGAGGGTGTGTGGGGCTCTGGGCCTGTGTTGTCCAGAGAGGAGGGTGTGTGGGGCTCTGGGCCTGTGCTGTACATAGAGGAGGGTATGTGGGGCTCTGGGCGTGAGGGTGGGTGAGGCTCTGGGCCTGTGTTGTACAGAGGGGAGGGTGCATGGGGCTCTGGGCCTGTGTTGTAGAGGGGAGCATGCTTGGGGCTCCGGGCCTGTACTGTACGGAGAGGAGGGTGTGTGGGGCTCTGGACCTGTGCTGTACAGAGAGGAGGGTATGTGGGGCTCTGGGCCTATGCTTTACAGAGAGGAGCGTGTGTAGGGCTCTGGACGTGAGGGTGGGTGTTTGCGAGGTGAGCTAACTCATTCTCCTGTTTTCATCTCTGTCAGCGTTTGGCCCCGTGGACAAGACTGAGCCTGGTTGGATGGTAATGGGCACCCCTAACTGGAATTAATTTGCAGACTGATTTCCTGGCCAGTATTCATCACACTGCCCAGCATCACCGACAGGTTATTATCTGATTGCTGCTGAGCTTTCATTTCCGAGGTTAGGGTGATGTCAAGAGAAGCAGTGGTTGATCTTTATCTCAACCACAGCAAGACAAAGTGTAGATTTAATTATCCTTTATAATCTTGAGAGCAGATAAGAAATAGTATTTTTCCCAAACAAGTTTCCCCTACCCCAAAGGAAATTCCGTAAGTGAGTAATATTGTAAATTCTCTCCATCGAGATTACATTCTATGTAACTTCATTACGAGGCCATAAGATATAGGAGAAAAGGCCATTCAGCCCATTGAGTCTGTTCAGCCATTCCATCATGAGCAGATCCATTCTCCCCATAACCCTGACAGTTCAGATACCAATCAACCTCTGCCTTAAACACACCCATCAATCTGGCCTCCACAGCCAAGATGCCTTGACCTGTCAATCGCCTCGAGATGAATGTTTTGGACCACGCAGGGTCCCAAAACACAGAAACGGGCAGTTGGTCCATGGGTCCACACCAACCACTGCCACAACCTCAACTAATCCCATTAGTATGGCCATGCGTGGGGTAGATCACGCCTTTCGAGCACTGAATTTATTGAGGAGGTGACACTGTGTTGGGGATAAGGGACATGGTTGTTGTGTATTTGAACTTTACTCAGGCATTTGGGGAAGGTCCTTCAAGGTTGAGTTGTCCATAAGATTAAAATATTGTTGATCCACCAGTGACCGGCTGGGTTGGATTCAAAATCGGCTTGACCATGGCAGACAGAGGGGTGGAGGGTGGGCGGGGAGTTGTTTCTCTGACTGTAACCAGTTGTGTTCTGCAGGGCCCAATGCCCAGACCTGTTGTGTGTCACATCTACAAATGAAGGGGATGCAAATGCAGATGAGCTGATTTGTAGACATCACCAAAGTGGGTAGTGAGGAAGGTTTTCATGGGTACAGCAGGGTATTGATCAATTGGAGATCAGGGCAGAGCAATAGAAGATGAGGTCAAATGTCAGGGGAAATTACAGATACTTCTCTTTCTCTGGCTGTAAGGGGCGCCAGGCAATGCTAATCTTTATCTGCTTTAAGGCAGACTAAAGGCAATTTTGTGTAATGTTACAGTTAAACCCCTTGTATCCAACACCCATAGGGATTGGTAGATGCCGGGTGAGTGAATTTTCTGGTTGCTTGAGATTGCGTGTTGCGCGATCGGCGAACTTGTGGCGTGGTGCGCCAATTTTAAACCTGTATTTTTTACCTATTTATTCTCCATGATTTTTTTTTGTTGTGAGCTTGAATGATGGGGGGTTTACTGTATTACATGACAACACAGATATTCCCTAACTTGCCACCTGTGGCCATCCGTACATATGACTAAATAAAGAAAAAATATAAAAATTAAGCATTTACGAGTGAAAGTCGGGCCTATCTTTGGAAAATAACACCTCTCGCAGGAGTTTGGCAGCAGTGGCCAACCTCTTGTGAGGTCTGGCCGCCAAGTGTATTTGACAAATGATAATGGATACAGTGCAGATCCTTCCAACGTTCATTTCAAGATACGACCAGTAGGCCAGAACGGAACACGGACATAGGTTGAGGACTACCTGTAAAAGAATCTTGAATTTACCCGCGTTAGGTTCATAAACCGTGCTGCAATGAGAACAGGAGCAGGAGTCAGCCATCTGGCCTGTCGAGCCTACCCCGCCTTTCAACGAGATCATGGCTGATCTCCACCCACCTACCTCTTCCCCATATCTCTTAATTTGGCAATTCAAGTGCTTGTTGAGCTGCTTATTAAATTTTGTGAGAGTGTTAGCCTCTTCTGCCTCAGGGAGTGGGCCCCACTACATTTCTCACGACCGCATTCTCATCAAGGTACCTAATGCCTCACTGGCCCTCCACTATCACTCCGTTCATTCTCAATATAAGCATTAAGTCCATACTCCTTAATATGAGGAGTAGTGATGAGAGCCAGTGACGGGCTCTCCGTAACCTCCACACCATCAGCAGAGCAGATGGATTCCTGTACGCATCCAGCTAATAATGTCCCTGCATCAAAACTGCAGCTTTCATCTGCAACAGTTACCAAATTAAATCCCCCTCCCCAGTGCACAGTGGCTGCCCACGGCGTGCACTCTACATCGACGAGGCTTGACGCAGACTGGGTGATGGATTCGTTGATCACCTCGGCTCTGTCCACTGCAATTAGCGTGGATCTCCCAGTGGCCACCCATTTCAATTCCCCATCCCATTCCCTTGCCGACACGTCTGCCCGTGGTATGCTGCACGGCCAGACTGAGACCACCCGCAAATTGGAGGAACAACACCTCATCCAACCGGATGGTATTAATATCAACTTCTCTGCTTTCCGTGAAACTCCTCCCCCCTTCCCCGATGTCTTTTCCCTACCCCTCTCTCTCTCTCTCTCTCTCGTTCCTTTCCTCTCTGCGTCCTTTCACCTCTTATCATATCCAATTAACACTTTTTCTAGTCTGCTGCACTCCTCCCCTGGCCAGTCTTCAGTCTTTATTCTGACACCTTCTTGTTCTTTGCTTATACCTGGAAGGAAGGGCTCAGGCCTGAATCCTTGGTAATATATCTTTACCTCCTATGGGCGCTGCGAGACCGGCGGAGCTCCTCCAGCATCTCTGTGTTTTTACGACAATTACAGCGACTGCAGACTTATGTGTATCACACAGTAGGTATTTGGCCAGGCTAATCTGACAGCACCTCCCAAAGATACAGCCAAGAGTAGGATGCACATGGAGAGCACCAGCAACTTCAGATCCCTTCCAGGTCACACACATCACTGGTCTAGATCCCAGAACTTTTCCCCCAACAGCACAATGGGAGCAACTTCACCAGAAGGAACTGCAAGCCAGTGGCTCCCTCCACCATCTGGGGGACATTTAGGGATGAGCATAAATGGTGGCCTTGCCAGTGGTACTCGGATCCGGGAATAAAACAGTGACTGTCATCATTGATAAATGTTCCAAACTGAGGAAATTTATGATTCTTGGATACCATTTATATTAGGCTTTGACTGTCGAAGACTGACATGTTTTAATGGAGATTTCATAAACAATTTGTGAATAAGTTAATTGCTCTAAAATAGAAACAAAGCAGTCAGTGTTGGCGCAGTGCTGTTACAGCGCCAGCGACCTGGGTTCGAATCCCGCGCTGTCTGTGAGGAGTTTGTACGTTCTCCCCATGTCTGCGTGGGTTTTCCCCGGGGGCTCCGCTTTCCTCCCTCCCTCCAAAACGTACCAGGGGTTGGTGGGTGAATTGGGCAGCACGGGGAGCAGAAGGGCCTGTTACCGTAGTGTATCACTGAGCATGCATGTTGTGTCCCTGCCTGTGCTCGGTTTCTGACCTCTCCTCCCCTCCTTCCAGGCAGCCGGAAGAAGGAAGCCATGGATACAGGGAACAGCATGCTGTACGTGGAATTCCCCAACTACAGCAGTAGCCTGCTGGAGAATCTGAACCAACAGCGGATGGAAGGCAAGTTCTGCGACATCTCCATCCATGTGCAGGACAAGGTGTTCAAGGCCCATCGGGCAGTGCTGGCGGCCTCCTCGCCCTACTTCCATGACCAGGTGCTATTCCGCAATACCAGCCGCCTGGTGCTGCCGGGGGTGATGGACTCGCGGGCCTTCGAGGGCATCCTGGCCTCCTGCTATGCCGGCCGCCTGGCCGTGCTGCGGGCTGACATCGTCAGCTACCTGACAGTGGGCAGCTTCCTCCAGATGTGGCATGTGGTGGACAAGTGTACTGAGCTGCTGAGGGACCACCTGCCTCCCCCAGCCACGGCTCCTGGCTGCCAGCCGCCCTCCCACGCCGTTGACAGCCAGTCGCCCAGCAGCAGCAACTACTTTAGTCCCCGCGAGGCAGGCGAGGCCAGGCACGAGGCTGAAGAGACGACGGTGAAGGTGAGTGTGAAAACTCCACACAGATGGTCAGCATTGAACCCAGCTCTCTGGTATTGTCAGGCAACAGCTCTACCCACTGCACTGGCTTGCAAGGAGCACCGAGGCCCGAGGGTGAAACACGAAACTCTACAGACACTGTGATTGTAGTAAAAACACATTGAAACGCTGGGGGAACTTTGCCATTCTCACAGCTTCCATAGGAGACAAAGATATATCGCCGTCCGGTTGGAGGTTCACAGTCAGATGATGAGGTACTGTTCCTCCAATTTGCGGGTGGTCTCAGTCTGGCAGTGGCAGACCATGAAGAGGCATATCAGCGGGGGAAGGGGATGAGGAATTGAAATAGGCAGCTATCGCGGCAGACAGAGCTGAGATGCTCAACGAAGCAAACTCCTAGTCCGCGTCCAGTCTCTCCAATGGGAGCACAGGATGCAATGGATGACCCCTGCAGATTCAGAAGCGAAACATTGCTTCACTCGGAAGGACTGTTTGGGGCCCCAAACGGGGCTGAGGGAGGGGATGTGGGCTTAAGTGGAGCATCTCCTGCAGTCAGAGGGGTAGGTCCCAAGGGGACGATTGGTGGGGAGTGAGGAGTGGACAAAGAGTCATGGAGGGACTGGTCCCTGTGGAAGGCAGAGAAGGGAGAAGATGGTAATATGTGTCTAGTGGTGAGATCACGTAATGTTGGTGATATCTCTTTACCTCCTATGGACGCTGCGAGACCGGCTGAGATCCTCCAGCATCTCTGTGCGTTTTTACTACAGTCACAGCGTCTGCAGACTTTCTCCGTCATTGCCGACCGGTGTTTCCCCAGATCCCATCCCTTCCCACAAAGAGCATGGCGGATGGCATTAAACTCAACTCGATCTCATCACAGTTTTAGATTCAGTTCTTGCATCGCAACATACAGGGCACGTGGTGCACGGGCAAGAGTTGTGGGAACCTTGACGAGAGGTGGTGGAGGCTGGAACATTAGGGGCATTTAAGAGACTCAGGCACATGGATGGAAGAAAAATAGAGGGTAACGGGGTAGAAAGGGTTTAGTTCTTTTTGGTAGGGATATATGGATCAGCACAACATCGAGGGCTGAAGGGCCTGTACTGTGCTGCAGTGGTCCATGCTCTAACCTTGCTGAGGTACGGAGGTCAGACCTGTACAGAATACTCCCCATGTGGAGTACAAGAGGTAGGAAGGGTTTAGTGCTTTTTTTGGTAGGAATATATGGGCCAGCACAACATAGTGGGCTGAAGGGTCTGTACTGTGCTGTAATGTTCTATGCTCTTTGTTCTAAGGTGGATGAGGAGGAGGAGGAGGAAGAGGAGGAGGAAGAAGACGAGGAAGACAAGGCCAAGGAGCCAGAGCAGAGGGTGACCAGCAACCAGGAGGGGGACGTTGGTGGGGCTGACAGCCTGTTTCACAGGCCCGACTCGCTCCAGGACAGCTCCCCGCCCCACAAGCACTGGGTCTTCGTGAAGAAGGAGAAGCAGGAGGACCTGGTCCTGACATGTGAGGAGGACGAGCACCACTTCGTGAAGACGGTGCTGTGTCGCCATGCTGAGCCCCAGTCGCTCAGCATCAGCGGTGTCTGCACCCTGGCTGCCCCCGGGCCACCGGCAAGCGCCGAGGAGACTGGCCTCGAGGAGCCCGTCGACTACTGCGGCTCATCTGAGGAGCTTGCCGATGAGGCGGCGGACGAGGGCCCCCACGGTCTCCCGCGGCCGGACGCTGGGGTCCCGCTAGGGGGTTGTCGGCCTCAGGCTGACGCCTGCCACGGCGCTGCCCAGGCCGGGGCGTCGGCAAGCGCTGGTGGCAAGATGTTCGCCTGCCACTGTGGCAAGGCCTTCACTCACAAGAGCCAGCGGGACCGGCACATTAACATGCACCTGAACCTCCGGCCTTTCGCCTGCACCATCTGCAGCAAGAAGTTCAAGATGAAGCACCATTTAGTGGAGCACATGAAGATCCACACCGGCCTGAAGCCCTTTGAGTGCCACATCTGCGGCAAGAAGTTCATGTGGAGGGACAGCTTTCTGCGGCACAAGGTCGCCTGCGAGAAACTGCTGCGGGCCACGTCCCTGAACCCCAGCGGCCACTGAGTGCAGGCAGAGGGGGTGTAGGGTGGGACAAGGCTGGCCAGTCTCCTCTCCTTCAGAGAGGACCTTGCCACCCCCCTCACCACCCCACACCAGTTGGTGCCCAGAGAGGGAGGGCCAGGTGGGGAGCAGCTGAGAGGGCTTGTCCAGGAAGGCTGACTCTGGGTTAAAAGGAGGAACTCAACATTTGGAACTCCTATTGCGCTTTTCTACCACAATCCTAGCGTCTGCAAACTTCTGTGTTTTATGTCTCCTTGGGACAGCCACAAGGTCTGGGCATGACCTTCTCACTGCTGGTGATCTCCTGATCAATCACCGCTCTTACACTTGGCAACAGTCGGCGATTATCCCACAACCTGAATCTTCTCCTGTGCACACGTTCCCACTGCCAAGCAGGACTGGTGCAGACATTGACCCAAGGGACTGCAGATGCAGAAGATGAACATCTGGAACCAGCCAGCAGGTCAGGCCGCATAACGACTGGCCGATGTTTCTGCTCCTTCATCCCTTTGCTTTCATTTTTTTTAAAATTTAAAATATAAATTTCAGACATATAGCTGGGTAACAGGCCCTTCCGGCCCACGGGTCCACGCTGCCCAATTGAACTGCAACCCTCGTACGTTTTGAAAGGTGGGAGGAAACCGGAGCCCCAGGAGGAAACCCACGCAGATGGGAGAACGTGCAAACGCCTTACAGACAGCATAGGATTTGGAATCCCAGTCACTGGTGTTGTTACAGCGTGGCATTAATGGTTACGCTGACGATGTCCACCCACACTGACATCCCCCCCCCTTCACGCTGACCGTGTCCCCCCCCCCATGCTGACCATGTCACCCCACACTGACCATCCCCTCCCCCATCTGACAGCCCTTTGCCTCCAGGGCAGCTGCCTGGCTGCTAATTCCTCTGGCGTTCGTATTTTTGGAGTTAACCATCACAGTGCGTGAAGGGTATCCATCGCTCCTCCAACCCCTCCCCCCCACCTCCTTGAGGAGCAGGAGTTTCCCATTCCTCCTACAGTAATGTACACCCTCCTCTCCCTCTTCACTGTGACCCCCAGTCAGTTGGGGCACCAGGAGCTAGTTCCCTGCATGGGCCTCGAGTCATTCAGGGCTGAAGGGCCTGTTGCCACACTGTATGTCTAAATTAAAAAAATTATGCATTGCTGATTTAAACATAGCAATTGCCCCTGATTCCATCTATCATCTATGAGACTTACCCCTCAGATCCCTTTCACCTTTGACCTCTGCCCTCTTGCTTTTGGTACTGTAGGAAACCCATTATACCAGGTTTCCCCTCTGCCTCCTTCGCTCCCCGTAACTAAAGTTTTCCATTCCTGGCGAACCACCTCTGCCCTTTCTCCTGGTGTCTCCACACCCTTGCTGTCTTGTGGTGACCAAACCTACGCGCAATGCTCCGAAGGGTGGTCCTGCCAATCTTTTTGAAAGTCACAGCAAAACGTCCCAACTCGCGTCTACAAGGGCGAGTTTGCCTCGTGTCTTCACACTAACCACTTGCATCAGGGAATGGCAGACTTGGACTCCTAGGTCGCTAATCTATGCCCTGTGCCCCGGGACTGTTGATAGATCAGCACTGGGATTGTGGGTTGGAGAGAAGCATCACTGATTGGGTCCGACAAAGCGGATACAGGCTGCCGCTTTCAGGCAGAGCAAATCTGAGAGTGGGGCAAGGCTGGGAGAACTGAATATTGTGTGAAACTGGTCATGGGGGATGTTGGTTCAAACTGAGTCGAGCAGGATGTGATATGCTGGCAGGGGTTAAGCTGGAGAATGCTCCGAGCGAGTCTTCCCCGGGTTCTTCATGGAGTTTGGTCGTGTGCGTGTGAAGTGCAGAAGAGAGCAGACCATCAGCCTGAGAGTCAGGGGTTGTTGTCTGGACTTGGCTTTGGAGAAGGCGGCATGAAATGTCTGCAAGGGCAAGCTCACAACAGCGAAACACGAAACCCTGCAGATTGCAGTAAAAACTCAGTTCTTCCAGCATTTCTGTGCTTTTACAAAGTACCCAGCAGTGTTCAGAGCTAGTAGTTCCAAACCTTTCTTCCCCACCCCCCCCCCCCCCCCCACTCACACACCCCCTTAAGTAATTCCTTACTAACCACAGAGCACCTACGTCAGGGGTGGCCAACCTTTCAGACATCCAGCACAATAACAGCCCATTTTGACCCAGGAATCCATGCTGCCCACCTAACCTACACCCCCGGTGCGTCCTTGTAGGCCGAAATGGTCTGTTACCGTTCTGTATGTCTTAATTTAAAAAGTTGGCTATCCCTGGTTGATGTTCCGGTTTCAGGCTCCCAAGCCTGAGCTCTGGAGTACCCTCCCCACCACACTGACCCCTGTCCCTCCTTTGAGGCATCCCTGGAACTGAGATTTTGGTCGACTGCGTGGATCAAAGTCACTTTCCGTTTTGTTCCTAGCCTTTCAGCTCAAACCAAAAGGAACAGAGGCAACAGAACGGTGGTATCTCAGCTTCAAAAATCTTCAAGTAATGATTTGACAGGAAGCCAGATACTGAGTTCGGATGTAACCCCCCCCCCCCCCCCCCCCCCCCGGTGAGGGTCATGATAAATCAGATAAAATTAAGGAGTGTTGGAGAGGGAGGCAGTGAGATGTCAAAGGAACAATTTGAGCAGTTGGACACTAGCATTGGAAATGAGTGTGAGGAGGCCAGGATTGCAGGAGTGGAGGGAACTTGGCTGCAGGGTTGTCCAGAAATAGGGAAGAACAAGGGGCTCAACTTGAGGCAATCAGGAGTCAATAAGGCAGAGGACAGGAATGGTGGACGGGCAGACGGACGGCCCAGAGGGATGACGGTGCGGAGGGCATGTAGACACATGGAGGGCAGGCAGACGGACAGGTTGGGGCAGGCAGATACACGGAGGGCAGGTGGATGGCACAGAGGACGGACAGTACGGGGCCAGGCAGACACACGGAGGGCAGGTGGATGGTGCGGGGGCAGGCAGACACATGGAGGGCAGATGGACAGTGTGGTCTGAGTTTTGTGAGGCAGAGAAAGTGGGAAAATTGGAAGGTCAGGATTTAGGTCTGGAACCAAGGATTCCGTTGCTGTTTGCACGAAATGACTGGTAAATAATTTTAAATGTAGACATACAGCATAGTAACAGGCCCTTCTGGCCCACAAACCTGTGTGGCCCAAATACACCCAATTTTCCAATAACCCTAGTGGGAGGAAATTAGAGCCCCTGGAGAAAGCCCACACAGCCATGGGGAGAACGTACAAACTCCTTCCATTCAGTGCGGGATTTGCTGACGTTGTAATAGCGTTGCACTAACTGCTACATCAACCGTGCTGCCTAAGTTTCTGACACTTAGGCTGCAGAGACAGAGAGATCATATACAAGGAATTTTCACACTGTAACCGTGTGCTTTGCACGCTTGGAAGTGTGAGCTTTGACACGCGCCAATATCCACACCACGACCCGCAGCGTGCGGGGGAATGTTGAGGAGCCCTGGTGGGTGTCACACACAGAGAGGAAGAGTGGGCAGTGAGGACATCCATGACTGCTCACTGCTGTAGCATTGCAGAAAGCGTTGAACCCTCCATTACCCAATGGCCTGCTCTTGAGTCCAACTACAAAATGGGCGTTTGAACAAGAAACATTTTCAAGGCTCTGGCAAAAGATGCTCCTGCTAAGACCACTGGCCAGAATACTTGCTTCTGAACTCTGGAGGGAAGAGGGAGATTTCTAATGCAAGGTTTGGTTTTTGTGGTTCTTGCAGGGGTGATAGTTTTACGTCAGAAAGCCTTCTAGGATATAATGCATTTTTGTACACCAGGTTTGCACAGTGGGATTCAGTAGAATAATTCTTTCAGTACCCCCTTTCTATTCCATTTCCATCAATGAAGACTTCCAATTTCGAACCACTGTCTGACATTTTCCTATTGGACCTTCTCCCAGCCACCCTGATGTATTGGATTTTGTTCTACATCTGGCCTGTCCTCGCCCATTTAGAATTTTAAAGACACTAGCCCAGTCACCATCATGTCTCTTTTCTACAGAGTAAAGTCCCAATCATTCCCCAGAGCTTCAACTTCTCCGGCCTTTGTAAAATATTCGGAGCGGAACTGTGCCAAGTAGAGACGGACCCTGATCCTTTCCCAGTTTATTCACAGCTTTTAAAGACCCTGTCTGTGACCCAGGGCACGGACTGCAATGTTGATCTGCTTTCCCTACTTTTCATGAGATGTTTAATAGATCGACCCTTTTGTCCTTTGATGAGCGTAATTTTCTGTCGAGGTGCTGGCGCGTGTCCTTCCAAAATTCACTTTGATCAGTGTTAACGTTGGTAATGGCCTCTGTTTCCAATATTCTGGTTTCTCATGTGTATTGTGAGTGTAAAACTTCAAAGAAGCAACAGGGTAACTGTGTATGTACCTGTGTTTATGTAGATATCAATAGACGTGCATTTATGTATATATTGTGTGACTGGATAAAAGTGTAAATATGTGTAACACAAACTAAAATGTGGTGTATTTTGTTAAGCCAAACTTTAAAAGGACGGAAACGACTGCATTGGACAAGTTTTAGGACTATTGTAGCTCTGCCATTGGCCGGGAGAGCTTCAAACCCACAGGTCTGCAGACACCCTGGTGGAAGTAAAAACACAACGCTGGAGAAACTCAGCCGGTCAAACAGCGTCCTTTATAGAGCAAAGATAAAGGAATGCAGATGGGCAGCAGTAAGGGAGAATCCCACAGAACTACCTTCACAGAGCAAAGGAGAAATTCTTCAGGGAATTCTGCTCAGACCTTGATGAGGGGCTCAAGCCCAAAATGTTGGTTCTCTACCTTTATCTTTGCTCTATAAAGGATGCTGTTTGACCAGCTGAGATTCTCCAGGGTTGCATTTTAACTTCAATTTCAAACCCAGGATGTCTAATCAATGCTGCCAGAATCTGTGGGAATTCACCAGGCCTGCAGACTGACATTTCCGAATGCAGTCGTGATCGGGGGGGTGGGGGGGGGGAGGTGGGTGCATCAGGGGCATTTCCACTTCAAGTCCTGCAGCAAGCTGCTGAGGTGGGACCAAGCAGCTGTTCCATACCCTGCATCAATCTGCACCCATGTCAGAACATGGACCACTACAGCACAGAAAAGGCCCTTCAGCCTTCAATCTTGTGCCAACCTATATATTCCTTAAAAAACCTAAACCTTTCCTCGCAACCCTCTATTTTTCTTCCATCTATGAGCCTAAGAGACTCTTAAATGTCCCTAATGTTCCAGCCTCCACCACCGTCCCCGTCAAGCCATTCCAGGCACCCACAACTCTCTATGTAAAAAAAAACGTACCCCTGACATCTCCCCTAGACTTCCCTCCTTTCACTTTGAACACACTTCCTCTGCTGTTTGCCATTCCTGCCCTGGGAAACAGGCACTGGCCGTCCACCCTGTGTCTCTCATAATGTTCTAGACTCCTACTAAGTTTCCTCTCATTCTTCTTCACTCCAAAGAGAAAAATCCCAGCTCTGCTAACCTTGCCTCATAAGACATATTTTCCAATCCAGGCAACATCCTGGTAAATCTCCTCTGCCCCCTCTCCACAGCTTCCACATCCTTTCTGTAACGAGGTGACCAGAACTGAACACAATCCTCCGAGTGTGGTCTCACCAGGGATTTGTAGAGTTGTAACATGACCTCTTGACTCTTGAACTCAATCCCCCGACTAATGAGGCCCAACATAACATAGCCCTTCTTAACTGTCTTAACCTGTGCGATGACCTTGAGGGATGTATGGATATGGACCCAAAAGTCCCGCTATTCATCCACACTCCTTAGTAACTGACCATTAACCCTGGTTTGTCCTTCCAAAGTGCATGACCTCACACTTATCCAGATTGAATTCCATCTGCCACTTTCCATCCTACTACTCTCTGCTTTCTACAGACAAGCCAATTTATTTTATCCACACAGCCAAAGTTCCACTGATCCCTTGTCTCATGACTTTCTGAGTGAGTTTCTCATGGAAGACCTTGTCAAATGCCTTGCAAAATTCTACATCTACTGCCCTTCCCTCATCAATTTCTTGTGTTACCTCAATTAGACTCGTGAGGCACGACCTTCCCTTCACAAATCCATGCTGACTATCCTTGAGTAGACTGGACTTCTCCAAATGCTCATAGATCCTATCCTAAGAATTCTTTCCATTAGTTTACACACCATTGGCGTAAGACTCATTGGTCTATAATTCCCATGATTTTCCCTATTACCTTTTTTAAACAAGGCGACTACATTTGCCATTCTCCAATCCTCCAGCACCTCCCCTGCGGCCAAACAGGATTCAAAGATCATAGCTACTTCCCCAGCTCTCTTCTCTCATTTCCCATAGCAGCCTGGGGTATATCACGTCTGGCCCCGGGGACATCAATCTTAATGTTTTTAAGAAGATCCAACACTTCCTCTTTCTTAATCTCCACATTGTCCAGTGCACAGGCCTGTTCAATTCTGACCTCATCCTGTTCCAGGTCCTTTTGTGAATACTGACGCAAAGTATTCATTCAGGACCTCCCCAACCTCCACTTTCATTCCAATCATCCTTCTGTTCTTCACATAAGCATAGAACGCCTTGGAATTCTCCTTAATTCTACATGTCAAGGCCTTCTCATGCCCCCTTCGAGCTCTCCTAAGTTCTTACTTAAGCTCCATCCTGGCTACCATATACTTCTCATGAGTCCTTCCTGTTTCCTACTTCCTAAATCT
The DNA here is from genome assembly GCF_036971445.1 of Narcine bancroftii. NCBI lineage: Eukaryota > Metazoa > Chordata > Chondrichthyes > Torpediniformes > Narcinidae > Narcine > Narcine bancroftii. The sequence goes on along the minus strand of NC_091470.1, from coordinate 178,107,035 downwards.
AATGTATGCTCATCTCCATGTGCTGAAAGGCCAACAGGTTCTGGGCAGACCAAAGTGCATCTTTCACCGAATCAATGGTCTTCTGGCTGTTCTGGGTGTCTAACTCTGTGTGTGTCCCCGGGAACAGCCCGTAGATCAGAGTCCTCTGTTACGCTGCTGCTGGGGATAAACCTCCACACGAATCTGCATTCAGCGAAGAGGTGGGTGACCTTATCCCCTCCAGGTCATTGGGTGGAACATGGGCCTCATCACCAGCGCTCACAAACAAGCAGTAGGACTTGGCCTGGCTGGTGGTAACAGGAGCCATCCCCAGTTAGATCCCTGGACCAGAGCAAAGCAATTTAGAGAATTCTCTGCAACAAACTGGCCACCGATCAGGACTGCAGGGGGGCGAGGTTGCATCTTTTAATGCAACAATGTAGATGAACATTTTGGGTCTCCTGTTGACTTCCGATGTGTCTTGGGGCACAAGATACAGGAGCAGAAGTCAGCCCATTGAGTCTGCCCTGTCATTCTAATCCTGAGCAGATCCATCCTCCTACTAAGCCCCACTCCCTGGCCTTATCCCTGTAACCCTTGATCCCCTGACTCATCAAATCCCTGCTCATCTCTCCCTTAGATACACCGAACAACCTCACATCCACAGCCGCCCGTGGCAACAAGTTCCACAGACTCACGACCCTCTGGATAAAGAAATATCTCTGCCTCTGTTTTAAATTCATGCCCTTTTACCCTGTGGTGCCCTCTTGACCTGGACTCCCCCACCATGGAGAACACCTTTGCCACATCTACTCCATCCATGCCTTTCTGCATTCAAAATGTCTCGATGAGGGCCCCCCCTCATCCTTCTGTCCGATGAGTACAGTCCAAGGGCCGACAATTGTTCCTCATACACTAACCCATTCATCAGAATTTCTTGTCATGAACATGTCACGAAATTCGAGCAGAAGTATCACAGTGCAAATATTTATATAAACCACCTTATAGAACAAACAAAAACAGAGCACGAAATAGGTAACACAAAGTCAGGCCGTGTCTGTGGTTCATTCCTGGAATCGTTCTACTCCAATGCTAGCTTATCTTTTCTTAAATAAGGTTGTAGAACTGCTCCCAATTCTCCACGTGAGGTCTTCTCAGGGCCTTATAAAGCCTCAACATCACATCCCTGCTCTTAGATTCTATTCCTCCAGATATGAATGGCAGCGTCGCATTCGCCTTCTTCATCACAGATTTGATGAAGAGCTCAAGGCCGAAACGTTGGTTCTGTATCTTTATCTTTGCTCTAGAAAGTTCACTTTGACCTGCTGAGTCTCTCCAGCACAAGTCAACCTGGAATAGGGCATCCTGCATAAGGACTCTCTGAACTTCAAATTTTCTCCAATATATTGTGCGTGGTGACAAAATACTCTTCAAACCAGGATGAATGACCAGTTGCCCTTCTTTTCACAAACGGATGCAAGAAAACTGCTCCTGATCTCCCAATGTTTGACTGGGTCCATGCAATGGGTCATCTCCCATTGGAGGGACCTGTCCCATGGAGGGACGTCTCCAATTGGATGGACCCATAATTTGGAGGGATTTCTCCCATTGGAGGGACTTGTCCCATGGAGGGTCATCTCCCATTGGAGGAACCTGTCCCATGGAGGGATGTCTCCAATTGCATGGACCCATAATATGGAGGGTCATCTCCCATTGGAGGGATCTGCCCCATGGAGGGACATCTCAAATTGGAAGGTCATCTCCCATTGGAGGGACCTGTCCCATGGAGGGACATCTCCAATTGGATGGACCCATAATTTGGAGGGATTTCTCCCATTGGAGGGACTTGTCCCATGGAGGGTCATCTCCCATTGGAGGAACCTGTCCCATGGAGGGATGTCTCCAATTGCATGGACCCATAATATGGAGGGTCATCTCCCATTGGAGGGATCTGCCCCATGGAGGGACATCTCAAATTGGAAGGTCATCTCCCATTGGAGGGACCTGTCCCATAGAGGGACGTCTTCTATTGGATGGACCCATTATATGGGGAGGGTCATCTTTCATTGGAGGGTCCTGTCCCATGGAGGGACATCTCCCATTGAAGGGACCTGCCCCATGGAGAGTCGTCTCCCATTGGACCACCCACGGAATTCCCGTGGGTGGGAATTCAAGACTGCATCGTTCCTAACAATCCTGAGCGGAGCCGAACACCAGGCCGGAGCCAGTCAGAGCCGACTGGAGCCAAGTGCCCGGGCAGGAGCCGAGTGGAGCCGAAAGGGGCTGAGAGGAGCCGAGTGGAGCCGAAAGGGGCTGAGAGGATCCAGGTGGAGCCAGACACAACCGATGGGATCCGAGAGCCACCGATGACAACCACAGGAGCCGAGTGTCGCCGAGCACCGCTGATAAGAGCCGAGCGAGGCCCATGGAAGTCGACGGGGGCCGAACAAGGCCGACGGAAGCCGAACGTCGCCGAGCGGGGACCGACAGGAGCCGAGCGTCGCCGACAAGAGCCGAGCGGGGCCGATGGAAGCCGACGGGAGCCGAGCGGGGCCGATGGAAGCCGACGGGAGCCGAGCGGGGCCGATGGGATCCGAGCGCCGGGATTCCGGCTGCCGTCCGCTGCGGGCAGGAGCTGCCGGTGCCGCCGTAAGGACCGACCGCGGGGACCGCACCGACCGATCGACCGAGCCGCCGCACATCCACCGGCCAAAGCGCTCCGGCCGCCGCGGGGAAAGTAGGCCTCGCCAGCCTGGGTCTGGAGTAGGTGCGTAGCCCGGGCCAGTTTGCGGGCCTGCCGGTGGCCTACAGGGTGGCGGTGGGAAAGGGCCGGGCGATCCCGGCAGCGGGGCAGCGAGGGCCAGGGGCACCCTGTGGGCCTGGGACACCCTGAGCCCTGGGGCACCTGAGCTCTGGGGCACCTGAGCTCTGGGGCACCCTGAGCCCTGGGGCACCCTACGGCTTGGGCTCCAGCCCACAAACCCGGCGTGCCCAATGGGAATAAGGCGTAGGAGTGTCTCTATGGTCCAGACATTAGTGAGGGGTGAGGGAGCATCACTGTGGGCAAGTCATTGTAAGGGAGCTCCTCTGTGGGCGGGACAGTAGTTAGGGAGCTCCGCTAGACTGGTGGGTGGGGGAAGCACTGGGAGGCTCACGGCACCTTTCAAGTCACTTAAATGAGAATGGCTCTTGTGGGGAAGTATTACCATTCACCTGTCTTCCAGTGGCACACCAGGAGTGCTTCAGAGAACCTGAGCAACATTTCTAAACCTGCTACCTGCACTGTCCAAATAGGTCATTGCTACCAGAGAAAACCAGTGCCTCCACACTTCTCCCTATCTCCATAGGAACTCAGCCAGTCTCGAAGTGTCCATAGGAGGTAAAGATATATTACTGATGTTTCGGGCCTGACCCCTTCCTCATGGTATAAGCAAAGAACAGGCAGGCGTCTGAATTAAAGACTGGGGAGACCGGCTGAGATCCTCCAGCATCTCTGTGTGCTTTTACTACAATCACAGCACCTGCAGACTTTCATGTTTCACTCTCTGCATCTCTCAGAGCATCCAAAAAAGAAAACTCTTTTTGACTGTGTGTATATCAACCATCCATTGTTCGTGTTCGTGTCAAGCTAGATTTCAGGAGCTCCACTGTTGGATAGGTAAATAAATGGATTTCTTTAAACAGATGGTGTGTTTGTAAAAGGAGGTTCCCCAGGTTGATTCCAGAGATGAGGGGGTCGGCCTATGAGGAGAGATTGAGTCGTCTGGGACTGTACTTGCTGGGATTTAGAAAAATGAGAAGGGATCTTAAATAAAATTATGAAAGGCATTGATAAAATAGAGATGGGTAAGTTTTTCCCATTGGTGGGGGAGACCAGAACTAGGGGACGTAGCCTCAAGATTCAGGGGAGTAGATCTAGGACAGAGATGAGGAGGAACTGCTTTTCCCAGAGGGAGGTAAATCTGGGGAATTTGCTGCTTGTTGAAGCAGTGAAGGCGAACTCAGTAAATATATTTAAGACAAGGTTGGGTAGATTTTTACATCGTGGGGGAATTAAGGGAGATGGGGAAAAGGCAGGTGGGTGGAGATGAGCCGATCATCAGATCAGCCACGATCTCATCGATGGGCTGGGTGGCCGACTCCTGCTCCTATATTTTGTGTTAAGAGGTTCAACCCAATGGTCCATGGAGGGTTTGTGTTGCTCTGACCGGTCCCTGTGGGTTCCCCTCCTGTTGTACTGCACCAGGCGCAGAATTGAAAAAACATATCCCGCGCTGACATGTCCATGGCCTTGTGCAGTGCCAAACCAAGACCACCCGTAAACAGGAGGAGCAAACACTGTCTGGGGCCTCTCTAGCCGGACGGCATTAACATCGACGTCTCCAGTTTATGCCAGCCCACTCCCTGTTCCCCCTACCCTCCCCATCCCTCTGCCTCCTTCCCTCCCCATTCACAGAGCCATCCCCCTATTTACTGCTGCACCCTCCCTCCCTTATCCACCTATGACCCTCCTCCCTGTGGGACCATGCTACTCACCTGCCCCTCCACCATTTTGTTCGGGCGCCTGCCTATATTTTGCTCATCCCTTGATGAAGGGCTCAAGCCAAATCATTGCTCTGTATCTTTATCTTTGCTACATAAAGTTCACTGTTTGCCCTGCTCACTTTCCCCAGCTTCTCTGTGATGCTGTGTCAAAAAAGTTTGTTGTTCTTCAGTCACTATCCTGTGCACAAGTAAGACACTTCAAAAGGTCCATTGGCCAGAATAGAACTTTAAGATATCCTGAATTGAGGAAGGGGGCTATAGGAATGTAGCTGCCCTTTAGTTGTTGTTTTGTACACATCCCATTAATGGCCTGGTCTTTGAGTGGATACATTGATCTGGTTTAGTTCAACTCGATTGTCAATGTAGAGGTGCAGGTGCTGCTCAACTTACGATGCGGTTACGTTCCGATAACCCCATCGAAAATCGAAAAAGAACACCGGACCTACCATTTTTGATGAGTTGTTTACAGTGCATGTGATTGCTGCGGAGTCAGCATTGTGAGAGAGTGTGCTGTACGATAATCTCGCACGATACTGCCATCGCCCAGCATCATGGGAGGGTAGCCCACCTCGTATCGCAAGCACGGGAACAGATCGGAATTCAAAATTGAAAGTACGTATTCAAACCATCGTAAATAGGGGAGCCTCTGTAACTGGATAGGAATGTGGTGTTGGATGGAAAGGTGCACCCAGCAGTAAATTTCTGAGTTAGACCCCATAACAGAGTAGATAGAGCTGTGGCTATTGGTAGGATGCAGGTAGATCTGCCCAACAGCTCTGGAGACCTGGCATGGATCCTGATCTCTGGCATTCTCTTCCTGTCACCTCCGGGTTTCTCCGAGGTACTCCTGTTTCCCCTATGCCCGAAGACGTGTGGGTTGAAGGATAAATTGTCCCAGGTGTGTCAGGAGACTTGGGAGCAGAATTAGGCTATTCAGCCCATCAAGTCTGCCCCGCCATAAGCTGATCCATTTCCTCACTCAGCCCCACTCCCCATAACTTTGATGCCCCGGCTAATCAAGAACCTATCAATCTCTGTCTTAAGTACACCCAATGACTCGGCCTCCACAACCACCCATGGCAACAAATTCCACAGATTCACCGCCCTCTGGCTGAAGAAATTCCTCCACATCTCTGTTCTAAGTTGTGCCCTCTTGTCCTGGACTCTCCCACCGTGGGAAATGACCTTTCTACATCTACTCTGTCCAAGCCTTTCAACATTCAAAATGTTTCAATGAGATTCTCCAAAATTCCAGCATATACAGGCCAAGAGCTGTCAAACGCTCCTCATACGATAACCCTTTCATTCCTGGAATTTTCCTTGTGAACCTCCTCTGAACCCTCCCCAACATCAGCACATCCTTTTTTAAACGAGGAGCCCAGAACTGCTCACAATTCTCCACTTGAGGTCTCACCAGGACCTTATAAAGCCTCAACATCACATTCCTGCCCTTAGATTCTATTCCTTCTGAAATGAACACCAGCTTTGTATTTGCCTTCTTCACCACTGACCCAACCTGCAAGTTGACCTTCAGGCCGTCCCTCACGAGGATGCCCAGGTCCCTTTGCATCGAGGGATTTTCAATTTTCTCCCCATTAAAAAAAAGTCTGCCTGTTTACTTTTCTCTGTGAAAGTGCGTGATTATACCCTCGCCGACATTGTATTTAATTTGCTACTTTTCTGCCCGTCCTCCTGATCTATCTCAGTCCTTTCGCAGCCTCCCTGTTTCTTCTACACAACCTGCTCCTCCACCTCCCCTTGTATCATCTACAAACTTGGTCACAAAACCATTCATTCCATAATCTAAATTATTAATGTACAACTTAAAAAGGAGTGGCCCCAACACTGACCCCTCTGGAACACCACTGGCAGCCCAACCAGGATCTGACAAGGAAGAGAAACACGGAAGTCTGCAGACGCCGTGGTGGAAGTAAACGACATGACACTGCAGAAACTTAACACTTTATAGAGCAAAGATAAAGGAACACAACCACCAACAGGCTTGAGGCCTTCATCAAGGTACATGGTCCCTGTATTCCAACTCTTTGCTTCCTGCCAATCAGCCAATGTGCGGCACCTTGTTAAAGGCCTGAAAATCCAAATACACAACACCCGCTGCATCTCCTTTAACCAGCCGGCTTGTCACTTCTTCAAAGAATTCCAATAGGTTTGTCTGCCACGATCTTCCGTTCAGGAAACCACGGCTGGCTTTGCTGATCCAGTCATGGTGGTGGTTGGCATGGACCCGGTGGCCTCGGTTTCTGTGACCGGATGATTCAGGATAGTAGGGGTGGGCCGAATAGCCTTCTGTTCTTGGATCTCTGGACACGCTGAAGGGGTGGGAGTGCACATCTGGGCAGGGACTGGAGGGCCAGTATGTGTGGTGTGTGGGCAGGTTGATGTGGTACATTTTAGAAGCAGAACAATGGGTGGACCATTTCAACACAGTAGAGACCCTTGGGCCCATGATGTAAGTCTAACCCTTCCCTGCCTCACACCCATAACCCTCTATTCTTCTTAGGTCCATGTGCCTGTCTTAGCTCCATCACCTCCCCTTGGCAATGCATTACATGCACCCAGTACTCTCTGGGTTGAATGTCTGCATCTGAACTTTCCTCCTCTCACCTTATATGGATGTCCTCTGGTATTTGTTATTGTCTGCCCAACAAAAAGGTGCTCCTTGCACAGACCCTCATAATCTTCTACACCTCTATTAAGGCATCTCATCCTCCTCCACTCCAAAGAGAAAAGCACCGGGTGTGTCAACCTTGCTTCCAAAGACCTGTTTTCCAATCCAGACCACATCTTGGTACATTGCACTCTCTCCACAGCTTCCTGTAACAGGGTGACTCAAACAGAACACAGTTCTCCCAAGTCTGGCCCTTGAACTCAATCCCCCAACTAATGAAAGCCACCAAACCATATCCCTTCTTAGCCACCCTGTCAACATGCGTGGCAACTTTGAGAGCTCTGAATGATTCAAACAAAGAATATTACAGCACGTTACACAATGTTGTGTCAACCCATATACAGTGACCAAAAACCCTCACCATCTTTAACCCTCTAATTTTATTTCATCCTTGTCTTAAGAGTCTCTTAAATACCGCTATGGTTCCAGCCACCACCACCTCCCCTGGCAAGGCTTTCCAGGTACCCAGAACTCTGGTGAAAAAGGTTCTGCAAGTTTAGCAGAACTAGGACTTTTCTCTTTGGAGGGAAGATGGATGAGAGGTGATTTGGTTGTCTACAAGATTCTGAGAGGTGTAGATAGGATTGGCGGCCAGCGCCTAATTTTCAGGGCGGGAGTAGCAAACACCAGAGGATGTCAGTATAAAGTGGAGGAAGGGAAGTTTAGGGGAGACGTCAGGGATAAACTTTTACAGAGAGAGAGTTGTGGGGGCCTGGAATGCCTTACCAGGGGTGGTGGTGGAGGCTGGAACATTGGGGGCATTTAAGAGACTGTAGGTAAACCTCCTGGCCGGGTTCTCCACTTCCAAGTGGCCACCTGACAGCTGCATTGGAGTACAATAGGTGGCTTTACAGTCGGGTATTGTGGCCACCTGAAAGTGGCTTTAGACAGGCACAAGGATTGAGGGTTTTGGATTTCTTTGGTAGGAATTTGGTCAGCACAATATCGAGGACCAAAGGACCTTCACTGTTCTATGTTCTATACGTAACCAATGTTTTGGACCCGAGTCCTTCATCGAGCTAAGTCAAAATGTAGGCAGGTGCACCAATTACTGAAGCCCAGCTTCCCATCAGCCTTCTTAACTGTCCTATCAACCTGTGTGGTGACCATGAGGGATGTATGGATTTGGACCCCAAGGTCCCTCTGTTCAACCACACTCCGGCCATTAACCCTGTCCTCAGCTTTCTGGTTTGTCCTTCCAAAATGCATCACCTCACACTTATCCGGATTGAACTCCATCTGCCACTTCTCTGTCCAACTCTGCATCCTCTTGTAACCTTAGAAAACCTTCAGCTCCATCCACAACTCCTCCAACCTTTGTGTCATTCACTAACACACTGACCCATCCTTCTGCCTCTTCATCCAGGTCATTTATAAAGATCACAGAGAGCGGGGGGTCGCTGGAGAGATCCCTGCGGAACTTTACTAGTCATTGACCAGATCTGATCTGAATGTGGCTTGTTTTGTTTCTGCCTTGGCAGGTGCACGTCAGGCCGTGGTGGGACACCCATGGACACGGGCATGTTTCAGGTGGAGTTCCCGAACTTCGGCAACAACCTGCTGCGGAAGCTGAACCAGCAGCGGATGGAGGGGAAGCTGTGCGATATCACCATCCACCTGCAGGGCCAGATGTTCAGGGCCCACAGGGCAGTGTTGGCCGCCTCCTCGCCCTACTTCCACGACCAGGTGCTCCTCAAGAACGCCAGCCGCATCGTCCTGCCCGGCGTCATGAGTCCCAAAGCTTTTGAGAACGTCCTGGCATCCTCCTACACTGGCAAGCTGACCATTCTGTCGCCAGAGATTGTCAGCTACCTGACGGTAGCCAGCTTCTTGCAGATGTGGCACGTGGTGGACAAGTGCACTGAGCTGCTGCAGGAGAGCCAGTCCAACCCACTCCCCAGCCGCCAGGCCGCAAGCCAGAACCAGTCACCGAGCAGCAGCAACTACCTCAGCCCCTGGCACGGGCCGGAGCCGGGGACCAACGCGCCGGCCAAGTTCGAGAGACCTGAGGAGGAGGACATCAAGATGGAGAGCCAACGGGAGGAGGATGAGGAGGAGGACGAGGAGGATGAGGACGAGGATGAGGAGGGGCAGAAAGGTCCAGGCTCAGCTTCCCCGGCCCGAGAGACGGAGCAGGACAATGTCATCAGCAACTCGGCCGAGCGGGAGAAAGCCGGGGCAGAGGGTGGGGCGGGGGCGAGCAATGGGGCTGACTGCCCCTACCCGACCACAGCCTACAACCAACTCAGCATCGTTCCACACAAGCGTTGGGTGCTGGTGAAGACCGACAAGTCTGAAGGTGCCGGGAGCCCGGGCAGCGAGGAGGAGCGCCACTTCCTCCCGACTCCGGGCAAGAGGAAGCAGGAAGCAGTGGATCACGAGCCCTCCCACTTCCCGGAACATTCCCTCGCTGAGGAGTACGACGAGTTCAACGAGGACCCAGGCTACGACGAGCCCGTCGACTACTACGGCTCTTCAGACGACTTCCACTTTGACCGCATGAGCAGCTCGAGCCCTGGCGGCCCCGTCCTGCAGGGTAATGGGCTGCCAGGCGAGATCCAGGAAAACGGGGCCTACGGGGTACTGGGAGACCCTGGTCCCAGCTCCTGCCAGCTGCCGGCAGGCTCAGACTTCCCTGGCGGCGTCTACAAACTCTACCCCTGCCAGTGCGGCAAGAGCTTTGCCCACAAGAGCCAGCGAGATCGGCACATGAGCATGCATCTCAACGTGCGGCCCTTTGGCTGCCCCATCTGCAACAAGAAATTCAAGATGAAGCATCACCTGATGGGTCATATGAAGATCCACACTGGGCATAAGCCCTACGAGTGCCACTACTGTGGCAAGAAGTTCATGTGGAGGGACAGCTTCACCCGGCACCACAATGCCTGCTCCAAGCTCTACCACGCTGCCGCAACCCCCCTCCCGGACATCGATGTGCCCTCTGACCTCAACGGGCCAGCCGACCTCTGACCGGGGTGGTGTGTTCCTCCCCCGGGGTTCTTCTGACCTCTCTGCCCAAGGGTGACAGCTGAGAGGGGCGGGGGGGGGGGTGGTGAGGGGAAGCAGTGGGGGTCCAGGGGGAGCAGGGCCTCGTCTGAAGGTGTGTGATCCCTACCTTACAGAGCTGTTGCAGACAGCAAAGCCCAACTTTGAACCCCACGCATCTGCAAATCAGATCAGGCTGACAATTTTTACAAACATTTAGTATTTAATTATATAAAGTATGCACATATATATATATTTAGACCTATATATATATGTAAATCCTGGTGCTGTGCATTGAAGAATTTTTTTACAATTGCCCTTTTAATATTTATGGAATTTGAACCATAAGATGCTGCGAGGTTATTCAGCAGATCCCTCTGGGGATCCATGTTGTGAATGGCTCAGCTGGCACCGGCCCGGCACTGCGTCAGGGAGATGCTGGCTGGTGCCGAGGGAGTGCCGCACTGCAGCAGGCACCATCCAGTATCCGGGGCGTTAACGTCGGGGCCGCCAGGGTTGTGCCCCGAGGGCGAAGGCCGCAAGCCACAGCATCATCCATCTGCCGGGACACCTTTGTTGTCGTGCACTTGTTCTGGGACCTTGCTGCAGAACTGCCTTCTGTGGCTAACTACATTTCAAAAGTGTTGTCGGGTGCTTTGTCCTGAGACAGAGGAAGGTGACAGAAGGCTGCAAACTCTTTCTAAAAGTTCAACAGGCCTTCCAGACCTGCCAAGAGTCTTCAGCCCTCAGAAGCTTCCTCGTTCCTCAGTTCTCCAGTGCCGCAGTGTTTTACCTTCGCTATTTATGTGGACCTCTGAGTTTTAGCTCTTCTTGTCAATAAAGGACATTTCAGTAACTGACTGGCTTCAAACTTGCCCCGCAGATACCCAGAGACACCCAAAAGCTGCAGATGTTGGAATCGGTTACCGACGCAGTTAGTGTGACCCCCTGTTACAGCCCCAGCGATCGGGGGGTTCGAATCCACGTCTGCCTGTAAGGAGTTTGTACGTTCTCCTTGTGTTTGCATGGGTTTCCTCCAACTGTTTGAAATGTACCGGAGTTGGGGGGTTGGGGGGTGTAGGTTATTGGGTGTAATTGGCGGCACGGGCCTGTGGGCTGGAAGGGCCTGTTACCGAGCTGTACGTCTACATTTACAATGAAGGCACTCAGCAGGTCAGACCTGGGGAGAAATGGTCAGTCAGCCATGCATGGCCTCTGGCCCACAAGTTATCATAGACTAGATGTGCTTTAACCACCAGAACATGGTGCAGTGAAATGACCCCACGTCCTCACGAGATGCATCCTTCTGCAGCCATCAATCAGCTGTTTACAGCCCTCCTACATGAAGCTCTTTTCCATCAACTCCCCCCCCCCCCACCAATTCCAGCACACTCAGGAGGCGATTTACAGTGACCCAAAAACTTACCGGCCTGCTGGTCACTAGGAATGTCGAAGGAAACGAGTATCCTGGGACCCCACTTGGTCACAGGTGGAAACTCCACACAGACGGGCAGGGATTGAACCCAGGTCTCTGGTGTTGTGAAGCAGCAGTACTACCTGCTGTACTGGCCTGAAAGGAGCAGGGAGGCCCAAGGGTGCTCTGACTCCATATCAGCTGGTGCTGTGGGTGTCTGGTTAGCCCATTACAACATGGATCACAGGCCTTGGCGCTGGCTCGGGAGAGGCAGCGTAAGGAGATTGGACGTTCTGGGACTGATTTAACCCAGCTCACCATGTGACTGGCGCAGATGGATTCTGAGAAAGATGGTATCACCGTCGTTGATGACCGGTGGTTCCCCAGATCCCATCCCTTTCTACACAGCATGGCGGATGGCATTAAACTCAACTCGTTCTCATTGCAGTTTTGGATTCAGTTCCAGTATCACAACGAACAGGGGTACGGGCAAAAGTTGTGGGAGCCTTGATGGGTGATGTTGGAAGCTGGAACATTAGGGGCATTTAAGAGAGACAGGCACATGGATGGAAGAAAAATAGAGAGTAGGAAGGGTTTTATTTGGGTTGGTGTATCTGGGACAGCACAATACAGAGGGCTGAAGGCCTGTATTGTGCTGTACTGTTCTAAGATTGAGAGATCACAGTATCAACATGATTAGCCTGTAAAAGCCCGATAGATGCATCAAGCATAATGATAAATGACAGTGGATCATTCAGCTTCTGAATTCATATAACCACCATCATTCAAATAATCTCTTCCAAGTGCTGTATAAAGATGGGAATAGGTTTGCTCAGTGTCACCGTTACATACACGATTGAGGGAACTCCCCAAGGAGCCAAAATTCCCCGACATCCAAACGTCTATTACCTGCACATTATTTCTCTCATTTCTACCCCATCCTATCTCCTTATTGGAGAGATATTTTCGGATGCATTTGTTCATGCTACACAATGAGGTCGAATTCCCCGATCTCCTTACCCATTGTGGTCACATCATTGACATGGGGGGTTGTCGAAAGCAGCTTGCACACACGGGAGGTCGCTTTGCTGAGCACCTTCACTCCATCTGCATCAGTAACGGGGATCTCCCAGTGGCCAACCACTTAAATTCTACGCCCACTCCCGCACTGACATGTCCGTGGCCTCTTGCACTGCCATACCAAGACCAATTGGAGGAACAACACCTCATTTTCCATCTGGGCCTCTCCAACCAGACGGTATTGACGTCGATTTCTCCGGTTTCTGCCCCCTCCCCCATCCCTCTGCCTCCTTCCTCCAGCTCTCCACCCCATTCCCTCTCCATTCATAGAACCATCCCTCCTCCCCCCTGTGGGACTGTGCCCTCCCTCCCTTATCCACCTATTACCCCTTCCCTGTGGGACCGTGCCCCCCACCGTTTTGTTGGGGCGCCTGCCTACACCTTGATGAAGGGCTCAGGCTTGAAACGCTGGTTATGTGTCTTTATCTCTGCTATCTAAAGGACACTTTGACCTGCATTGTGTTTTTTACTTCGACCATAGTTCAGACTTCCATGTTTAATTTTTTTTACACATACAGCACGGTAACAGGCCATTTTGGCCCACAGTCAATTGACCTACAATGTCCAGTTCATTTTGAACGGCGGGAGGTAACTGGAGCCCTCAGGGAAAACCCATGCAGACATGGCGTGAATGTACAAACTACTTACCCAGTCACTGGCGCTGGTAACAGCATCGCACTCACCTCTATGCTAACACTGCGACCCTAATTGTCTACCACATTCCCCAACTTTTTAATTGGGAAGAAACCCCTGTCAATCATCCTTGATGTGAGGATGAGGGGAGTATGGGTGGAAAAAAATAAGATTCGTGAAGATACACAGTTACCTCCCTGACTAAGAATTTGTATACAAAACCAATCTTCGCAATAGAATCCCCAGATCGCTGAATCCACGGTGAATCTGGGTTGCTTTATGTCGACAGGAAGTATATTCCTTTTGAGGTGCAGAGCCAAAATCTAAATTTTAACATTTCTTTGTACTTCATCCAATTTAAGATTAAAAAAAACCTGTCATTGGGTGCTCCACACAGATTGGCTTTGACTCACACTGTGTTAAATATAGACAGACATTTAGTGAGCTGGAGACAGTCATTGCTGCACCACTCCCTTGTAGGCTTGAAAGGGAAGGCCTGTCACAACTCTATTCACAGCATGTCAGGGGGACATTAGTGCTAAGAATAAGTGGAATCTATTGCCTTCCTCTGATTTTGTCTGCCTTGTTGGTTTATGCAAGTCATTGATCCATTATGAAGTATTTTTCTGTGTTCATTTAAATATTTCGCTCTCACCTGCACCCCTGTCTAATGTCAGCTTCTTTCTGCAGCTAAATCTTGTTTTAAAGTACCTCCAGTCTCTCCTCCCCTCCTCTGCAACCCTCCAACATCTTACTCCTCTATTCCTTGCTTTCAGGACTCCTGGCCATCTCCAGTGATCTTTGTTGGAATCCGTGCTTTGGAACTTGTTCTGAACCTTCACGCCACTCATTGCTCCTCTGAGACGTTTCTCCAAGCTTTTTGGTCTCCTGCGCTCGTAGTGATCATGTCAGCCCCTGCTCTTGTGGGGAATCGTGCGGTGTTTTAAAGGCCCGTATTAAATGCAAGTAGCATTGGAATCAGGAGCAGGAGAGGGCCCTCTGGCCCATTGAGCCTGCTCTGCCATTCCATAAGATCACAGCTGATCTGCCCATGGACTCCACTTGTCCGTTCCCTGTCTCCTTATTTCCCAAATTTATTTTTCAAAATCGGTCTTTTAAATACATTCGGTGAGGCAGCCTCACCTCTTTACTTGAACAGAGGGTTCCACAGATTCACCTCTTGGGGAGAAGCAGTTTTGTCTTAAATCTCCTTCCCTGAATCATGAAACCATCTCTCCCTGGTTCTTGTCTCACCTGCCAGTGGAGGCAACCTCCCTGTTCTTGAATCATTATTAATTAAAAAAAATGTAGACATGCAGCACGATAACAGGCCCTTCCAGCCCATGAGCCCGTGCCACCCAATTACACCTAAATGACCTACAACCCCCGGTACGTTTTGAAGGATGGGAGGAAACCAGAGCCCCCCCCCCCCACGGGTAAACCCACGCAGACACGGAGAACATACTAAATCCTTTCAGACAGCGTGGGATTTGAACCCTGGTCGTTGGCGCTGACTGCTACGCCAACAGTGCCGCCCTAATCATATATTCTTTTCATAATTTTATGGTCTCCAGGAGATCCTCTCTACGTCCTTCTGAACTCCAAGGGGAGTGTAGCCACAGACATCCTGATCTCACGGGACAACCATTTCTCGAATTAACCTGGTGAACTTTTGCAAATACTCTGTGTGACTGCTTGCAATCCTCTTACTTTCCCCATTTTTATCAGATAAGAGATGTACAGCACAGAAACTGGCCTTTTGGTCTGTCGAGTCCATACCAACCATACAATCCACTTGCACTAATCCCCTATAACACTGAACAACAAAGATTCTGCTTCATGAACACTTTTGGGTGTACTTTATGGCATTTGAGCTATTGATCACGAAAATCACCTTAAAATTTTCCAGTCAGATACCGTTTTTTTAGATATAACCTATTTTTGTGATTTCCTGACCCATTTTAAGTCCACTTCAAGTGTACAAAACCGCGAAGCACAACACGTCATTGAAAATTCATTCTCTGCGTTCGCACTTGGATACCTTCCCCGCTGATCTCGGTGCCGTCAGTGACGAACACAGTAAAAGGTTTCACCAGGACATTGTGACCCTGGGAAAGTGGTTTCAGGGTAACTGGAATCCATCAATGCCGGCCGACTATTGATGGACACTGACAAGAGAGGCATCAGATGCTGAGTACAAACGAGAATCAGCGGCAAAACATTTTTAGGTCAGTTGAATTGACGCAATGTGTCAGCATCATTATGCGATTAAACATGCTAAATTCAATAAAAGTTAATATTTCAACTTCCTACGTGATTCAGCAAATCGGAAATTATCTTTGTGTTCTGCTTGAAGTTGTCTATCAGAGTCCCCAATATGTTTTTAAAGTTTGAAACCTTTTGAAAAGATTTGTTGTCCAGTGTAATGTCCTCCACTGTCCCCATCAACTCCCCACAGATTTTACCACTCACCCACATGTTCAGACCAATTTCCGGTACGACACTTCTGCACTGTTTTACTTGCTGTACTATGTAAGGGGAGACTTGCTGGGTTGCTCACAAAACAAACCACTGCATCTTGGGACTGATGACAAAAAGCTTGAACATGAAACCTCACGACCTTGAGATGTTAGAGGACCTGGGAGGGGGGTGGGGGAAGGAGACCACACAGTCACGGAGAGAGCATGCAAACTCTGCACAGAGAGCAGTCAAGGTCAGGTTTGAATACCTGGACCTGTGAAGCAGTAGTTCTCCTGGCTGTGTTGCTGCACCACCTAGAAATTCCATATATTCCTTTCCAGAACCTGCAGAAAATTTGAGGGTTGGAGGGTCTGAAATTTACTTACAATGGAAACCTGACCAGTAAAATATTACTTTCTTTGGCTTTCGAGCAAGGTTTCAGAACTCAAACAATGAAACCATAAATTAAGTTGGAGTTTTATTGTTAAATTGCTACATTGAGCATTTTTATTTTCACTAAAGTTCTAATGTATTTGTAAATGTCACCATTATTGTTGGGTCTAATTTCACACCGGAGAACTCAGTACAAAGGTCCAGGCTGATGTCCCTGTGGAGCACTGTGGGGCCACTGTATGTTGGAGTCAGTAAAGCCAACTCTCACCTGCTGTCTCAGGATGAATCAGGGAAATTATTCCTGGTACCTACCTTTCAGCCAACATTCCTTAAGATATTGAATTAGAGCAATTAGTCTACTGAGCTGGATTGGAATTTCTTCAGCCAGAGGGCGGTGAATTTGTGGCCACAGGAGGTTATGGAGGCTGGGTGTATGTAAAGAAGAGATTGATAGGTCCAGGGCATCAATATGACTACAGGCAGGGAAGCAGCAAATTAAATACCAGGTCGGAAAGTGTATGGTCATGCACTTTGGTAAACGGGCGACTATTTTAAATGGGGAGAAAATTTCCAGATGCAAAGGGACCTGGGATCCTCATGCGGGACGTCCTGAAGGTAAACGTGCGGTTCGAGTCAGTGGTGAAGAAGGCAAATGCAAAGCTGGCGTTCATTTCAAGATGAATAGAACCTAAGAGCAGAGATGTGATGTTTAAAATAAAGAATAGAATATATAAAATGGGAACCTGATTGAAGGGTGCGGGGGTGGGTGGGAAAGGGTCAAACTCCCTCTTCAAAAAGAACGAACAAACTTCTCAAACCCGATTTCACTTTCATAAACTGCATTGGCGTTCTATTCTCCCGCGAATGATATCGACAGGACCACGGAGGAAACGTCCAAATGCACCAAAGTGTGACTTTCCTGAATGAATTAGCCCTCAGCCTTGCAGCCCCCTGCCCCACATCGGAATCCACACAAGAAAGATTCCATAACTCCACCTCTCCTCCAGACTCATCAGAGTGAGACCACCTGCCAATCAGAGGAACAACACCTCATCTCCCATCTGGGCCCCCTCCAACCAGACATCATTAACATCAACTTGTCCAGTTTTTGTTAAGAACAACCCTGCTCCATCTTCTTCCCCATCTCTCACACTCTCGCTCTCCCTCCTCCCTCTGTCCCCCTTCACAGAACCAAAATCAATTCTCACCCTTCCTCTTATCCTATCCCATTAACACCTTTTGTCTGTTGCTCTGGTCTCCTCCCCTCCCATTCTCTCCTCAGTCTTTATTCAGTCACCTGTCTGCTTTTTGCTCATACCTTGAGGAAGGCTGCAGGCCCGAAGCATCGGTAATAGATCTACCTCCCATGGACACTGTGAGACCCACCGAGTTGCTTCAGCATGTCTGTGTTTTAAAATTTCAGTCTATTCCCCAGAACAATCCCTTCTCACACCCGCGTTCCAATCAAATCACTGGGTCTTCCCTTCTCACACCTGCGTTCCAATCAAATCGATGGGCCTTCCCTTCTCACACCTGCGTTCCAATCAAATCGATGGGCCTTCCCTTCTCACACCCGCGTTCCATTCCATGGGCCTTCCCTTCTCACACCCGCGTTCCAATCAAATCGACGGGCCTTCCCTTCTCACACCCAAGTTCCAATTCATGGGCCTTCCCTTCTCACACGCGCATTCCAATCAAATCAACGGGCCTTCCCTTCTCACACCCACGTTCTATTCATTTACGCATCCCTTGACATCCCACTCATTGTGAGAGTTGTGCAGAATCATTTCAATACATGTTGTGAATTAGCTGTAAATAATAGTGAAAAGTCCCACAAACGGAGATAAACAGTGAGTTGGCCTTTCCCTGTCATTTTGATGGAAAGAGGAAAATAAAAAGTCTTTGCACTTCCTCAAACTGTACCATTGGGATCTTCACCACCAAACAAGTTCAATGCAGAGAGCAAAGCCATCGTCCTGTTACACTGTATCATGCTCCAAGTGAATTTTCGTGGAGCAGTTTATTTTAGACATACAGCACGATAATGGGCTTTTCCGGCCCACGAGCCTGTTCCACCCAATTACACCCAGTTAACCTACAACCTCTGGTATGTTTCGAACAATGGGAGGAAACCAGAGCCCCTGGAGGAAACCCATGCAGACATGGGGAGAACGTGCAAACTCCTTACAGACAGCGTGGGATTCGAACCCCAGTCCTGGTCGTTGGCGCTGTAACGACGTTGCGCCAACCAGTCGTCCATAACACTCTGCTCCTCTCTTCGATCAAACCTCAACTCCATCACCTCCAACTCTGACCACAGAAACCAAACAACTTCCTTGCAAGTTTGAACCCCGACATCTGAGGGGATGTACTCAGATCCAAGAATTGGCTTTGAATTCACAGCTTCCACCAGGGTATCCAGTGAACCATGTTAAAATATACCCTGGGCTCCATTAACCAACCTTCTGGCTGGACTTTGTTAGGGATATTGCTCTGCAAACCTGGATACAGAACATTACAACACAGAAAACAGGTCCTTCAGCCCTTCTAATCTGTGCCAAACTATTATTCTGCCTCGTCCCACTGACCTGCACCCAGTCCACAGCCCTCCATCCACTTCCCATCCATGCACCTGTCCAAATTCTTCTTAAATGTTAAAATTAAGCCCACATTCACCACCTCAGCTTGTTCCACACTCCCACCCCTCTCTGTGTGGTTTCCCCCTCATGTTCCCCCTCAACCTTTCAACCTTTCCCTTTCACCCTTGACCCATGACTTTCAACAATTCACAGTATATATATATATATATATATATATATATAAAACACAAAGCTATAAAAGTAGCTTATATAAACTCCTGCAAAACTTCAGTGGTAAATTGCTTTTCAGATTGAAATTCCCAATGAACACTAACTTCATATTTCCCACGTTTAAAACAATTCAAGGCCATACATTACCTCCTATTCCGTGATCGCTTACCTTAGCTATCAATCGTCGGTGTGGAAGATTGTCAAAAGCCCTCTGAAAATCCAAATATATAACATCAGCTGGTTCCCTGTATTACCTTCAAAAAACTCCAGCACATTAGTTAAAACATGACCTCCCATCCTGGATCCAAAAAAACGTTTTCTTTTTTCTGAGCTGTCAAGTATTTAACATCAAAATTAATGGCTGAGAACAAAAACAACAAACAAGGAAGAACTCATGGTCTCTTTATTGTCCCGAATGTAAGTGCTCCAACTCCTGGAAGCCAAGCCTTCGGCGGCCCAAAGCCCTCGACTTTGAAACTTCTTTCTCAAACCATTCACCCTCTCTGCCTCTCTTCCCTCCCCGGAGATACTCATCGAAGCCTATCTCATTGATTAAGGTCTTGAAAGCTCCCTCCCTGGTCTTGTGTCAAATTTTGTCCGCAGCACCTCTGTGAAGCATCGTGGAATATTTGGTAACGTTGAAAATTCGTGGAATGTTTAGTAAAGTTGAAGATTCATAGAATATTTGGGTTGAAGATTTGTGGAATGTTTGGTCACGTTGAGGATTCATTGAATATTTGGCCATGTTGAAGATTTGTGGAATATTTGGTCACATTGAAGATTCGTGGAATGTTTGGTAACGTTGAAGATTCATGATATGTTTGATCATGTTAACGATTCGTGGAATGTTTGGTCACGTTGAGGGTTCGTGGAATATTTGGTAATGTTGAAGATTCGTGGAATGTTTGGTCGTTGAAGATTCGTGGAATTTTTGGTAATGTTGAAGATTTGTGGAATGTTTGGTAAAGTTGAAGATTCATGGAATATTTGGCCATGTTGAAGATTCATGGAATATTTGGTAACGTTGAAGATTCATGGAATGTTTGGTCACGTTGAAGATTCGTGGAATGTTTGGTCATGTTGAGGATTTGTGAAATGTTTGGACAGGTTGAGGATTCATGGAATGTTTGGTAACGTTGAAGATTCGTGGAATATTTGGTCATGTTGAGGATTCGTGGAATGTTTGGTCATGTTGAGGATTCGTGGAATGTTTGGTCACGATGAGGATTCGTGGAATATTTGGTCAGGTTGAGGATTCGTGGAATGTTTGGTAACGTTGAAGATTCGTGGAATATTTGGTCATGTTGAGGATTCGTGGAATGTTTGGTCATGTTGAGGATTCGTGGAATGTTTGGTCACGATGAGGATTCGTGGAATGTTTGGTAATGTTGAGGATTCATGGAATGTTTGGTCAGGTTGAAGATGTGATCAAAGTTGTGGCCTTTGATGGGAAACTTTTGTTTAATGCAGGAAAGTGTGATCTAGATTCTAGATTGTGTTATCAAAGAGTCATGAAAAGAAATTAAATAGCAACTTGCAAGAGGAAATTGGAAATTGAAACATAAAATCACTTGTAGGAAGACATTGTTTATCCTTTCGTTAACAAGGTCGTGGAAGATTGTACCTTTATAATTAAACAGAGATCGTTTGAAAGAGATCATAACATTACCAGAGCTGAGGTGAGTTCTGGGGTTGGTTTTTGACTTCACTTGCCCTCAGGGAATAGACCCAACATATCCACTCTGCCCCTCCAGTCCCGCTCATTCTTTCTGTTCTCTCCCTCTCTCTCTCACACATCCACCAGGCGCCTGTAACATCCAATTTATAATACCCAAGCAACCCCTCGACTCGCATGTCTATGGGGTGCGAGAAGAAGCCAAAAACTCCCAGAGCCGCAGGGAAGGGCGTGCAAACTCCACACGGACAGAGCCAGAGGCTACAATGGAACCCGGGCCCTTGGAACGGAGAGGCGGAGGTTCTATGTGCTGCTTGAAATTGGAAGTGATATCATGCCCATGTGTTAGTCTGTAGTTGAAGGTTATTCGGCCGAGTGGTGCACGATGGAACTGAGAGGCAGGAATACTCGTGGGCGAAGGCAACTGTCCTGCCTCTGCTTGACCTGAGCTGAAATAATTATCCCTGAGGAAAAACTGCTCCTCACAAATGCATTCTATGGTTTAATTAGATGACATTTGTCTGCAAAGTGTAAAATACAGTCACAATGAACCTACCCTGCAGGGCATTTCCTGAACATTTTGGAGAGAATGTAATACCACGAATAACATTTTTTTCCTCTCTGTATTGCACAGTCAGTTTGTTTACATTCCTTTCTTTGTTTACAGGTGTACGTTGTGCACGTAGGTATGTGTCTGTGTAAAGGAGTATTTGTTAATGCTTGTACAACGATGTAAAAAGGGGTGTCTGCAGTTGTATATTCAGATATAGATGTAGAAGGGTTTTTTCCCACATTGGGAGAGTCCAGGACAAGAGGATTGAAGGGCGTCGACTTAGAACAGAGATATGGAGGCCGGGTCATTGGGGCAGAGATTGACAGGTTCCTAATTAGCCAGGGCATCAAAGGTGATGGGGAGAAGGCCGAGCAGTGGGGCTGAGTGGGGAAATGGATCAGCTCACGATTGAATGGTGGGGCAGACTCGATGGGCTGAATGGCCTACTTCTGCTCTGATGTCTGATGGTGTTATTCAGCTCACCCAATAATTGATGTGAGATGGAACTGTCTAACCCCGCTCTATCCAAATACTGGATATAATTACTTTGTCTGCACTGACTATAAATACCAACTAGGTTCATCTATACACTAATTCTAATAACTGTTTGTATGCATTGACTAATGAAAATTGGACAAAAATAGACCTAAGCAGAGGCTGACGATATATCAAACCCCAATCACTGATGGTGTCTAATTATTGGTTGATGTGATCATTGGATAATTGATTGTAATCATTGATCGTGTTCTGATTAAATCCAATCACCACTTTACTGCCTACATCGCATACTTTGTTCTCTTCCTATTTATACATTGACCTTTAATGTAATAATAGTTCTGACTTCCTAACAGAATTTAATTATTTCTGCCAGAACAAATGCTGGCCCTTCTCTCTCGCCAGAGCAGCTCTCTGGAAACAAGATCAGGTTGACAGACAAAATCTGCCAGTCTGAACATCCAACAACTAACGGAGTATTCAGTCTGTGTTCAGTACTGATATTTTCAGCCAGAACCTCCTGGGTTTGATGCTTTCATGAACACCAATCGTTCCTTCTGCTTCACCAGTGGAAAATACCATTGGTCACCTCAACAAAATATGCAGTGACCTTCACCAGTCAAGAGGGTTTGGAGTGACCAGAGATGCCAAAATTTTAACCACAGTACACAATCCAGTGAACCCATATCTGGTATGGAGGTGCCAATGCACAGGAGGAGAAAAAAACCTCCAGAGGGTGGTGAACCCGACCAGTGACACCACAGGCACCAGACTCTACTCCATCGAGGACATCTGCATGAGGCAGTGTCTTAAAAATGCAGGCTCTATCCTCAAGGATCCCCCACCACCCAGGCTGTGCCCTCTTCACTCTGCTCCTCTGTCCAGGAGCCTGAAGACGAGCACTCAGCGGCACAAGGACGGCTCCTTTCCCTCCACCTGAACGAACAACGAACCCCAGACATGGCCTATTCTCTCGCATTATTTGTTTGTTTATGAAATGTCATTTAGAGCAACGTTTGCTCGGTGATGCTGCCGTTAAACGATGAATTTCGTGACATGTTCATGAAAATAAATTCTGATCCTGAAGAGCCACTTGTGCTGGGAGGCAGGAGAATGATAGGGAAATCACTGCGTGAGATCATGACCATGTGGCTGTGGGCAACAAAGACACTAAGACAGGCTACGTTGTCATGGAGAAGCTTAATACCAAGGAGGCCTTTCTATGCAAGTGGAACAACTGTTGGTATCAGCTTATTCAACAAAAACTCTTCTGCTGTTAACAATGCACGTATTTTTATCAATCAGTAAGATTGAAAAAGTGCAGAGATTTAGTAGGATGTGGCTGGGACTTCAGCAACTGAGTTACATCCCTCCATCTCCTTCCCTCCATCTCTCCACCCCCTTCCCTCCCCATTCACAGAGCCGTCCCCCCTTCCCCATTTGCTGCTGTGCCCTCCCTCCCTTATCCACCTATTGCCCCCTCCCTGTGGGATTGTGCTCCTCCCCCTGCCCTTCTCTGCCCCACCATTTTGTCCGGCGCCTGCCGTCATTTTGCTCGGCCCTTGATGAAGGGCTCAAGCCCGAAACGTCGGCTCTGTATTTTTCCATTTGCTCTATGAAGGACACTAATTGACCGGCTGAGTTTGTCCAGTGTCATGTTTTTACTTCAGCTACCGTGTCTGCAGAATTTTGTGTTTTACACCTGAAACATTTGCCCTGTTTCTGCTCCTATGGGCGCTGCCTGACCTGATGAGTGTTTCTGAATTTTCCACTTTTATTTCAGATTTTCAGCATCTGCATTTTTCAATTTTTATTCAGGGTTGAGGCTGTTGATCTGTGCTCCAGTAAGGCAAGAATTCATTGTGCCCCATCCCATGTTCCCTAACAGTGAGATAACATCAAATCAGTGCTTTAAGTACTAATTCATTCCAGAAAACAGATTCATTCTGGAAAACAGACATTTAATTAAAGGCAAAAAATCCTGAACTGCAAGTGTCAGCACTAAGACCCACAGAACATTACAACACAGAAACAGGACCCCTCTGCCCTTCTAGTCTGTGCTGAACCATTTTTCTGTCTAGTCCCACTGATCTGCACCCAGTCCATAGCCCTCCATCCCCCTCCCATCCATGCCCCTGTCCAAATACCTCTTAAATGTTAACATTGAGCCCACATTCTCTGCCTCAGCTCATTCCACACCCACACCGCTCTCTGTGTGAAGAAGTTTACCCAAAACTTTTCCCCTTTCACCCTTAACCCATGTCTTCGGTTTGTATCTCACCCACCCTTAGTGAGAAAAGCTGACCTACATTTACTCTGCCCTTCCCTCTCATAATCTTAAATACCTCCATCAAATCTCTCCTCATTTTTACACTCCAGGGAATAAAGTCCTGCAGCAGTCTCTTTCTCTTTCTATCTTATTGAGATTTTTCCTGTAGTTCAGTGACCAATACTGCACACAATCCTCCAGATTTGGCTTCACCAATGTCTTATACAACTTCACCATAACATCCCAACTCCTGGACTCAGTACTTTGATTCACGAAGGCCAATGTGTCAAAAGATCTCTCTACAACCCTGTCCACCTGCGACAGGGTATGATATCTGTATTCCCAGATCCCTCTGTCCTACCGCACTCCTCAGGGCCCGACCATTCACCGTGTACGTCCTTTCTTGGCTTGTCCTTCCAAAATGCAACAAAATCAGAAAATTGCAGTTGTTAAATGTAACTTGGATGAAGAAAGTATTAATTCTAAAGTGTTAAATGTTCTGGAGAAGCAGCATCTGCTGGTTTATTCTTGTGCATTGAAAATGTGAGGCTGTTCGCAAAATAACAGCTCATAGCATCCAGCAGGAATGGGAGAATAGTGTCGATGGAAGGGGGAGCGTCCAGGAGATTATCGGTGGTGATGTATCTTTACCTCCTGTGGACGCTGCGAGACCGGCCGAGATCCTCCAACATGTCCATGTGTGTGTTTACTAAGTTACAGCATCTGCAGACATTTGTGTTTGACTCCACGCAAGGATGTCGCCAATGGCTGAGCACCACCCAGATGGAGAAGTCTTGTGTTATTAATATGAATATGGAGAAAAGGTCAGGTAAAAGGAACAGACTTGGGCTGACATCTTGATATGAGAGTAAAATAACGTTGCTCTGTCTGCAAGTAGAGCTTTGCCCTCTGTCCACATCAATCTCCAGTCACCCTGATCCCCTGAGGCCCAGCGTCACACAGGCCGCTGGCCATTGGAGGGAAGCTGCAGTCAAGGGACTTGCTCCAGGACACAGGCCCTATGGCCCAACTTTCCCACACCAATCAAAATGTCCCACCCACACTAGATCTGCCTGCCTGTGTTGGCCCTACATCCCTCTAAACCTGTCCTGTCGATGGATTTGTGGTGTATCAGTGCAAGATGGGGACTCAGGAAAACACTAGCATTTTAATTATCGTAGACAGTGAGTAATATTGGCTCAACCTAACTCCACCATCCATTCCTGGGGTGCAGCCCTTCAGGGCACAGCCCTTCAGGTTCACAATGATGGAGGACCAGCGAGGGGCTCGGCAGATGAAGAACACCCAGTCTGTGGGCTGCTGGCGATTGCAGTCAAGGGACGTGCACCAGGCTGGAGACTGCTGCAGACTGGCTGGAGCCTGCTGCAGACTGGCTGGAGCCTGGTGTAGACTGGCTGGAGCCTGCTGCAGACTGGCTGGAGACTGCTGCAGACTGGTTGGAGCCTGCTGCAGACTGGCTGGAGCCCAGATGAAGGGGTACGAAGTATCAGAACTGGGATGCGAGGGGTCGCCGTGGGCACTGGAGGGTACCTGACTGTGTCGGAGGTTCTGATCTGGGCAGCCAATGGTTTGGAGCGGACTCTGTGTGGCTGCAGAGGCTATGGGGCGGGGGATGGAGGCTGGAGGTGAATCCACAGACACTCAGCGACTCTGGGGATGGGGAGGGGGGGACTCAGATTGTAAGGGGTGCCGGGCAATTTTTGCTGATGCCGAATCTTTGCCTGCCTTATGGTCGACTCAAGGAAATTTTGCGCAAGATCACATTTTCTGTTTTATTACATGACAAAGAAAGAATCTTGAATGTTGAAATATTATTCAGGTTTTAATAAAGTTTCTGTCCTTGTCTTTCTCAGTCACAATGAGATGGATTTGGGGTCTACAATGTAAATCCAGAGTATCTCGGGAGTGAACAGGCCATATTCAGAATCTTAGCCACCCAGGTATGGAACAACAGAAGATGGGTGATGTCTTAAATGATTATTTCTCGCTTTTGCTGCAGGGCTCGTGGAAACGAGGGTCTTGGGAAAAAGATGAGTGATGTGTTGGAAAAGTCCATTTTACAAAGGAAGAGGGACTGGAGGTCGGACCATCAATTACCCAGGGTCTGATCCATGAATCAATTACCCAGGGCCTGTTCCACAAATCAATTACCCAGGGCCTGATCCACAAATCCCTCTGGGGAGTGTTTCGTAGGGATCTGGAAGAGATATTTGCATTGGGGGAGGTCCTCATTCAGGAAACCCTGTGGTTGCCCTCCAGGTTGAGTCGGTGGTGAAGAAGGTGAATGCGGTGTTGGCGTTCATTTCTAGAGGGACAGTGTACAGGAGTTGGGATGTGATGTTGAGACTCCATATGGCACTGGTGAGACCTCACGTGGAGTACTGGGTTCAGTTTTGGGCGCCATATTTGAGAAAAGACAAGCTGGCTTTGGAGAGGGTTCAGAGAAGATTTACTAGAACAAGACCAAAAATGAAAGGGTTAGTATGCGAGGAGTGATTGTCAGCTCTGGACTGGAAGGGAACCTCATAGAGACATTTCGAATGTTAAAAGGCCTGGACAGAGTCGATGCAGGAAGGATGTTCCCCACGGTTGGGGAGTCCAGGACAAGAGGGCACAACTTCAGGATAAAAGGGCGTTAATTTGAAACAGGGACGTGGAGAAGTTCCTTCATCAAGAGGGTCATGAGTCTGTGGAACATTGCCACGGGCGGTTGTGGAAATGAGGTTGCTGGGTGTATTTAAGGCAGAGATCGACAGGGATTTGATTAGTCAGGGCATCATGGGTCAAGGGGAGAAGGTCGGGGAGTCGGACTGAGTGGGAGGGTAGATCAGCTCATGATTAAATGGTGGGGTAGACCCAATGGCCTCCTTCTGCTCCCACATCTTGTGATCTTATGATGAGAGGTTACTTAATCGAGGTCTACAAGATTCTGAGAGGCGTAGACAGGATTGGTGGCCAGTGCCTGTTTCCCAGGGCTGGATCAGCAAACACCAGAGGACATCTGTACCAAGTGAAGGGAGGGAAGTTTAGGGGAGTCGACGGGGTACGTTTTTTTACAGAGAGTTGTGGGGGCCTGGAATGCCCTGCTGGGGGCTGGTGGTGGAGGTTGAAACATTGGGGACATTTAAGAGATTTTAGACATGTGGACGGAGGGAAAATAGAGGGTTATGGGGTAGGGAGGGGTTAGTATTTTTTTAAGGAATATATGGGTCAGCACAGCATCAAGGGCTAAAGGGCCTGGACTGAGTTGTCCTTTCTATGTTCTATGTTCTGCAACACCTCCCTGATAGCATTAATGTCTGTGATGGTGATGTGGAGTCTAAGGTCCCAGATTCTTTGCATCAACTTCCTCCCCAGGTTCGAGGATCTAATCTGGCTCCTATTACCCCCCCTCGTGAGTTGCTGAAGAAGTGTTGGGAGGAACAGGGGAGCCTCGGTTCACCACAGCAGGGTGCAAAGCACCAGAGGTGAATGGGTCAAGAAGGTGTGTGAGCTGCAGACTGTGAGCTGATGGTGCCTGGGGTCCGTCTGGGTCAGAGTGCTGCCTCTGCCAGCCGTGTGAGGCAGGGAGCACGAGAGGGCCTTCCTTCCAGTGCAGGCGTAATCTAAAGTGGGTAAAGAACATGGCAACGTTATGGTGGTTCAGTGTCTTTAACTCTGTCTGTGTCAGTGTATGTGTGTATATGAGTGTGTGTGTGTGTGTGTGTGTGTGTGTGTGTGTGTGCGTGCGCGCGCGTGCGTGTCAGTATGCGTGTGTGTGCGTGTGTGTGCGTATTTGTGCATGTACGTGTATATGTGTGTGTGCATGCAGGGGTGTGTATGCATGTGTGGTCATGCAGGTATGAGTGTGTGTGTGTGTGTGTGTGTGTGTGTGTGTGTGCATGTGTTTACACATCTTTCTATGTGTGTGGGTGCGTGTACCTGTCTGTATCTGAGTGTGTATTTGTCTGTATGTGTGAATATTTGAGTGTGTGTCTAAGTGTGTGTGTGTCTGAATGTGCATGTGTGTTTATGAGAGTGTGTATGCCTGTGTGTGTTACTGAGTGTGTGTGTGTGTGTGTGTGAGTGTGTGAGTGTGTGTTAGTGAATGTACGTCTGTGTGTGTGAATTTTTAGTGAGTGTGTGTGAATGAGTGTGTTAGTGAGTTTGTGTGAGAGTGTGTATTAGTTATTGTGTGTGTGAGTTTGTGTGTGTATGTTAGTGTGTTAGTGAGTGTGTGTGTTTGTGTGCGTTAGTGTGTGTGTGTTTTTGTATTAGTATGTATGTGAATGTGTGTTTGTGTGTGTGAGAGTGTGCGTGTTAGTGTGTGAGTGAGTGTGTGTGTGTGTGAGTGTGTGTGTTTGTGTGTGTGTGTACTTGTATGTGAGTCTGTTTGTGTGCATGTGTGGTGTTTTCACTGGGTATGAGGGTAGGGTGTGGGGCAGGTGTGGGAACGTGTGAGTCACTGGTTGAGAGACCATTAACGAGGATGTGCTTTGAGTCTTGACGCACTCACCTTCTGACCTCATCAGGGCGTCTCATTTTCTCCGGAAATGTTCACCGTTGGGCAGAGGATCAGTCCTGGAGGTTCACCGGCACAGGGATTGGCTGCCTCCTTGTTTCCGCCTGTTGAGGCACTCCTGCCCAACCCTTGATCCCAAGAACCAAAATCTCCGCACCCCTACCTGGTCAAGCTGGGTCTCTCTTCCTCCCCTCCCTGCTTCTCACTCCTCTCTGAAGTCCTGCAGCCACGGGAAGGTTTCTTCCAAGGGCGATCCGCTGCCAGGAGCCATCCTCTTCTGTACCGTGGGAATGGGGATGGATGCAGGAGACGGAAGATGACTCCTCTCCTGAACCCTCTCTACGAGGAACTCCTGGATCCCACTCGAGTGTCAACTTCTCCCCTCAGTCACTTTCTGCCACCTTATGTTTAACCGATGAATGTTCTGCTTGTGGTGAGGATGCAAGATCCAGGTGGGGCTTTCTGTCCAGTGAAGCAATGAGGCCGGCTCACATAATGTATTTAAGACACAGACACATTTTTGAACTGTTAGGGAGTTAATTATTATGGGGGAACGGATGTAAGTGAGTGAAACACGAAGTCTACAGATGCTGCGATTGTAGTAGAAACACACTCAGATGTGGAGGAATCAGCCGGTCTTTTCAGTGTCCGTAGGAGACAAAGATACTAACGTCCTTCCTCAAGGAATAAGCAGGATGAATCAGAAGCAGGAAATCTGAGAATTCAGACAGTGCCGGCTGGGGGAGTGGACCAGACCCACAAACGGCATTAATTGAATAATGATAAGGGGAGGCGGGGTGAGAATTGATTACGTCTGTTTGAAAGGAGACGGGAGAAAGAGCTGGAGGAAGATGACTTGGGGGGGGGGGTGGGAGTGAGGAGGGGGGGTTAAGGAAAGCCAGAGAAGTCGGTGTTAATGCCGTCTGGTTGGAGGGTTCCCGGTCAGAAGATGAAGTGTTGTTCCTCCAATTTGCAGGTGGTCTCATTCTGGCAGCGCATGAGACCGTGAACCAACATGTCAGCGAGGGAATGGGATGCGGAATTGAAATGGGCGGCCACTGGGAGATCCATGCTGTTGCGACGGACAGAGCCGAGGTGCTCAACGAAGCGATCGCCCAGTCTGCGCCCTGTCTCTCCAATGTAGGGGACAGCACAGTGGGAAAACACGATGCAGTGGACGACCCCCACAGATTCACTCAGTGAAATGTGGTGGGATCACATAGTAGGTGATGGAAATGTTGGAGAAGGATGTGTTGGATGCGAAAGCTGGTGGGGTGCTCGGTGAGGACCAGAGGAATCCTGTCCTTGTTGTGCGTGGAGGCAGACAGGGCCAGGGCAGATGTGGGGGTCATGGAAATATTAAGTGGAGCTGAGTTCATGACCTACTCTTGTATGTTTGTGAAAACGCAGCACTGGGGAAACTCAGCCAGTCAAACCTTGTCCTTCATATCGCAAAGATAAAGATGCAGAACCAATTTGTCAAGCCTGAGGCCTTCATCAAGGGATGAGCAAAATGGAGGCAGGTGCCCGAACAAAATGGTGGGGGGAGGGGCAGGGGGAAGAGCATGGTCCCACAGGGAGGGGGAAATAGGTGGATAAAGGAAGGAGGGCACAGCAGAAACGGGAGGAGGGGGGGATGGCTCTGTGAACGGGGAAGGAAGGGGGTGGAGAGTTGGAGGGAAGGAGACAGAGGGAGGGGGAACGGGGAGTGGGCCAGCAGAAACCGGAGACGTCAACATTAATGCCATACGGTTGGGAAGGGCCAGGTGGAATATGAGGTGTTTCTCCCCAGTTTACAGGTGGTCTTGGTTTGACAGTGCATGAGGTCACAGACAGACATGTCAGTGAGGGAGTGGGAGCGCGGAATTGAAATCCTCTGCACCTATGGTGGATAGACAGAGTAGAATATATATTGGTTATAAGTGTTAAGATCTACTTCATGAATGTCAGTGTTTGATTGCAAAGTCTGAAAACTTTCCTTCTATGCAATGTTGAACTTCTGGTAATCAGCAAACATTAACATTGAATGTTGAAGTCAGTGTGCCAGACTGGGGAAAGCCTTCATCACGGGGCCCTTGACAACACCTCTTCCATTGAAGTGCTGAAGAAAGGTTTGAGCCCACTATCTACGTTCAGGACTGTGTGCATCGCATTTGGTGGGATGTAGATGGTCTACGTGCGGAGAAGTGCACCTTGAGGGGAGGAACCTTCATTCACCATTTGTGTGTTTGTGCAAACTGTGCGTTTCTCTTCCACACCTTTACTTGGAAGATCAGAGAAACACCGTCTCGATGGAACAGGATAGGAATTTTACTCGTTCAATATCTAGTGACCACCATGATCTTGGCTGGCAAATGCTCTTCGGAAATCTGGGTGCCACTGGTGTGAAATAATTCCTCATCTGAATTTACTGTGTGCCAAGGGGATTATGATACCTTCAGAGTTTAACATTGTCGTGTTATTTGGTTAAAGTTTTCCGGGAGGTTGAAAAGTCTCCCAGTCATGGTGGCGTTCATCAAATTCCAGGCGCGGTAAGTGGCCAGGGCCGGATTAAGGCCAACTGAAGGCCCTAAGCACAGCCCAACAATGGTCCCCCTCGACACTACCATTGTCCAACTGACGGGACTCAATAAGAGTTGAATGTGAAATAAGAGATTAAAAATTCAGTTTCCTTCCAGGCTGGACCCCACCACAGTATTAAATATAACCTGTGATTGTGGGGCCCAGTCAGCTGTACTATAGTCAGTCCAGCACCGGAAAAATTCTCGGTGGTGCCCTGAGATCAATCTTATTTTGCTTAATGGTTAATCCAGTCCTGTAAAAATGGGTTTATATCAAAAGGTCAACAACAACGAGCCCCTCTCCTCGAGGACCCCCCCCCCACCCCCCAGACCATGCCCTCATCACTCTGCTACCATCGGGAAGGAGGTCCAGGAACCTGAAGACAAGCACCTAGCAGCACAAGGACAGCTTCTTCCCCCTTGCCCGCCATCAGATTCCTGAACGGACAACGAACCACAGACACGGACTTACATTTCCTCCACTTTTTTGTTATGTTTTTATAGTAATGTTGTAAGATGGTTAACAGCGTCTTCATTGTTGGGGTCTTTCATGGCTTGGTTCAGCATCATGCTGAATAAGATTGAAAAGAGGGTTGGTGCGAGAACACAGCCTTGCTTCACGCCATTGTTAATGGAGAAGGGTTCAGAGAGCTCATTGCTGTATCTGACCCAACCTTGTTGGTTTTCGTGCAGTTGGATAATCATGTTGAGGAACTTTGGGGGACATCCGATGCGCTCTAGTATTTGCCAAAGCCCTTTCCTGCTCACGGTGTCGAAGGCTTTGGTGAGGTCAACAAAGGTGATGTAGAGTCCTTTGTTTTGTTCTCTGCACTTTTCTTGGAGCTGTCTGAGGGCAAAGACCATGTCAGTAGTTCCTCTGTTTGCGCGAAAGCCGCACTGTGATTCTGGGAGAATATTCTCGGCGACACTAGGTATTATTCTATTTAGTAGAATCCTAGCGAAGATTTTGCCTGCAATGGAGAGCAACGTGATTCCCCTGTAGTTTGAGCAGTCTGATTTCTCGCCTTTGTTTTTGTACAGGGTGATGATGGTGGCATCACGAAGATCCTGAGGCAGTTTACCTTGGTCCCAACAAAGCTTGAAAAACTCATGCAGTTTGGCATGCAGAGTTTTGCCGCCAGCCTTCCAGACTTCTGGGGGGATTCCATCCATACCTGCTGCTTTGCCACTTTTCAGTTGTTCGATTGCCTTATATGTCTCATCCAGGGTGGGAACCTCATCCAGCTCTAGCCTTAGGGGCTGTTGAGGGAGCTGGAGCAGGGCGGAATCTTGGACTGAGCGGTTGGCACTGAAAAGAGATTGGAAGTGTTCTGACCATCGGTTGAGGATGGAGATCTTGTCGCTGAGGAGGACTTTGCCGTCTGAGCTGCGCAGCGGGCTTTGGACTTGGGGTGAGGGGCCGTACACAGCCTTTAGAGCCTCGTAGAAACCCCTGAAGTCGCCAATGTCCGCGCTGAGCTGGGTTCGTTTGGCGAGGCTAGTCCACCACTCATTTTGGATCACCCGGAGTTTGCGCTGAAGATGGCTGCATGCGCGACGGAAGGCTTGTTTCTTCTCTGGACAGGACGGCTTTGTAAGGTGAGCCTGGTGGGCAGCTCGCTTCTTTGCCAGCAGCTCCTGGATTTCCTGGCTGTTTTCGTCAAACCAGTCCTTGTTTTTCCTGGAGGAGAAGCCCAGTACCTCTTCAGTGGATTGCAGTATGGTAGTCTTCAACTGATCCCAGAGGGTTTCAGGGGACAGGTCCATGAGGCGGGTTGCAACGTCGAGCACGGATGGCAGTCTCTTCAATCTGAGGCGCCTGCAAGCTCACACCAAGACACAAGAGAAACTTGTCCGTGAACTACTCTTTGCAGATGATGCCGCTTTAGTTGCCCATTCAGAGCCAGCTCTTCAGCGCTTGACGTCCTGCTTTGCGGAAACTGCCAAAATGTTTGGCCTGGAAGTCAGCCTGAAGAAAACTGAGGTCCTCCATCAGCCAGCTCCCCACCATGACTACCAGCCCCCCCACATCTCCATCGGGCACGCAAAACTCAAAACGGTCAACCAGTTTACCTATCTCGGCTGCACCATTTCATCAGATGCAAGGATCGACAATGAGATAGACAACAGACTCGCCAAGGCAAATAGCGCCTTTGGAAGACTACACAAAAGAGTCTGGAAAAACAACCAACTGAAAAACCTCACAAAGATAAGCGTATACAGAGCCGTTGTCATACCCACACTCCTGTTCGGCTCCGAATCATGGGTCATCTACCGGCACCACCTACGGCTCCTAGAACGCTTCCACCAGCGTTGTCTCCGCTCCATCCTCAACATCCATTGGAGCGCTTACACCCCTAACGTTGAAGTACTCGAGATGGCAGAGGTCGACAGCATCGAGTCCACGCTGCTGAAGATCCAGCTGCGCTGGATGGGTCACGTCTCCAGAATGGAGGACCATCGCCTTCCCAAGATCCTGTTATATGGCGAGCTCTCCACTGGCCACCGTGACAGAGGTGCACCAAAGAAAAGGTACAAGGACTGCCTAAAGAAATCTCTTGGTGCCTGCCACATTGACCACCGCCAGTGGGCTGATAACGCCTCAAACCGTGCATCTTGGCGCCTCACAGTTTGGCGGGCAGCAACCTCCTTTGAAGAAGACCGCAGAGCCCACCTCACTGACAAAAGGCAAAGGAGGAAAAACCCAACACCCAACCCCAACCAACCAATTTTCCCTTGCAACCGCTGCAATCGTGTCTGCCTGTCCCGCATCGGACTTGTCAGCCACAAACGAGCCTGCAGCTGACGTGGACTTTTTACCCCCTCCATAAATCTTCGTCCGCGAAACCAAGCCAAAGAAGATGGTTATATTATGAATGTTTGCTCTGTGACGCAGCTACAAACAGTGAATTTCACGACTTGTTCATGACAAAAAAATCCTGATTCTGAACCTGTGCAGATGGAGGGTCAGATCATACCTGGGGGGACCTGCACTTTGCTGAAGGGGGAAAGAAATGGGGTCTGGGCCTGCTGTAAACATCCTTTCCTTTTGGTAATGTTTGACGGGACCACCGGTTAATCGAAACAATGAAAACACATCTTTCAAACATTCTGTCCATGCACGTCGACACAATAAAATGTGCTTTTTCCCCCTTCTGCTCAAAACTCACTCCAGGTTAGAGCTTTCCCTTACATTGCGCCCCTTGTGAATTAGTTTCAAATAGCTGACTGCACACATTCAGCCTATTTAACTTTATCTGGGCACGGTCGTATCTACCTGTTTCTTGGACAATGCATGGTTTTAAAATGTAAAAAGACCCACCCAATTCATCTCATTGCCCCCCCCCCCTCCCTTCTTTCTTAAAAGGCCTCCAACTTCTTTCTTCATTGTAACCACTCCTTTCTGAAAGTCATCGAGAGATACACCAAAATGGGCCAGGACCTCTGGTTGAAAATGTACCCACAAGAGTTGTACACCCCATAATAACACTAGACAACAACTTCAAGAGATCCGCTTCCTGAAAACAAATTGGCGATTCTGATAGACGACATCCAGCTGAACACAAAGATCATTTCAGATCTGCTGAATCGCGTGGGAAGTTGGAGAAACGTAAACTTTTATTGAATTTAGCGTGTTTAATCGCATAATGGTGCTGACATGTTGCGTCAGTTCAACCGGCCTCTGCATCGGATGCCTCTCATGTCAGTGTCTAAAAATAGTCGGCTGCCACTGATGGATTCCAGTTGCCCTGATCCCGCTATTTCAGGGTCGCAATGTCCTGGTGAAGCCTTTCACTGTGTCCGTCATTGACGGCACCGAGATCAGTGGGGAAGGCACCCAAGTGTGAAAACAGAGAATGAATTTTCAACGACATGTTGCCCTTCACGGTTTTGTACACTTGAAGCACAATAGGACAGGAAATCACAAGGATAGATGATATCTAAAACACGGTACGTGATCGGAAACTTTTAAGGTGATTTTCGTGATCAGCAGCCCCAAATCCATAAAATGTACCCAAATGTGTTCAGGAAGCAAAATCTTTGTTGTCCAGTGTAATGATGATGGTTGACGCCCCAGTTCAGGGAATTATCTCACTTCCAACATTTGTGATATCAATGTCATCATTTCCACTGTGGTCCTGCTGTGCACCCCTGAAGGAGGAATTTCTTCATCCTACCTTGACCTTTCATTTGGGTTTTTATTCTAAATTAGAGTAGGGACAACTGGTTGGAGAAGTAAGACCACAAGACCATAAGATATAGGAGTAGAAGTAGGCCATTTGGTTCATTGAGTCCATTCTGCCATCCATCCTCCACTCAGCCCCACTCCCCATGACCTTTCGTGCCTTGACTATTCAGATACCTCTCAATCTCCACCTTAAATATACCCAGAGGTTCACTGCTCTCCGGCTACAGAAATTCCTCCACATCTCTGTTTGAAACAGGTATCCTTCAATCCTGAAGTTGTGTCCTTTTGTCCGAGACTCCCCTACCATGGGAAACAACTCCACCCAGGCCCTTCAACATTCAAAATCCTTCTGTGAGGTTCCTCCCCTCATTCTTCCGAACTCCAAGGAGTCCAGTCCAAGACCCGTCAAACTTTACTCACAGGCCAATCCCCTTCACTCCAGGAATCGTTCCTGTGAATCTTCTCTGCACCCTCTCCAACGCGAGCACATCCTTTCTTCAATAAGGAGCCCAAAAGGCAACGCTAATGGCCATGCCATTACAGCACCAGCAATCGGGACCGGGTTTCAAACCCCGCCCTGTCTCTAAGGAGTTTGTACGTTCTCCCTATGTCTGCGTGGGTTTTCCCCGGGATCTCTGGTTTCCTCCCACCATTCAAAACATACTGGGGGCTTGTGGGTTAATTGCGTGTAATTGGGCAGCATGGACTCGTGGGCTGAAATCCCCTGTTACCGGGCTGCACATTAAAACATTTAAATTTAAAACTGTACTCCAAGTGAGGCCTCATCAGGACCTTATAAGCCTCAACATCACATCCCTGCTCCTGTATCCTATCCCACTGGATAAGAATGGCACCCTTTCTTCACCACCTGGAGGGCAACCTTCAGGGAATCCTGCACGAAGACTCCCAAGGTCCTGTGCACCTCCGAAGTTTGAACGTTCTCCCCATCCAATTAATAATCTGCCATTTTATTCCTTCAACTGAAGTGCAAGACCCGACATTTCCCAACACCATACGTACTCTTCTTTGCCCATTCTTCTAATCTATTTAAGACTCGCTGCAGCCTCCCTCTCCATTTCCTCCCCACGACCTGGCCCCTCCATGTATCTTCGTTTCATCTGCCAATTTGGCCACAAAGCCTTTTATTCCACAATCCAAATCATTTATATACAACAAAAAAAGAAGGGGCCACAGCACCGACCCCTGTGGAATACCACTGGGAACCAGTAGCCGACCAGAGTAGGATCCCTTTATCCTCCCTCTCTGCTTCCTGCCGACCAGCCAATGCTCTGCCCGTAATCATATCCTTCCTGGAATTCCACGGGCTCCCATATTGTTCAGCAGGCCTCATGTTGCACCTTGTTGAAGGCCTTTTGAAAGTTCAAATACACAACATCCATTGTGCTACGTGTTACATTTGTGTGTGTGTGTGTGTGTATGTGTGTTACGTCTGGATGTATGTCTGTCTGGGTGTGTGTCTGTGTGTTATATCTGGGTGTGTGTCTGTCTGTCTGGGTGTGTGTCTGTGTGTTATGTCTGGGTGTGTGTCTGTCTGGGTGTATGTGTGTATCGTCTGGGTGTGTGTCTGTATGTGTGTTATGTCTGGGTGTGTGGCTGTATGTGTGTTACGTTTATGTTTGTGTTATATCTGGATGTGTGTCTGTCTGTATGTCAGTGTGTATTGTCTGGGTGGGTGTCTGCCTGTATGTCTGTATGTGTGTTACATCTGGGTGTGTGTCTGTCTGTGTGTATTGTCTGGGTGTGTGTCTGTCTGTGTGTATTGTCTGAGTGTGTGTCTGTACACTGAGGACTGGAGAGCACTGTTTTGTTGGGTTGTACTTGTGCAATCAGATGACAATAAACTTGACTTGACCCGGAATCTTTGTCTAATCTGCTTGTGGTTTCCACAAAAAATTGCAGTTGATTTGTCAGGAAAGATCTGTCCCTTAAACCACGCTGACCACACATTCATCCATTTCGGTTAAACATTATCAGAGAAAGTTTACACAGTGCTAATACCAAGGATGGTTCCACGGTTCAGTGTCTGGAGAACGACAGATTCACAGCGCAGCAAGTATCCCAAACAACACTCAAAACCAGCTGACAATTTACATTTCTTACCTCATGGGTTTATAAATGTTTTCAGGTATTTATCAGACTCAAGGTTTTTACTGAATTTTCTCTCTCATCCAGACCCTAAGCTTCACTAAGTCACAACCCAAATCACCACATCCTCAGCTTCGGGAAGAGTCACCCAACTTCTCCACTCTCTATGAGTTGATCTCCCCAGCTACCAAACTTTGTGAGGAGTTTCAGGAGATTTGGTCCATCACCAAATACTCTTGCAAACTTCTACGGGTACCATGGAGAGGCTTCTGGCTGGTTGCATCAGTATCTGGTACAGAGGTGACAAGGAACCAGCTACAGAGAGTTGTTAATTCAGCCAGAACCATCACGGGCACCATACTCCATTGAGGACATCTACATGAGGTGGTGTCTCAAGGACCCCCACCACCCAGGCCATGCCCTCTTCACTCTGCTATCATCAGGAAGGAGGTCCAGGAGACTGAAGACGAGTCCCCAGTGGCCCAAGGGACAGCTTCTTACCCCTCCCCCCGCCACCAGATTCCTGAGCGGACAACGAGCCCCAGACACGGCTTCACTCTCTCCTATTTTATTACACTGTTTATTTATTTTGAAACATAATTTATAGCAACTTTGCTCTGTGGCGCTGCGACAAAAGAAGGAATTTCGTGGCATGGTCATGACAACAAATTCTGAATCTGAATCGCTTCTGTCACCTTTCCCAAAATTGTGGGCGAACCAGAGCTTGGAAAAGATTTGGTTTGTCAGGAAGGAATGGTGGTCCCATGACCAACTCCCCAGGAGGATGAGTAACCTCCCTCCCTCCTATCAGAACCACTCACCACTGCTCCTCGCTTCTAATCTCTTCGTTACCTTGTTTAGGCTTCCTTCCCCTCTCTTAAGAACCTCAAAACAAGGGTAACTTTGTGGAACTCTTGGTTCTGAATATAACCCAGAGCTTTCCTTGAAATGTTCTTTCTATTGATTGCAGAAAGGCGTGTCTGAACTCTCAAGCTGACTATCAGATCTAGGAGCAGAAATAGGCCATTCAGCCCATCGAGTCTGCCCTGCCATTTAATCATGAGCTAATCTATTTCCCCACTCAGCCCCACTGCCTGGCCTTCTCCCCATAACCTTGGATGCCCTGGCTAATCAAGAATCCATCAATCTCTGCCAATGGCTCGGCTTCCACAACCACCTGTAGCAACAAATTCCACAGATTCACTACCCTCTGGGTGAAGAAATTTCTCCACATCTCTGTTCTAAGTGGACACCCATCAGTGCTGAAGTTGTGCCCTCTTGTCCTAGACTCTCCCACCATGGGGAAACAACCTTTCTACATCTACTCTATCCACGCCTTTCAACATTCAAAATGTTTCAATGAGATACCCCTCATACTCCTAAATTCCAATGAGTCCAGGCCAAGAGCTGTCAAACATTCCTCATGTCATGACCCTTTCATACCCAGAATCTTCCTCTGAACCCTCCCCAACTCGTCAGCATCCTTTCTTAAATGAGGAGCCCAAAACTGCTCCCAATTCTCCACGTGAGGTCTCCCCAGGGCCTTATAAGGTCTCGACATCACATCCCTGCTCTTAGATTCTATTCCTCTTGAAATGAACGCCAGCTTTGCATTTGCCTTCTTCACCACCAACTCAAGAAGTTGACCTTCAGGCCGTCCCACATGAGGACTCCCAGGTCCCTTTGCATCTGGGGATTTTCAATTTGGGTTGGGTCAGTCCAGAATTGGGTCCATCTAAGATTGGTTGGTCCAGGATTGGGTCGGTCCAGGACTGGGTCAATCTGGGATTGGATCTGTTCAGGATTGGGTCAGTCCAGGATTGGGTTGGTCCGGGATTGGGTCAGGGATTAGGTTGGTCCAGGATCGGGTTGTCCGGGATTGGCTGGTCCGGAATTCAGTCAGTCCATATTTTCGGATTTTCCAGTTTCTTGGGACAAACTTTTGAGGAATAAGGAAAGAGAAAAGTTTTGAGAGTTTATTCATTAGCTTCATTTATCAAAACAAGTCGACCATTGACAAAAATGGAAGCATAAACATTTTCACGACAAAAACTGCAGGTAATGCTTGAAATTATACTTAATGATTAATATTGTCCAAGAAAAATTCAGAGTATCGGTGATAAGATGGCCTGTATTACGTGGGATCACTTGTTGCTTCTTTCTCTGGCTCGTAAACACGTGCACATACACAAAAGGCCGCAAAATTTAAAAGGTTTGAGAGTCCAGATCTCGGGAGGTCTGGACTTTTGGACTTTGACTGAAATATACATGTCTAGACTGAGTGGGTGAGAGAGAAGCAGATGAGATCAGGTCAGAGAGGAACGTACGACCCCTGCACCTTCTGCGATGGACCTTCCTCGTCCACCTAATGCAGGTTTAGGCAGGAACTCTCCGGTTTGAGTGCGTCATTTTTAAGGCCATGAGAAGCAAGATGTTATTGGGCAAACTTTGCAGAAAAATCACAATTCCAACATTCCCTTCAGCAATAATCCAGCAGAGCTGCTTGTCCATGCAGAAGGCAAGTTGACAACGTGCAGGAAGTGATTTATTTGGTGAAGGGGGTCCCAGACGGGCAAACGGAGTTGGGGAACAGAGAACCTGCAGGGTAGACCAGCGCGGGGAAGCCTTTCAATGTCCTCAACGTCAAGAAACACGGTGCTAAAAGTTGCTGTATAAGCACACACACACACACACACACACACTTACACTCACACACACACACATTCACACAGATACACACTCATTCACTCTCACACACACATACTTACACTCACACACATTCACACATATACACACTCATTCACTCACACACACACACTCACAGACAAACTCTCACACACACACATACATTCACACAGATACATACTCATTCACTCACACTCACACACACACACACACTCACAGACAAACTCTCACACACATGCATTCACACAGATACACACTCATTCACTCACACTCACACACACACACACACTCACAGACAAACTCTCACACACATACATTCACACAGATACACATTCATTCACTCACACACACACACTCACAGACAAACTCTCACACACACACATACTCACATACATGCACACACATTCACACAGATACACACACACACTCATTCACACGCACATATGCAATCACACACACAAACGCACGCACGTGCTGAACAACTGAAATACCGATTACTTTTGAAGCTAGTTGTCATGAACAACGAGTTTATAATTCCTGCCTCTGCCATCCCAACCCATAATCACAGTAGCTCTGTGGTTTCCATGACATTTTCCCGATTCCTCTCCCCTGACCTCTTCCTGACAACCCGATAAAAGTTCAATCTGAGAACAAACCATTCACCTTCCAATATGGCTGTTCCCACTGGATTCGTTGTCCATTCACTTCAGCACACACAATCGCATTGTAAAAACATAAAGCTGGACAAGATCGAAACAGCTTGAATTAATATTACTTGGGAACACGAGACAAAATGCCATCTTGTGACCACTGACCCGCTGTAGTCCTGAGCCCTGATTTTTATCCAATGTTTATTGGATACAGGATTGAATTTGAATTGTTTTGCATGTGCGTTTAGATATGTTCAGGATTTAAAAATCAGATTGCAAACCACCTGGACGGTTCATATGTTAAAAATAAATCCTCACTCAACTCATTCGAAAGTTCTTCTCTTCATCAGAAGGTAACCTACAGAGATTTTTGGAAGGTGAGAAATCCACGTGGTTCTGTGAAACATGAACGTCTGCAGATGTAAAAACATGTGGCCGGAGAAACCCAGCAGGCCAAACAGTGAACTTTATAGAGCAGAGATACTGATACAGACCCGACGTTTTGGGCTTGAGCTCTTCATCAAGGGACGAGCAAAATGTCGGCAGGCTCCCGAACAAAGGGCAGGGGGAGGAGCAGGGTCCCACAGGGAGGAGGTAATAGGTGGATAAGGGAGGGGGGCACGGCAGCAAATGGGGGGAGGGTAGATGGCTGTGAATAGGGAGGGAAGGGGGGTGGAGAGATGGAGGAAAGGAGACAGGGGAATGGGGAAGGGAGGGGGAACGGGGACTGGGCCGGCAGAAACCGGAGAAGTCGACATTAATGCCGTCCGGTTGGAGAGGCCCGGATGGAAAATTAGGTGTCGCCCCTCTGGTTTATGGGAGGTCTTAGTTTGACAGTGCACGAGATCACGGACAGACCTGAAAACATGGGAGTGGGGTGCAGGATTGAAGTGGTCGGCCACTGGGAGATCCCCGTCACTGATGCGGACAGAGTCAAGGTGCTCAGTGAAGCGATCTCCCAGTCTGTGCCCAGTCTCTCCGATGTAGAGGAGACCACTGCGGGAGCACCGGACGCAGTAGACGACTCCCACAGATTCATAAGTGAAGTGTTGCTTCACTCGGAAGGGCTGTTTGGGGCCCCAAACGGTTGGTGGGGGAGGAGGTGTGGGTCCAAATGTGGCATCTGCTGTGGCCATGGAGTCCACGTACCCTTTCATAAACCCTTTCATAAATACACAGTTATTAAAGATCTGCATTGTATGGCACATGTTTACACTCAGGATATTCCAAAGCACTTTAACGTGAAGGAAAGGCTCCATTAAATTTATCACTCAAGGAACAGCATCCCTGACAACTCCAGTGAGGCACAGGCTGAACGTGGTACCTCACATCTGGAATCGGGTCCTGGAACAGGAGTTGGAACCCGGCAGAGGGAAAAGCGTTCATTTTAGATCACACCATGACCTGAACAAATGACGACTCTGAAAACTCGATGCCTCCCGACTGGCCTCTCTCTTTCTGACCATTTAGAAGGTTTTTCCCTTTGGACAACCTCTCCTTGAATAAACTCTCACTTCTCCCCCAACCTCTACCTATATTATTTCTCCCTTTCAACCATCTCTCAAGAAACTTCCTTTGAAAGCATCCACGAGGATCCTGAAAACTCGCGATGTGAACACACTTCTCCTGATTTCCTCATTAGATTGATCAAAGGGCCTTTTCTTTTCATTTCCAGGGTCCCTGTCTGCAGGTCCTGCCACTTCCCACCCCATCCCAACCCCTCGGCCCGCATTCCTTCCTTCCAAACACTAATATAATCAAGATCAGATTATTCCTCTACTTTCTCTCACTTGGACTAATCTTCCTGCCAGACGTCACCTCCAGTATCAACATGACAAATGCACTTGCTCTTTGACCAGGGCCTCTGGATTGTTTCAGCCATTGGCAGTGATGAGGCCACCTCCTGTCCTATTCTAATCCATTTCTGTTCACTCCAGGAAATGGCGCATCCTTTCTCCACCAACTCCTTCGCTGTCCACAGTGGAAACCTTTATCTGCTGACTCCTCTGTACGAACACCCAAGGATTCAGTGGTGTCATCCTGTGAAGCTCCGCTTTCGGAACTGGAAATATGAGCGCGGGCCATCTGGGGATTTTATTTTGCTAGATTGCAGAAGATCGATTGGAGGGATGTGCTTGAACTGGGACCAGTCTGGCCCGAGCTAGCCCCAGTGACTGACTGATAAGACAAGACAGGGCCAAATCCCCATGTTTGCCGTGACTCAAAGATCAACAATCGTGGCGAGAGTAAAATTTCAGAGACGTTGATGCGAAAGTCCAAGGCCATGGGAGGTGAGGTGAGGGTTAAGTTTTGGTGGTGTGTGTTGGACGTTAGAATAAAAGGGGAGGAAATGTTGCTGCAGTCACAGACAACATCGGCTAGACCGTACCTTCGAGTTACTGTGCCCACCTCTGCACACGGATGGACGACAGAGAGAGAAGACAGAAGGTTATCAAGACTCCAAAGATGAGAACGTCGATGGGGATTGCCAGGGTGTAACAGGAGAAATTAATTCTGAAATTGGGGTCAAGGGCAAGGGGACAAAGTCTTGAAATCAGAGTCAGGACATTAGGGTAATAAGATAAGAAACAGTTTGCCACATAATCTCCTCATGAAAAAAAGCTCTAGATGTACACACAGAGGTCTTGGTGAAGGGTATGAGTGAACTGTGAACTTTGCTGACAGTCAGATTAGACTTCTGGCTAGCATTGTCTTGTCCCTATTTATCCACAGATACTTAATCGTCCTGGTCACTTAGATAATTCATCAAACATTGGATCTTTGGAAATGTGTTGCAGGCTGGAATCCCAACCAATGGCTTGGTTGACGTTAGAATAATGGATTCTTGGATCAAGTTACAAGCTATAGTCCAGTCCAGGGATCCAGATGTGTTCTTTTATGGGGAAGATTTCAGGCTGAAAC
Source organism: Narcine bancroftii (assembly GCF_036971445.1). Classification (NCBI taxonomy): domain Eukaryota; kingdom Metazoa; phylum Chordata; class Chondrichthyes; order Torpediniformes; family Narcinidae; genus Narcine; species Narcine bancroftii. The sequence continues at coordinate 178,063,420 of NC_091470.1, read as the reverse complement.
CTTATTCCTATGTTCATTGTACACAGCATAAGGATTTGCAGGAATGAGTTACCAGCAGGATTATACGCGGTGGCTTTTATACCGAGAATAAGGGAGTAACTTGAAATGAACTGGGTGGAATCTATTCAAGAGTTAGAGGTTCAGTCTCCCTAACAACAAACTCAATCAGCGGCCTATTTAAGGACTGTTGATTTTCTCTCTCTCTGCATTGCACGGCCAGTTTGTTCATGTTTCTTCATTTGTTTACACGTGTACACTGTGAACAGTTTTTTTTTACACGACCAGTAAGCGGTCATTCTGCCTGGCCCGCGGGAAAAGGAATCTCAGGGCTGCATGTGATGCGGCACACGTCCCTCGACAGAAAACCTGAACCGGGAATCCGACCTGTGTGTGGAATAAAGGTTGGATGGGAGTGAGGTGGAGACCAGGATCTGATCGAGGGGCTCGGACTGTTTAAATGCGGTAAAATGGATACCTGGGAGCGAGTTACAGCTAGAAACACCACGACTGCAAGACAGAGAGAGTAAAAGGTTAAGGTTTTGCTTTATTAAACGTCATTCTGTCACCACACCCCCATACAACACAACAATAGAAGCATTAGATTACATCCCTGGTGTCTCAGCCACCAGGAATATATGTTAAACTATGTACAGTACATATCGTTGTTATTTACAATACAAATAACATTCTCTTTAATTACACGTGTGGGGAGAAAAATTCAACATATATACACATTTATATACGTATAAATATTTTGATTTTATGGTTTTAGGAGGGGAATTAATTACAAAGTCGGCATTTAAAATGGATAAATCAAAGACCTGAAAAGTTAATGCTTTCGCTTTGTCCTTGTTAAATATATACACAGAACAACATAAACCAGTACAATCACTTCCTCTGGCAGTGGTTACTATAGCAACAGAGATTATAGTCACATGATACAAACGTCAAATCGTGTTTAGCCATGCCTAGGTTCTGTTCGAATTTTAAGACGTTATTTATATATGTATGGCTATCGATTGTCGACTGTGTCGATTCTCTTTTCGTTTGGATTTTTTTGGCCTACGGCTATCGAAACGCCCCGTATGTCAACGGGAGGAAACGGCTAGGATTCCGTGCAGTCCTTCCACCTCTGCGCCCCATTTCTGAAAGCTATGGATCGAAAGATGGGCGAGTGTGAATCGGTCTCGTTCAGAACATTTTGCCCCTTTCCCCACTTCAATGTCAAACAAGTTACAAGCAGACAGGTCCTGACTCTTGTGTTGGACTTCGGGGCGGGGCGGGGTGGGCAGGGGAGATGGGGGGAATACAGAAGGCAAACTGATCGGACTGGCCAACACCCCCCCCTCTCCTCGCCCCCCCCGAGGTGACTCAATGCCCTGAGGGTCGCTGATCCAGGGTGCCTTGAATATTTCCAAACTTTTAACATACAGGGGGAAAAAAAGGGGAAAAAGACTTGCAATTAGAAACGGCCCATGTTCTCATTATTTCATCCAACAGATGCCACGTACTGACCAGCAACTGTAATCCTGCCCGTTTTCTCCCCCCTCCCAAGTTCAGTTTAATTCTCTCTTGCATAAACACTTGAGGATAGAACTAGGAGCAGGAGGCGGCCATCTGGCCCTTCGAGCCCTGCTCCACCATTTAATGAGATCACGGCTGATCTGATGATGGGCTCATCTCCACCCACCTGCCTTTTCCCCATATCCCTTAATTCCCCCTTGATGTAAAAATCTATCCACCCTGGTCTTAAATATATTTACTGAGGTCGCCTCCACTGCTTTAACAGGGAGCGAATTCCACAGAGTCCCCTCCCTCTGGGAAAAGCAGTTCCCCATCATCTCCTCATCCCTGGATCTTGAGGCCACATCCCCTAGTTCTGGTCTCCCCCACCAATGGGAACAACTTACCCACCTCTATCTTATCTATGCCTCTCATAATGTCTATGCGTTTCTATAAAATCCCCCTCACTCTTCTAAATCCCAGTGAGTACAGTCCCAGATGACTCAATCTCTCCCCAAAGGCCAACCTCCCTCATCTCTGGACCATTGTACTTCCCCAATTGGCTCCATCTGGGCACCCTCCCCTTTCCGCTACTTGTGTTTTGTTCTAACCCAAGCTCTGTGGAGAATTCTGTGCCTTTGTAAAGTTATTTTAATTTCCTTGCTCAGAAATCCTACAGAATTGTTAATCTTAAACCCTGCCCAAAACAAACCCAGCAAGCCCTTCCATTTCCCTGCCAGGTAGCTTTGGGTAAAATGATGGACATGTCAGCTGATGTGAGCTGATGGCCGTCCACCCCTGCATGTTCCTGTATGATGTTCTTCAGGTGTTGACCTGAGCTAATCTGAGTTGATTCCAGGAAACTCCGACATCTGGAGCCTTGTTAATCACAGATGCTCCCTCGTTAACCATCACCTTGTCCCCAGTAAACTCTAAAACCAGAACTGGTTGGTATGAGGGGGTCAAAATTCATTGGGAGAGTTTATCATTATTCAATACACAGTTAATTCTGGAATTTTAGCAGAACTTCTTGCCCTGGTTCCAACACATTTGCTGTCCCTTGAGATACCGAAAAGGCACCTGGTCTGAAGGGTAGAAGAGGAAGACGGCCTCGGTACGGACCTAGGCTCCTGGAAGTCTTCCATGCAAAATGAAATAGAGGAACTTGGGTGATTCACCTCACGGGAAATGCTCCCATCTGGTGTGACGCAGCATGTGGTTCAGCTGGGCTTCTCATGTGAGTCAGCACACAGCCCTTTCACAAGAGGTAGAAAGAATTCAATGCAGAGAGAGGTTGGGCCCTATCAGCAGCTACCGGAGGTCCCCAAGGAACCCGCCATCTGCATTCTGCCCAGTGATAAAGATGGTGATCATTGATTGTCATTCGCACGCACTTTGTCAGGCCTAAGATCTGGAGAAAGGTTTGATCATTTGGGAGGGTGGGGGTTGGGGATATTTTTGGAGACGTTGGTTGATGGGGTTTGGAAATTGCCAATGAGGGCAATAATTTTGCAACTGTTTCCTGGATTTTTTAAATCCCACCGAACAACAGGGCAGGAACCAAATCAGGCTGGATATCGCAGCAGTGATCGGGGAATGGGAAAGTTGCACTACGCTAACACCTGGGTGGGAAATTAGAGGGATTCTTTCAAGAAAAAGATTTCTTGTTCTTACTCCCAACCCCTAAACTTGTTTTTGCATTTAGATTGTGTTTTATCGCTCCCCCTGCCCGTCTCTCCACAACTAATGGACAAATGTCCCCGACCGAGTGATAGCAGGGTGGACGAAACTCAGAATGGGATGATTGCCCTCATTCTGGGACCAAGGCAAGGTGTCTAAACACCATCTCACTGTCACTTCCCCAGTTTGCAAACCAGACTGATGGAGGGAGCATAGCTTATGGACATCAGCAGATTGGGGGGAGGGGGGGGTTGGGTGTGGGGGGTAAAGGACTCTGTCCTAATCCCAGATGGGAATGAGTATTTTGGGAATAGCTAATTCCCAGGACTGAGATTCAAGGAATTAAAGATTAGTAGGTTGACTACGAAAAATCTGGGATTTAAACCATAGGGGAGAGTAAAAGGGACAGTGGTTTATTAGATTAAATTTAAATGTAGACGTACAGCACAGTAACAGGCCATTCAGCCCATGAGCCCATGCTGCCCAATTACACCCAATTAACCCACAGCCCCTGGTACGTTTTGAACGGTGGGAGGAAACCAGAGCTCCCCTGGGGAAAACCCACGCAGACACAAGGAGGATGTACAAACTTCTTACAGACAGCGTGGAATTTTGTTCCCGGGTTGCTGGCGCTGTAACAGTGTGGCACTGACCGTGTTAGCCCCTTTTTTAAAAAAAAAAGTTTTTTCTTTATTTGAACATAAAAGTAGTGAAGTCCAGAAATGAAAGATTGAGTGGGCAAGGTGCGATCACACCTCAAGGGCAGTGTGAGAGCACTGCTGTGGGGCTCAGGCAGGAGCCCAATAGCTGCAGTGAAGAAGCAAACATTGTTGTGTCACCGTTGACACTTGGCGTATTGCGTTCAGTTGTGGACGGCTCATTACAGAAAGAATGTGGATGGGTTGGAGAGGGTGTGGAGGAGATTCACCAGGACATTGCCTGGATTGGGAGAGATGCTGTATGAAGTAAAGTTGGCAGAGTGGGGCCTTTTCTCTTTGAGGTGACGGTTTACAGATTATGAGGGACTTGGATAGGGAGGACAGCCAGCACCGTTTCCCCGGGGTGACAGTAGCAGTTACCAGAAGTGAAGGGAGGAAGGTTTCGGGGTGACGTCAGGGAATAGTGGGAGCCTCGAATACATTTTCTGCGGTGGTGGGGGAGGCTGGTACCACAGGGCCCTTCAAAAGGCTCTTAGGTGTATGGATGAAAGAAATATGATTGTTGTGGACTAGGTTTACGTTTGTGAAACCACATGGTGGGCTGAAGGGCCTGTATTGTGCTGGAATGTTCCATGTTCTGTAATCGAAGGCATGAAGCAACGGGAAAGAGACGAGGTGGATTCACTTGAACAGGGAGCTAATTCCACTCATAAAAGGCCCCAACATGTTATCTGGTGTTCAACAAGGGTGGGGGGGGGGGTGCAATTTATCCACCTGCCTGGATTCATTCAAGGCTTGTATGGCCCTTGGCTCAATTAGAGGTGAATTGTTCTTATTAATCCCGGAGTCAGATCGAGACTACTTTCAGGTGAGTCAGATAGGAACTGCGATTTGTTCGCTGTTCTCACCAGGTTCTTGGCTCATAGAAACTCACTGCTCTTCCCAGAGCTTTGGATTAGTGGGAGAGGGTGGCTGTTGAGTCCTCTGGTGAGAGGGCAAACCTCCTTCACAGCTTGGCATCAGCTGGAGGAACGATCCCAAGCCTTGACCGACTGGAGATGGGAAAGGTTGACTTTCTCTAAAGGCCAACACTGCACAATATTGCAGGAACCAGAGTGAAATTCTTTTCCTGGTCCCCTTGAAATTGGTGAGAAGAGATTTCGATTAATTAAGGTGCATGGCAGACTTCTGCAGATTAGGATGTTCTCCTCAGCTTTTTAAAATGGTTTGCATCTGGGGATTTATTTTGAGGAACAGTGTGGTTGGTGGAGAGATAAAAATAAATCACCACACAGAGTAAAGGTTTTGTTTGTTTGATCGAATGACCCAATCCCAGCTGCTCCAATCCTTCCCACCAACCAAGCTGGCTACCCCCCAACCCCAGCCAGCTCGGGAAGGCATTCCTTTCGAAAAACGTAACGCTGTTTAAGGTTTTTGTTTTAAATCCAGATTTTTTCCTTCATTTGGATTCTTAATTAAGTCATAAAAGAACAAACACCGAAACATCAAAGCCCACAGAAACAAGTTAAACATTGCGACTGAATGACTCTACCTTCCCGGTGAACTCTGCCACTATGGTGAAACTTGTGGATTTACGGTGTTCCCCACCCCATCCCCTCTCCCACCCACCCCCCCCCCCCCACCCTCCCGCCCAACGTCCCCCATGAGAGGATTGTGCACACTTAAGTTGCTGTGATATGCTACACTTAACCAGCTCTGGGGGAGGAGTGACTGAAGACTGAGAGAAAAAGTAAAATAATACTGTAGTAAGTGGGTTAAATACATTTTCAGCGACCAGCAGCCAATGGTAACCTTGACGCGAACAAGTATCACGTTAAAAGAGACAGGGAAACAGGCACGAAATTCCCAGATTTGGGCTCCTTTGAGAACGTTGCTCCAATTGGTCTGGAGGATTCAGCAACCTGGCTGGTCCCAGCATCACTCCACAACACCCACCGCTCCTGTCACTTGCTGATTTACAGTCGAAGCTGCTCCACTCATTCACGGCGAGACCATGCAGAAAGATGCCTCGTTCCTGGAGGAACTGACCCGACCTCACGCGACTCTGCTCTCCTGATTTGGGCTCTTCTCCACTCCCTCTCCCTCTGCCTCATCACCTCTCTTGATAGTACGAACTGCCCGTGGGCTATCAAGGACATTCCATTCCTTCTGTCAAATGCAGTCAGTGCGTGCGACTCACACATAATGGGCAAGGGGCAGTCATAACTGGTTTCATTCTCCCACACTTTCCAATAGTCTCATCTGTGCACATGACGATCTCAAGACGAATTCTCTACACTTGAATGCACACCAGGGTTACAGTTCTGCACTGTCGTAATCGACATCTTTCCTATAACATCTTCAACTTAGCCTAAAATAATCCTATTCACCCAGAAAATAAAGCACAGGTTGAACAGGGACATTCCCCCCCGACCCCCTGAACATTCCCCCGACCCCCTGAACGCTCCCCTGACCCCCTGAACATCCCCGACCCCCTGAACATTCCCCCAACTCCCTGAACATTCCCCAACCCCCTGAACATTCTCCCCGACCCCCTGAACTCTCCCCACCTCCTGAATATTCCCATGACCCCCTGAACATTTCCGCTGACCCCCTGAACATTTACCCCAAACCCCTGAATACTCCCCCTGATCCCTTGAACATTCCCATGACACTCTGAACACTCCCCCAACCCCCTGAACATTTCCCCAACCTCCTGACCCCCTGAACACTTTCCCGATCCCCTGAACATTCCCCCAACCCCTGAACATTCCCTCAATCCCCTGAACAGTCCCCTGACCCCCTGAACACTCCCCCTGACCCCATGAACATTTCCTCTGACCCTCTGAACATTCCCCTGATCCCCTGAACATTCCCCCCGACCCTCTGAATATTCCCCTTGATCCCTTGAACATTCCTCCGACCCTCTTAAAATTCCCCCACCATTATTCCTGATTTCATGGACAATATTTAAGCCTCAAATAACTTGACAGAACCAGATTATCTCATCGTTATTACATGTTGAAGTCTGCTGAGTGCAATTTCTCATTTTTCTATCAGTGTAAGATTGACTATGCTCCAAAATGGCTGTCGAGTGCTTTGGGAATTCCTGAGGTCATGGAAGGTGCCAGACAAAGCCATGTTTTTATTTTTAAAAATATGACCATCTCTCAAGATCAGTAACTGTAATTATCTTCCTACCCACACCTCCTTTAGGGCAGTAAAGCCCAACTCAAATCTTCTGCAGCTTAGCGTGTTGGCAAACTGGGGTCAAATGCAAGTCATTGTCCATCTATGATTTAGTAACGAGCTCACAGAGGGACCCGGAGAGTTTGGAGAAGATACTGAACAAATCAAAGTTTCCTGCCAGGAAACTGACTGATTTGCAGATCTTGTTCAACTGAAGATTTGGACTGAATCCCATTTCAAAATTCACGTTTTATGATGGAAATTGGATCCTTTTAATCTAAGTCCCACTCCATCCCATAATATTAAAACAGACTTTGAGAGCATTTTATCAAGATGGTTTACAAGATTATGAGATTATAAGGTGGACGGCCAGTACACATTTCCCAGGGCGTGAGTAGCAAACACTAGAGAATGTCTGTACAAAGTGAAGGAAGGTAAGTTTAGGGGAGACGTCGGGGGGTGGGGGGGGGGGGGGGAGAAGGTTTTTACACGGAGAGTCATGGGGGCCTGGAGTCCATTTCCAGGGGTGGCGGTGGTGGCTGGAACTTTGAGGGTGTTTAAGAGACTCTTAGACAGGGACATGGATGGAAGAAAAATAGAGGGTTATGGGGCAGGGAGAGTTAAGTTTCGTTTGGATATGTATAGATGGGTTGGCACAACACAGAGGGCCAAAAGGCCTGTACTATGCTGTAGTGTTCTATGTGCTAATATTGAAGAACTTTAAATTGTTGGGTGTCATTGTCTCTGAGGATCGGTCCTGGAGCCTCCATGTTGATGTATTCATGAAGAAGGCTCACCAGCGGGGTATACTTTGAGAGGAGTTTGAAGAGTTTTGGCCTGTCACCAAAGCCTTGAAAACTTCTACAGTGGACCGAGGAGAACATTCCGATTGGTTGCATCTCTGTCTGGTACGGAGGTGCCAATGCACAGGACAGGAACAGGCTAAGGAGGGTTGTTAACTCGGCCTGCTCCATCACGGCCACCAATCTTCACTCCATCGAGAACATCTACAAGAGGCGGGGTCTCAAGAAAGCAGCCTCTTTCCTCAAGGACCCTCACCACCCAGGCCATGCCCTCTTCACATCAGGAAGGAGGTCCAGGAGCCTGAAGATGAGCACCCAGCGGCACAAGGACGCCTTCTCCCCTCCCCCCCCCCACCCCCTGCCATCAGGTTCCTGAATGGACAACGAACCCCAGACGCGGCCTCACTCCCTCTTCTTTTTGCTTGAATTTATTTAATTTTAACTGTAATTTATAGCCATGTTTGAACTGTGACGCTGCAGCAAAACAATGAATTCTGTGACCTGGTCATGACAATACATTCTGAAGCCAAGATCACTGAGCGCGTCTGATTTCTGTGTTGGTGACGGACGTCAGTGGAAAGTGCTGAAAACACTCCCCAAGCCAGGCCCAGCAGCTCTCAGTTACAGACAATGATTTGCATTAGCTCTCTCCTGCCCCATCCCACTCCAGCCCACTGAGCAGCTTAGCAAAAAACTGCAGATGAAATTGCCCCACGTCACGGACAGCAGCGTTTACAATGGAGAATTATCTTGGATGCCATGGCAAACATCACAAGGTCAGGCACAGCACAAGTTACAGAGAACAACAATCCAACCTAATCCTATGCCAAGGCCCAATTTAGGTTAGAGGCCGTCAAGGTCATTCATCACTTTCCAAATTCACCATTCCGAGAGCAAGGCCAATGCTAAATCTCTCTCAAGACTGTCCCATCAACGATCCAGGTTAAATTCTGGGTCAAGCTCTCTCCATTTAACTAGATGCAGGTGAGAGCTGGGAGAAAACTAAACAACTTGAAGATTCCTCTCTTCAATCAAATACCAACTGAAAATGTTCAGCATTGTTCGAGCGGTCACGAGATGGAGTAGTGGCTGCTTCTACACTGTCTCATCGACAATCCCAAGCAAGACGTAACAGGGGTTAGAAACATTGCAATTCCCCGGCCCATTCCCTCACTGACGTGTCCGCCCATGGTCTCTCCTGCATTGTCAGACCGAGGCCACCCACAAATTGGAGGAACAACATCTCATCTTCTGACTGGATGGTAATAACATTAACTTCTTCAGTTTCTGTTCGATTCACCACCTCCATGTCTCCTTCTCTGCAGCTCCGTCTCTTCCCTTCCCCCTCCATCTTCTTTACCCCAGCTCTGAGTTCACGGAGCCAACACCCCCCCCCCCCAATTAATTCTCTTCTGCTCCTTATCAAATGATCACCTGTCGGTCTGCACTCCTCCCTCTGCCACTTCTTTTGTTCGGGTGTCTGCCTGGTTTTCACTCCTACCCTGAGGAAGGGCTCAGGCCCAAAACGTTGGTGATGTATCTTTACGTCCTGTGGATGCTGCGAGACCAGCCGAGTTCCTGTGTTTTTACTACAGTCACAGCGTCTGCAGACTTTTGTGTTTCACTCCTGCAACGTGGCCCCAGGTCATATGAAGCACAGGTTCAATGCAAAGCTGGGGTCGTTCATATTAGGCACGATACTTCACGAAAAGAATCGCCCTGGAGGTATTCCCTGTCCATCTTTGGTGAAGTTATTAAAGGTCTACTTTGTAATCTTCCGGCAAAGGCCACATGTCAGTGAGTGTATGAAGAGGGCAGATGGGTGCCCACTGGCCTGATGGAGACCATCTTGGATTGTGGTTAGTGACTCTCAGGGAAGGGAGGGGAGGGGCGTCCTAGACAGTGATGATCACTTTGTAATCTAAAATTCCCTGTGGGATTTACTTTGCTTGTAAATAACCAATGACATATTGAAGTAATGGCAAAACATTATTTGTTATGAAACTATCTTGAATATACAGTAAAACCCTCAGCATCCCGAACCCTTATAGGGATTGGTAGATGCCGGATATGTGAATTTTCTGGTTGCTTGAGATGGGCGGGCTAACAGCTGGAGGCGCCAACTTTCCTATTTTTAACCTATTTATTTTCCATGATTTTTTTGCCGGTTGCTTCAATTCCGGATCATGGGATGGGGTTTATGGTACTTGAGATTTTTTTAAAATGAAAGACCTATATCTGGAAGTTTAAAAAATGATTGGCTGCAAAGTTCATTCAGCCCCATTCGACATATAACAGTCCAGTAAAACCTGAGGATGGTGGTTTGAACATGTGGTTAGAGACGGAGGGAGTTGATCCTGTCCTACCAGGCTGCTCTCTGTCAGAAACGAGAAGAACGTCCCACCTCAGACCTTATCAGATCAGCCTCAGCACAATTTGGCCACTGTGAGATGTGGTCTCCACAGCGTATCGTCAGGTGTAGCAGGTCAAATGCAGGGAACTTCTAAGTTGCTTCAATGTCACATACAATCTGGATCATGGAGTGTTCAAGGTCAAGCTTCCTCCACACCAGTGGGTTTGTTTCCTCTCACGTATCACCTTCAGTAACCCCTGTGCCATCGGGGCTCTGTGATTAATAAGGGACGTGGGTGGGAAGGGAAGGTGGAGAACCATTTCTCTAGACCCCATTGTTATTTTGCTTGAGAAAATGTGTTATTGGCCCATTTCCTGAAACCGTCCATGCACGTAACGAGTCAATGAGGGACGATTAAAACTGGTTTTCAAACTTTTTTAGAGGTCCCTGCAACCTTTTCAAGAACCAATAGTCAAGTGCATCAAAAATTCAATGCAGACATAGATGACAAGGAAGAGTTAGAGCGCCCCGTACATTGAAGGTAAAGTTAGATTAGAAAGGAAGAGAAGGTTGGACAAAGAACAGGAAAGGCCGTGGAGCCATGTTCCAAAAACCAATATCATCATGTTTTGAACGCTGGAGCATAAAGTCTCCATCAAATACTCTTGGGAAGCCATATTTAAGGGTCTTTTAAACCCTCCCCTGCTAGAGAGATGGGTTAAATACACTAGTGCAACACTGTTACAGTGCTAGTGATCAGAATCCCGTGCTGTCTGTAAGGAGTTCGCACGTTCTCCCTGTGTCTGCGTGGGTTTTCCCGGGGGGGGGGGCGCCAGTTTCCTCCTACCGTACAAAATGTACTGGGGTTGTAGGTTAATTGGGTGTAAATTGGGCAGCACGAGCTTGTGTGGAAAAATGGCCTGTTGCTGCATTGTATGTCAAAATCAAATTTCAAAAATCAAATGAAATCGTGCCTTACATTTTCCTTTCAATTGCACCCAGATCAGCTTTCACTACAGTTCCTCGCACTTTACCATCAATATTCCCAGATAAATTCCTCTGTGTCACATCAACAGTCTCATGTCAAATTCAGATCGAGTTGGACACAACTCTTGCTCCACTGAACAGTCACATTCTCCTCATAAGCCAGGTGGACCCCTCAACGTAAAGCTCTGTTCCGTCCGAAGTCCCCAGCTCAAGACTACAAAGGGTCACACATTGAGCAAAGCTTTCTTCATACAGTTTCAGTGAACTATTCCAGGTGAGGTATAGGCTAAATACACAGTGGGATTTACTGTACAACTCCCTGAGAAACAGTCACACTTGGACATACATCATGGATTGGGGCACCATGTTGGGGCTGAATATGGTTGTCTCCACACAGGTCAACAAACTTTCCCAGATCAGCAATGGATTGAGAGAAAAATATATTCTAATGATGTTGATCAGGCACTCCTTAATCTTATGTAATGGTAATAGCTGATCGTGAACATGGCCAGAGTACATTAGAGTCCATTATATTATCCTAAGAAGCAGACCAGACCTGACACAACGTAAATATAAAGTCTGCCCTCTACTCCTTCATAAAACATGCCATCAGGAAAGAGGTATCGGGGCCACAAGACTCGCATCCACCAGGTTCAGGAACAGCCGCTCCCCTCCACCATCAGATTTCTCAACGACAAACTCAATCAGGGACTCATTATTTTTTAATCTCTCGGTATTCCACAGTCAGTTTGTTTACATGTGTACGTGGTGTACAGTTTTTCTTTGCACTACCAAGAAGTGGTGATTCTACCTCGCTTGCAGGAAAAAGAATCTCAGGGTTGAAGGTGATGTCATTTATGTACTCTGACAATAAATCTGAAATCTGAACTGGTCTATCATTATTCCAGTAAACAGAGCATGGATAAGATGCAGCGGACAACTTCTACATGACCCCATGAAACATGTATAGTCGGGCTTGGTGTGTGAAATCTCCAGACATCTGCACTGCCCTATCACATGAAAAGCACGAAGTAAAGCATGCTGACTCATCACACACGCCCAGGGAAGAAACAGGAAGAAGTTCCCTTCGTCCTGCCATGCCCTGCCAGGGAATGAATTGGTTAGACGCAGACGCCCATCGCAAACGCCCAGGAAAGGAGCAGCACAGCTCAGATGCTGAATAAAGCTCCCTCTGCACTGCTCCATGAAGCATGACAGAATAGAGAGAGCATCAGGCTGATGTCCTGCTCCACTCCTGAGGATACGTACATGCCCAGGTATGCCTTGAGAGACAGCACATGGTGTTCGATAGCCCAGACGGTAGTTAACTCGGTCAGCGACACCATGGACACCAGACTCCACTCCATCGAGGACGTCGACAAGAGGCGGCGTCTTAAAAAAGCAGCCTCTATCCTCAAGGATTCCCCCACCACCCAGGCCACGCCCTCTTCACTCTGCTATCATCAGGGAAAAGATCCAGGGGCCTGAAGACGAGCACCCAGCGGCACAAGGACGGCTTCTTCCCCTCCGCCACCAGATTCCTGACACGGACAACGAACCCCCAGACACGGCCTCACTTTGACTTGTTCTTTGTCTTGCCATTTAAAAAAAAATTTTGTAAGGTGATATATATATAAATGTCGTAAGATGGTTATAATATGAATGTTTGCACCTCGATGATGCTGCAAAACACCGAATTTCAGGACTTGTTCAGACAATAAATCCTGATCCTGATTTTAAACAATAAAAATTCAGATTCTGATTATTGTAAATTTATAAATGAAGTTTGTTCAGTTTTTAACACAGGCTTGATACCAAGTAAAACGTTCTCTAAATTTCTCTCATCAAATGTCCCCGTGGATGATGTTCTTCATACAGTAAAGGATTTGAAGGGAAATGATGTACAGAAGACTGAATACACGCTAAAGAAAGTGACACCAACAAGGAGAGAAAGGGCAAACAAAGGGATTGAAACCCCATAACGTTCCAGCAAATGTTCTCAGAACAGATACATGTTAGACACAGAAGAAACTCCCCTCTGCTCTCCCCACAAACATTCCCAATACAGGTACAACAGAAAGCGGAACAAAGAGTGAAGTTCAATCCATGCATTGCCATCAACAGTTTCAAGGCTAGGACATTACGGGGTTACACTCAGTAAGCTTTGCAAAGAAAAACTAGGAGAAGTGCTCGACTTGGTTGTTTCCAACGATCTCAGGTGTGTGCACCATATGTTAGATATCAAAAAGAGCTACTTCTACCCTTGGCCGACAGATTTTCCCAGGGTGGATACAGAACATATTAATTCAAAAAGTAAAATAAAGGAGCCCAAATAAACAAGAAAGTTGAATATCTCAAGGTCAAGTGCAAGAACTGGGTACAGCTCCCATAGCCAGTTCCTTCAAACCCTGACAATCATGATGATGTGGGGAGATATTTTCCCTCCTCATAATGTCCTACCATATACCCCTTGGTCAGAAGGAGTTTGCATGAAGCCCCCTCTTCGTCTGCACATTAAACTGTGCCATTTGGGTTCAGAGCGAAGCCCCGTGAACAAAGTATCTCAGGGCAAAGCCACACAAAGGAAAGCTGTTGTCGATATAAAATTCCCAGGTCAGATGGAGAAAACATTGAACAGAGAGGAAATGACAGAGGTGCAACACAGAACAACGTAAGGAATAAAAGCTTGTGCTGATGGTGAGAGACCACAGAGAATGAGGGGATCATGTGGTGCATGGACTTGCGTGGACAAGGAAGTACATTTCTGTCTGTGAACACGAAATATGAATCAATAATTCACTGCCTTACCAAACCCTCCCAGGTCAGGAGCATGAAATGTTACCTCCACATGGTGAGACTGAGGCCAGCTGCAAATTGGAGGAACAGCACCTCATCTTCTGACTGGGCCCCCTACAGATGCCTTCCCCCAGCTCTGTCTTTCCCCTTTCCTTGTCTCCTTTCACACAGATGTAATCAATTCTCCACCTCTCCCCTTATCATGTCCAATTAACACTGTCTGTGGGTCTGGACTCCTCCTCCAGCCAGGACTGTCCGAATTTCCTGTTTATTCCTTTTGGCTCAGGGCCAAAGTGTCGGCAATATATTGTTGTCCCTTGTGGACATTGCGAGACCAGCTGAGTTCTGGCAGCGTTTCACTGTGCTCATTGTTCAAACAGATGTTGATGGTGCAGGGACACCACAGGCAGAAGAACTTCTAAACCATCCTGTCACCCATCCCCAGGTCTGGTTGGATAAAGTTCCCGCAATACCTTTCCAATCAAACTTTCCCAGAGATAGTACTGGCAAGGCGAGGGGCAGAGGTAGATTGAGACTGACCTGTTCAACAAACACCCGAGAGTCAGGTGGAGCACCTTCTGTTTCCTGACAGGTAACGGTCTGGTAACACTCACGACCGACACAGACTGAAAAATCCCCTGTATCTTCCAAACAAATACATTTTGATGCAGAGTAACACAGACAGAGCTCAAGTTCCATCGGAGGGAAATTCTATCCATGGCCTTCTTCAAATGGGTGAAGGCCTTCATATTCCTTCAGCCCAGGCGACTCACCCCTTCACATCAATTGCCACTTCCATACCTCCCCCTGCCCCACGTGTGCCCACACCTCCTCCCTCACCACCATTTGGGCCCCAAAGCAGTCCTTCCACGTGAAGCAGCTCTTCACTGGTGGACCTGTGGCTCCTTGACTGCACCCGGTGCTCCCGTTGTGGTCTCCTCCACGTTGGAAAGACTGGGCGCAGACGGGGAGATCGCTTCATCGAGCACCTCGGCTCTGGCCGCCCAATTCAATATCTCGCACCATTCCCACACTGACGTGGCCATCTCTGGTCTCATGCACCTCCAAACTGGGGCTACCAGCTAATCTGGTGCCATTGAGAAATACTTCCCTAATTTCCAATAACCCCTTCCCCCGAACCTCTCTCCTTCCTTTCCCTCCAACTCCCCACACCCTTCCCATTTCCCTCATCACTCCTCAGCATTTATTCCCTCTGCCCATCTACCTATTCCCACGTGTGTCTCCTCCCGCTGCCCCTTCCTCTTCCTCCCTCTTATTCACACTTCTTGTTTCCACTTAGACCTGATCAAGAGCCCAGGCCCAAAACGTTGGTTATCCTTGACTTCCTATGGATGTTACATGACCTGCTGAGTTTCTCCAGCGTGTTTGTGAATGGCATGAGATTAGACCTTTACTGCTGTTATCCAGAGGATTTTCCAACAGGGAACTGGTCCAATCAAAGAAATTTTCAGCTGCTTGTTCCTGGAGGGTCAACTGACCATCCAGGCAGATCAAAGGTCAAGTTTAGATCTACCCACAGATGAGGCTGCCACGCACTTGGTTCTCCAGGGCCAGGTGGGGGCACCAGGGCCAGCCACTCTAATCGGCTGCAGTTTAAAGCCCTTCACACAGATGTACAACAGAGTTCCCTTGAGACATCCTTGAGTTTCACTCCTCATTGTGGGCCACAGATGACAGTGGAAGTCCAATCACAAAGGGACTGATCCACGTTGAGGGCCACAGACGACAGTGGAAGTCCGACCATGAAGGGTCTGATCCATGTTGTGGGCCACAGACGACAGTGGAGACCAGTTGTGTGGTGTTTGCCGGATCAGGGTGGAACTAGAGTGGGATACGCCTGTTATTGTTGCGTAACGCCTTTACAGCGCCAGCAACCTGGACCAGGTTTCCAATCCCGTGCTGCCTGGTATGAGTTTGTATGTTCTCCCCTGTCTGCATGGGTTTTCCCCGGAGAGCTCTGGTTTTCTCCTATCCTTCAAAGCATACCAGGGGTTGTAGGTCAATTGGGTTGGAAGGGCCCGTTACTGGGCTGTATGTCTAAATTTAAATTCCTGTGCAACTGTTTTGTGTGCATGAGTGTGAGAATGCACACTTGTGTGTGTGTGTGTGTGTGTGTGTGTGTGTGTGTGTGATTGTGTGTGTGTGTGTGTGTGTGTGCACGCGCATGTGTGTGAGTGAGTGTGTGCGTTTGAGAATGCGTGGGTGTGTGTCTGTGTGGGTGTGTTTGAGTGTGTGTGCATATATGTGTGTTTGAGTGTGTGCGTGTGGGTGTGTGTGTGGGTGTGTGTTTGTGTGTGTGGGTGTGTTTGAGTCTGTGGGTGTGTGTGTGTGTTTGAGTGTGTGTGTGGGTGTGTGTCTGTGTGTGTTTAAGTGTGTGGGTGTGTTTGAGTGGGTGTGTGGGTGTATGTGTGTGTGTTTGAGTGTTTGTGAGTCGGTGTGTGGGTGTGGGTGTGTGTTTGAGTGTGTGGATGTGTTTGAGTGTGTGTGTGGGTGTATGTGTGTGTGTTTGAGTGTGTGTGTGTGTGTGGGTGTGTGTGTCTGTGTGTGTTTAAGTGTGTGGATGTGTTTGAGTGTGTGTGTGGGTGCATGTGTGTGTGTTTGAGTGTTTGTGAGTCGGTGTGTGGGTGTGTGTTTAAGTGTGTGGATGTGTTTGAGTGTGTGTGTGGGTGTATGTGTGTGGGTGTGTGAGTGTGTGTTTGAGTGCGTGTGTGTGTGTTTAAATGTGTATGTGTGTGTGAGTGTGTGTTTGAGTGTGTGTGTGTGGGTCTGACTGGCTGTGTTTGTATGTGGGTGTGTGTTTGAGTGTGTGTGTGTGGGTGTGTGTGTATTTGAGTGTGTGGGTGTGTGAGTGTGGGCGTGTGAGTGTGTGTGTGGATGTTTGTGTGTGGGTGTGTGTTTGAGTGTGTGTGTGGGTGTGTATGTGTGTGTGGCTGTGTGTTTGAGTGTGTGGGTGTGGGAGTGTTTGTGTGTGTGTGGGTGGGAGTGGGTGTGTTTGTGTGTGTGTGTTTGAGTGTGTGTGGGTGTGTGTGTGAGTGCATGTTTGAGTGCGTTTCTGTGTGTGTGTGGGTGTGTGTGGGTGTGTGTGAGTATGGGTGAGTGTGGGTGTGTGTTTGAGTGTGTGTGTGGGTGTGAGTGGGTGCGTTTGTGCATGGGTGTGTGTTTGAGTGTGTGCGTGTGGGTGTGTGTGTTTGAGTGTATGGGTGTGTGGGTGTGTGAGTGTGTGTGTGCATGTGTGGGTGAGTGTGTGGGTGTGTGTGTGGGTGTTTGTGTGGGCGTATGTGTGTGTGTTTGAGTGTGTATGTGGGTGTGTGTGTATGTGGATGTGTGTTTGAGTGTGCGTGCGTGGATGTGTTTGTGTGTGGGTGTGTTTGTGTGTGGGTGTGTTTGTGTGTGGGTGTGTGTTTGAATGTGTGTGTGTGGGTGTGTTTGTGTGTGTGTGGGTGTGTGTGTAGGTACGTGGGTGTGTGTTTGAGTGTGTGTGTGGGTGTGTTTGAGTGTGGGTGTGTTTGAGTGTGTGTGTGCATGTGGGTGTGAATGGGTGTGTTTGTGTGTGTGCGTGTTTGAGTGTGTGGGTTTGTGGGTGTGTGAGTGTGTGTATGGATGTGTGTGTGTGTGGGTGTCTGTGTGGCTGTATGTGTGTGTGCTTCAGTGTGTGTGGGTGTGTGTGTGTAGGTGTGTATTTGTGTGTGGTTGTGAGTGTGTGTATGTGTGGGTGTGAGTGTGTTTGTGTGTGGGTGTGTGTGTGTTTGAGGGTGTCTGTGTGTGTGTTTGAGTGTGTATGTGTTTGAGTGTGGGTTTGAGTGTGGGTGTTTGTGTGTGTTTGAATGTGTGTGCGTGTTTGTGTGTGTGTTTGTGTGTGTGGGTGTGTGTGTTTTAGTGTGTTGGTGTGTGAGTGTGTGTGTGCATGTGTGGATGAGAGTGTTTGTGTGTGTTTGAGAGTGTGTGTGTCTGTGTGTGTGTGATTTTGAGTGTGTGTGTGGGTATGAGTAGGTGTGTTTGTGTGTGTGTGTCTGGGTGTGAGTGTTTGTGTGTGGATGTGAGTGGGTGTGTGTGTGTGTGTGTGTGTGTGTGTGTGTGTGTGTGTGTGTGTGTGTGTGTGTGAGTGGGTGTGTGGGTGTGCGTTATGTTTGATGTTTTAGATCAGGGTCTCTTTCTCCAATACCATTTCAGATTTCAGCATCTCCAACCTCACTTCCTGCTGGAGTTTGTTTCCAGTCCCATCTCAGGCTGATTTATTGCAAAGGCTGACAAGCAAAGGTCAGTAAACAGTAGACTTGTCACTTCTGCCCACGACCTGGAATTAACATCACTTTTATGTGTAACTTCTTTCAAAAGGACCACATTTTGTAACGATAATCAAAAAGTCAGAATGAACGTTATCAAGAGGAAATTTAAAGTGGAACTTTTAAAAAATGGCTTTTAAATGATTGGGAATGGAATTGTATAACAGCAAATTGAGAAAATAATAGTTAATTATTATTCATAAGCAAAAGATAGGAATTCAGCCAATTCCACCATGAGCTGATCCATCCTCCCTCTCTGCCCCAGTGCTTGACCTTCTCCCCAAAACCTTTGATACCCTGACTATTTGGATATCCATCAATCTCTCCCTTAAATGCACCTAATAACCCGGCCTCCACAGCTGCCCGTGGCAGTAAATTCCAGATGTCCCCCCCTCTCTGGCTAAAGAAATTTCTCCAGATCTCGGTTTTAAACTTCAATCCTGAAGTTGTGCCCTCTTGTCCTTGACCCCCTATTTTGGGAAATAACTTTGCCACATCCACTCTGTTCAGGCCTTTCAACGTTCGAAATGCTTCGATTATATTTTGGAAGGACTAACCAGACAGCTGAGGACAGCATTAATGGTTGGTTATCTGAGTATGGAGGAACAGAGGGACCTTGGGGTTCAAATCCATACATCTCTCAAGGTCACCGCAGAGGTTGATGGGATGGTGAAGAAGGCCTTTGGGACTCTGGGGTTCATTAGTCGGGGGACTGTGTTCAGGGATCGAGAGGTCACGTTGCAGCTCAACAAATCTCTAGTGAGACGACACTTGGAATATTGTGTTCAGATCTGGTCACCTCATTACAGGAAGGATGTGGAAGTTCTGGAGAGGGGGCAGAGGAGATTCACCAGGATGTTGCCAGAATTGGATAATAAGTCTCATGAGGCAAGGTTAGCAGAGCTAGGACTTTTCTCTCTGGAGTGAAGAAGGATGAGAGGAGACTTAATAGAGGTTGACAGGATACTGAGAGGCAGAGATAAGGACAAAGTGAAGGCAGGGATGTTTAGGGGAGACATCAGGGGTATGTTTTTTACACAGAGATTTGTGGGGGCCTGGAATGCCTTGCTGGGGTGTGGTGGTGGAGGCTGGAACAATGGGGGAGTTTAAGAGACTCTGAGACAGACCCGTAGATGGAAGAAAAATAGAGGGTTATGGGGTAGGGAGGGTTTGGTGCTTTTTTTAGAAAGGAATATATGGTTTAGTACAACATCGAGAGATGACGGGCCTGTACTGGGCTGGAGTGTTCTATATTCTATGTTCTATTCCACTCTCACTCTTCTGACTTCCAAGGAGACCAGTCCAAGAGCCTTCAAACATTCTTCATACACTGGCCTGTTCATTCCAAGTTAATTCTGGTGAATCTTCTCTAAACCCTCTCCAACACCAGCACAATAAGCAGTCCAAAACCTTATCCCTTTCCCAAATGGGGCCATGAAAGGGCCTTATGAAGCCTCAACATCACATTCCCAACAGCCTTTCCCCTCGAGGAATGGGAGGGATATTTTCACAGTACTGAAGTAATATTTTGGAGATATGCAGATTGCAGAGATTCAAAAGCAAAGACAGGAATTAAGCCTTTCTAATAAAATGCTGATCAAGGTTTCACTTTCGACTAGAGGAAACCATGAAAAGGACAAATAAAATAAAATTGACAAGGGCAAATGGTAGATTTGTTGGTGATGGTCACGTGAAGTGTGAGGAAATCCAGTCCGTTCCACGTGACTCCAGATACAAATCCAGTCTGTTCCACGTAACTCCAGGTATAGATCGAGTCTGTTCCACATGACTCCTGGTACAGATCAAGTCTGTTCCACGTGAGTCCTGGTACAGATCCAGTCTGTTTCATGTGACTCCAGGTACAGATCCAGTCTGTTCAATGTGACTCCAGGTACAGATCCATTCTGTTCCATCTGACTCCTGGTACAGATTCAGTCTGTTGCATGTGACTCCTGATACAGATCCACTCTGTTCCATATGACTCCTGGTACAGATCCAGTCTGTTCGATGTGACTCCAGGTACAGATCCAGTCTGTTCCCCATGACTACTGGTACAGATCTAGTCTGATCTATGTGACTCCTGGTACAGATTCAGGCTGTCCCACGTGACTCCCGGTACAGATCCAGTCTGTTCCATATAACTCCTGGAACTGATCCATTCTGTTCCACATGACTCCAGGTTCAGATCCAGTCTGTTCCACGAGACTCCAGGTACAGATCCAGTCTGTTCCACGTGACTGCTGGTACAGATTCAGTCTGTTCCACGTGACTCCCGGTACAGATCAAGTCTGTTCTATGTAACTCCTGGTACA
The DNA here is from genome assembly GCF_036971445.1 of Narcine bancroftii. Lineage (NCBI taxonomy): Eukaryota > Metazoa > Chordata > Chondrichthyes > Torpediniformes > Narcinidae > Narcine > Narcine bancroftii. The sequence goes on along the minus strand of NC_091470.1, from coordinate 178,042,834 downwards.
GATCCAGTCTGTTGCATCAGATTCCTGGTACAGATCTAGTCTGTTCCATCTGACTCCTGGTACAGATCCAGTTAGTTCCATCTGATTCCTGGTACAGATCCAGTCTGTTCCACGTGACTCCTGGTACAGATCCAGTCTGTTCCACGTGACATCTGGTACAGATTCAGTCTGTTCTTTGTGACTCCAGTTACAGATTCAGTCTGTTCCACGTGACTCCAGGTACAGATCCAGTCTGTCCAATGTAACTCCAGGTACAGATCCAGTCCGTTTTATAAGACTCCTGGTACGGATCCAGCCTGTTCCATGTGACTCCTGGTGCAGATCCAGTCTGAACTATATATCTGAACTATATGAATCCTGGTACAGATTCAGTCTGTTCCACGTGACGTCTGGTACAGATTCAGTCTGTTCTATGTGACTCCAGGTACAGATTCAGTCTGTTCCACGTGACTCCAGGTACAGATCCAGTCTGTTCCACGTGACTGCTGGTACAGATTCAGTCTGTTCTTTGTGACTCCAGTTACAGATTCAGTCTGTTCCACGTGACTCCTGGTACAGATCCAGTCTGTTCCACGTGACTCCTGGTACAGATCCAGTCTGTTCCACGTGACTCCTGGTCCAGATCCAATCTGAATTATATGATTCCTGGTACAGATCCAGTAAGTTCCACTGACTCCTTGTACAGATCTTGTCTGTTCCAGCTGACACATGGAACAGAACCAGTCTGTTCCATCTGACTCCTGGCACAGATCCATCCTGTTCCATGTAACTCCAGGTGCAGATCCAGTCTGTTCCATCTGACTCCAGATTCAGATCCAGTCTGTTCCACGTGACTTCTTGTACAGATCCAGTCTGTTCCATCTGATTGCTGGTACAGATCCAGTCTGTTCCATCTGACTCCTGGTCCAGATCCAGTCTGTTGCATGTGACTCCTGGTACAGATCCACTCTGTTCCATATGACTCCTGGTACAGATCCAGTCTGTCGATGTGACTCCAGGACAGATACAGTCTGTTCCATGTGACTCCTGGTACAGATCCAGTCTGTTCCACGTGACTCCTGGTACTGATCTAGTCTGTACCATCTGACTCCTTGTACAGATCCAGTGTGTTCCATGTGATTTTGGTACAGATACATGTGACTCCTAGTACAGATCCAGCCTGTTCGATGTGACTACAGGCACAGATGCAGTCTGTTCCACATGACACCAGGTACAGATTCAGTCTGTTCCACGTGACTCCTGGTACAGATTCAGTCTGTTTTATGTGACACCAGGTACAGATTCAGACTGTTCCACGTGGCTACATGTACAGATCCAGTCTGTTACATCTGACTTCTGGTACAGATCTAGTCTGTTCCATCTGATTCCTGCTACAGATCCAGTCTGTTCCATATGACTCCTGGTACAGATCCAGTCTGTTCCATCTGACTCCTAGTACAGATCCAGTCTGTTCCATCTGACTCCGGGTACAGATCTAGTCTGTTCCATGTGACTCCTGGTCCAGATCCATCCTGTTCCATGTGACTCCTGGTCCAGATCCCGTCTGAACTATATGATTCCTGGTACAGATCCAGTAAGTCTCACTGACTCCTGGTACAGATCCTGTCTGTTCCAGCTGACACTCGGAACAGCACCAGTCTGTTCCATCTGACTCCTGGCACAGATCCAGTCTGTTCCACGTGACTTATTGTACAGATCCAGTCTGTTCTATATGACTCCTGATACAGATCCAGTCTGTGCCATCTGACTCCTGGCACAGATCCAGTCTGTTCTATGTGACTCCTGTTACAGATCCGGTCTGTTCCATGTAACTCGAGGTGCAGATCCAGTCTGTTTCATCTGACTCCAGATTCAGATCCAGTCTGTTCCACGTGATTTCTTGTACAGATCCAGTCTGTTGTATATGACTCCTGATACAGATCCAGTCTGTTCCATGTGACTCCAGGCACAGATCCAGTCTGTTCCATGTGACTCCTGGCACAGATCCAGTCTGTTCCATCTGACTCCTGGCACAGATCCAGTCTGTTCCATCTGACTCCTGGTACAGATCCAGTCTGTTCCACGTGACTTCTGGTACAGATCCAGTCTGTTCCATATGACTCCTGGTGCAGATCCATTCTGTTCCATCTGATTCCTGGTACAGATCCAGTCTGTTCCATGTGACTCCTGGTACAGATCCAGTCTGTTCTATATGACTCATGGTACAGTTCCAGTAAATTCCATCTGAATCCTGGTACAGAATCAGTCTGTTGCATGTTACTCCGGGTACAGATCCAGTCTGTTCCCTGTGACTCCTGGTACAGATCTTGTCTGTTCTATGTGGCTCTTGGTACAGACACAGTCTGTTCCATTTGATTCCTGGTACAGATCCAGTCTGTTGCACGTGACTCCAGGTACAGATCCAGTCTGTTCCACGTAACTCCTGGTACATATCCAGTCTGTTCCATGTGACTCCTGGTACAGATTGTGTCTGTTCCATGTGACTCCTGGTACAGATCCAGTCTGTTCCACGTGACTTCTGGTACAGATCCAGTCTGTTCCATATGACTCCTGGTGCAGATCCATTCTGTTCCATCTGATTCCTGGTACAGATCCAGTCTGTTCCATGTGACTCCTGGTACAGATCCAGTCTGTTCTATATGACTCATGGTACAGTTCCAGTAAATTCCATCTGAATCCTGTTACAGAATCGGTCTGTTGCATGTTACTCCGGGTACAGATCCAGTCTGTTCCCTGTGACTCCTGGTACAGACCTTGTCTGTTCTATGTGGCTCTTGGTACAGACACAGTCTGTTCCATTTGATTCCTGGTACAGACCTTGTCTGTTCTATGTGGTTCTTGGTACAGACACAGTCTGTTCCATTTGATTCCTGGTACAGATCCAGTCTGTTGCACGTGACTCCTGGTACATATCCAGTCTGTTCCATGTCACTCCTGGTACAGATTGTGTCTGTTCCATGTGACTCCTGGTACAGATCTAGTCTGTTCTAGGTGGCTCCTGGTACAGATCCAGTCTGTTCTATGTGTCTCCTGGTACAGATCCAGTCTGTTCCATGTGACTCCTGGAAAAGATCCAGTCTGTTCCACGTGACTCTTGGTACAGATCCAGTCTGTTCCACATGACTCCTGGTGCAGATCCGGTCTGTTCTATGTGACTCCAGGTACAGATTCAGTCTGTTCCACGTGACTCCAGGTACAGATCCAGTCTGTTCTATGTGACTCCTGGTATAGATCCAATCTGATCCAAGTGACTCCAGGTACAAATTCAGTCTGTTCCACGTGACTCCTGGTACAGATCCAGTCTGTTCTATGTGACTCCTGGTACAGATCCAATCTGTTTTATTTGACTCTTGGTACAGATCCAGTTTCTTCCATCTGATTCCTGGTACAGATCCAGTCTGTTCTATTTGACTCCTGATACAGATCCAGTCTGTTCCATCTGACTCCTGGTACAGATACAGTCTATTCTATATGACTCCTGCTACAGATCTCGTTTGTTCTATGTGACTCCTGGTACAGATCCAGTCTGTCCCATTTGATTCCTGTTACAGGTCCAGTCTGTACCATCTAACTCCTGGTATAGATCGAGTCTGTTCCATCTAAATCCTGGTACAGATCCAGTCTGTTCCATATGACTCCTGGTCCAGATCCAGTCTGTTCCATCTGACTCCTGGTACCGATCCAGTCTGTTCCATTTGACTCCTGGTCCAGATCCAGTCTGTTGAACGTGACACCTGGTACAGATCCAGTCCGTTCCACCTGACTCCTGATATAGATCAAGCCTGTTCCATCTAAATCCTGGTACAGATCCAGTCTGTTCCATGTAACTCCTGGTACAGATCCAGTCTGTTCCATATGACTCCTGGTCCAGATCCAGTCTGTTCCATCTGACTCCTGGTACAGATCCAGTCTGTTCCATTTGACTCCTGGTCCAGATCCAGTCTGTTGAACATGACACCTGGTACAGATCCAGTCCGTTCCACCTGACTCCTGATGCAGATCTACTCTGTTTCCTTAACTCCTGGTGCAGATCCATTCTGTTCCATCTGACTCCTGGTGCCTGCCCTGTAGACCTTCCCCTTTGCTGTCTGAAGAGAGTTCTGCGGGACTCTCTCTCCCTGCTCCCCCTCTGCTCTCGAGCAGTGCGACCATGTACTCACCCAGTCTTGCGTCCACAGCCATGGTGCCTTTCTCTCTACTTGTCTCTGTCGCCTCTTTGAAAAACGTGGCTTTCCCTCGGCCACCCTCACCTCAGCCATTGACCACATCCCTACACTTCCCGCACATATGTCCCCAGACACAACAAACAGATGATTCCCCTTGTCCTCTCGCAACTCTTCCATATTCAAATATTATCCTCTGGAATTTCCGGCACTTACCACAGGATCCCACCACCACCAGATGCATCCTCCCCTCTCCACCTCCCATAGGGACTCTCCCTCTGTGACTCCCTCGCCCACTCACCCCTACCCACCAATCGCCCTCTTGGCACCTTCCCCTGTGACCACGCGAAGTGCCACTCTTGCGCCCACATCTCCTGCCCCACCACCGTTCGGGGCCCAACACAGCCCATCCAAGTGAGGCAACACTGCTCTTCTGAGTCCGCGGGAGTCGTCTACTGCATCTTGTGGTCCTATTGTGACCCCCTCTCCATCGGAGGGACTGGGAGATCGCTTCACTGAGCTCATTCGCTCTGTCCGCATCAATGACGGGGATCTCCCAGTGACTGACCACTTAACTTCCGCGCCCCTACTCCCGTGCCGACATGTCTGTCCATGGCCTCGTGTTTCGGCAAACCAAGAACACCCGTAAATTGATGGGGCAACACCTCATTTTCCGGCTGGGCTTCCCCAACCGGGACAGCATTAATGTTAACTTCTCTGCCTTCTGCCAGTCCACTCCCCGTTCCCCCTCCCTTCCCCATCCCTCTGTCTCCCTCCAGCTCTTCACCCACTTTCCCTGTCCATTCACAGTGCTGTCCTCCCTCTCCCTGTTTGCTGCTGTGCCCTCCCTCCCTCATCGACCCGTGACCTCTTCCCTGTGCTTCTGTGCTCCTCCCCCCCGCCTCTTGACCCACCATTTTGTTTGCTCGTCCCTTGATGAAGGCCTTAAGCCAGAAACGTGGGTTCTGTGTCTTTATCTTTGCTCTATAAAGTTCACTATTTGACATGTTGGGTTTCTCCAGCGACGCGGTGTGACCTTTTCTGTCGAGCCTGTCACTGTTTCCTCCCCGGACGTACACCCAGCCATTTGGACTGCTCCTTGTGTTGGACAGTGCTACATTTTCACCACTTTGGGTGAAATGTGTCCTACATTTCTTGGTGGAAATGATCTATGAGTTCTGATGTCTCTGATAATGATAGTTTACTTAACAAGATATTCCTATTTCCGTTCACTGCACATCATCGGATGCAGTGATTCACCACAACGGCGAAGCTGACGTTTGTAGTCTGAGGATTGCAGATGGATCATTGAAAGGACACATAGGATTTAAAGAGGCAAAGTTTGAAATTTTAGACCTATAGCATGAAAACAGGCCCTTCTGGCCCAAAAGACCATGCTGCCCAATTACACCCAATTAACCTACATTCCTGGAACATTTTTAACAGTGGGATAAAACCGTAGCGCCCAGGTAAAACCCACACAGAGCTGAGGAGAACGTGCAAATTCATAACAGACAGCGCGGGATTCGAACCCAAATCACGAGCACAGTAACAGTATTGTACTGACGGCGATGGTAATTCTGCCACCAAGTTATATGCATGAAGAGAACATAAAAATACCAGAAGAATTTTAATGGAGAGTTTGGAAGGAAATTAGTTAGATCATGGTAACAGGATTTTCCAACATGAGACTGTACCACCCAACAACAACCATGTGACCATTCACCTGCCAACGGTGGATGACATTGGACAGAGGAGGGGACACACTCATCAAAGAGAGAAGGTACAAACACACCACAGAAAGTGGTAGATTCAAACCAATGACGCAAATGAGGTGAATAACATTGCAGTAATCACCATGTTGAACCGTGCTTCCCCAACGCTGAACTGTTCATCCCTACACTGACCTGACCTCCCATACACTGAACCGAGACTTCCTACAATGAACCGTGTCTCCCTACACTGAACCGTTTCTCCCTACACTGAACAGACCATTCCGACTCTGTACCGTGTCACCCTACTCTGAACCGGGTCTCCCTACACTGAACCGTGTCTCCCTACAATGAACAGTGTGTCCCTATACTGAACTGTATCTCCCTACAATGAACCGTGTCCCTAAACTGAATCTTATGTCCCTACAATGAACCGTGTGTCCCTGCACTGAACCGAGTCTCCCTACACTGAACCGTGTCTCCCTGAACTGAACTGAGACTCACTATATTGAACCATGTCTCCCTACACTGAACTGTGTCTCCCTACAAAACATAGACCCTCCCGATACTGATCCATTACCCTGAACCGTGTCTCCCTACACTGAACAGACCCTCCAGACTCTGTAGCGTGTCTCCCAACACTGAACCAAGTTTCCTGACACTGAACGGAGTTTCCCTAAGCTGAACTGAGTCTCCCTATATTGAACCAGGTCTCCCTACACAGAACTGTGTCTCCCAAACCGAACCGAGGCTCCGTACACAGAACCGTGTCTCCCTACACTGAACCCGGTCTCCCAACACTGAACCGACCCTCCCTACACAGAAGTGTGTCTCCCTATACTGAACCGACCCTCACAACACTGAACTGAGTCTCCCTACACTAAACAGACCTTCCCTATACTAATCCATCTCCTTGCACTGAACTGAGTCTCCCTCCAGTGAACCGTGTCTCCCTACAGTGAATCGTCTCCCTACACTGAACTGAGTCTCCCTATATTGAACAGAGTCTCCAAAAACTGAACCGAGTCTCCGTAAACTGCACCATCTCCCTACAATGAACCGTGCCTACCTACACTGAACCGTGTCTCCCTACACTGAATCTTGTCTCCCTACACGAAGTGAAACCTCCCAACATTGATCCGTGTCTCTCTACACTGAACCAATTATCCCTACACTGAACCAGGTCTCCCTATATTGAACAGAGTTTCCGTAAATTGAACTGAGTCTCTGTAAACTGCACCGTGTCTCCCTAAACTGAACCGTGCCTACCTACACTGAATCTTGTCTACCTACACTGAATCTTGTATCCCGACACGAAGCTAAACCTCCCAACATTGATCCGTGTCTCTCTACACTGAACTGATTATCCCTACACTAAATCGAGTCTCCCAACACTGAACAGTCTCGGTAAACTGAACCGAGTCTCCGTAAACTGCACCGTGTCTCCCTACACTGAACCGAGTCACCCTACACTGTACCGAGTCTCCCTACACTGAACCGTTCTCCTTACACTGAACCGAGTCTTCCTATACTGAACCGCGTCTCCCCACATTGATCTGTGTTTCCCTACACTGAACCAAATCTCCTTAAAAAGAACCGTGTGTCCCTACATTAAACCGTATCTCCCAACAATGAACCGTGTGTCTCTACTCTGAATCGAGTCTCCCTACACTGAACAGAGTCTCGGTAAACAGAACCAACCTTCCCTACACTGAACCGTGTTTCCCTACACTGAACAACGTCTCCCTACAGTGAACTGTCTCGCAACACTGAACCGAGACTACCAACACTGATCCGTGTCTCCTTACACTGAACGGACTTTCCCAACACTGAACTGACCTTCCGTGCATTGAACCAAGTCTCCCTACACTGAACCGTGTCTCCCTACTCTGATCCAAGTCTCCCGACACTGAACCGTATCTCCCTACACTGAACATACCCTCCAGACTATGTTACGTGTCTCCCTACACTGAAGCGGGTTTCGCTACACTGAACCGTCTCTCCCTACACTGTACCGTTTCTCCCTACACTGAACCGGGTCTCCCTACACTGAACGGTATGTCCCTACACTGAACCGGGTCTCCCGACACTTAACAGTGTCTCCTTACACTGAAACGGATCTCCCTTCACTGTATCGTTTCTCCCTACACTGAACCGTGTGTCCCTGCACTGAACCGGGTCTCCCGACACTTAACAGTGTTTCCCTACCCTGTACCGACCCTTTGGACACTGAACAGTGTCACTGTACACTGAACTGACCCTCCCGTCACTGATCCGTGTCTCCCTACACTGAACCGAGTCTCCCTACATTGAATCGAGTCTCCCTTCACTGAACCGAACCTCCCGACACTGTACCATGTCTGACTACACAGAACCATGTCTCCCTACACTGAACCTTGTTTCCCTACCCTGTACCGACCCTCCATACATTGAACAGTGTCACCCCACACTGAATTGAACCTCCAGACACTGATCTATGTTTCCCAACACTGAACTGGGTATCCCTACACTGTACCGTGTCTCCCAACACTGAACCGTGCCTCCCTACACTGAACCATGTTTCCCAACACTGAACCGTGTCTCCCAACACTGATCCGAGACTACCAACACTGAACCGTGTCTCCCTGCACTGAACCGAGTCTCCCAACACTGATCCGTGTCTCCTGACACTGAACGGACTTTCCCTACACTAAACAGACACTCCCTAAACTAAATCGTGTCTCCCTACACTGAACCGACCCTCCCTACAATGAACCGTATCTCCTTACGCTGAATCGAGTCTCCCTACACTGAATCGACGCTCTCTAAACTGAACCGACCCTCCCTATGATAAACCGACTCTCCGTACACTGATTCGTCTCCCAAAACTGAACCGAGTCTCCCTTCAATGAACTCAGTCTCCCTACACTTAACTGAGTCTCCCTACACCGAACCAAAACTCTGTACACAGAACACACCCTCCCTACAATGAATCCCAACACTGAATGGACCCTCCCAACTCTGAACCAAGTCTCTCTGCACTGAACCGACCCTCCCTGTACAGATACATCGCCACACACTGAATCGTGTCACCCTACACTGAATGGAAGATCCCAACACTGAACTGTCTCCCTACACTGAACCGACCCTCCCTACAATGAACCGTATCTCCCAACATTGAACTGACGCTCCCTACACTGAACCTACCCTCCCTACAATAAATTGACTCTCCGTACACTGATCCGTCTCCAAAACTGAACCGAGTCTCCCTTCAATGAACCAAGTCTCCCTACACGGAACTGTGTCTCCTTACACTTAACTGAGTCTCCCTACACTGAACCGAGTCTCCCAATATTGAACAGAGTTTCTGTAAACTGAACTGACTCTCCGTAAACTGCACCGTGTCCCCCTACACTGAAACGTGCCTACCTGCACTGAATCGTGTCTCCCTACACTGAATCTTGTCTCCCTACACGAAGCTAAACCTCCCAACATTGATCCGTGTCTCCATACACGGAACCGATTATCCCTACACTAAATCGAGTCTCCCAACACTGAACAGAGTTTCAGTAAACTGAACCGAGTCTCCGTAAACTGCACCGTGTCTCCCTATACTGAAACGTGTCTCCCTACACTAAATCGAGTCTCCCAACACTGAACAGTGTCTCAGTAAACTGAAACGAGTCTCCGTAAACTGCACCGTGTCTCCCTATACTGAACTGTGTCTCCCTATACTGAAACGAGTCACCCTACACTGAACCGGGTCTCCCTACACTGAACCGTTCTCCCTACGTTGAACCAAGTCTTCCGATACTGAATCTCGTCTCCCTACATTGAACTGTGTCTCCCTACACTGAACCAAGTCTCCCTACACTGAACATACCCTCAAGACTATGTTACGTATCTCCCTACACTGAAGCAGGTTTCGCGACAATGAACCGTCTCTCCCTACACTGAACATATCCTCCAGACGATGTTACGTGTCTCCCTACACTGAAGCAGGTTTCGCGACACTGAACCGTCTCTCCCTACACTGTACCGTTTCTCCCTGCACTGAACCGGGTCTCCCTACACTGTACCGACCCTTCGGACACTGAACAATGTCACCCTACACTGAACTGACCCTCCCGACACTGATCTGTGTCTCCCTACCCTGAACTGAGTCTCTCTACACTGAATCGTGTCTCCCTCCACTGAACCGTGTCTCCCCACACTGAACATAACCTCCAGACTACCTTACGTGTCGCCCTACACTGAAGCGGATTTCGCTACACTGAACCGTCTCTCCCTACACTGAATAGAGTCTCCCTACAATGAACCATGTCTCCCTACACTGTACCGTTTCTCCCTACACTGAACCATGTGTCCCTACACTGAACCGAGTCTCCCGACACTTAACAGTGTCTCCCTACACTGAACCGTGTCTCCCTACACAGAACTGTGCCTCCCGACACTTAACAGTGTCTCCCTACAGTGAACCTTGTCTCGCTACACTGTACCGACCCTTCGGACACTGAACAATGTCACCCTACACTGAACTGACCCTCCCGACACTGTACCATGTCTCACTACACAGAACAGAGTCTCCCTACACTGAACCATGTCTCCCTACACTGTACCGTTTTTCCGTACACTGAACCGGGTCTCCCTACACTGAACCGTGTGTCCCTACACTGAACCGGGTCTCCCGACACTTAACAGTGTCTCCCTACACTGAACCGTGTCTCCCTATACTGAACCGAGTCACCCTACACTGAACCGAGTCTTCCTATACTGAACTGCGTCTCCCTACACTGAACCGTGTCTCCCTACACTGAACCGAGTCACCCCACACTGAACCGAGTCACCCCACACTGAACCGAGTCTCCATACACTGAACCGGCTCTCCCTACACTGAACCGTTCTCCCTACACTGAACCGAGTATTCCTAAACTGAACCGCATCTCCCGACACTGAACTGTGTCTCCCTACACTGAACCAAGTCTCCTTACAAAAAGCCATGTGTCCCTACATTGAACCGTATCTCCAAACAATGAACCGTGCGTCCCTACCCTGAATCGAGTATCGCTACACTGAACCTTGTCTCCCTACCCTGTACCGACCCTTCGGACACTGAACAATGTCACCCTACACTGAACTGACCCTCCAGACACTGATCTGTGTCTCCCTACCCTGAACTGAGTCTCCCTACAGTAAACTGTGTCTTGCAACACTGAACCGAGAATACCAACACTGATCCGTGTCTCTTACACTGAACGGAATTTCCCAACACTGAACTGACCTTCCGTGCATTGAACCGAGTCTCCCTACACTGAATCGTGTCTCCTTACCCTGAACTGAGTCTCTCTACACTGAATCGTGTCTCCCTCCACTGAACTTACCCTCACTACACAGAACCGTGTCTCCCTACACTGAACCGTGTCTCCCTACACTGAACATAACCTCCAGACGATGTTACGTGTCTCCCTAAACTGAAGCAGGTTTCGCGACACTGAACCGTCTCTCCCTACACTGAACATATCCTCCAGACGATGTTACGTGTCTCCCTACACTGAAGCAGGTTTCGCGACACTGAACCGTCTCTCCCTACACTGTACCATTTCTCCCTGCACTGAACCGGGTCTCCCGACACTGTACCGACCCTTCGGACACTGAACAATATCACCCTACACTGAACTGACCCTCCCGACACTGATCTGTGTCTCCCTACCCTGAACTGAGTCTCTCTACACTGAATCGTGTCTCCCTCCACTGAACTGACCATCACTACACAGAACCGTGTCTCCCTACACTGAACCGTGTCTCCCCACACTGAACATAACCTCCAGACTATCTTACGTGTCGCCCTACACTGAAGCGGATTTCGCTACACTGAACCGTCTCTCCCTACACTGAATAGAGTCTCCCTACAATGAACCATTTCTCCCTACACTGTACCGTTTCTCCCTACACTGAACCGTGTGTCCCTACACTGAACCGAGTCTCCCGACACTTAACAGTGTCTCCCTACACTGAACCGTGTCTCCCTACACAGAACCGTGCCTCCCGACACTTAACAGTGTCTCCCTACAGTGAACCTTGTCTCGCTACACTGTACGGACCCTTCGGACACTGAACAATGTCACCCTACACTGAACTGACCCTCCCGACACTGTACCATGTCTCACTACAAAGAACCGAGTCTCCCTACACTGAACCATGTCTCCCTACATTGAAACGTTTTTCCGTACACTGAACCGGGTCTCCCTACACGGAACCGTGTGTCCCAAGACTGAACCTTGTCTCCCAACACTGAACCTTGTCTCCCAACCCTGTACCGACCCTTCGGACACTGAACAATGTCACCCTACATTGAACTGACCCTCCCAACACTGATCTGTGTCTCCCTACACTGAACCGAGTCTCCCTACAGTGAACTGTGTATCGCAACACTGAACCAAGTCTCCCTACACTGAACCGTGTCTCCCGACACTGAACGGACTATCAAAACGGTGAACTGACCTTCCGTGCATTGAACCGAGACTCCCTACACTGAACCAAGTCTCCCTACACTGAAGCGTGTCTCCCTACACTGAACATACCCTCCAATGTGTCTCCCTACACTGAAGCGGGTTTCGCTACACGGAACCGTCTCTCCCTACACTGAATTGAGTCTCCCTACAATGAACCATGTCTCCCTACACTGTACCGTTTCTCCCTACACTGAACCGTGTGTCCCTACACTGAACAGGGACTCCCGACACTTAACAGTGTCTCCCTACACTGAACCAGGTCTCCCTTCACTGTATCGTTTCTCCCTACACTGAACTGGGTCTCCCTACACTGAACCATGTCTCCCAACACTGAACATTGTCTCCCTACACTGTACCGACCCTTCGGACACTGAACAATGTCACCCTACACTGAACTGACCCACCCGACACTGATCTGTGTCTCCCTAACCTGAACCGAGTCTCCCTACACTGAATCGTGTCTCCCTCCACTGAACCTACCCTCCCGACACTGTACCATGTCTCACTACACAGAATCGTGCCTCCCTTCACTGAACCGTGTCTCCCTACACTGAACCAAGTCTCCATACACTGGACCGTGTCTCCCTACACTGAACATACCCTCCAGACTATGTTACGTGTCTCCCTACACTGAAGTGGGTTTCGCTACACTGAACCGTCTCTCCCTACACTGAATAGAGTCTCCCTTACAATGAACCATGTCTCCCTACACTGTACCGTTTCTCCCTACACTGAACCAGGTCTCCCTTCACTGTATCGTTTCTCCCTACACTGAACTGGGTCTCCCTACACTGAACCATGTCTCACAACACTGAACATTGTCTCCCTACACTGTACCGACCCTTCGGACACTGAACAATGTCACCCTACACTGAACTGACCCACACGACACTGATCTGTGTCTCCCTAACCTGAACCGAGTCTCCTTACACTGAATCGTGTCTCCGTCCACTGAACCGACCCTCCCAACACTGTACCATGTCTCACTACACAGAACCGTGTCTCCCTACACTGAACCGTGTCTCCCTACACTGAACCAAGTCTCCATTCACTGAACCGTGTCTCCCTACACTGAACATACCCTCCAGACTATGTTACGTGTCTCCCTACACTGAAGTGGGTTTCGCTACACTGAACCGTCTCTCCCTACACTGAATAGAGTCTCCCTTACAATGAACCGTGTCTCCCTACACTGTACCGTTTCTCCCTACACTGAACCGGGTCTCCCGACACTTAACAGTGTCTACCTACAGTGAACAGGGTCTCCCGACACTTAACAGTGTCTCCCTACACTGAATCGTGTGTCCCAACACTGAACTGTGTCTCCCAACACTTAACAGTGTCTCCTTACACTGAACCGGGTCTCCCTTCACTGTACCATTTCTCCCTACACTGAACCGGGTCTCCCTACACTGAACCAACCCTCCCTGTACTGTTCCATTGCTTTACACCGAACCGTGTCTGCCTACACAGATCTTTGTTCCCTTCACTGAACCAAGTCTCCAAACAGTGAACCGTGTCTCCCTACACTGAACCGAGCCTCCCTATATTGAACAGAGTCTCCAAAAACTGAATCGAGTCTCCGTAAACTGGACCATGTCTCCCTACACTGAACCGTGTCTCCCTACACTGAACCGACCCTCCAACACGGTACCGTTTCTCCCTACACTGAACCGTGTCTCCCTACACTGAACCGGGTCTCCCGACAATTAACAGTGTCTACCAACACTGAACAGAATCTCCCTACACTTAATTGTGTCTCCCTACACTGCACCGACCCTCCCGACACTGTACAATGTCTCACTACACTGAACCGTGTCTCCCTACAAAGAACTGTGTCACCCTACACTGAACAGAAACTCCCTACACCGAACCAAGTCTCGCTACACTGAACTGTGTCTCCCACCACTGAAACTAACACTCCCAAAACTACTCCGTGTCACCCTACACTGAACCGTTTCTCCCTACACTGAAACTAACACTCCCAAAACTACTCCGTGTCACCCTACACTGAACCGTTTCTCCCTACACTGAACTTACCCTCCCTGCATGTACCGTATCTCCCTACACTGAACCGGGTCTCCCTACACTGAACCGACCCTTCCCACACTGTACCGTTTCTCCCTGCACTGATCCATCGCCCGACACTGATCCGTTTCTGCCGACACAGATCCTTGTTCTCTTCACTGCACCAAGTCTCACTACAGTGAACCGTGTCTCCCTACACTGAACCGAGTCTCCTTACACTGAACCGTGTCTACCTACACTTAACGGACCCTCCCAATTCTGAACCGAGTCTCTCTGCACTGAACCGATGCTCCCTGTACTGATCCATCGCCCTACACTGATCCGTTTCTGCCGACAGAGATCCTTGTTCTCTTCACTGCACAAAGTCTCACTACAGTGAACCGTGTCTCCCAACCCTGAACCGATTCTCCCTATATTGAACAGAGTTTCCGTAAACTGAACTGAGTCTCCGTAAACTGCACCGTGTCTCCCTACACTGAACCGTGCCTAGCTACACTGAATCGTGTCTCCCTACACGAAGCGAAACCTCCCAACATTAAACCGTGTGTCTCTACACTGAACCGATTATCCCTATACTAAATCGAATCTCCTAACACTGAACAGAGTCTCGGTAAACAGAACCAACCCTCCCTACACTGAACCGGGTCTCCCTTCACACTACTGTTTCTTCTTATACTGAACCGGTTCTCCCTACACTGAACCATGTCTCCCAAGACTGAACCTTGTCTCCCAACACTGAACCTTGTCTCCCAACCCTGTACCGACCCTTCGGACACTGAACAATGTCACCCTACATTGAACTGACCCTCCCGACACTGATCTGTGTCTCCCTACACTGAACCGAGTCTCCCTACAGTGAACTGTGTATCGCAACACTGAACCAAGTCTCCCTACACTGAACCGTGTCTCCCGACACTGAACGGACTTTCAAAACGGTGAACTGACCTTCCGTGCATTGAACCGAGACTCCCTACACTGAACCGTGTCTCCTTACACTGAACCAAGTCTCCCTACACTGAACCGTGTCTCCCTACACTGAACATACCCTCCAATGTGTCTCCCTACACTGAAGCGGGTTTTGCTACACGGAACCGTCTCTCCCTACACTGAATAGAGTCTCCCTACAATGAACCATGTCTCCCTACACTGTACCGTTTCTCCCTACACTGAACAGGGACTCCCGACACTTAACAGTGTCTCCCTACACTGAACCAGGTCTCCCTTCACTGTATCGTTTCTCCCTACACTGAACTGGGTCTCCCTACACTGAACCGAGTCTCCCTATATTGAACAGAGTTTCCGTAAACTGAACTGAGTCTCCGTAAACTGCACCGTGTCTCCCTACACTGAACCGTGCCTAGCTACACTGAATCGTGTCTCCCTACACGAAGCGAAACCTCCCAACATTGAACCGTGTGTCTCTACACTGAACCGATTATCCCTATACTAAATCGAGTCTCCTAACACTGAACAGAGTCTCGGTAAACAGAACCAACCCTCCCTACACTGAACCGGGTCTGCCTTCACACTACTGTTTCTTTTTATACTGAACCGGTTCTCCCTACACTGAACCATGTCTACCAAGACTGAACCTTGTCTCCCAACACTGAACCTTGTCTCCCAACCCTGTACCGACCCTTCGGACACTGAACAATGTCACCCTACATTGAACTGACCCTCCCGACACTGATCTGTGTCTCCCTACACTGAACCGAGTCTCCCTACAGTGAACTGTGTATCGCAACACTGAACCAAGTCTCCCTACACTGAACCGTGTCTCCCGACACTGAACGGACTTTCAAAACGGTGAACTGACCTTCCGTGCATTGAACCGAGACTCCCTACACTGAACCGTGTCTCCTTACACTGAACCAAGTCTCCCTACACTGAACCGTGTCTCCCTACACTGAACATACCCTCCAATGTGTCTCCCTACACTGAAGCGGGTTTCGCTACACGGAACCGTCTCTCCCTACACTGAATAGAGACTCCCTTACAATGAACCATGTCTCACTACACAGAATCGTGCCTCCCTTCACTGAACCGTGTCTCCCTACACTGAACCAAGTCTCCATACACTGAACCGTGTCTCCCTACACTGAACATACCCTCCAGACTATGTTACGTGTCTCCCAACACTGAAGTGGGTTTTGCTACACTGAACCGTCTCTCCCTACACTGAATAGAGTCTCCCTTACAATGAACCATGTCTCCCTACACTGTACCGTTTCTCCCTACACTGAACCGGGTCTCCCTTCAATGTATCGTTTCTCCCTACACTGAACTGGGTCTCCCTACACTGAACCATGTCTCCCAACACTGAACATTGTCTCCCTACACTGTACCGACCCTTCGGACACTGAACAATGTCACCCTACAATGAACTGACCCACACGACACTGATCTGTGTCTCCCTAACCTGAACCGAGTCTCCCTACACTGAATCGTGCCTCCGTCCATTGAACCGACCCTCCCGACACTGTACCATGTCTCACTACACAGAACCGTGTCTCCCTACACTGAACCGTGTCTCCCTACACTGAACCAAGTCTCCATTCACTGAACCGTGTCTCCCTACACTGAACATACCCTCCAGACTATGTTACGTGTCTCCCTACACTGAAGTGGGTTTCGCTACACTGAACCGTCTCTCCCTACACTGAATAGAGTCTCCCTTACAATGAACCGTGTCTCCCTACACTGTACCGTTTCTCCCTACACTGAACCGGGTCTCCCGACACTTAACAGTGTCTACCTACAGTGAACAGGGTCTCCCGACACTTAACAGTGTCTCCCTACACTGAATCGTGTGTCCCTACACTGAACTGTGTCTCCCAACACTTAACAGTGTCTCCTTACACTGAACCGGGTCTCCCTTCACTATACCATTTCTCCCTACACTGAACCGGGTCTCCCTACACTGAACCAACCCTCCCTGTACTGTTCCATTGCTTTACACCGAACCGTGTCTGCCTACACAGATCTTTGTTCCCTTCACTGAACCAAGTCTCCAAACAGTGAACCGTGTCTCCCTACACTGAACCGAGCCTCCCTATATTGAACAGAGTCTCCAAAAACTGAATCGAGTCTCCGTAAACTGGACCATGTCTCCCTACACTGAACCGTGTCTCCCTACACTGAACCGACCCTCCAACACGGTACCGTTTCTCCCTACACTGAACCGTGTCTCCCTACACTGAACCGGGTCTCCCTACACTGAACCGGGTCTCCCGACAATTAACAGTGTCTCCCAACACTGAACAGAATCTCCCTACACTTAATTGTGTCTCCCTACACTGAGCCGACCCTCCCGACACTGTACAATGTCTCACTACACTGAACCGTGTCTCCCTACAAAGAATTGTGACACCCTACACTGAACAGAAACTCCCTACACCGAACCAAGTCTCGCTACACTGAACTGTGTCACCCACCACTGAAACTAACACTCCCAAAACTACTCCGTGTCACCCTACACTGAACCGTTTCTCCCTACACTGAAACTAACACTCCCAAAACTACTCTGTGTCACCCTACACTGAACCGTTTCTCCCTACACTGAACTTACCCTCCCTGCATGTACCGTATCTCCCTACACTGAACCGGGTCTCCCTACACTGAACCGTGTGTCCCTACACTGAACCGGGTCCCCCGACACTTAACAGTGTCTCCCTAGACTTAACCGGGTCTCCCTACACTGAACCATGTCTCGTAACACTGAACCTTGTCTCCCTACCCTGTACCGACCCTTCGGACACTGAACAGTGTCACCATAAACTGAACTGACCCTCTCGACACTGATCTGTGTCTCCCTACACTGTACCGTATCTTCCTACACTGAACTGTGTCTCCTTACACTGAACCGTGTCTCCCTACACTTAACGGACCCTCCCAACTCTGAAACGATTCTCTCTGCACTGAACCGACGCTCCCTGTACTAATCCATCGCCGTACACTGATCCGTTTCTGCCTACACAGATCCTTGTTCTCTTCACTGTACCTAGTCTCACTACAGTGAACCGTGTCTCGCTACACTGAACCGAGTCTCCCTATATTAAACAGACTTTTCGTAAACTGAACTGAGTCTCTGTAAACAGCACCTTCTCCCTAAACTGAACCGTGCCTACCTACACTGAATCATGTCTCCCTACACAGACCTTGTCTCCCTACATGAAGCTAAACCTCCCAACATTGATCCGTGTCTCTCTACACTGAACCGATTATCCCTACACTAAATCGAGTCTCCCAACACTGAACTGTGTCTCCCTACACTGAACCAAGTCTCCTTACAAAAAGCCATGTGTCCCTACACTGAACCGTGTCTCCCTAACCTGTACCGACCCTTCGGACACTGAACAGTGTCACTGTACACTGAATTGACCCTCTCGACACTGATCTGTGTCTCCCTACAATGCACCGTGTACCCCTATACTGAATCTTGTCTCCCTACATGAAGGTAAACCTCCCAACATTGAACCGTGTCTCTCTACACTGAACCGATTATCCCTACACTAAATCAGGTCTCCCAACACTGAACAGAGTCTCGGTAAACTGAACCGAGTCTCCGTAAACTGCAACGTGTCTCCCAACACTGAACCGTGTCTCCCTATACTGAACCGAGTCACCCTACACTGAACCGAGTCTTCCTATACTGAACTGCGTCTCCCTACACTGAACCGTGTCTCCCTACACTGAACCGAGTCACCCCACACTGAACCGAGTCACCCCACACTGAACCGAGTCTCCATACACTGAACCGGCTCTCCCTACACTGAACCGTTCTCCCTACACTGAACCGAGTATTCCTAAACTGAACCGCATCTCCCGACACTGAACTGTGTCTCCCTACACTGAACCAAGTCTCCTTACAAAAAGCCATGTGTCCCTACATTGAACCGTATCTCCAAACAATGAACCGTGCGTCCCTACCCTGAATCGAGTATCGCTACACTGAACCTTGTCTCCCTACCCTGTACCGACCCTTCGGACACTGAACAATGTCACCCTACACTGAACTGACCCTCCAGACACTGATCTGTGTCTCCCTACCCTGAACTGAGTCTCCCTACAGTAAACTGTGTCTTGCAACACTGAACCGAGAATACCAACACTGATCCGTGTCTCTTACACTGAACGGAATTTCCCAACACTGAACTGACCTTCCGTGCATTGAACCGAGTCTCCCTACACTGAATCGTGTCTCCTTACCCTGAACTGAGTCTCTCTACACTGAATCGTGTCTCCCTCCACTGAACTTACCCTCACTACACAGAACCGTGTCTCCCTACACTGAACCGTGTCTCCCTACACTGAACATAACCTCCAGACGATGTTACGTGTCTCCCTAAACTGAAGCAGGTTTCGCGACACTGAACCGTCTCTCCCTACACTGAACATATCCTCCAGACGATGTTACGTGTCTCCCTACACTGAAGCAGGTTTCGCGACACTGAACCGTCTCTCCCTACACTGTACCATTTCTCCCTGCACTGAACCGGGTCTCCCGACACTGTACCGACCCTTCGGACACTGAACAATATCACCCTACACTGAACTGACCCTCCCGACACTGATCTGTGTCTCCCTACCCTGAACTGAGTCTCTCTACACTGAATCGTGTCTCCCTCCACTGAACTGACCATCACTACACAGAACCGTGTCTCCCTACACTGAACCGTGTCTCCCCACACTGAACATAACCTCCAGACTATCTTACGTGTCGCCCTACACTGAAGCGGATTTCGCTACACTGAACCGTCTCTCCCTACACTGAATAGAGTCTCCCTACAATGAACCATTTCTCCCTACACTGTACCGTTTCTCCCTACACTGAACCGTGTGTCCCTACACTGAACCGAGTCTCCCGACACTTAACAGTGTCTCCCTACACTGAACCGTGTCTCCCTACACAGAACCGTGCCTCCCGACACTTAACAGTGTCTCCCTACAGTGAACCTTGTCTCGCTACACTGTACGGACCCTTCGGACACTGAACAATGTCACCCTACACTGAACTGACCCTCCCGACACTGTACCATGTCTCACTACAAAGAACCGAGTCTCCCTACACTGAACCATGTCTCCCTACACTGAAACGTTTTTCCGTACACTGAACCGGGTCTCCCTACACGGAACCGTGTGTCCCAAGACTGAACCTTGTCTCCCAACACTGAACCTTGTCTCCCAACCCTGTACCGACCCTTCGGACACTGAACAATGTCACCCTACATTGAACTGACCCTCCCAACACTGATCTGTGTCTCCCTACACTGAACCGAGTCTCCCTACAGTGAACTGTGTATCGCAACACTGAACCAAGTCTCCCTACACTGAACCGTGTCTCCCGACACTGAACGGACTATCAAAACGGTGAACTGACCTTCCGTGCATTGAACCGAGACTCCCTACACTGAACCAAGTCTCCCTACACTGAAGCGTGTCTCCCTACACTGAACATACCCTCCAATGTGTCTCCCTACACTGAAGCGGGTTTCGCTACACGGAACCGTCTCTCCCTACACTGAATTGAGTCTCCCTACAATGAACCATGTCTCCCTACACTGTACCGTTTCTCCCTACACTGAACCGTGTGTCCCTACACTGAACAGGGACTCCCGACACTTAACAGTGTCTCCCTACACTGAACCAGGTCTCCCTTCACTGTATCGTTTCTCCCTACACTGAACTGGGTCTCCCTACACTGAACCATGTCTCCCAACACTGAACATTGTCTCCCTACACTGTACCGACCCTTCGGACACTGAACAATGTCACCCTACACTGAACTGACCCACCCGACACTGATCTGTGTCTCCCTAACCTGAACCGAGTCTCCCTACACTGAATCGTGTCTCCCTCCACTGAACCTACCCTCCCGACACTGTACCATGTCTCACTACACAGAATCGTGCCTCCCTTCACTGAACCGTGTCTCCCTACACTGAACCAAGTCTCCATACACTGGACCGTGTCTCCCTACACTGAACATACCCTCCAGACTATGTTACGTGTCTCCCTACACTGAAGTGGGTTTCGCTACACTGAACCGTCTCTCCCTACACTGAATAGAGTCTCCCTTACAATGAACCATGTCTCCCTACACTGTACCGTTTCTCCCTACACTGAACCAGGTCTCCCTTCACTGTATCGTTTCTCCCTACACTGAACTGGGTCTCCCTACACTGAACCATGTCTCACAACACTGAACATTGTCTCCCTACACTGTACCGACCCTTCGGACACTGAACAATGTCACCCTACACTGAACTGACCCACACGACACTGATCTGTGTCTCCCTAACCTGAACCGAGTCTCCTTACACTGAATCGTGTCTCCGTCCACTGAACCGACCCTCCCAACACTGTACCATGTCTCACTACACAGAACCGTGTCTCCCTACACTGAACCGTGTCTCCCTACACTGAACCAAGTCTCCATTCACTGAACCGTGTCTCCCTACACTGAACATACCCTCCAGACTATGTTACGTGTCTCCCTACACTGAAGTGGGTTTCGCTACACTGAACCGTCTCTCCCTACACTGAATAGAGTCTCCCTTACAATGAACCGTGTCTCCCTACACTGTACCGTTTCTCCCTGCACTGAACCGGGTCTCCCTACACTGTACCGACCCTTCGGACAATGAACAATATCACCCTACACTGAAGTGACCCTCACGACACTGATCTGTGTCTCCCTACCCTGAACTGAGTCTCTCTACACTGAATCGTGTCTCCCTCCACTGAACTGACCCTCACTACACCGAACCGTGTCTCCCTACACTGAACCGTGTCTCCCCACACTGAACATAACCTCCAGACTATCTTACGTGTCGCCCTACACTGAAGCGGATTTCGCTACACTGAACCGTCTCTCCCTACACTGAATAGAGTCACCCTACAATGAACCATTTCTCCCTACACTGTACCGTTTCTCCCTACACTGAACCGTGTGTCCCTACACTGAACCGAGTCTCCCGACACTTAACAGTGTCTCCCTACACTGAACCGTGTCTCCCTACACAGAACCGTGCCTCCCGACACTTAACAGTGTCTCCCTACAATGAACCTTGTCTCGCTACACTGTACGGACCCTTCGGACACTGAACAATGTCACCCTACACTGAACTGACCCTCCCGACACTGTACCATGTCTCACTACACAGAACCGAGTCTCCCTACACTGAACCATGTCTCCCTACACTGTACCGTTTTTCCGTACACTGAACCGGGTCTCCCTACATGGAACCGTGTGTCCCAAGACTGAACCTTGTCTCCCAACACTGAACCTTGTCTCCCAACCCTGTACCGACCCTTCGGACACTGAACAATGTCACCCTACATTGAACTGACCCTCCCAACACTGATCTGTGTCTCCCTACACTGAACCGAGTCTCCCTACAGTGAACTGTGTATCGCAACACTGAACCAAGTCTCCCTACACTGAACCGTGTCTCCCGACACTGAACGGACTTTCAAAACGGTGAACTGACCTTCCGTGCATTGAACCGAGACTCCCTACACTGAACCGTGTCTCCTTACACTGAACCAAGTCTCCCTACACTGAAGCGTGTCTCCCTACACTGAACATACCCTCCAATGTGTCTCCCTACACTGAAGCGGGTTTCGCTACACGGAACCGTCTCTCCCTACACTGAATAGAGTCTCCCTACAATGAACCATGTCTCCCTACACTGTACCGTTTCTCCCTACACTGAACCGTGTGTCCCTACACTGAACAGGGACTCCCGACACTTAACAGTGTCTCCCTACACTGAACCAGGTCTCCCTTCACTGTATCGTTTCTCCCTACACTGAACTGGGTCTCCCTACACTGAACCATGTCTCCCAACACTGAACATTGTCTCCCTACACTGTACCGACCCTTCGGACACTGAACAATGTCACCCTACACTGAACTGACCCACCCGACACTGATCTGTGTCTCCCTAACCTGAACCGAGTCTCCCTACACTGAATCGTGTCTCCCTCCACTGAACCTACCCTCCCGACACTGTACCATGTCTCACTACACAGAATCGTGCCTCCCTTCACTGAACCGTGTCTCCCTACACTGAACCAAGTCTCCATACACTGAACCGTGTCTCCCTACACTGAACATACCCTCCAGACTATGTTACGTGTCTCCCTACACTGAAGTGGGTTTCGCTACACTGAACCGTCTCTCCCTACACTGAATAGAGTCTCCCTTACAATGAACCATGTCTCCCTACACTGTACCGTTTCTCCCTACACTGAACCGGGTCTCCCTTCAATGTATCGTTTCTCCCTACACTGAACTGGGTCTCCCTACACTGAACCATGTCTCACAACACTGAACATTGTCTCCCTACACTGTACCGACCCTTCGGACACTGAACAATGTCACCCTACACTGAACTGACCCACACGACACTGATCTGTGTCTCCCTAACCTGAACCGAGTCTCCCTACACTGAATCGTGTCTCCGTCCACTGAACCGACCCTCCCGACACTGTACCATGTCTCACTACACAGAACCGTGTCTCCCTACACTGAACCGTGTCTCCCTACACTGAACCAAGTCTCCATTCACTGAACCGTGTCTCCCTACACTGAACATACCCTCCAGACTATGTTACGTGTCTCCCTACACTGAAGTGGGTTTCGCTACACTGAACCGTCTCTCCCTACACTGAATAGAGTCTCCCTTACAATGAACCGTGTCTCCCTACACTGTACCGTTTCTCCCTACACTGAACCGGGTCTCCCGACACTTAACAGTGTCTACCTACAGTGAACAGGGTCTCCCGACACTTAACAGTGTCTCCCTACACTGAATCGTGTGTCCCAACACTGAACTGTGTCTCCCAACACTTAACAGTGTCTCCTTACACTGAACCGGGTCTCCCTTCACTGTACCATTTCTCCCTACACTGAACCGGGTCTCCCTACACTGAACCAACCCTCCCTGTACTGTTCCATTGCTTTACACCGAACCGTGTCTGCCTACACAGATCTTTGTTCCCTTCACTGAACCAAGTCTCCAAACAGTGAACCGTGTCTCCCTACACTGAACCGAGCCTCCCTATATTGAACAGAGTCTCCAAAAACTGAATCGAGTCTCCGTAAACTGGACCATGTCTCCCTACACTGAACCGTGTCTCCCTACACTGAACCGACCCTCCAACACGGTACCGTTTCTCCCTACACTGAACCGTGTCTCCCTACACTGAACCGGGTCTCCCGACAATTAACAGTGTCTACCAACACTGAACAGAATCTCCCTACACTTAATTGTGTCTCCCTACACTGCACCGACCCTCCCGACACTGTACAATGTCTCACTACACTGAACCGTGTCTCCCTACAAAGAACTGTGTCACCCTACACTGAACAGAAACTCCCTACACCGAACCAAGTCTCGCTACACTGAACTGTGTCTCCCACCACTGAAACTAACACTCCCAAAACTACTCCGTGTCACCCTACACTGAACCGTTTCTCCCTACACTGAAACTAACACTCCCAAAACTACTCCGTGTCACCCTACACTGAACCGTTTCTCCCTACACTGAACTTACCCTCCCTGCATGTACCGTATCTCCCTACACTGAACCGGGTCTCCCTACACTGAACCGACCCTTCCCACACTGTACCGTTTCTCCCTGCACTGATCCATCGCCCGACACTGATCCGTTTCTGCCGACACAGATCCTTGTTCTCTTCACTGCACCAAGTCTCACTACAGTGAACCGTGTCTCCCTACACTGAACCGAGTCTCCTTACACTGAACCGTGTCTACCTACACTTAACGGACCCTCCCAATTCTGAACCGAGTCTCTCTGCACTGAACCGATGCTCCCTGTACTGATCCATCGCCCTACACTGATCCGTTTCTGCCGACAGAGATCCTTGTTCTCTTCACTGCACAAAGTCTCACTACAGTGAACCGTGTCTCCCAACCCTGAACCGATTCTCCCTATATTGAACAGAGTTTCCGTAAACTGAACTGAGTCTCCGTAAACTGCACCGTGTCTCCCTACACTGAACCGTGCCTAGCTACACTGAATCGTGTCTCCCTACACGAAGCGAAACCTCCCAACATTAAACCGTGTGTCTCTACACTGAACCGATTATCCCTATACTAAATCGAGTCTCCTAACACTGAACAGAGTCTCGGTAAACAGAACCAACCCTCCCTACACTGAACCGGGTCTCCCTTCACACTACTGTTTCTTCTTATACTGAACCGGTTCTCCCTACACTGAACCATGTCTCCCAAGACTGAACCTTGTCTCCCAACACTGAACCTTGTCTCCCAACCCTGTACCGACCCTTCGGACACTGAACAATGTCACCCTACATTGAACTGACCCTCCCGACACTGATCTGTGTCTCCCTACACTGAACCGAGTCTCCCTACAGTGAACTGTGTATCGCAACACTGAACCAAGTCTCCCTACACTGAACCGTGTCTCCCGACACTGAACGGACTTTCAAAACGGTGAACTGACCTTCCGTGCATTGAACCGAGACTCCCTACACTGAACCGTGTCTCCTTACACTGAACCAAGTCTCCCTACACTGAAGCGTGTCTCCCTACACTGAACATACCCTCCAATGTGTCTCCCTACACTGAAGCGGGTTTCGCTACACGGAACCGTCTCTCCCTACACTGAATAGAGTCTCCCTACAATGAACCATGTCTCCCTACACTGTACCGTTTCTCCCTACACTGAACCGTGTGTCCCTACACTGAACAGGGACTCCCGACACTTAACAGTGTCTCCCTACACTGAACCAGGTCTCCCTTCACTGTATCGTTTCTCCCTACACTGAACTGGGTCTCCCTACACTGAACCATGTCTCCCAACACTGAACATTGTCTCCCTACACTGTACCGACCCTTCGGACACTGAACAATGTCACCCTACACTGAACTGACCCACACGACACTGATCTGTGTCTCCCTAACCTGAACCGAGTCTCCCTACACTGAATCGTGTCTCCGTCCATTGAACCGACCCTCCCGACACTGTACCATGTCTCACTACACAGAACTGTGTCTCCCTACACTGAACCGTGTCTCCCTACACTGAACCAAGTCTCCATTCACTGAACCGTGTCTCCCTACACTGAACATACCCTCCAGACTATGTTACGTGTCTCCCTACACTGAAGTGGGTTTCGCTACACTGAACCGTCTCTCCCTACACTGAATAGAGTCTCCCTTACAATGAACCGTGTCTCCCTACACTGTACCGTTTCTCCCTACACTGAACCGGGTCTCCCGACACTTAACAGTGTCTACCTACAGTGAACAGGGTCTCCCGACACTTAACAGTGTCTCCCTACACTGAATCGTGTGTCCCTACACTGAACTGTGTCTCCCAACACTTAACAGTGTCTCCTTACACTGAACCGGGTCTCCCTTCACTGTACCATTTCTCCCTACACTGAACCGGGTCTCCCTACACTGAACCAACCCTCCCTGTACTGTTCCATTGCTTTACACCGAACCGTGTCTGCCTACACAGATCTTTGTTCCCTTCACTGAACCAAGTCTCCAAACAGTGAACCGTGTCTCCCTACACTGAACCGAGCCTCCCTATATTGAACAGAGTCTCCAAAAACTGAATCGAGTCTCCGTAAACTGGACCATGTCTCCCTACACTGAACCGTGTCTCCCTACACTGAACCGACCCTCCAACACGGTACCGTTTCTCCCTACACTGAACCGTGTCTCCCTACACTGAACCGGGTCTCCCGACAATTAACAGTGTCTCCCAACACTGAACAGAATCTCCCTACACCGAACCAAGTCTCGCTACACTGAACTGTGTCTCCCACCACTGAAACTAACACTCCCAAAACTACTCCGTGTCACCCTACACTGAACCGTTTCTCCCTACACTGAAACTAACACTCCCAAAACTACTCCGTGTCACCCTACACTGAACCGTTTCTCCCTACACTGAACTTACCCTCCCTGCATGTACCGTATCTCCCTACACTGAACCGTGTGTCCCTACACTGAACCGTGTGTCCCTACACTGAACCGGGTCCCCCGACACTTAACAGTGTCTCCCTAGACTTAACCGGGTCTGCCTACACTGAACCATGTCTCGTAACACTGAACCTTGTCTCCCTACCCTGTACCGACCCTTCGGACACTGAACAGTGTCACCATAAACTGAACTGACCCTCTCGACACTGATCTGTGTCTCCCTACACTGTACCGTATCTTCCTACACTGAACTGTGTCTCCTTACACTGAACAGTGTCTCCCTACACTTAACGGACCCTCCCAACTCTGAAACGATTCTCTCTGCACTGAACCGACGCTCCCTGTACTAATCCATCGCCGTACACTGATCCGTTTCTGCCTACACAGATCCTTGTTCTCTTCACTGTACCTAGTCTCACTACAGTGAACCGTGTCTCGCTACACTGAACCGAGTCTCCCTATATTAAACAGACTTTTCGTAAACTGAACTGAGTCTCTGTAAACAGCACCTTCTCCCTAAACTGAACCGTGCCTACCTACACTGAATCATGTCTCCCTACACAGACCTTGTCTCCCTACATGAAGCTAAACCTCCCAACATTGATCCGTGTCTCTCTACACTGAACCGATTATCCCTACACTAAATCGAGTCTCCCAACACTGAACTGTGTCTCCCTACACTGAACCAAGTCTCCTTACAAAAAGCCATGTGTCCCTACACTGAACCGTGTCTCCCTAACCTGTACCGACCCTTCGGACACTGAACAGTGTCACCGTACACTGAATTGACCCTCTCGACACTGATCTGTGTCTCCCTACAATGCACCGTGTACCCCTATACTGAATCTTGTCTCCCTACATGAAGGTAAACCTCCCAACATTGAACCGTGTCTCTCTACACTGAACCGATTATCCCTACACTAAATCGAGTCTCCCAACACCGAACAGAGTCTCGGTAAACTGAACCGAGTCTCCGTAAACTGCAACGTGTCTCCCAACACTGAACCGTGTCTCCCTATACTGAACCGAGTCACCCTACACTGAATCGAGTCTTCCTATACTGAACTGCGTCTCCCTACACTGAACCGTGTCTCCCTACACTGAACCGAGTCACCCCACACTGAACCGAGTCTCCCTACACTGAACCGGCTCTCCCTACACTGAACCGTTCTCCCTACACTAAACCGAGTATTCCTATACTGAACCGCATCTCCCGACACTGAACTGTGTCTCCCTACACTGAACCAAGTCTCCTTACAAAAAGCCATGTGTCCCTACATTGAACCGTATCTCCAAACAATGAACCGTGCGTCCCTACCCTGAATCGAGTATCGCTACACTGAACCTTGTCTCCCTACCCTGAACCGACCCTTCGGACACTGAACAATGTCACCCTACACTGAACTGACCCTCCCAACACAGATCTGTGTCTCCCTACCCTGAACCGAGTCTCCCTACAGTAAACTGTGTCTTGCAACACTGAACCGAGAATACCAACACTGATCCGTGTCTCTTACACTGAACGGAATTTCCCAACACTGAACTGACCTTCCGTGCATTGAACCGAGTCTCCCTACACTGAATCGTGTCTCCTTACACAGAAACAAGTCTCCTTACACTGAAACGTGTCTCCCTACACTGAATATATCCTCCAGACGATGTTACGTGTCTCCCTACACCGAAGCAGGTTTCGCGACACTGAACCGTCTCTCCCTACACTGTACCATTTCTCCCTGCACTGAACCGGGTCTCCCTACACTGTACAGACCCTTCGGACACTGAACAATGTCACCCTACACTGAACTGACCCTCCCGACACTGATCTGTGTCTCCCTACCCTGAACTGAGTCTCTCTACACTGAATCGTGTCTCCCTCCACTGAACTGACCCTCACTACACAGAACCGTGTCTCCCAACACTGAACCGTGTCTCCCCACACTGAACATAACCTCCAGACTATCTTACGTGTCGCCCTACACTGAAGCGGATTTCGCTACACTGAACCGTCTCTCCCTACACTGAATAGAGTCTCCCTACAATGAACCATTTCTCCCTACACTGTACCGTTTCTCCCTACACTGAACCGTGTGTCCCTACACTGAACCGAGTCTCCCGACACTTAACAGTGTCTCCCTACACTGAACCGTGTCTCCCTACACAGAACCGTGCCTCCCGACACTTAACAGTGTCTCCCTACAGTGAACCTTGTCTCGCTACACTGTACCGACCCTTCGGACACTGAACAATGTCACCCTACACTGAACTGACCCTCCCGACACTGTACCATGTCTCACTACACAGAACCGAGTCTCCCTACACTGAACCATGTCTCCCTACACTGTACCGTTTTTCCGTACACTGAACCGGGTCTCCCTACACGGAACCGTGTGTCCCTACACTGAACCGGGTCTCCCGACACTTAACAGTGTCTCCCTACACTGAACCGGGTCTCCCTACATTGAACCATGTCTCCCAACACCGAACCTTGTCTCCCTACCCTGTACGGACAGTTCGGACACTGAACAATGTCACCCTCCACTGAACCGACTCTCCCGACACTGTACCATGTCTCACTACACACAACCGTGTCTCCCTACACTGACCCGTTACAAGCTACACTGAAACGTGTCTCCCTACACTGAATCTTGTCTCCCAACACGAAGCTAAACCTCCCAACATTGATCCGTGTCCCTCTACACTGAACCGATTATCCCTACACTAAATCGAGTCTCCCAACACTGAACAGAGTCTCGGTAAACTGAACCGAGTCTCCGTAAACTGCACCGTGTCTCCCGACACTGTACCGTTTCTCCCTACACTGAACCGAGTCACCCAACACTGAACCGAGTCTCCCGACACTGAACCGGGTCTCCCTACACTGAAGCGTTCTCCCTACATTGAACCGAGTCTTCCTATACTGAACCGCGTATCCCTACACTGAACTGTGTCTCCCTACACTGAACCAAGTCTCCTTACAAAGAACCGTGTGTCCCTACATTGAACCGTATCTCCCAACAATGAACAGTGTGTACCTACTCTGAAGCGAGTCTCCCGACACTGAACAGAGTCTCGGTAAACAGATCCAACCCTCCATACACTGAACCGGGTCTCCGTTCACTGTACCGTTTCTCCTTAAACTGAACCGGGTCTCCCAACACTGAACCATGTCTCTAAACACTGAACCTTGTCTCCCTACCCTGTACCGACCCTTCGGACAGTGAACAATGTCACCCTACACTGAATTGACCCTCCCAACACCGATCTGTATCTCCCTACACAGAACCGAGTCTCCCTATAGTGAACTGTGTCTCGTAAATCTGAACCGAGACTACCAACACTGATCCGTGTCTCCTTACACTGAATAGTCTCCCTACAATGAACCATGTCTCCCTACACAGTACCGTTTCTCCCTACACTGAACCGTGTCACACCACACTGAACTATGGCTCCCTACACTTAACGGACCCTCCCAATTCTGAACCGAGTCTCTCTGCACTGAACCGACGCTCCCTGTACTGATCCATCGCACTACACTGATCCGTTTATGCCTACATAGATCCTTGTTCTCTTCACTGCACCAAGTCTCACTACATTCAACAGTGTCTCCCTACACTGAACCGAGTCTCCCTATATTGAACAGAGATTCCGTAAACTGAACTGAGTCTCCGTATACTGCACCGTGTCTCCCTACACTGAACCGTGCCTAGCTACACTGAATCGTCTCTCCCTACACTGAATCTTGTCTCCCAACACGAAGCTAAACCTCCCAACATTGATCCGTGTCTCTCTACACTGAACCGATTATCCCTATACTAAATCGAGTCTCCCAACACTGAACAGAGTCTCAGTAAACTGAACCGAATCTCCGTAAACTGCACCGTGTCTCCCGACACTGTACCATGTCTCCCTACACTGAACCAATTCTCCCTACACTGAACCGTGTCTCCCTACACTGAACATACCCTCCAGACTATGTTACGTGTCTCCCTACACTGAAGCGGGTTTCGCTACACTGAACCGTCTCTCCCTACACTGAATAGAGTCTCCCTACACTGAATAGAGTATCCCTACAATGAACCATGTCTCCCTAAACTGTACCGTTTCTCCCTACACTGCACCGGATCTCCCTGCACTGAACCGTGTGTCCCTACACTGAACCGGGTCTCCCTACACTGAAGCGGGTCTCCCTTCACTGTATTGTTTCTCTCTACATTGAACCATGTCTCCCAACACTGAACATTGTCTCCCTACCCTGTACCGACCCTTCGGACACTGAACAATGTCACCCTACACTGAACTGACCCTCCCGACACTGTACCATGTCTCACTACACAGAACCGTGCTTCCCTACACTGAAACATGTCTCCCTACACTGAACCAATTCTCCCTACACTGAACCGTGTCTCCCTACACTGACGTGGGTTTCGATACACTGAACCGTCTCTCCCTACACTGAATAGAGTCTCCCTACAATGAACCATGTCTCCCTACACTGTACCGTTTCTCCCTACACTGAACCGTGTGTCCCTACACTGAACCGAGTCTCCCGACACTTAACAGTGTCTCCCTACACTGAACCGTGTCTCCCTACACTGAACCGGGTCTCCCTACATTGAACCATGTCTCCCAACACCGAACCTTGTCTCCCTACCCTGTACGGACAGTTCGGACACTGAACAATGTCACCCTCCACTGAACCGACTCTCCCGACACTGTACCATGTCTCACTACACACAACCGTGTCTCCCTACACTGACCCGTTACAAGCTACACTGAAACGTGTCTCCCTACACTGAATCTTGTCTCCCAACACGAAGCTAAACCTCCCAACATTGATCCGTGTCCCTCTACACTGAACCGATTATCCCTACACTAAATCGAGTCTCCCAACACTGAACAGAGTCTCGGTAAACTGAACCGAGTCTCCGTAAACTGCACCGTGTCTCCCGACACTGTACCGTTTCTCCCTACACTGAACCGAGTCACCCAACACTTAACCGAGTCTCCCGACACTGAACCGGGTCTCCCTACACTGAAGCGTTCTCCCTACATTGAACCGAGTCTTCCTATACTGAACCGCGTATCCCTACACTGAACTGTGTCTCCCTACACTGAACCAAGTCTCCTTACAAAGAACCGTGTGTCCCTACATTGAACCGTATCTCCCAACAATGAACAGTGTGTACCTACTCTGAAGCGAGTCTCCCGACACTGAACAGAGTCTCGGTAAACAGATCCAACCCTCCATACACTGAACCGGGTCTCCGTTCACTGTACCGTTTCTCCTTAAACTGAACCGGGTCTCCCAACACTGAACCATGTCTCTAAACACTGAACCTTGTCTCCCTACCCTGTACCGACCCTTCGGACAGTGAACAATGTCACCCTACACTGAATTGACCCTCCCAACACCGATCTGTATCTCCCTACACAGAACCGAGTCTCCCTATAGTGAACTGTGTCTCGTAAATCTGAACCGAGACTACCAACACTGATCCGTGTCTCCTTACACTGAATAGTCTCCCTACAATGAACCATGTCTCCCTACACAGTACCGTTTCTCCCTACACTGAACCGTGTCACACCACACTGAACTATGGCTCCCTACACTTAACGGACCCTCCCAATTCTGAACCGAGTCTCTCTGCACTGAACCGACGCTCCCTGTACTGATCCATCGCACTACACTGATCCGTTTATGCCTACATAGATCCTTGTTCTCTTCACTGCACCAAGTCTCACTACATTCAACAGTGTCTCCCTACACTGAACCGAGTCTCCCTATATTGAACAGAGATTCCGTAAACTGAACTGAGTCTCCGTATACTGCACCGTGTCTCCCTACACTGAACCGTGCCTAGCTACACTGAATCGTCTCTCCCTACACTGAATCTTGTCTCCCAACACGAAGCTAAACCTCCCAACATTGATCCGTGTCTCTCTACACTGAACCGATTATCCCTATACTAAATCGAGTCTCCCAACACTGAACAGAGTCTCAGTAAACTGAACCGAATCTCCGTAAACTGCACCGTGTCTCCCGACACTGTACCATGTCTCCCTACACTGAACCAATTCTCCCTACACTGAACCGTGTCTCCCTACACTGAACATACCCTCCAGACTATGTTACGTGTCTCCCTACACTGAAGCGGGTTTCGCTACACTGAACCGTCTCTCCCTACACTGAATAGAGTCTCCCTACACTGAATAGAGTATCCCTACAATGAACCATGTCTCCCTAAACTGTACCGTTTCTCCCTACACTGCACCGGATCTCCCTGCACTGAACCATGTGTCCCTACACTGAACCGGGTCTCCCTACACTGAAGCGGGTCTCCCTTCACTGTATTGTTTCTCTCTACACTGAACCATGTCTCCCAACACTGAACATTGTCTCCCTACCCTGTACCGACCCTTCGGACACTGAACAATGTCACCCTACACTGAACTGACCCTCCCGACACTGTACCATGTCTCACTACACAGAACCGTGCTTCCCTACACTGAACCATGTCTCCCTACACTGAACCAATTCTCCCTACACTGAACCGTGTCTCCCTACACTGACGTGGGTTTCGATACACTGAATCGTCTCTCCCTACACTGAATA
Organism: Narcine bancroftii; assembly: GCF_036971445.1. NCBI lineage: Eukaryota > Metazoa > Chordata > Chondrichthyes > Torpediniformes > Narcinidae > Narcine > Narcine bancroftii. The sequence continues at coordinate 178,008,838 of NC_091470.1, read as the reverse complement.
GAGTCTCCCTACAATGAACCATGTCTCCCTACACTGTACCGTTTCTCCCTACACTGAACCGTGTGTCCCTACACTGAACCGAGTCTCCCGACACTTAACAGTGTCTCCCTACACTGAACCGTGTCTCCCTACACTGAACCGTGCCTCCCGACACTTAACAGTGTCTCCCTACAGTGAACCTTGTCTCGCTACACTGTACCGACCCTTCGGACACTGAACAATGTCACCCTACACTGAACTGACCCTCCCGACACTGTACCATGTCTCACTACACAGAACCGAGTCTCCCTACACTGAACCATGTCTCCCTACACTGTACTGTTTTTCCGTACACTGGACCGGGTCTCCCTACACGGAACCGTGTGTCCCTACACTGAACCGAGTCTCCCTACACTGAATCGTGTCTCCGTCCACTGAACCGACCCTCCCGACACTGTACCATGTCTCACTACACAGAACCGTGTCTCCCTACACTGAACCGTGTCTCCCTACACTGAACCAAGTCTCCATTCACTGAACCGTGTCTCCCTAGACTGAACATACCCTCCAGACTATGTTACGTGTCTCCCTACACTGAAGTGGGTTTCGCTACACTGAACCGTCTCTCCCTACACTGAATAGAGTCTCCCTTACAATGAACCGTGTCTCCCTACACTGTACCGTTTCTCCCTACACTGAACCGGGTCTCCCGACACTTAACAGTGTCTACCTACAGTGAACAGGGTCTCCCGACACTTAACAGTGTTTCCCTACACTGAATCGTGTGTCCCAACACTGAACTGTGTCTCCCAACACTTAACAGTGTCTCCTTACACTGAACCGGGTCTCCCTTCACTGTACCATTTCTCCCTACACTGAACCGGGTCTCCCTACACTGAACCAACCCTCCCTGTACTGTTCCATTGCTTTACACCGAACCGTGTCTGCCTACACAGATCTTTGTTCCCTTCACTGAACCAAGTCTCCAAACAGTGAACCGTGTCTCCCTACACTGAACCGAGCCTCCCTATATTGAACAGAGTCTCCATAAACTGAATCGAGTCTCCGTAAACTGGACCATGTCTCCCTACACTGAACCGTGTCTCCCTACACTGAACCGACCCTCCAACACGGTACCGTTTCTCCCTACACTGAACCGTGTCTCCCTACACTGAACCGGGTCTCCCGACAATTAACAGTGTCTACCAACACTGAACAGAATCTCCCTACACTTAATTGTGTCTCCCTACACTGCACCGACCCTCCCGACACTGTACAATGTCTCACTACACTGAACCGTGTCTCCCTACAAAGAACTGTGTCACCCTACACTGAACAGAAACTCCCTACACCGAACCAAGTCTCGCTACACTGAACTGTGTCTCCCACCACTGAAACTAACACTCCCAAAACTACTCCGTGTCACCCTACACTGAACCGTTTCTCCCTACACTGAAACTAACACTCCCAAAACTACTCCGTGTCACCCTACACTGAACCGTTTCTCCCTACACTGAACTTACCCTCCCTGCATGTACCGTATCTCCCTACACTGAACCGGGTCTCCCTACACTGAACCGACCCTTCCCACACTGTACCGTTTCTCCCTGCACTGATCCATCGCCCGACACTGATCCGTTTCTGCCGACACAGATCCTTGTTCTCTTCACTGCACCAAGTCTCACTACAGTGAACCGTGTCTCCCTACACTGAACCGAGTCTCCTTACACTGAACCGTGTCTACCTACACTTAACGGACCCTCCCAATTCTGAACCGAGTCTCTCTGCACTGAACCGATGCTCCCTGTACTGATCCATCGCCCTACACTGATCCGTTTCTGCCGACAGAGATCCTTGTTCTCTTCACTGCACAAAGTCTCACTACAGTGAACCGTGTCTCCCAACCCTGAACCGATTCTCCCTATATTGAACAGAGTTTCCGTAAACTGAACTGAGTCTCCGTAAACTGCACCGTGTCTCCCTACACTGAACCGTGCCTAGCTACACTGAATCGTGTCTCCCTACACGAAGCGAAACCTCCCAACATTAAACCGTGTGTCTCTACACTGAACCGATTATCCCTATACTAAATCGAGTCTCCTAACACTGAACAGAGTCTCGGTAAACAGAACCAACCCTCCCTACACTGAACCGGGTCTCCCTTCACACTACTGTTTCTTCTTATACTGAACCGGTTCTCCCTACACTGAACCATGTCTCCCAAGACTGAACCTTGTCTCCCAACACTGAACCTTGTCTCCCAACCCTGTACCGACCCTTCGGACACTGAACAATGTCACCCTACATTGAACTGACCCTCCCGACACTGATCTGTGTCTCCCTACACTGAACCGAGTCTCTCTACAGTGAACTGTGTATCGCAACACTGAACCAAGTCTCCCTACACTGAACCGTGTCTCCCGACACTGAACGGACTTTCAAAACGGTGAACTGACCTTCCGTGCATTGAACCGAGACTCCCTACACTGAACCGTGTCTCCTTACACTGAACCAAGTCTCCCTACACTGAAGCGTGTCTCCCTACACTGAACATACCCTCCAATGTGTCTCCCTACACTGAAGCGGGTTTCGCTACACGGAACCGTCTCTCCCTACACTGAATAGAGTCTCCCTACAATGAACCATGTCTCCCTACACTGTACCGTTTCTCCCTACACTGAACCGTGTGTCCCTACACTGAACAGGGACTCCCGACACTTAACAGTGTCTCCCTACACTGAACCAGGTCTCCCTTCACTGTATCGTTTCTCCCTACACTGAACTGGGTCTCCCTACACTGAACCGAGTCTCCCTATATTGAACAGAGTTTCCGTAAACTGAACTGAGTCTCCGTAAACTGCACCGTGTCTCCCTACACTGAACCGTACCTAGCTACACTGAATCGTGTCTCCCTACACGAAGCGAAACCTCCCAACATTGAACCGTGTGTCTCTACACTGAACCGATTATCCCTATACTAAATCGAGTCTACTAACACTGAACAGAGTCTCGGTAAACAGAACCAACCCTCCCTACACTGAACCGGGTCTCCCTTCACACTACTGTTTCTTTTTATACTGAACCGGTTCTCCCTACACTGAACCATGTCTACCAAGACTGAACCTTGTCTCCCAACACTGAACCTTGTCTCCCAACCCTGTACCGACCCTTCGGACACTGAACAATGTCACCCTACATTGAACTGACCCTCCCGACACTGATCTGTGTCTCCCTACACTGAACCGAGTCTCCCTACAGTGAACTGTGTATCGCAACACTGAACCAAGTCTCCCTACACTGAACCAAGTCTCCCTACACTGAACCGTGTCTCCCGACACTGAACGGACTTTCAAAACGGTGAACTGACCTTCCGTGCATTGAACCGAGACTCCCTACACTGAACCGTGTCTCCTTACACTGAACCAAGTCTCCCTACACTGAACCGTGTCTCCCTACACTGAACATACCCTCCAATGTGTCTCCCTACACTGAAGCGGGTTTCGCTACATGGAACCGTCTCTCCCTACACTGAATAGAGTCTCCCTTACAATGAACCATGTCTCACTACACAGAATCGTGCCTCCCTTCACTGAACCGTGTCTCCCTACACTGAACATACCCTCCAGACTATGTTACGTGTCTCCCAACACTGAAGTGGGTTTCGCTACACTGAACCGTCTCTCCCTACACTGAATAGAGTCTCCCTTACAATGAACCATGTCTCCCTACACTGTACCGTTTCTCCCAACACTGAACCGGGTCTCCCTTCAATGTATCGTTTCTCCCTACACTGAACTGGGTCTCCCTACACTGAACCATGTCTCCCAACACTGAACATTGTCTCCCTACACTGTACCGACCCTTCGGACACTGAACAATGTCACCCTACAATGAACTGACCCACACGACACTGATCTGTGTCTCCCTAACCTGAACCGAGTCTCCCTACACTGAATCGTGTCTCCGTCCATTGAACCGACCCTCCCGACACTGTACCATGTCTCACTACACAGAACTGTGTCTCCCTACACTGAACCGTGTCTCCCTACACTGAACCAAGTCTCCATTCACTGAACCGTGTCTCCCTACACTGAACATACCCTCCAGACTATGTTACGTGTCTCCCTACACTGAAGTGGGTTTCGCTACACTGAACCGTCTCTCCCTACACTGAATAGAGTCTCCCTTACAATGAACCGTGTCTCCCTACACTGTACCGTTTCTCCCTACACTGAACCGGGTCTCCCGACACTTAACAGTGTCTACCTACAGTGAACAGGGTCTCCCGACACTTAACAGTGTCTCCCTACACTGAATCGTGTGTCCCTACACTGAACTGTGTCTCCCAACACTTAACAGTGTCTCCTTACACTGAACCGGGTCTCCCTTCACTGTACCATTTCTCCCTACACTGAACCGGGTCTCCCTACACTGAACCAACCCTCCCTGTACTGTTCCATTGCTTTACACCGAACCGTGTCTGCCTACACAGATCTTTGTTCCCTTCACTGAACCAAGTCTCCAAACAGTGAACCGTGTCTCCCTACACTGAACCGAGCCTCCCTATATTGAACAGAGTCTCCAAAAACTGAATCGAGTCTCCGTAAACTGGACCATGTCTCCCTACACTGAACCGTGTCTCCCTACACTGAACCGACCCTCCAACACGGTACCGTTTCTCCCTACACTGAACCGTGTCTCCCTACACTGAACCGGGTCTCCCGACAATTAACAGTGTCTCCCAACACTGAACAGAATCTCCCTACACCGAACCAAGTCTCGCTACACTGAACTGTGTCTCCCACCACTGAAACTAACACTCCCAAAACTACTCCGTGTCACCCTACACTGAACCGTTTCTCCCTACACTGAAACTAACACTCCCAAAACTACTCCGTGTCACCCTACACTGAACCGTTTCTCCCTACACTGAACTTACCCTCCCTGCATGTACCGTATCTCCCTACACTGAACCGTGTGTCCCTACACTGAACCGGGTCCCCCGACACTTAACAGTGTCTCCCTAGACTTAACCGGGTCTCCCTACACTGAACCATGTCTCGTAACACTGAACCTTGTCTCCCTACCCTGTACCGACCCTTCGGACACTGAACAGTGTCACCATAAACTGAACTGACCCTCTCGACACTGATCTGTGTCTCCCTACACTGTACCGTATCTTCCTACACTGAACTGTGTCTCCTTACACTGAACCGTGTCTCCCTACACTTAACGGACCCTCCCAACTCTGAAACGATTCTCTCTGCACTGAACCGACGCTCCCTGTACTAATCCATCGCCGTACACTGATCCGTTTCTGCCTACACAGATCCTTGTTCTCTTCACTGTACCTAGTCTCACTACAGTGAACCGTGTCTCGCGACACTGAACCGAGTCTCCCTATATTAAACAGACTTTTCGTAAACTGAACTGAGTCTCTGTAAACAGCACCTTCTCCCTAAACTGAACCGTGCCTACCTACACTGAATCATGTCTCCCTACACAGACCTTGTCTCCCTACATGAAGCTAAACCTCCCAACATTGATCCGTGTCTCTCTACACTGAACCGATTATCCCTACACTAAATCGAGTCTCCCAACACTGAACTGTGTCTCCCTACACTGAACCAAGTCTCCTTACAAAAAGCCATGTGTCCCTACACTGAACCGTGTCTCCCTAACCTGTACCGACCCTTCGGACACTGAACAGTGTCACCGTACACTGAATTGACCCTCTCGACACTGATCTGTGTCTCCCTACAATGCACCGTGTACCCCTATACTGAATCTTGTCTCCCTACATGAAGGTAAACCTCCCAACATTGAACCGTGTCTCTCTACACTGAACCGATTATCCCTACACTAAATCGAGTCTCCCAACACTGAACAGAGTCTCGGTAAACTGAACCGAGTCTCCGTAAACTGCAACGTGTCTCCCAACACTGAACCGTGTCTCCCTATACTGAACCGAGTCACCCTACACTGAATCGAGTCTTCCTATACTGAACTGCGTCTCCCTACACTGAACCGTGTCTCCCTACACTGAACCGAGTCACCCCACACTGAACCGAGTCTCCCTACACTGAACCGGCTCTCCCTACACTGAACCGTTCTCCCTACACTAAACCGAGTATTCCTATACTGAACCGCATCTCCCGACACTGAACTGTGTCTCCCTACACTGAACCAAGTCTCCTTACAAAAAGCCATGTGTCCCTACATTGAACCGTATCTCCAAACAATGAACCGTGCGTCCCTACCCTGAATCGAGTATCGCTACACTGAACCTTGTCTCCCTACCCTGAACCGACCCTTCGGACACTGAACAATGTCACCCTACACTGAACTGACCCTCCCAACACTGATCTGTGTCTCCCTACCCTGAACCGAGTCTCCCTACAGTAAACTGTGTCTTGCAACACTGAACCGAGAATACCAACATTGATCCGTGTCTCTTACACTGAACGGAACTTCCCAACACTGAACTGACCTTCCGTGCATTGAACCGAGTCTCCCTACACTGAATCGTGTCTCCTTACACTGAAACAAGTCTCCTTACACTGAAACGTGTCTCCCTACACTGAATATATCCTCCAGACGATGTTACGTGTCTCCCTACACCGAAGCAGGTTTCGCGACACTGAACCGTCTCTCCCTACACTGAACATATCCTCCAGACGATGTTACGTGTCTCCCTACACTGAAGCAGGTTTCGCGACACTGAACCGTCTCTCCCTACACTGTACCATTTCTCCCTGCACTGAACCGGGTCTCCCTACACTGTACAGACCCTTCGGACACTGAACAATGTCACCCTACACTGAACTGACCCTCCCGACACTGATCTGTGTCTCCCTACCCTGAACTGAGTCTCTCTATACTGAATCGTGTCTCCCTCCACTGAACTGACCCTCACTACACAGAACCGTGTCTCCCAACACTGAACCGTGTCTCCCCACACTGAACATAACCTCCAGACTATCTTACGTGTCGCCCTACACTGAAGCGGATTTCGCTACACTGAACCGTCTCTCCCTACACTGAATAGAGTCTCCCTACAATGAACCATTTCTCCCTACACTGTACCGTTTCTCCCTACACTGAACCGTGTGTCCCTACACTGAACCGAGTCTCCCGACACTTAACAGTGTCTCCCTACACTGAACCGTGTCTCCCTACACAGAACCGTGCCTCACGACACTTAACAGTGTCTCCCTACAGTGAACCTTGTCTCGCTACACTGTACCGACCCTTCGGACACTGAACAATGTCACCCTACACTGAACTGACCCTCCCGACACTGTACCATGTCTCACTACACAGAACCGAGTCTCCCTACACTGAACCATGTCTCCCTACACTGTACCGTTTTTCCGTACACTGAACCGGGTCTCCCTACACGGAACCGTGTGTCCCTACACTGAACCGGGTCTCCCGACACTTAACAGTGTCTCCCTACACTGAACCGGGTCTCCCTACATTGAACCATGTCTCCCAACACCGAACCTTGTCTCCCTACCCTGTACGGACAGTTCGGACACTGAACAATGTCACCCTCCACTGAACCGACTCTCCCGACACTGTACCATGTCTCACTACACACAACCGTGTCTCCCTACACTGACCCGTTACAAGCTACACTGAAACGTGTCTCCCTACACTGAATCTTGTCTCCCAACACGAAGCTAAACCTCCCAACATTGATCCGTGTCCCTCTACACTGAACCGATTATCCCTACACTAAATCGAGTCTCCCAACACTGAACAGAGTCTCGGTAAACTGAACCGAGTCTCCGTAAACTGCACCGTGTCTCCCGACACTGTACCGTTTCTCCCTACACAGAACCGAGTCACCCAACACTGAACCTAGTCTCCCGACACTGAACCGGGTCTCCCTACACTGAAGCGTTCTCCCTACATTGAACCGAGTCTTCCTATACTGAACCGCGTATCCCTACACTGAACTGTGTCTCCCTACACTGAACCAAGTCTCCTTACAAAGAACCGTGTGTCCCTACATTGAACCGTATCTCCCAACAATGAACAGTGTGTACCTACTCTGAAGCGAGTCTCCCGACACTGAACAGAGTCTCGGTAAACAGATCCAACCCTCCATACACTGAACCGGGTCTCCCTGCACTGAACCGTGTGTCCCTACACTGAACCGGGTCTCCCTACACTGAAGCGGGTCTCCCTTCACTGCATTGTTTCTCTCTACACTGAACCGTGTCTCCCAACACTGAACATTGTCTCCCTACCCTGTACCGACCCTTCGGACACTGAACAATGTCACCCTACACTGAACTGACCCTCCAGACACTGTACCATGTCTCACTACACAGAACCGTGCTTCCCTACACTGAACCATGTCTCCCTACACTGAATCAATTCTCCCTACACTGAACCGTGTCTCCCTACACTGACGTGGGTTTCGATACACTGAACCGTCTCTCCCTACACTGAATACAGTCTCCCTACACTGAACCATGTCTCCCAACACCGAACCTTGTCTCCCTACCCTGTACGGACAGTTCGGACACTGAACAATGTCAACCTCCACTGAACCGACTCTCCCGACACTGTACCATGTCTCACTACACAGAACCGTTTCTCCCTACACTGTACCGTTCCTAGCTACACTGAATCGTGACTCCCTACACTGAATCTTGTCTCCCAACACGAAGCTAAACCTCCCAACATTGATCCGTGTCCCTCTACACTGAACCGATTATCCCTACACTAAATCGAGTCTCCCAACACTGAACAGAGTCTCGGTAAACTGAACCGAGTCTCTGTAAACTGCACCGTGTCTCCCGACACTGTACCATTTCTCCCTACACTGAACCGAGTCACCCAACACTGAACCGAGTCTCCCGACACTGAACCGGGTCTCCCTACACTGAAGCGTTCTCCCTACACTGAACCGAGTCTTCCTATACTGAACCGCGTCTCCCTACACTGAACTGTGTCTCCCTACACTGAACCAAGTCTCCTTACAAAGAACCGTGTGTCCCTACATTGAACCGTATCTCCCAACAATGAACAGTGTGTACCTACTCTGAAGCGAGTCTCCCGACACTGAACCAATCCTCCCTACACTGAACCGTGTCTCCCTACACTGAACATACCCTCCAGACTATGTTACGTGTCTCCCTACACTGAAGTGGGTTTCGCTACACTGAACCGTCTCTCCCTACACTGAATAGAGTCTCCCTACACTGAATAGAGTATCCCTACAATGAACCATGTCTCCCTAAACTGTACCGTTTCTCCCTACTCTGCACCGGGTCTCCCTGCACTGAACCGTGTGTCCCTACACTGAACCGGGTCTCCCTACACTGAAGCGGGTCTCCCTTCACTGTATTGTTTCTCCCTACACTGAACCGTGTCTCCCAACACTGAACATTGTCTCCCTACCCTGTACCGACCCTTCGGACACTGAACAATGTCACCCTACACTGAACTGACCATCCAGACACTGTACCATGTCTCACTACACAGAACCGTGCTTCCCTACACTGAACCATGTCTCCCTACACTGAACCGTGTCTCCCTACACTGACGTGGGTTTCGATACACTGAACCGTCTCTCCCTACACTGAATAGAGTCTCCCTACACTGAACCATGTCTCCCTACACTGTACCGTTTTTCCGTACACTGAACCGGGTCTCCCTACACGGAACCGTGTGTCCCTACACTGAACCGGGTCTCCCGACACTTAACAGTGTCTCCCTACACTGAACCGGGTCTCCCTACACTGAACCATGTCTCCCAACACCGAACCTTGTCTCCCTACCCTGTACGGACAGTTCGGACACTGAACAATGTCACCCTCCACTGAACCGACTCTCCCGACAATGTACCATGTCTCACTACACAGAACCGTGTCTCCCTACACTGAACCGTTCCTAGCTACACTGAATCGTGTCTCCCTACACTGAATCTTGTCTCCCAACACGAAGCTAAACCTCCCAACATTGATCCGTGTCCCTCTACACTGAACCGATTATCCCTACACTAAATCGAGTCTCCCAACACTGAACAGAGTCTCGGAAAACTGAACCGAGTCTCTGTAAACTGCACCGTGTCTCCCGACACTGTACCGTTTCTCCCTACACTGAACCGAGTCACCCAACACTGAACCGTGTCTCCCTACACTGAACTGTGTCTCCCTACACTGAACCAAGTCTCCTTACAAAGAACCGTGTGTCCCAACATTGAACCGTATCTCCCAACAATGAACAGTGTGTACCTACTCTGAAGCGAGTCTCCCGACACTGAACCAATTCTCCCTACACTGAACCGTGTCTCCCTACACTGAACATACCCTCCAGACTATGTTACGTGTCTCCCTACACTGAAGCGGGTTTCGCTACACTGAACCGGGTCTCCCTACACTAAAGCAGGTCTCCCTTCACTGTATTGTTTCTCCCTACACTGAACCGTGTCTCCCAACACTGAACATTGTCTCCCTACCCTGTACCGACCCTTCGGACACTGAACAATGTCACCCTCCACTGAACCGACTCTCCCGACACTGTACCATGTCTCACTACACAGAACCGTGTCTCCCTACACTGAACCGTTCCTAGCTCCACTGAATCGTGTCTCCCTACACTGAATCTTGTCTCCCAACACGAAGCTAAACCTCCCAACATTGATCCGTGTCCCTCTACACTGAACCGATTATCCCTACACTAAATCGAGTCTCCCAACACTGAACAGAGTCTCGGTAAACTGAACCGAGTCTCTGTAAACTGCACCGTGTCTCCCGACACTGTACCGTTTCTCCCTACACTGAACCGAGTCACCCAACACTGAACCGAGTCTCCCGACACTGAACCGGTTCTCCCTACACTGAACCGAGTCTTCCTATACTGAACCGCGTCTCCCTACACTGAACTGTGTCTCCCTACACTGAAACAAGTCTCCTTACAAAGAACCGTGTGTCCCTACATTGAACCGTATCTCCCAACAATGAACAGTGTGTACCTACTCTGAAGCGAGTCTCCCGACACTGAACAGAGTCTCGGTAAACAGATCCAACCCTCCATACACTGAACCGGATCTCCGTTCACTGTACCGTTTCTCCTTAAATTGAACCGGGTCTCCCAACACTGAACCATGTCTCTAAACACTGAACCTTGTCTCCCTACCCTGTACCGACCTTTCGGACAGTGAACAATGTCACCCTACACTGAATTGACCCTCCCAACTCTGATCTGTTTCTCCCTACACAGAACCGAGTGTCCCTATAGTGAACTGTGTCTCGTAACACTGAACCGAGACTACCAACACTGATCCGTGTCTCCTTACACTGAATAGAGTCTCCCTACAATGAACCATGTCTCCCTACACAGTACCGTTTCTCCCTACACTGAACCGTGTCACACCACACTGAACTATGTCGCCCTACACTTAACGGACCCTCCCAATTCTGAACCGAGTCTCTCTGCACTGAACCGACGCTCCCTGTACCGATCCATCGCCGTACACTGATTCGTTTATGCCTACACAGATCCTTGTTCTCTTCACTGCACCAAGTCTCACTACATTCAACAGTGTCTCCCTACACTGAACCGAGTCTCCCTATATTGAACAGAGATTCTGTAAACTGAACTGAGTCTCCGTATACTGCACCGTGTCTCCCTACACTGAACCGTGCCTAGCTACACTGAATCGTCTCTCCCTACACTGAATCTTGTCTCCCTACACGAAGCTAAACGTCCCAACATTGATCCGTGTCTCTCTACAATGAACCGATTATCGCTATACTAAATCGAGTCTCCCAAAACTGAACAGAGTCTCAGTAAACTGAACCGAGTCTCTGTAAACTGCACCGTGTCTCCCGACACTGTACCATGTCTCCCTACACTGAACCGTCTCTCCCTACACTGAATATTGTCTCCCTACACTGAATAGAGTATCCCTACAATGAACCATGTCTCCCTAAACTGTACCGTTTCTCCCTACTCTGCACCGGGTCTCCCTGCACTGAACCGTGTGTCCCTACACTGAAACGGGTCTCCCTACACTGAAGCGGGTCTCCCTTCACTGTATTGTTTCTCCCTACACTGAACCGTGTCTCCCAACACTGAACATTGTCTCCCTACCCTGTACCGACCCTTCGGACACTGAACAATGTCAACCTACACTGAACTGACCCTCCCGACACTGTACCATGTCTCACTACACAGAACCGAGTCTCCCTACACTGAACCATGTCTCCCTACACTGTACCGTTTCTCCCTACACTGAACCGTGTCACACCACACTGAACTATGTCCCCCTACACTTAACGGACCCTCCCAATTCTGAACCGAGTCTCTCTGCACTGAACCGACGCTCCCTGTACCGATCCATCGCACTACACTGATCCGTTTATGCCTACACAGATCCTTGTTCTCTTCACTGCACCAAGTCTCACTACATTCAACAGTGTCTCCCTACACTGAACCGAGTCTCCCTATATTGAACAGAGATTCCGTAAACTGAACTGAGTCCCCGTATACTGCACCGTGTCTCCCTACACTGAACCGTGCCTAGCTACACTGAATCGTCTCTCCCTACACTGAATCTTGTCTCCCTACACGAAGCTAAACCTCCCAACATTGATCCGTGTCTCTCTACAATGAACCGATTATCCCTATACTAAATCGAGTCTCTCAACACTGAACAGAGTCTCAGTAAACTGAACAGAGTCTCCGTAAACTGCACCGTGTCTCCCGACACTGTACCATGTCTCCCTACACTGAACCAATTCTCCCTACACTGAACCGTGTCTCCCTACACTGAACATACCCTCCAGACTATGTTACGTGTCTCCCTACACTGAAGCGGGTTTCGCTACACTGAACCGTCTCTCCCTACACTGAATAGAGTCTCCCTACACTGAATAGAGTATCCCTACAATGAACCATGTCTCCCTAAACTGTACCGTTTCTCCCTACTCTGCACCGGGTCTCCCTGCACTGAACCGTGTGTCCCTACACTGAACCGGGTCTCCCTACACTGAAGCGGGTCTCCCTTCACTGTATTGTTTCTCCCGACACTGAACCGTGTCTCCCAACACTGAACATTGTCTCCCTACCCTGTACCGACCCTTCGGACACTGAACAATGTCACCCTACACTGAACTGACCCTCCAGACACTGTACCATGTCTCACTACACAGAACCGTGCTTCCCTACACTGAACCATGTCTCCCTACACTGAATCAATTCTCCCTACACTGAACCGTGTCTCCCTACACTGACGTGGGTTACGATACACTGAACCGTCTCTCCCTACACTGAATACAGTCTCCCTACACTGAACCATGTCTCCCAACACCGAACCTTGTCTCCCTACCCTGTACGGACAGTTCGGACACTGAACAATGTCAACCTCCACTGAACCGACTCTCCCGACACTGTACCATGTCTCACTACACAGAACCGTTTCTCCCTACACTGTACCGTTCCTAGCTACACTGAATCGTGACTCCCTACACTGAATCTTGTCTCCCAACACGAAGCTAAACCTCCCAACATTGATCCGTGTCCCTCTACACTGAACCGATTATCCCTACACTAAATCGAGTCTCCCAACACTGAACAGAGTCTCGGTAAACTGAACCGAGTCTCTGTAAACTGCACCGTGTCTCCCGACACTGTACCATTTCTCCCTACACTGAACCGAGTCACCCAACACTGAACCGAGTCTCCCGACACTGAACCGGGTCTCCCTACACTGAAGCGTTCTCCCTACACTGAACCGAGTCTTCCTATACTGAACCGCGTCTCCCTACACTGAACTGTGTCTCCCTACACTGAACCAAGTCTCCTTACAAAGAACCGTGTGTCCCTACATTGAACCGTATCTCCCAACAATGAACAGTGTGTACCTACTCTGAAGCGAGTCTCCCGACACTGAACCAATCCTCCCTACACTGAACCGTGTCTCCCTACACTGAACATACCCTCCAGACTATGTTACGTGTCTCCCTACACTGAAGTGGGTTTCGCTACACTGAACCGTCTCTCCCTACACTGAATAGAGTCTCCCTACACTGAATAGAGTATCCCTACAATGAACCATGTCTCCCTAAACTGTACCGTTTCTCCCTACTCTGCACCGGGTCTCCCTGCACTGAACCGTGTGTCCCTACACTGAACCGGGTCTCCCTACACTGAAGCGGGTCTCCCTTCACTGTATTGTTTCTCCCTACACTGAACCGTGTCTCCCAACACTGAACATTGTCTCCCTACCCTGTACCGACACTTCGGACACTGAACAATGTCACCCTACACTGAACTGACCCTCCAGACACTGTACCATGTCTCACTACACAGAACCGTGCTTCCCTACACTGAACCATGTCTCCCTACACTGAACCGTGTCTCCCTACACTGACGTGGGTTTCGATACACTGAACCGTCTCTCCCTACACTGAATAGAGTCTCCCTACACTGAACCATGTCTCCCTACACTGTACCGTTTTTCCGTACACTGAACCGGGTCTCCCTACACGGAACCGTGTGTCCCTACACTGAACCGGGTCTCCCGACACTTAACAGTGTCTCCCTACACTGAACCGGGTCTCCCTACACTGAACCATGTCTCCCAACACCGAACCTTGTCTCCCTACCCTGTACGGACAGTTCGGACACTGAACAATGTCACCCTCACTGAACCAACTCTCCCGACAATGTACCATGTCTCACTACACAGAACCGTGTCTCCCTACACTGAACCGTTCCTAGCTACACTGAATCGTGTCTCCCTACACTGAATCTTGTCTCCCAACACGAAGCTAAACCTCCCAACATTGATCCGTGTCCCTCTACACTGAACCGATTATCCCTACACTAAATCGAGTCTCCCAACACTGAACAGAGACTCGGAAAACTGAACCGAGTCTCTGTAAACTGCACCGTGTCTCCCGACACTGTACCGTTTCTCCCTACACTGAACCGAGTCACCCAACACTGAACCGTGTCTCCATACACTGAACTGTGTCTCCCTACACTGAACCAAGTCTCCTTACAAAGAACCGTGTGTCCCAACATTGAACCGTATCTCCCAACAATGAACAGTGTGTACCTACTCTGAAGCGAGTCTCCCGACACTGAACCAATTCTCCCTACACTGAACCGTGTCTCCCTACACTGAACATACCCTCCAGACTATGTTACGTGTCTCCCTACACTGAAGCGGGTTTCGCTACACTGAACCGGGTCTCCCTACACTGAAGCAGGTCTCCCTTCACTGTATTGTTTCTCCCTACACTGAACCGTGTCTCCCAACACTGAACATTGTCTCCCTACCCTGTACCGACCCTTCGGACACTGAACAATGTCACCCTACACTGAACTGACCCTCCAGACACTGTACCATGTCTCACTACACAGAACCGTGCTTCCCTACACTGAACCATGTCTCCTTACACTGAATCAATTCTCCCTACACTGAACCGTGTCTCCCTACACTGACGTGGGTTTCGATACACTTAACCGTCTCTCCCTACACTGAATAGAGTCTCCCTACAATGAACCATTTCTCCCTACACTGTACCGTTTCTCCCTACACTGAACCGTGTGTCCCTACACTGAACCGAGTCTCCCGACACTTAACAGTGTCTCCCTACACTGAACCGTGTCTCCCTACACAGAACCGTGCCTCCCGACACTTAACAGTGTCTCCCTACAGTGAACCTTGTCTCGCTACACTGTACCGACCCTTCGGACACTGAACAATGTCACCCTACACTGAACTGACCCTCCCGACACTGTACCATGTCTCACTACACAGAACCGAGTCTCCCTACACTGAACCATGTCTCCCTACACTGTACCGTTTTTCCGTACACCGAACCGGGTCACCCTACACGGAACCGTGTGTCCCTACACTGAACCGGGTCTCCCGACACTTAACAGTGTCTCCCTACACTGAACCGGGTCTCCCTACACTGAACCATGTCTCCCAACACCGAACCTTGTCTCCCTACCCTGTACGGACAGTTCGGACACTGAACAATGTCACCCTCCACTGAACCGACTCTCCCGACACTGTACCATGTCTCACTACACAGAACCGTGTCTCCCTACACTGAACCGTTCCTAGCTACACTGAATCGTGTCTCCCTACACTGAATCTTGTCTCCCAACACGAAGCTAAACCTCCCAACATTGATCCGTGTCCCTCTACACTGAACCGATTATCCCTACACTAAATCGAGTCTCCCAACACTGAACAGAGTCTCGGTAAACTGAACCGAGTCTCTGTAAACTGCACCGTGTCTCCCGACACTGTACCGTTTCTCCCTACACTGAACCGAGTCACCCAACACTGAACCGAGTCTCCCGACACTGAACCGGTTCTCCCTACACTGAACCGAGTCTTCCTATACTGAACCGCGTCTCCCTACACTGAACTGTGTCTCCCTACACTGAAACAAGTCTCCTTACAAAGAACCGTGTGTCCCTACATTGAACCGTATCTCCCAACAATGAACAGTGTGTACCTACTCTGAAGCGAGTCTCCCGACACTGAACAGAGTCTCGGTAAACAGATCCAACCCTCCATACACTGAACCGGATCTCCGTTCACTGTACCGTTTCTCCTTAAATTGAACCGGGTCTCCCAACACTGAACCATGTCTCTAAACACTGAACCTTGTCTCCCTACCCTGTACCGACCTTTCGGACAGTGAACAATGTCACCCTACACTGAATTGACCCTCCCAACTCTGATCTGTTTCTCCCTACACAGAACCGAGTGTCCCTATAGTGAACTGTGTCTCGTAACACTGAACCGAGACTACCAACACTGATCCGTGTCTCCTTACACTGAATAGAGTCTCCCTACAATGAACCATGTCTCCCTACACAGTACCGTTTCTCCCTACACTGAACCGTGTCACACCACACTGAACTATGTCGCCCTACACTTAACGGACCCTCCCAATTCTGAACCGAGTCTCTCTGCACTGAACCGACGCTCCCTGTACCGATCCATCGCCGTACACTGATTCGTTTATGCCTACACAGATCCTTGTTCTCTTCACTGCACCAAGTCTCACTACATTCAACAGTGTCTCCCTACACTGAACCGAGTCTCCCTATATTGAACAGAGATTCTGTAAACTGAACTGAGTCTCCGTATACTGCACCGTGTCTCCCTACACTGAACCGTGCCTAGCTACACTGAATCGTCTCTCCCTACACTGAATCTTGTCTCCCTACACGAAGCTAAACGTCCCAACATTGATCCGTGTCTCTCTACAATGAACCGATTATCCCTATACTAAATCGAGTCTCCCAACACTGAACAGAGTCTCAGTAAACTGAACCGAGTCTCTGTAAACTGCACCGTGTCTCCCGACACTGTACCATGTCTCCCTACACTGAACCGTCTCTCCCTACACTGAATATTGTCTCCCTACACTGAATAGAGTATCCCTACAATGAACCATGTCTCCCTAAACTGTACCGTTTCTCCCTACTCTGCACCGGGTCTCCCTGCACTGAACCGTGTGTCCCTACACTGAAACGGGTCTCCCTACACTGAAGCGGGTCTCCCTTCACTGTATTGTTTCTCCCTACACTGAACCGTGTCTCCCAACACTGAACATTGTCTCCCTACCCTGTACCGACCCTTCGGACACTGAACAATGTCACCCTACACTGAACTGACCCTCCCGACACTGTACCATGTCTCACTACACAGAACCGAGTCTCCCTACACTGAACCATGTCTCCCTACACTGTACCGTTTCTCCCTACACTGAACCGTGTCACACCACACTGAACTATGTCTCCCTACACTTAACGGACCCTCCCAATTCTGAACCGAGTCTCTCTGCACTGAACCGACGCTCCCTGTACCGATCCATCGCACTACACTGATCCGTTTATGCCTACACAGATCCTTGTTCTCTTCACTGCACCAAGTCTCACTACATTCAACAGTGTCTCCCTACACTGAACCGAGTCTCCCTATATTGAACAGAGATTCCGTAAACTGAACTGAGTCCCCGTATACTGCACCGTGTCTCCCTACACTGAACCGTGCCTAGCTACACTGAATCGTCTCTCCCTACACTGAATCTTGTCTCCCTACACGAAGCTAAACCTCCCAACATTGATCCGTGTCTCTCTACAATGAACCGATTATCCCTATACTAAATCGAGTCTCTCAACACTGAACAGAGTCTCAGTAAACTGAACAGAGTCTCCGTAAACTGCACCGTGTCTCCCGACACTGTACCATGTCTCCCTACACTGAACCAATTCTCCCTACACTGAACCGTGTCTCCCTACACTGAACATACCCTCCAGACTATGTTACGTGTCTCCCTACACTGAAGCGGGTTTCGCTACACTGAACCGTCTCTCCCTACACTGAATAGAGTCTCCCTACACTGAATAGAGTATCCCTACAATGAACCATGTCTCCCTAAACTGTACCGTTTCTCCCTACTCTGCACCGGGTCTCCCTGCACTGAACCGTGTGTCCCTACACTGAACCGGGTCTCCCTACACTGAAGCGGGTCTCCCTTCACTGTATTGTTTCTCCCGACACTGAACCGTGTCTCCCAACACTGAACATTGTCTCCCTACCCTGTACCGACCCTTCGGACACTGAACAATGTCACCCTACACTGAACTGACCCTCCAGACACTGTACCATGTCTCACTACACAGAACCGTGCTTCCCTACACTGAACCATGTCTCCCTACACTGAATCAATTCTCCCTACACTGAACCGTGTCTCCCTACACTGACGTGGGTTACGATACACTGAACCGTCTCTCCCTACACTGAATACAGTCTCCCTACACTGAACCATGTCTCCCAACACCGAACCTTGTCTCCCTACCCTGTACGGACAGTTCGGACACTGAACAATGTCAACCTCCACTGAACCGACTCTCCCGACACTGTACCATGTCTCACTACACAGAACCGTTTCTCCCTACACTGTACCGTTCCTAGCTACACTGAATCGTGACTCCCTACACTGAATCTTGTCTCCCAACACGAAGCTAAACCTCCCAACATTGATCCGTGTCCCTCTACACTGAACCGATTATCCCTACACTAAATCGAGTCTCCCAACACTGAACAGAGTCTCGGTAAACTGAACCGAGTCTCTGTAAACTGCACCGTGTCTCCCGACACTGTACCATTTCTCCCTACACTGAACCGAGTCACCCAACACTGAACCGAGTCTCCCGACACTGAACCGGGTCTCCCTACACTGAAGCGTTCTCCCTACACTGAACCGAGTCTTCCTATACTGAACCGCGTCTCCCTACACTGAACTGTGTCTCCCTACACTGAACCAAGTCTCCTTACAAAGAACCGTGTGTCCCTACATTGAACCGTATCTCCCAACAATGAACAGTGTGTACCTACTCTGAAGCGAGTCTCCCGACACTGAACCAATCCTCCCTACACTGAACCGTGTCTCCCTACACTGAACATACCCTCCAGACTATGTTACGTGTCTCCCTACACTGAAGTGGGTTTCGCTACACTGAACCGTCTCTCCCTACACTGAATAGAGTCTCCCTACACTGAATAGAGTATCCCTACAATGAACCATGTCTCCCTAAACTGTACCGTTTCTCCCTACTCTGCACCGGGTCTCCCTGCACTGAACCGTGTGTCCCTACACTGAACCGGGTCTCCCTACACTGAAGCGGGTCTCCCTTCACTGTATTGTTTCTCCCTACACTGAACCGTGTCTCCCAACACTGAACATTGTCTCCCTACCCTGTACCGACCCTTCGGACACTGAACAATGTCACCCTACACTGAACTGACCCTCCAGACACTGTACCATGTCTCACTACACAGAACCGTGCTTCCCTACACTGAACCATGTCTCCCTACACTGAACCGTGTCTCCCTACACTGACGTGGGTTTCGATACACTGAACCGTCTCTCCCTACACTGAATAGAGTCTCCCTACACTGAACCATGTCTCCCTACACTGTACCGTTTTTCCGTACACTGAACCGGGTCTCCCTACACGGAACCGTGTGTCCCTACACTGAACCGGGTCTCCCGACACTTAACAGTGTCTCCCTACACTGAACCGGGTCTCCCTACACTGAACCATGTCTCCCAACACCGAACCTTGTCTCCCTACCCTGTACGGACAGTTCGGACACTGAACAATGTCACCCTCACTGAACCGACTCTCCCGACAATGTACCATGTCTCACTACACAGAACCGTGTCTCCCTACACTGAACCGTTCCTAGCTACACTGAATCGTGTCTCCCTACACTGAATCTTGTCTCCCAACACGAAGCTAAACCTCCCAACATTGATCCGTGTCCCTCTACACTGAACCGATTATCCCTACACTAAATCGAGTCTCCCAACACTGAACAGAGACTCGGAAAACTGAACCGAGTCTCTGTAAACTGCACCGTGTCTCCCGACACTGTACCGTTTCTCCCTACACTGAACCGAGTCACCCAACACTGAACCGTGTCTCCATACACTGAACTGTGTCTCCCTACACTGAACCAAGTCTCCTTACAAAGAACCGTGTGTCCCAACATTGAACCGTATCTCCCAACAATGAACAGTGTGTACCTACTCTGAAGCGAGTCTCCCGACACTGAACCAATTCTCCCTACACTGAACCGTGTCTCCCTACACTGAACATACCCTCCAGACTATGTTACGTGTCTCCCTACACTGAAGCGGGTTTCGCTACACTGAACCGGGTCTCCCTACACTGAAGCAGGTCTCCCTTCACTGTATTGTTTCTCCCTACACTGAACCGTGTCTCCCAACACTGAACATTGTCTCCCTACCCTGTACCGACCCTTCGGACACTGAACAATGTCACCCTACACTGAACTGACCCTCCAGACACTGTACCATGTCTCACTACACAGAACCGTGCTTCCCTACACTGAACCATGTCTCCTTACACTGAATCAATTCTCCCTACACTGAACCGTGTCTCCCTACACTGACGTGGGTTTCGATACACTTAACCGTCTCTCCCTACACTGAATAGAGTCTCCCTACAATGAACCATTTCTCCCTACACTGTACCGTTTCTCCCTACACTGAACCGTGTGTCCCTACACTGAACCGAGTCTCCCGACACTTAACAGTGTCTCCCTACACTGAACCGTGTCTCCCTACACAGAACCGTGCCTCCCGACACTTAACAGTGTCTCCCTACAGTGAACCTTGTCTCGCTACACTGTACCGACCCTTCGGACACTGAACAATGTCACCCTACACTGAACTGACCCTCCCGACACTGTACCATGTCTCACTACACAGAACCGAGTCTCCCTACACTGAACCATGTCTCCCTACACTGTACCGTTTTTCCGTACACCGAACCGGGTCACCCTACACGGAACCGTGTGTCCCTACACTGAACCGGGTCTCCCGACACTTAACAGTGTCTCCCTACACTGAACCGGGTCTCCCTACACTGAACCATGTCTCCCAACACCGAACCTTGTCTCCCTACCCTGTACGGACAGTTCGGACACTGAACAATGTCACCCTCCACTGAACCGACTCTCCCGACA
The DNA here is from genome assembly GCF_036971445.1 of Narcine bancroftii. Classification (NCBI taxonomy): domain Eukaryota; kingdom Metazoa; phylum Chordata; class Chondrichthyes; order Torpediniformes; family Narcinidae; genus Narcine; species Narcine bancroftii. Next base: position 177,987,297 of record NC_091470.1, on the reverse strand, counting down.
CTGTACCATGTCTCACTACACAGAACCGTGTCTCCCTACACTGAACCGTTCCTAGCTACACTGAATCGTGTCTCCCTACACTGAATCTTGTCTCCCAACACGAAGCTAAACCTCCCAACATTGATCCGTGTCCCTCTACACTGAACCGATTATCCCTACACTAAATCGAGTCTCCCAACACTGAACAGAGTCTCGGTAAACTGAACCGAGTCTCTGTAAACTGCACCGTGTCTCCCGACACTGTACCGTTTCTCCCTACACTGAACCGAGTCACCCAACACTGAACCGAGTCTCCCGACACTGAACCGGTTCTCCCTACACTGAACCGAGTCTTCCTATACTGAACCGCGTCTCCCTACACTGAACTGTGTCTCCCTACACTGAAACAAGTCTCCTTACAAAGAACCGTGTGTCCCTACATTGAACCGTATCTCCCAACAATGAACAGTGTGTACCTACTCTGAAGCGAGTCTCCCGACACTGAACAGAGTCTCGGTAAACAGATCCAACCCTCCATACACTGAACCGGATCTCCGTTCACTGTACCGTTTCTCCTTAAATTGAACCGGGTCTCCCAACACTGAACCATGTCTCTAAACACTGAACCTTGTCTCCCTACCCTGTACCGACCTTTCGGACAGTGAACAATGTCACCCTACACTGAATTGACCCTCCCAACTCTGATCTGTTTCTCCCTACACAGAACCGAGTGTCCCTATAGTGAACTGTGTCTCGTAACACTGAACCGAGACTACCAACACTGATCCGTGTCTCCTTACACTGAATAGAGTCTCCCTACAATGAACCATGTCTCCCTACACAGTACCGTTTCTCCCTACACTGAACCGTGTCACACCACACTGAACTATGTCGCCCTACACTTAACGGACCCTCCCAATTCTGAACCGAGTCTCTCTGCACTGAACCGACGCTCCCTGTACCGATCCATCGCCGTACACTGATTCGTTTATGCCTACACAGATCCTTGTTCTCTTCACTGCACCAAGTCTCACTACATTCAACAGTGTCTCCCTACACTGAACCGAGTCTCCCTATATTGAACAGAGATTCTGTAAACTGAACTGAGTCTCCGTATACTGCACCGTGTCTCCCTACACTGAACCGTGCCTAGCTACACTGAATCGTCTCTCCCTACACTGAATCTTGTCTCCCTACACGAAGCTAAACGTCCCAACATTGATCCGTGTCTCTCTACAATGAACCGATTATCCCTATACTAAATCGAGTCTCCCAACACTGAACAGAGTCTCAGTAAACTGAACCGAGTCTCTGTAAACTGCACCGTGTCTCCCGACACTGTACCATGTCTCCCTACACTGAACCGTCTCTCCCTACACTGAATATTGTCTCCCTACACTGAATAGAGTATCCCTACAATGAACCATGTCTCCCTAAACTGTACCGTTTCTCCCTACTCTGCACCGGGTCTCCCTGCACTGAACCGTGTGTCCCTACACTGAAACGGGTCTCCCTACACTGAAGCGGGTCTCCCTTCACTGTATTGTTTCTCCCTACACTGAACCGTGTCTCCCAACACTGAACATTGTCTCCCTACCCTGTACCGACCCTTCGGACACTGAACAATGTCACCCTACACTGAACTGACCCTCCCGACACTGTACCATGTCTCACTACACAGAACCGAGTCTCCCTACACTGAACCATGTCTCCCTACACTGTACCGTTTCTCCCTACACTGAACCGTGTCACACCACACTGAACTATGTCTCCCTACACTTAACGGACCCTCCCAATTCTGAACCGAGTCTCTCTGCACTGAACCGACGCTCCCTGTACCGATCCATCGCACTACACTGATCCGTTTATGCCTACACAGATCCTTGTTCTCTTCACTGCACCAAGTCTCACTACATTCAACAGTGTCTCCCTACACTGAACCGAGTCTCCCTATATTGAACAGAGATTCCGTAAACTGAACTGAGTCCCCGTATATCTGCACCGTGTCTCCCTACACTGAACCGTGCCTAGCCACACTGAATCGTCTCTCCCTACACTGAATCTTGTCTCCCTACACGAAGCTAAACCTCCCAACATTGTTCCGTGTCTCTCTACAATGAACCGATTATCCCTATACTAAATCGAGTCTCTCAACACTGAACAGAGTCTCAGTAAACTGAACAGAGTCTCCGTAAACTGCACCGTGTCTCCCGACACTGTACCATGTCTCCCTACACTGAACCAATTCTCCCTACACTGAACCGTGTCTCCCTACACTGAACATACCCTCCAGACTATGTTACGTGTCTCCCTACACTGAAGCGGGTTTCGCTACACTGAACCGTCTCTCCCTACACTGAATAGAGTCTCCCTACACTGAATAGAGTATCCCTACAATGAACCATGTCTCCCTAAACTGTACCGTTTCTCCCTACTCTGCACCGGGTCTCCCTGCACTGAACCGTGTGTCCCTACACTGAACCGGGTCTCCCTACACTGAAGCGGGTCTCCCTTCACTGTATTGTTTCTCCCGACACTGAACCGTGTCTCCCAACACTGAACATTGTCTCCCTACCCTGTACCGACCCTTCGGACACTGAACAATGTCACCCTACACTGAACTGACCCTCCAGACACTGTACCATGTCTCACTACACAGATCCGTGCTTCCCTACACTGAACCATGTCTCCCTACACTGAATCAATTCTCCCTACACTGAACCGTGTCTCCCTACACTGACGTGGGTTTCGATACACTGAACCGTCTCTCCCTACACTGAATACAGTCTCCCTACACTGAACCATGTCTCCCAACACCGAACCTTGTCTCCCTACCCTGTACGGACAGTTCGGACACTGAACAATGTCAACCTCCACTGAACCGACTCTCCCGACACTGTACCATGTCTCACTACACAGAACCGTTTCTCCCTACACTGTACCGTTCCTAGCTACACTGAATCGTGACTCCCTACACTGAATCTTGTCTCCCAACACGAAGCTAAACCTCCCAACATTGATCCGTGTCCCTCTACACTGAACCGATTATCCCTACACTAAATCGAGTCTCCCAACACTGAACAGAGTCTCGGTAAACTGAACCGAGTCTCTGTAAACTGCACCGTGTCTCCCGACACTGTACCATTTCTCCCTACACTGAACCGAGTCACCCAACACTGAACCGAGTCTCCCGACACTGAACCGGTTCTCCCTACACTGAACCGAGTCTTCCTATACTGAACCGCGTCTCCCTACACTGAACTGTGTCTCCCTACACTGAAACAAGTCTCCTTACAAAGAACCGTGTGTCCCTACATTGAACCGTATCTCCCAACAATGAACAGTGTGTACCTACTCTGAAGCGAGTCTCCCGACACTGAACCAATTCTCCCTACACTGAACCGTGTCTCCCTACACTGAACATACCCTCCAGACTATGTTACGTGTCTCCCTACACTGAAGCGGGTTTCGCTACACTGAACCGGGTCTCCCTACACTGAAGCAGGTCTCCCTTCACTGTATTGTTTCTCCCTACACTGAACCGTGTCTCCCAACACTGAACATTGTCTCCCTACCCTGTACCGACCCTTCGGACACTGAACAATGTCACCCTACACTGAACTGACCCTCCAGACACTGTACCATGTCTCACTACACAGAACCGTGCTTCCCTACACTGAACCATGTCTCCTTACACTGAATCAATTCTCCCTACACTGAACCGTGTCTCCCTACACTGACGTGGGTTTCGATACACTTAACCGTCTCTCCCTACACTGAATAGAGTCTCCCTACACTGAATAGAGTCTCCCTACAATGAACCATTTCTCCCTACACTGTACCGTTTCTCCCTACACTGAACCGTGTGTCCCTACACTGAACCGAGTCTCCCGACACTTAACAGTGTCTCCCTACACTGAACCGTGTCTCCCTACACAGAACCGTGCCTCCCGACACTTAACAGTGTCTCCCTACAGTGAACCTTGTCTCGCTACACTGTACCGACCCTTCGGACACTGAACAATGTCACCCTACACTGAACTGACCCTCCCGACACTGTACCATGTCTCACTACACAGAACCGAGTCTCCCTACACTGAACCATGTCTCCCTACACTGTACCGTTTTTCCGTACACCGAACCGGGTCACCCTACACGGAACCGTGTGTCCCTACACTGAACCGGGTCTCCCGACACTTAACAGTGTCTCCCTACACTGAACCGGGTCTCCCTACACTGAACCATGTCTCCCAACACCGAACCTTGTCTCCCTACCCTGTACGGACAGTTCGGACACTGAACAATGTCACCCTCCACTGAACCGACTCTCCCGACACTGTACCATGTCTCACTACACAGAACCGTGTCTCCCTACACTGAACCGTTCCTAGCTACACTGAATCGTGTCTCCCTACACTGAATCTTGTCTCCCAACACGAAGCTAAACCTCCCAACATTGATCCGTGTCCCTCTACACTGAACCGATTATCCCTACACTAAATCGAGTCTCCCAACACTGAACAGAGTCTCGGTAAACTGAACCGAGTCTCTGTAAACTGCACCGTGTCTCCCGACACTGTACCGTTTCTCCCTACACTGAACCGAGTCACCCAACACTGAACCGAGTCTCCCGACACTGAACCGGTTCTCCCTACACTGAACCGAGTCTTCCTATACTGAACCGCGTCTCCCTACACTGAACTGTGTCTCCCTACACTGAAACAAGTCTCCTTACAAAGAACCGTGTGTCCCTACATTGAACCGTATCTCCCAACAATGAACAGTGTGTACCTACTCTGAAGCGAGTCTCCCGACACTGAACAGAGTCTCGGTAAACAGATCCAACCCTCCATACACTGAACCGGATCTCCGTTCACTGTACCGTTTCTCCTTAAATTGAACCGGGTCTCCCAACACTGAACCATGTCTCTAAACACTGAACCTTGTCTCCCTACCCTGTACCGACCTTTCGGACAGTGAACAATGTCACCCTACACTGAATTGACCCTCCCAACTCTGATCTGTTTCTCCCTACACAGAACCGAGTGTCCCTATAGTGAACTGTGTCTCGTAACACTGAACCGAGACTACCAACACTGATCCGTGTCTCCTTACACTGAATAGAGTCTCCCTACAATGAACCATGTCTCCCTACACAGTACCGTTTCTCCCTACACTGAACCGTGTCACACCACACTGAACTATGTCGCCCTACACTTAACGGACCCTCCCAATTCTGAACCGAGTCTCTCTGCACTGAACCGACGCTCCCTGTACCGATCCATCGCCGTACACTGATTCGTTTATGCCTACACAGATCCTTGTTCTCTTCACTGCACCAAGTCTCACTACATTCAACAGTGTCTCCCTACACTGAACCGAGTCTCCCTATATTGAACAGAGATTCTGTAAACTGAACTGAGTCTCCGTATACTGCACCGTGTCTCCCTACACTGAACCGTGCCTAGCTACACTGAATCGTCTCTCCCTACACTGAATCTTGTCTCCCTACACGAAGCTAAACGTCCCAACATTGATCCGTGTCTCTCTACAATGAACCGATTATCGCTATACTAAATCGAGTCTCCCAAAACTGAACAGAGTCTCAGTAAACTGAACCGAGTCTCTGTAAACTGCACCGTGTCTCCCGACACTGTACCATGTCTCACTACACAGAACCGTTCTTCCCTACACTGAACCATGTCTCCCTACACTGAATCAATTCTCCCTACACTGAACCGTGTCTCCCTACACTGACGTGGGTTTCGATACACTGAACCGTCTCTCCCTACACTGAATACAGTCTCCCTACACTGAACCATGTCTCCCAACACCGAACCTTGTCTCCCAACACCGAACCTTGTCTCCCTACACTGAACCGTGTGTCCCTACACTGAACCGAGTCTCCCGACACTTAACAGTGTCTCCCTACACTGAACCGTGTCTCCCTACACAGAACCGTGCCTCCCGACACTTAACAGTGTCTCCCTACAGTGAACCTTGTCTCGCTACACTGTACCGACCCTTCGGACACTGAACAATGTCACCCTACACTGAACTGACCATCCCGACACTGTACCATGTCTCACTACACAGAACCGTGTCTCCCTACACTGAACCGTTCCTAGCTACACTGAATCGTGACTCCCTACACTGAATCTTGTCTCCCAACACGAAGCTAAACCTCCCAACATTGATCCGTGTCCCTCTACACTGAACCGATTATCCCTACACTAAATCGAGTCTCCCAACACTGAACAGAGTCTCGGTAAACTGAACCGAGTCTCTGTAAACTGCACCGTGTCTCCCGACACTGTACCATTTCTCCCTACACTGAACCGAGTCACCCAACACTGAACCGAGTCTCCCGACACTGAACCGGTTCTCCCTACACTGAACCGAGTCTTCCTATACTGAACCGCGTCTCCCTACACTGAACTGTGTCTCCCTACACTGAAACAAGTCTCCTTACAAAGAACCGTGTGTCCCTACATTGAACCGTATCTCCCAACAATGAACAGTGTGTACCTACTCTGAAGCGAGTCTCCCGACACTGAACCAATTCTCCCTACACTGAACCGTGTCTCCCTACACTGAACATACCCTCCAGACTATGTTACGTGTCTCCCTACACTGAAGCGGGTTTCGCTACACTGAACCGGGTCTCCCTACACTGAAGCAGGTCTCCCTTCACTGTATTGTTTCTCCCTACACTGAACAGTGTCTCCCAACACTGAACATTGTCTCCCTACCCTGTACCGACCCTTCGGACACTGAACAATGTCACCCTACACTGAACTGACCCTCCAGACACTGTACCATGTCTCACTACACAGAACCGTGCTTCCCTACACTGAACCATGTCTCCTTACACTGAATCAATTCTCCCTACACTGAACCGTGTCTCCCTACACTGACGTGGGTTTCGATACACTTAACCGTCTCTCCCTACACTGAATAGAGTCTCCCTACACTGAATAGAGTCTCCCTACAATGAACCATTTCTCCCTACACTGTACCGTTTCTCCCTACACTGAACCGTGTGTCCCTACACTGAACCGAGTCTCCCGACACTTAACAGTGTCTCCCTACACTGAACCGTGTCTCCCTACACAGAACCGTGCCTCCCGACACTTAACAGTGTCTCCCTACAGTGAACCATGTCTCGCTACACTGTACCGACCCTTCGGACACTGAACAATGTCACCCTACACTGAACTGACCCTCCCGACACTGTACCATGTCTCACTACACAGAACCGAGTCTCCCTACACTGAACCATGTCTCCCTACACTGTACCGTTTTTCCGTACACCGAACCGGGTCACCCTACACGGAACCGTGTGTCCCTACACTGAACCGGGTCTCCCGACACTTAACAGTGTCTCCCTACACTGAACCGGGTCTCCCTACACTGAACCATGTCTCCCAACACCGAACCTTGTCTCCCTACCCTGTACGGACAGTTCGGACACTGAACAATGTCACCCTCCACTGAACCGACTCTCCCGACACTGTACCATGTCTCACTACACAGAACCGTGTCTCCCTACACTGAACCGTTCCTAGCTACACTGAATCGTGTCTCCCTACACTGAATCTTGTCTCCCAACACGAAGCTAAACCTCCCAACATTGATCCGTGTCCCTCTACACTGAACCGATTATCCCTACACTAAATCGAGTCTCCCAACACTGAACAGAGTCTCGGTAAACTGAACCGAGTCTCTGTAAACTGCACCGTGTCTCCCGACACTGTACCGTTTCTCCCTACACTGAACCGAGTCACCCAACACTGAACCGAGTCTCCCGACACTGAACCGGTTCTCCCTACACTGAACCGAGTCTTCCTATACTGAACCGCGTCTCCCTACACTGAACTGTGTCTCCCTACACTGAAACAAGTCTCCTTACAAAGAACCGTGTGTCCCTACATTGAACCGTATCTCCCAACAATGAACAGTGTGTACCTACTCTGAAGCGAGTCTCCCGACACTGAACAGAGTCTCGGTAAACAGATCCAACCCTCCATACACTGAACCGGATCTCCGTTCACTGTACCGTTTCTCCTTAAATTGAACCGGGTCTCCCAACACTGAACCATGTCTCTAAACACTGAACCTTGTCTCCCTACCCTGTACCGACCTTTCGGACAGTGAACAATGTCACCCTACACTGAATTGACCCTCCCAACTCTGATCTGTTTCTCCCTACACAGAACCGAGTGTCCCTATAGTGAACTGTGTCTCGTAACACTGAACCGAGACTACCAACACTGATCCGTGTCTCCTTACACTGAATAGAGTCTCCCTACAATGAACCATGTCTCCCTACACAGTACCGTTTCTCCCTACACTGAACCGTGTCACACCACACTGAACTATGTCGCCCTACACTTAACGGACCCTCCCAATTCTGAACCGAGTCTCTCTGCACTGAACCGACGCTCCCTGTACCGATCCATCGCCGTACACTGATTCGTTTATGCCTACACAGATCCTTGTTCTCTTCACTGCACCAAGTCTCACTACATTCAACAGTGTCTCCCTACACTGAACCGAGTCTCCCTATATTGAACAGAGATTCTGTAAACTGAACTGAGTCTCCGTATACTGCACCGTGTCTCCCTACACTGAACCGTGCCTAGCTACACTGAATCGTCTCTCCCTACACTGAATCTTGTCTCCCTACACGAAGCTAAACGTCCCAACATTGATCCGTGTCTCTCTACAATGAACCGATTATCCCTATACTAAATCGAGTCTCCCAACACTGAACAGAGTCTCAGTAAACTGAACCGAGTCTCTGTAAACTGCACCGTGTCTCCCGACACTGTACCATGTCTCCCTACACTGAACCGTCTCTCCCTACACTGAATATTGTCTCCCTACACTGAATAGAGTATCCCTACAATGAACCATGTCTCCCTAAACTGTACCGTTTCTCCCTACTCTGCACCGGGTCTCCCTGCACTGAACCGTGTGTCCCTACACTGAAACGGGTCTCCCTACACTGAAGCGGGTCTCCCTTCACTGTATTGTTTCTCCCTACACTGAACCGTGTCTCCCAACACTGAACATTGTCTCCCTACCCTGTACCGACCCTTCGGACACTGAACAATGTCACCCTACACTGAACTGACCCTCCCGACACTGTACCATGTCTCACTACACAGAACCGAGTCTCCCTACACTGAACCATGTCTCCCTACACTGTACCGTTTTTCCGTACACTGAACCGGGTCACCCTACACGGAACCGTGTGTCCCTACACTGAACCGGGTCTCCCGACACTTAACAGTGTCTCCCTACACTGAACCGGGTCTCCCTACACTGAACCATGTCTCCCAACACCGAACCTTGTCTCCCTACCCTGTACGGACAGTTCCGACACTGAACAATGTCACCCTCAACTGAACCGACTCTCCCGACACTGTACCATGTCTCACTACACAGAACCGTGTCTCCCTACACTGAACCGTTCCTAGCTACACTGAATCGTGTCTCCCTACACTGAATCTTGTCTCCCAACACGAAGCTAAACCTCCCAACATTGATCCGTGTCCCTCTACACTGAACCGATTATCCCTACACTAAATCGAGTCTCCCAACACTGAACAGAGTCTCGGTAAACTGAACCGAGTCTCTGTAAACTGCACCGTGTCTCCCGACACTGTACCGTTTCTCCCTACACTGAACCGAGTCACCCAACACTGAACCGAGTCTCCCGACACTGAACCGGGTCTCCCTACACTGAAGCGTTCTCCCTACACTGAACCGAGTCTTCCCATACTGAACCGCGTCTCCCTACACTGAACTGTGTCTCCCTACACTGAACCAAGTCTCCTTACAAAGAACCATGTGTCCCTGCATTGAACCGTATCTCCCAACAATGAACAGTGTGTACCTACTCTGAAGCGAGTCTCCCGACACTGAACCAATTCTCCCTACACTGAACCGTGTCTCCCTACACTGAACATACCCTCCAGACTATGTTACGTGTCTCCGTACACTGAAGCGGGTTTCGCTACACTGAACCATCTCTCCCTACACTGAATAGAGTCTCCCTACACTGAATAGAGTATCTCTACAATGAACCATGTCTCCCTAAACTGTACCGTTTCTCCCTACTCTGCACCGGGTCTCCCTGCACTGAACCGTGTGTCCCTACACTAAACCGGGTCTCCCTACACTGAAGCGGGTCTCCCTTCACTGTATTGTTTCTCCCTACACTGAACCGTGTCTCCCAACACTGAACATTGTCTCCCTACCCTGTACCGACCCTTCGGACACTGAACAATGTCACCCTACACTGAACTGACCCTCCAGACACTGTACCATGTCTCACTACACAGAACCGTGCTTCCCTACACTGAACCATGTCTCCCTACACTGAATCAATTCTCCCTACACTGAACCGTGTCTCCCTACACTGACGTGGGTTTCGATACACTGAACCGTCTCTCCCTACACTGAATAGAGTCTCCCTACAATGAACCATGTCTCCCTACACTGTACCGTTTCTCCCTACACTGAACCGTCTGTCCCTACACTGAACCGAGTCTCCCGACACTTAACAGTGTCTCCCTACACTGAACCGTGTCTCCCTACACAGAAACGTGCCTCCCGACACTTAACTGTGTCTCCCTACAGTGAACCTTGTCTCGCTACACTGTACCGACCCTTCGGACACTGAACAATGTCACCCTACACTGAACTGACCCTCCCGACACTGTACCATGTCTCACTACACAGAACCGAGTCTCCCTACACTGAACCATGTCTCCCTACACTGTACCGTTTTTCCGTACACTGAACCGGGTCACCCTACACGGAACCGTGTGTCCCTACACTGAACCGGGTCTCCCGACACTTAACAGTGTCTCCCTACACTGAACCGGGTCTCCCTACACTGAACCATGTCTCCCAACACCGAACCTTGTCTCCCTACCCTGTACGGACAGTTCGGACACTGAACAATGTCACCCTCCACTGAACCGACTCTCCCGACACTGTACCATGTCTCACTACACAGAACCGTGTCTCCCTACACTGAACCGTTCCTAGCTACACTGAATCGTGTCTCCCTACACTGAATCTTGTCTCCCAACACGAAGCTAAACCTCCCAACATTGATCCGTGTCCCTCTACACTGAACCGATTATCCCTACACTAAATCGAGTCTCCCAACACTGAACAGAGTCTCGGTAAACTGAACCGAGTCTCTGTAAACTGCACCGTGTCTCCCGACACTGTACCGTTTCTCCCTACACTGAACCGAGTCACCCAACACTGAACTGAGTCTCCCGACACTGAACCGGGTCTCCCTACACTGAAGCATTCTCCCTACACTGAACCGAGTCTTCCTATACTGAACCGCGTCTCCCTACACTGAACTGTGTCTCCCTACACTGAACCAAGTCTCCTTACAAAGAATCGTGTGTCCCTACATTGAACCGTATCTCCCAACAATGAACAGTGTGTACCTACTCTGAAGCGAGTCTCCCGACACTGAACAGAGTCTCGGTAAACAGATCCAAACCTCCATACACTGAACCGGGTCTCCGTTCACTGTACCATTTCTCCTTAAATTGAACCGGGTCTCCCAACACTGAACCATGTCTCTAAACACTGAACCTTGTCTCCCTACCCTGTACCGACCTTTCGGACAGTGAACAATGTCACCCTACACTGAATTGACCCTCCCAACACCGATCTGTATCTCCCTACACAGAACCGAGTCTCCCTATAGTGAACTGTGTCTCGTAACACTGAACCGAGACTACCAACACTGATCCGTGTCTCCTTACACTGAATAGAGTCTCCCTACAATGAACCATGTCTCCCTACACAGTACCGTTTCTCCCTACACTGAACCGTGTCACACCAAACTGAACTATGTCTCCCTACACTTAACGGACCCTCCCAATTCTGAACCGAGTCTCTCTGCACTGAACCGACGCTCCCTGTACCGATCCATCGCACTACACTGATCCGTTTATGCCTACACAGATCCTTGTTCTCTTCACTGCACCAAGTCTCACTACATTCAACAGTGTCTCCCTACACTGAACCGAGTCTCCCTATATTGAACAGAGATTCCGTAAACTGAACTGAGTCTCCGTATACTGCACCGTGTCTCCCTACACTGAACCGTGCCTAGCTACACTGAATCGTCTCTCCCTACACTGAATCTTGTGTCCCAACACGAAGCTAAACCTCCCAACATTGATCCGTGTCTCTCTACAATGAACCGATTATCCCTACACTAAATCGAGTCTCCCAACACTGAACAGAGTCTCGGTAAACTGAACCGAGTCTCTGTAAACTGCACCGTGTCTCCCGACACTGTACCGTTTCTCCCTACACTGAACCGAGTCACCCAACACTGAACTGAGTCTCCCGACACTGAACCGGGTCTCCCTACACTGAAGCGTTCTCCCTACACTGAACCGAGTCTTCCTATACTGAACCGCGTCTCCCTACACTGAACTGTGTCTCCCTACACTGAACCAAGTCTCCTTACAAAGAACCGTGTGTCCCTACATTGAACCGTATCTCCCAACAATGAACAGTGTGTACCTACTCTGAAGCGAGTCCCCCGACACTGAACAGAGTCTCGGTAAACAGATCCAACCCTCCATACACTGAACCGGGTCTCCGTTCACTGTACCGTTTCTCCTTAAATTGAACCGGGTCTCCCAACACTGAACCATGTCTCTAAACACTGAACCTTGTCTCCCTACCCTGTACCGACCTTTCGGACAGTGAACAATGTCACCCTACACTGAATTGACCCTCCCAACACCGATCTGTATCTCCCTACACAGAACCGAGTCTCCCTATAGTGAACTGTGTCTCGTAACACTGAACCGAGACTACCAACACTGATCCGTGTCTCCTTACACTGAATAGAGTCTCCCTACAATGAACCATGTCTCCCTACACAGTACCGTTTCTCCCTACACTGAACCGTGTCACACCACACTGAACTATGTCTCCCTACACTTAACGGACCCTCCCAATTCTGAACCGAGTCTCTCTGCACTGAACCGACGCTCCCTGTACCGATCCATCGCACTACACTGATCCGTTTATGCCTACACAGATCCTTGTTCTCTTCACTGCACCAAGTCTCACTACATTCAACAGTGTCTCCCTACACTGAACCGAGTCTCCCTATATTGAACAGAGATTCCGTAAACTGAACTGAGTCCCCGTATACTGCACCGTGTCTCCCTACACTGAACCGTGCCTAGCTACACTGAATCGTCTCTCCCTACACTGAATCTTGTCTCCCTACACGAAGCTAAACCTCCCAACATTGATCCGTGTCTCTCTACAATGAACCGATTATCCCTATACTAAATCGAGTCTCTCAACACTGAACAGAGTCTCAGTAAACTGAACAGAGTCTCCGTAAACTGCACCGTGTCTCCCGACACTGTACCATGTCTCCCTACACTGAACCAATTCTCCCTACACTGAACCGTGTCTCCCTACACTGAACATACCCTCCAGACTATGTTACGTGTCTCCCTACACTGAAGCGGGTTTCGCTACACTGAACCGTCTCTCCCTACACTGAATAGAGTCTCCCTACACTGAATAGAGTATCCCTACAATGAACCATGTCTCCCTAAACTGTACCGTTTCTCCCTACTCTGCACCGGGTCTCCCTGCACTGAACCGTGTGTCCCTACACTGAACCGGGTCTCCCTACACTGAAGCGGGTCTCCCTTCACTGTATTGTTTCTCCCGACACTGAACCGTGTCTCCCAACACTGAACATTGTCTCCCTACCCTGTACCGACCCTTCGGACACTGAACAATGTCACCCTACACTGAACTGACCCTCCAGACACTGTACCATGTCTCACTACACAGAACCGTGCTTCCCTACACTGAACCATGTCTCCCTACACTGAATCAATTCTCCCTACACTGAACCGTGTCTCCCTACACTGACGTGGGTTTCGATACACTGAACCGTCTCTCCCTACACTGAATACAGTCTCCCTACACTGAACCATGTCTCCCAACACCGAACCTTGTCTCCCTACCCTGTACGGACAGTTCGGACACTGAACAATGTCAACCTCCACTGAACCGACTCTCCCGACACTGTACCATGTCTCACTACACAGAACCGTTTCTCCCTACACTGTACCGTTCCTAGCTACACTGAATCGTGACTCCCTACACTGAATCTTGTCTCCCAACACGAAGCTAAACCTCCCAACATTGATCCGTGTCCCTCTACACTGAACCGATTATCCCTACACTAAATCGAGTCTCCCAACACTGAACAGAGTCTCGGTAAACTGAACCGAGTCTCTGTAAACTGCACCGTGTCTCCCGACACTGTACCATTTCTCCCTACACTGAACCGAGTCACCCAACACTGAACCGAGTCTCCCGACACTGAACCGGGTCTCCCTACACTGAAGCGTTCTCCCTACACTGAACCGAGTCTTCCTATACTGAACCGCGTCTCCCTACACTGAACTGTGTCTCCCTACACTGAACCAAGTCTCCTTACAAAGAACCGTGTGTCCCTACATTGAACCGTATCTCCCAACAATGAACAGTGTGTACCTACTCTGAAGCGAGTCTCCCGACACTGAACCAATCCTCCCTACACTGAACCGTGTCTCCCTACACTGAACATACCCTCCAGACTATGTTACGTGTCTCCCTACACTGAAGTGGGTTTCGCTACACTGAACCGTCTCTCCCTACACTGAATAGAGTCTCCCTACACTGAATAGAGTATCCCTACAATGAACCATGTCTCCCTAAACTGTACCGTTTCTCCCTACTCTGCACCGGGTCTCCCTGCACTGAACCGTGTGTCCCTACACTGAACCGGGTCTCCCTACACTGAAGCGGGTCTCCCTTCACTGTATTGTTTCTCCCTACACTGAACCGTGTCTCCCAACACTGAACATTGTCTCCCTACCCTGTACCGACCCTTCGGACACTGAACAATGTCACCCTACACTGAACTGACCCTCCAGACACTGTACCATGTCTCACTACACAGAACCGTGCTTCCCTACACTGAACCATGTCTCCCTACACTGAACCGTGTCTCCCTACACTGACGTGGGTTTCGATACACTGAACCGTCTCTCCCTACACTGAATAGAGTCTCCCTACACTGAACCATGTCTCCCTACACTGTACCGTTTTTCCGTACACTGAACCGGGTCTCCCTACACGGAACCGTGTGTCCCTACACTGAACCGGGTCTCCCGACACTTAACAGTGTCTCCCTACACTGAACCGGGTCTCCCTACACTGAACCATGTCTCCCAACACCGAACCTTGTCTCCCTACCCTGTACGGACAGTTCGGACACTGAACAATGTCACCCTCACTGAACCGACTCTCCCGACAATGTACCATGTCTCACTACACAGAACCGTGTCTCCCTACACTGAACCGTTCCTAGCTACACTGAATCGTGTCTCCCTACACTGAATCTTGTCTCCCAACACGAAGCTAAACCTCCCAACATTGATCCGTGTCCCTCTACACTGAACCGATTATCCCTACACTAAATCGAGTCTCCCAACACTGAACAGAGTCTCGGAAAACTGAACCGAGTCTCTGTAAACTGCACCGTGTCTCCCGACACTGTACCGTTTCTCCCTACACTGAACCGAGTCACCCAACACTGAACCGTGTCTCCCTACACTGAACTGTGTCTCCCTACACTGAACCAAGTCTCCTTACAAAGAACCGTGTGTCCCAACATTGAACCGTATCTCCCAACAATGAACAGTGTGTACCTACTCTGAAGCGAGTCTCCCGACACTGAACCAATTCTCCCTACACTGAACCGTGTCTCCCTACACTGAACATACCCTCCAGACTATGTTACGTGTCTCCCTACACTGAAGCGGGTTTCGCTACACTGAACCGGGTCTCCCTACACTGAAGCAGGTCTCCCTTCACTGTATTGTTTCTCCCTACACTGAACCGTGTCTCCCAACACTGAACATTGTCTCCCTACCCTGTACCGACCCTTCGGACACTGAACAATGTCACCCTACACTGAACTGACCCTCCAGACACTGTACCATGTCTCACTACACAGAACCGTGCTTCCCTACACTGAACCATGTCTCCTTACACTGAATCAATTCTCCCTACACTGAACCGTGTCTCCCTACACTGACGTGGGTTTCGATACACTTAACCGTCTCTCCCTACACTGAATAGAGTCTCCCTACAATGAACCATTTCTCCCTACACTGTACCGTTTCTCCCTACACTGAACCGTGTGTCCCTACACTGAACCGAGTCTCCCGACACTTAACAGTGTCTCCCTACACTGAACCGTGTCTCCCTACACAGAACCGTGCCTCCCGACACTTAACAGTGTCTCCCTACAGTGAACCTTGTCTCGCTACACTGTACCGACCCTTCGGACACTGAACAATGTCACCCTACACTGAACTGACCCTCCCGACACTGTACCATGTCTCACTACACAGAACCGAGTCTCCCTACACTGAACCATGTCTCCCTACACTGTACCGTTTTTCCGTACACCGAACCGGGTCACCCTACACGGAACCGTGTGTCCCTACACTGAACCGGGTCTCCCGACACTTAACAGTGTCTCCCTACACTGAACCGGGTCTCCCTACACTGAACCATGTCTCCCAACACCGAACCTTGTCTCCCTACCCTGTACGGACAGTTCGGACACTGAACAATGTCACCCTCCACTGAACCGACTCTCCCGACACTGTACCATGTCTCACTACACAGAACCGTGTCTCCCTACACTGAACCGTTCCTAGCTACACTGAATCGTGTCTCCCTACACTGAATCTTGTCTCCCAACACGAAGCTAAACCTCCCAACCTTGATCCGTGTCCCTCTACACTGAACCGATTATCCCTACACTAAATCGAGTCTCCCAACACTGAACAGAGTCTCGGTAAACTGAACCGAGTCTCTGTAAACTGCACCGTGTCTCCCGACACTGTACCGTTTCTCCCTACACTGAACCGAGTCACCCAACACTGAACCGAGTCTCCCGACACTGAACCGGTTCTCCCTACACTGAACCGAGTCTTCCTATACTGAACCGCGTCTCCCTACACTGAACTGTGTCTCCCTACACTGAAACAAGTCTCCTTACAAAGAACCGTGTGTCCCTACATTGAACCGTATCTCCCAACAATGAACAGTGTGTACCTACTCTGAAGCGAGTCTCCCGACACTGAACAGAGTCTCGGTAAACAGATCCAACCCTCCATACACTGAACCGGATCTCCGTTCACTGTACCGTTTCTCCTTAAATTGAACCGGGTCTCCCAACACTGAACCATGTCTCTAAACACTGAACCTTGTCTCCCTACCCTGTACCGACCTTTCGGACAGTGAACAATGTCACCCTACACTGAATTGACCCTCCCAACTCTGATCTGTTTCTCCCTACACAGAACCGAGTGTCCCTAGAGTGAACTGTGTCTCGTAACACTGAACCGAGACTACCAACACTGATCCGTGTCTCCTTACACTGAATAGAGTCTCCCTACAATGAACCATGTCTCCCTACACAGTACCGTTTCTCCCTACACTGAACCGTGTCACACCACACTGAACTATGTCGCCCTACACTTAACGGACCCTCCCAATTCTGAACCGAGTCTCTCTGCACTGAACCGACGCTCCCTGTACCGATCCATCGCCGTACACTGATTCGTTTATGCCTACACAGATCCTTGTTCTCTTCACTGCACCAAGTCTCACTACATTCAACAGTGTCTCCCTACACTGAACCGAGTCTCCCTATATTGAACAGAGATTCTGTAAACTGAACTGAGTCTCCGTATACTGCACCGTGTCTCCCTACACTGAACCGTGCCTAGCTACACTGAATCGTCTCTCCCTACACTGAATCTTGTCTCCCTACACGAAGCTAAACGTCCCAACATTGATCCGTGTCTCTCTACAATGAACCGATTATCCCTATACTAAATCGAGTCTCCCAACACTGAACAGAGTCTCAGTAAACTGAACCGAGTCTCTGTAAACTGCACCGTGTCTCCCGACACTGTACCATGTCTCCCTACACTGAACCGTCTCTCCCTACACTGAATATTGTCTCCCTACACTGAATAGAGTATCCCTACAATGAACCATGTCTCCCTAAACTGTACCGTTTCTCCCTACTCTGCACCGGGTCTCCCTGCACTGAACCGTGTGTCCCTACACTGAAACGGGTCTCCCTACACTGAAGCGGGTCTCCCTTCACTGTATTGTTTCTCCCTACACTGAACCGTGTCTCCCAACACTGAACATTGTCTCCCTACCCTGTACCGACCCTTCGGACACTGAACAATGTCACCCTACACTGAACTGACCCTCCCGACACTGTACCATGTCTCACTACACAGAACCGAGTCTCCCTACACTGAACCATGTCTCCCTACACTGTACCGTTTTTCCGTACACTGAACCGGGTCACCCTACACGGAACCGTGTGTCCCTACACTGAACCGGGTCTCCCGACACTTAACAGTGTCTCCCTACACTGAACCGGGTCTCCCTACACTGAACCATGTCTCCCAACACCGAACCTTGTCTCCCTACCCTGTACGGACAGTTCGGACACTGAACAATGTCACCCTCCACTGAACCGACTCTCCCGACACTGTACCATGTCTCACTACACAGAACCGTGTCTCCCTACACTGAACCGTTCCTAGCTACACTGAATCGTGTCTCCCTACACTGAATCTTGTCTCCCAACACGAAGCTAAACCTCCCAACATTGATCCGTGTCCCTCTACACTGAACCGATTATCCCTACACTAAATCGAGTCTCCCAACACTGAACAGAGTCTCGGTAAACTGAACCGAGTCTCTGTAAACTGCACCGTGTCTCCCGACACTGTACCGTTTCTCCCTACACTGAACCGAGTCACCCAACACTGAACCGAGTCTCCCGACACTGAACCGGGTCTCCCTACACTGAAGCGTTCTCCCTACACTGAACCGAGTCTTCCCATACTGAACCGCGTCTCCCTACACTGAACTGTGTCTCCCTACACTGAACCGAGTCTCCCTATAGTGAACTGTGTCTCGTAACACTGAACCGAGACTACCAACACTGATCCGTGTCTCCTTACACTGAATAGAGTCTCCCTACAATGAACCATGTCTCCCTACACAGTACCGTTTCTCCCTACACTGAACCGTGTCACACCACACTGAACTATGTCTCCCTACACTTAACGGACCCTCCCAATTCTGAACCGAGTCTCTCTGCACTGAACCGACGCTCCCTGTACCGATCCATCGCACTACACTGATCCGTTTATGCCTACACAGATCCTTGTTCTCTTCACTGCACCAAGTCTCACTACATTCAACAGTGTCTCCCTACACTGAACCGAGTCTCCCTATATTGAACAGAGATTCCGTAAACTGAACTGAGTCTCCGTATACTGCACCGTGTCTCCCTACACTGAACCGTGCCTAGCTACACTGAATCGTCTCTCCCTACAATGAATCTTGTCTCCCTACACGAAGCTAAACCTCCCAACATTGATCCGTGTCTCTCTACAATGAACCGATTATCCCTATACTAAATCGAGTCTCTCAACACTGAACAGAGTCTCAGTAAACTGAACCGAGTCTCCGTAAACTGCACCGTGTCTCCCGACACTGTACCATGTCTCCCTACACTGAACCAATTCTCCCTACACTGAACCGTGTCTCCCTACACTGAACATACCCACCAGACTATGTTACGTGTCTCCCTACACTGAAGTGGGTTTCGCTACACTGAACCGTCTCTCCCTACACTGAATAGAGTCTCCCTACACTGAATAGAGTATCCCTACAATGAACCATGTCTCCCTAAACTGTACCGTTTCTCCCTACTCTGCACCGGGTCTCCCTGCACTGAACCGTGTGTCCCTACACTGAACCGGGTCTCCCTACACTGAAGCGGGTCTCCCTTCACTGTATTGTTTCTCCCTACACTGAACCGTGTCTCCCAACACTGAACATTTTCTCCCTACCCTGTACCGACCCTTCGGATACTGAACAATGTCACCCTACACTGAACTGACCCTCCAGACACTGTACCATGTCTCACTACACAGAACCGTGCTTCCCTACACTGAACCATGTCTCCCTACACTGAATCAATTCTCCCTACACTGAACCGTGTCTCCCTACACTGACGTGGGTTTCGATACACTGAACCGTCTCTCCCTACACTGAATAGAGTCTCCCTACAATGAACCATGTCTCCCTACACTGTACCGTTTCTCCCTACACTGAACCGTGTGTCCCTACACTGAACCGTGCCTCCCGACACTTAACAGTGTTTCCCTACAGTGAACCTTGTCTCGCTACACTGTACCGACCCTTCGGACACTGAACAATGTCACCCTACACTGAACTGACCCTCCTGACACTGTACCATGTCTCACTACACAGAACCGAGTCTCCCTACACTGAACCATGTCTCCCTACACTGTACCGTTTTTCCGTACACTGAACCGGGTCTCCCTCCACGGAACCGTGTGTCCCTACACTGAACCGGGTCTCCCGACACTTAACAGTGTCTCCCTACACTGAACCGGGTCTCCCTACACTGAACCATGTCTCCCAACACCGAACCTTGTCTCCCTACCCTGTACGGACACTTCGGACACTGAACAATGTCACCCTCCACTGAAACAACTCTCCCGACACTGTACCATGTCTCACTACACAGAACCGTGTCTCCCTACACTGAACCGTTCCTAGCTACACTGAATCGTGTCTCCCTACACTGAATCTTGTCTCCCAACACGAAGCTAAACCTCCCAACATTGATCCGTGTCCCTCTACACTGAACCGATTATTCCTACACTAAATCGAGTCTCCCAACACTGAACAGAGTCTCGGAAAACTGAACCGAGTCTCTGTAAACTGCACCGTGTCTCCCGACACTGTACCGTTTCTCCCTACACTGAACCGAGTCACCCAACACTGAACCGTGTCTCCCTACACTGAACTGTGTCTCCCTACACTGAACCAAGTCTCCTTACAAAGAACCGTGTGTCCCAACATTGAACCGTATCTCCCAACAATGAACAGTGTGTACCTACTCTGAAGCGAGTCTCCCGACACTGAACCAATTCTCCCTACACTGAACCGTGTCTCCCTACACTGAACATACCCTCCAGACTATGTTACGTGTCTCCCTACACTGAAGCGGGTTTCGCTACACTGAACCATCTCTCCCTACACTGAATAGAGTCTCCCTACACTGAATAATGTATCCCTACAATGAACCATGTCTCCCTAAACTGTACCGTTTCTCCCTACTCTGCACCGGGTCTCCCTGCACTGAACCGTGTGTCTCTACACTGAACCGGGTCTCCCTACACTGAAGCGGGTCTCCCTTCACTGTATTGTTTCTCCCTACACTGAACCGTGTCTCCCAACACTGAACATTGTCTCCCTACCCTGTACCGACCCTTCGGACACTGAACAATGTCACCCTACACTGAACTGACCCTCCAGACACTGTACCATGTCTCACTACACAGAACCGTGCTTCCCTACACTGAACCATGTCTCCTTACACTGAATCAATTCTCCCTACACTGAACCGTGTCTCCCTACACTGACGTGGGTTTCGATACACTGAACCGTCTCTCCCTACACTGAATAGAGTCTCCCTACACTGAATAGAGTCTCCCTACAATGAACCATTTCTCCCTACACTGTACCGTTTCTCCCTACACTGAACCGTGGGTCCCTACACTGAACCGAGTCTCCCGACACTTAACAGTGTCTCCCTACACTGAACCGTGTCTCCCTACACAGAACCGTGCCTCCCGACACTTAACAGTGTCTCCCTACAGTGAACCTTGTCTCGCTACACTGTACCGACCCTTCGGACACTGAACAATGTCACCCTACACTGAACTGACCCTCCCGACACTGTACCATGTCTCACTACACAGAACCGAGTCTCCCTACACTGAACCATGTCTCCCTACACTGTACCGTTTTTCCGTACACCGAACCGGGTCACCCTACACGGAACCGTGTGTCCCTACACTGAACCGGGTCTCCCGACACTTAACAGTGTCTCCCTACACTGAACCGGGTCTCCCTACACTGAACCATGTCTCCCAACACCGAACCTTGTCTCCCTACCCTGTACGGACAGCTCGGACACTGAACAATGTCACCCTCCACTGAACCGACTCTCCCGACACTGTACCATGTCTCACTACACAGAACCGTGTCTCCCTACACTGAACCGTTCCTAGCTACACTGAATCGTGTCTCCCTACACTGAATCTTGTCTCCCAACACGAAGCTAAACCTCCCAACATTGATCCGTGTCTCTCTACACTGAACCGATTATCCCTACACTAAATCTAGTCTCCCAACACTGAACAGAGTCTCGGTAAACTGAACCGAGTCTCTGTAAACTGCACCGTGTCTCCCGACACTGTACCGTTTCTCCCTACACTGAACCGAGTCACCCAACACTGAACCGAGTCTCCCGACACTGAACCGGGTCTCCCTACACTGAAGCGTTCTCCCTACACTGAACCGAGTCTTCCTATACTGAACCGCGTCTCCCTACACTGAACTGTGTCTCCCTACACTGAACCAAGTCTCCTTACAAAGAACCGTGTGTCCCTACATTGAACCGTATCTCCCAACAATGAACAGTGTGTACCTACTCTGAAGCGAGTCTCCCGACACTGAACAGAGTCTCGGTAAACAGATCCAACCCTCCATACACTGAACCGGATCTCCGTTCACTGTACCGTTTCTCTCTTAAATTGAACCGGGTCTCCCAACACTGAACCATGTCTCTAAACACTGAACCTTGTCTCCCTACCCTGTTCCGACCCTTCGGACAGTGAACAATGTCACCCTACACTGAATTGACCCTCCCAACACCGATCTGTATCTCCCTACACAGAACCGAGTCTCCCTATAGTGAACTGTGTCTCGTAACACTGAACCGAGACTACCAACACTGATCCGTGTCTCCTTACACTGAATAGAGTCTCCCTACAATGAACCATGTCTCCCTACACAGTACCGTTTCTCCCTACACTGAACCGTGTCACACCACACTGAACTATGTCTCCCTACACTTAACGGACCCTCCCAATTCTGAACCGAGTCTCTCTGCACTGAACCGACGCTCCCTGTACCGATCCATCGCACTACACTGATCCGTTTATGCCTAAACAGATCCTTGTTCTCATCACTGCACCAAGTCTCACTACATTCAACAGTGTCTCCCTACACTGAACCGAGTCTCCCTATATTGAACAGAGATTCCGTAAACTGAACTGAGTCTCCGTATACTGCACCGTGTCTCCCTACACTGAACCGTGCCTAGCTACACTGAATCGTCTCTCCCTACACTGAATAGAGTCTCCCTACAATGAACCATGTCTCCCTACACTGTACCGTTTCTCCCTACACTGAACCGTGTGTCCCTACACTGAACCGAGTCTCCCGACACTTAACAGTGTCTCCCTACACTGAACCGTGTCTCCCTACACTGAACACACCCTCCAGACTATGTTACGTGTCTCCGTACACTGAAGCGGGTTTCGCTACACTGAACCATCTCTCCCTACACTGAATAGAGTCTCCCTACACTGAATAGAGTATCTCTACAATGAACCATGTCACCCTAAACTGTACCGTTTCTCCCTACTCTGCACCGGGTCTCCCTGCACTGAACCGTGTGTCCCTACACTAAACCGGGTCTCCCTACACTGAAGCGGGTCTCCCTTCACTGTATTGTTTCTCCCTACACTGAACCGTGTCTCCCAACACTGAACATTGTCTCCCTACCCTGTACCGACCCTTCGGACACTGAACAATGTCACCCTACACTGAACTGACCCTCCAGACACTGTACCATGTCTCACTACACAGAACCGTGCTTCCCTACACTGAACCATGTCTCCCTACACTGAATCAATTCTCCCTACACTTAACCATGTCTCCCTACACTGTACCGTTTTTCCGTACACTGAACCGGGTCACCCTACACGGAACCGTGTGTCGTTACACTGAACCGGGTCTCCCGACACTTAACAGTGTCTCCCTACACTGAACCGGGTCTCCCTACACTGAACCATGTCTCCCAACACCGAACCTTGTCTCCCTACCCTGTACGGACAGTTCGGACACTGAACAATGTCAACCTCCACTGAACCGACTCTCCCGACACTGTACCATGTCTCACTACACAGAACCGTGTCTCCCTACACTGAACCGTTCCTAGCTACACTGAATCGTGACTCCCTACACTGAATCTTGTCTCCCAACATGAAGCTAAACCTCCCAACATTGATCCGTGTCCCTCTACACTGAACCGATTATCCCTACACTAAATCGAGTCTCCCAACACTGAACAGAGTCTCGGTAAACTGAACCGAGTCTCTGTAAACTGCACCGTGTCTCCCGACACTGTACCGTTTCTCCCTACACTGAACCGAGTCACCCAACACTGAACTGAGTCTCCCGACACTGAACCGGGTCTCCCTACACTGAAGCGTTCTCCCTACACTGAACCGAGTCTTCCTATACTGAACCGCGTCTCCCTACACTGAACTGTGTCTCCCTACACTGAACCAAGTCTCCTTACAAAGAACCGTGTGTCCCTACATTGAACCATATCTCCCAACAATGAACAGTGTGTACCTACTCTGAAGCGAGTCTCCCGACACTGAACCAATCCTCCCTACACTGAACCGTGTCTCCCTACACTGAACATACCCTCCAGACTATGTTACGTGTCTCCCTACACTGAAGTGGGTTTCGCTACACTGAACCGTCTCTCCCTACACTGAATAGAGTCTCCCTACACTGAATAGAGTATCCCTACAATGAACCATGTCTCCCTAAACTGTACCGTTTCTCCCTACTCTGCACCGGGTCTCCCTGCACTGAACCGTGTGTCCCTACACTGAACCGGGTCTCCCTACACTGAAGCGGGTCTCCCTTCACTGTATTGTTTCTCCCTACACTGAACCGTGTCTCCCAACACTGAACATTGTCTCCCTAGCCTGTACCGACCCTTCGGACACTGAACAATGTCACCCTACACTGAACTGACCCTCCAGACACTGTACCATGTCTCACTACACAGAACCGTGCTTCCCTACACTGAACCATGTCTCCCTACACTGAACCGTGTCTCCCTACACTGACGTGGGTTTCGATACACTGAACCGTCTCTCCCTACACTGAATAGAGTCTCCCTACAATGAACCATGTCTCCCTATACTGTACCGTTTCTCCCTACACTGAACCGTGTGTCCCTACACTGAACCGTGCCTCCCGACACTTAACAGTGTTTCCCTACAGTGAACCTTGTCTCGCTACACTGTACCGACCCTTCGGACACTGAACAATGTCACCCTACACTGAACTGACCCTCCTGACACTGTACCATGTCTCACTACACAGAACTGAGTCTCCCTACACTGAACCATGTCTCCCTACACTGTACCGTTTTTCCGTACACTGAACCGGGTCTCCCTACACGGAACCGTGTGTCCCTACACTGAACCGGGTCTCCCGACACTTAACAGTGTCTCCCTACACTGAACCGGGTCTCCCTACACTGAACCATGTCTCCCAACACCGAACCTTGTCTCCCTACCCTGTACGGACAGTTCGGACACTGAACAATGTCACCCTCCACTGAACCAACTCTCCCGACACTGTACCATGTCTCACTACACAGAATCGTGTCTCCCTACACTGAACCGTTCCTAGCTACACTGAATCGTGTCTCCCTACACTGAATCTTGTCTCCCAACACGAAGCTAAACCTCCCAACATTGATCCGTGTCCCTCTACACTGAACCGATTATCCCTACACTAAATCGAGTCTCCCAACACTGAACAGAGTCTCAGAAAACTGAACCGAGTCTCTGTAAACTGCACCGTGTCTCCCGACACTGTACCGTTTCTCACTACACTGAACCGAGTCACCCAACACTGAACCGTGTCTCCCTACACTGAACTGTGTCTCCCTACACTGAACCAAGTCTCCTTACAAAGAACCGTGTGTCCCAACATTGAACCGTATCTCCCAACAATGAACAGTGTGTACCTACTCTGAAGCGAGTCTCCCGACACTGAACCAATTCTCCCTACACTGAACCGTGTCTCCCTACACTGAACATACCCTCCAGACTATGTTACGTGTCTCCCTACACTGAAGCGGGTTTCGCTACACTGAACCGGGTCTCCCTACACTGAAGCAGGTCTCCCTTCACTGTATTGTTTCTCCCTACACTGAACCGTGTCTCCCAACACTGAACATTGTCTCCCTACCCTGTACCGACCCTTCGGACACTGAACAATGTCACCCTACACTGAACTGACCCTCCAGACACTGTACCATGTCTCACTACACAGAACCGTGCTTCCCTACACTGAACCATGTCTCCTTACACTGAATCAATTCTCCCTACACTGAACCGTGTCTCCCTACACTGACGTGGGTTTCGATACACTTAACCGTCTCTCCCTACACTGAATAGAGCCTCCCTACACTGAATAGAGTCTCCCTACAATGAACCATTTCTCCCTACACTGTACCGTTTCTCCCTACACTGAACCGTGTGTCCCTACACTGAACCGAGTCTCCCGACACTTAACAGTGTCTCCCTACACTGAACCGTGTCTCCCTACACAGAACCGTGCCTCCCGACACTTAACAGTGTCTCCCTACAGTGAACCTTGTCTCGCTACACTGTACCGACCCTTCGGACACTGAACAATGTCACCCTACACTGAACTGACCCTCCCGACACTGTACCATGTCTCACTACACAGAACCGAGTCTCCCTACACTGAACCATGTCTCCCTACACTGTACCGTTTTTCCGTACACCGAACCGGGTCACCCTACACGGAACCGTGTGTCCCTACACTGAACCGGGTCTCCCGACACTGTACCGTTTCTCCCTACACTGAACCGAGTCACCCAACACTGAACCGAGTCTCCCGACACTGAACCGGTTCTCCCTACACTGAACCGAGTCTTCCTATACTGAACCGCGTCTCCCTACACTGAACTGTGTCTCCCTACACTGAAACAAGTCTCCTTACAAAGAACCGTGTGTCCCTACATTGAACCGTATCTCCCAACAATGAACAGTGTGTACCTACTCTGAAGCGAGTCTCCCGACACTGAACAGAGTCTCGGTAAACAGATCCAACCCTCCATACACTGAACCGGATCTCCGTTCACTGTACCGTTTCTCCTTAAATTGAACCGGGTCTCCCAACACTGAACCATGTCTCTAAACACTGAACCTTGTCTCCCTACCCTGTACCGACCTTTCGGACAGTGAACAATGTCACCCTACACTGAATTGACCCTCCCAACTCTGATCTGTTTCTCCCTACACAGAACCGAGTGTCCCTATAGTGAACTGTGTCTCGTAACACTGAACCGAGACTACCAACACTGATCCGTGTCTCCTTACACTGAATAGAGTCTCCCTACAATGAACCATGTCTCCCTACACAGTACCGTTTCTCCCTACACTGAACCGTGTCACACCACACTGAACTATGTCGCCCTACACTTAACGGACCCTCCCAATTCTGAACCGAGTCTCTCTGCACTGAACCGACGCTCCCTGTACCGATCCATCGCCGTACACTGATTCGTTTATGCCTACACAGATCCTTGTTCTCTTCACTGCACCAAGTCTCACTACATTCAACAGTGTCTCCCTACACTGAACCGAGTCTCCCTATATTGAACAGAGATTCTGTAAACTGAACTGAGTCTCCGTATACTGCACCGTGTCTCCCTACACTGAACCGTGCCTAGCTACACTGAATCGTCTCTCCCTACACTGAATCTTGTCTCCCTACACGAAGCTAAACGTCCCAACATTGATCCGTGTCTCTCTACAATGAACCGATTATCCCTATACTAAATCGAGTCTCCCAACACTGAACAGAGTCTCAGTAAACTGAACCGAGTCTCTGTAAACTGCACCGTGTCTCCCGACACTGTACCATGTCTCCCTATACTGAACCGTCTCTCCCTACACTGAATATTGTCTCCCTACACTGAATAGAGTATCCCTACAATGAACCATGTCTCCCTAAACTGTACCGTTTCTCCCTACTCTGCACCGGGTCTCCCTGCACTGAACCGTGTGTCCCTACACTGAAACGGGTCTCCCTACACTGAAGCGGGTCTCCCTTCACTGTATTGTTTCTCCCTACACTGAACCGTGTCTCCCAACACTGAACATTGTCTCCCTACCCTGTACCGACCCTTCGGACACTGAACAATGTCACCCTACACTGAACTGACCCTCCCGACACTGTACCATGTCTCACTACACAGAACCGAGTCTCCCTACACTGAACCATGTCTCCCTACACTGTACCGTTTTTCCGTACACTGAACCGGGTCACCCTACACGGAACCGTGTGTCCCTACACTGAACCGGGTCTCCCGACACTTAACAGTGTCTCCCTACACTGAACCGGGTCTCCCTACACTGAACCATGTCTCCCAACACCGAACCTTGTCTCCCTACCCTGTACGGACAGTTCGGACACTGAACAATGTCACCCTCCACTGAACCGACTCTCCCGACACTGTACCATGTCTCACTACACAGAACCGTGTCTCCCTACACTGAACCGTTCCTAGCTACACTGAATCGTGTCTCCCTACACTGAATCTTGTCTCCCAACACGAAGCTAAACCTCCCAACATTGATCCGTGTCCCTCTACACTGAACCGATTATCCCTACACTAAATCGAGTCTCCCAACACTGAACAGAGTCTCGGTAAACTGAACCGAGTCTCTGTAAACTGCACCGTGTCTCCCGACACTGTACCGTTTCTCCCTACACTGAACCGAGTCACCCAACACTGAACCGAGTCTCCCGACACTGAACCGGGTCTCCCTACACTGAAGCGTTCTCCCTACACTGAACCGAGTCTTCCCATACTGAACCGCGTCTCCCTACACTGAACTGTGTCTCCCTACACTGAACCAAGTCTCCTTACAAAGAACCATGTGTCCCTGCATTGAACCGTATCTCCCAACAATGAACAGTGTGTACCTACTCTGAAGCGAGTCTCCCGACACTGAACCAATTCTCCCTACACTGAACCGTGTCTCCCTACACTGAACATACCCTCCAGACTATGTTACGTGTCTCCGTACACTGAAGCGGGTTTCGCTACACTGAACCATCTCTCCCTACACTGAATAGAGTCTCCCTACACTGAATAGAGTATCTCTACAATGAACCATGTCTCCCTAAACTGTACCGTTTCTCCCTACTCTGCACCGGGTCTCCCTGCACTGAAGCGGGTCTCCCTTCACTGTATTGTTTCTCCCTACACTGAACCGTGTCTCCCAACACTGAACATTGTCTCCCTACCCTGTACCGACCCTTCGGACACTGAACAATGTCACCCTACACTGAACTGACCCTCCAGACACTGTACCATGTCTCACTACACAGAACCGTGCTTCCCTACACTGAACCATGTCTCCCTACACTGAATCAATTCTCCCTACACTGAACCGTGTCTCCCTACACTGACGTGGGTTTCGATACACTGAACCGTCTCTCCCTACACTGAATAGAGTCTCCCTACAATGAACCATGTCTCCCTACACTGTACCGTTTCTCCCTACACTGAACCGTCTGTCCCTACACTGAACCGAGTCTCCCGACACTTAACAGTGTCTCCCTACACTGAACCGTGTCTCCCTACACAGAAACGTGCCTCCCGACACTTAACTGTGTCTCCCTACAGTGAACCTTGTCTCGCTACACTGTACCGACCCTTCGGACACTGAACAATGTCACCCTACACTGAACTGACCCTCCCGACACTGTACCATGTCTCACTACACAGAACCGAGTCTCCCTACACTGAACCATGTCTCCCTACACTGTACCGTTTTTCCGTACACTGAACCGGGTCACCCTACACGGAACCGTGTGTCCCTACACTGAACCGGGTCTCCCGACACTTAACAGTGTCTCCCTACACTGAACCGGGTCTCCCTACACTGAACCATGTCTCCCAACACCGAACCTTGTCTCCCTACCCTGTACGGACAGTTCGGACACTGAACAATGTCACCCTCCACTGAACCGACTCTCCCGACACTGTACCATGTCTCACTACACAGAACCGTGTCTCCCTACACTGAACCGTTCCTAGCTACACTGAATCGTGTCTCCCTACACTGAATCTTGTCTCCCAACACGAAGCTAAACCTCCCAACATTGATCCGTGTCCCTCTACACTGAACCGATTATCCCTACACTAAATCGAGTCTCCCAACACTGAACAGAGTCTCGGTAAACTGAACCGAGTCTCTGTAAACTGCACCGTGTCTCCCGACACTGTACCGTTTCTCCCTACACTGAACCGAGTCACCCAACACTGAACTGAGTCTCCCGACACTGAACCGGGTCTCCCTACACTGAAGCATTCTCCCTACACTGAACCGAGTCTTCCTATACTGAACCGCGTCTCCCTACACTGAACTGTGTCTCCCTACACTGAACCAAGTCTCCTTACAAAGAATCGTGTGTCCCTACATTGAACCGTATCTCCCAACAATGAACAGTGTGTACCTACTCTGAAGCGAGTCTCCCGACACTGAACAGAGTCTCGGTAAACAGATCCAACCCTCCATACACTGAACCGGGTCTCCGTTCACTGTACCATTTCTCCTTAAATTGAACCGGGTCTCCCAACACTGAACCATGTCTCTAAACACTGAACCTTGTCTCCCTACCCTGTACCGACCTTTCGGACAGTGAACAATGTCACCCTACACTGAATTGATCCTCCCCACACCGATCTGTATCTCCCTACACAGAACCGAGTCTCCCTATAGTGAACTGTGTCTCGTAACACTGAACCGAGACTACCAACACTGATCCGTGTCTCCTTACACTGAATAGAGTCTCCCTACAATGAACCATGTCTCCCTACACAGTACCGTTTCTCCCTACACTGAACCGTGTCACACCACACTGAACTATGTCTCCCTACACTTAACGGACCCTCCCAATTCTGAACCGAGTCTCTCTGCACTGAACCGACGCTCCCTGTACCGATCCATCGCACTACACTGATCCGTTTATGCCTACACAGATCCTTGTTCTCTTCACTGCACCAAGTCTCACTACATTCAACAGTGTCTCCCTACACTGAACCGAGTCTCCCTATATTGAACAGAGATTCCGTAAACTGAACTGAGTCTCCGTATACTGCACCGTGTCTCCCTACACTGAACCGTGCCTAGCTACACTGAATCGTCTCTCCCTACAATGAATCTTGTCTCCCTACACGAAGCTAAACCTCCCAACATTGATCCGTGTCTCTCTACAATGAACCGATTATCCCTATACTAAATCGAGTCTCTCAACACTGAACAGAGTCTCAGTAAACTGAACCGAGTCTCCGTAAACTGCACCGTGTCTCCCGACACTGTACCATGTCTCCCTACACTGAACCAATTCTCCCTACACTGAACCGTGTCTCCCTACACTGAACATACCCACCAGACTATGTTACGTGTCTCCCTACACTGAAGTGGGTTTCGCTACACTGAACCGTCTCTCCCTACACTGAATAGAGTCTCCCTACACTGAATAGAGTATCCCTACAATGAACCATGTCTCCCTAAACTGTACCGTTTCTCCCTACTCTGCACCGGGTCTCCCTGCACTGAACCGTGTGTCCCTACACTGAACCGGGTCTCCCTACACTGAAGCGGGTCTCCCTTCACTGTATTGTTTCTCCCTACACTGAACCGTGTCTCCCAACACTGAACATTTTCTCCCTACCCTGTACCGACCCTTCGGATACTGAACAATGTCACCCTACACTGAACTGACCCTCCAGACACTGTACCATGTCTCACTACACAGAACCGTGCTTCCCTACACTGAACCATGTCTCCCTACACTGAATCAATTCTCCCTACACTGAACCGTGTCTCCCTACACTGACGTGGGTTTCGATACACTGAACCGTCTCTCCCTACACTGAATAGAGTCTCCCTACAATGAACCATGTCTCCCTACACTGTACCGTTTCTCCCTACACTGAACCGTGTGTCCCTACACTGAACCGTGCCTCCCGACACTTAACAGTGTTTCCCTACAGTGAACCTTGTCTCGCTACACTGTACCGACCCTTCGGACACTGAACAATGTCACCCTACACTGAACTGACCCTCCTGACACTGTACCATGTCTCACTACACAGAACCGAGTCTCCCTACACTGAACCATGTCTCCCTACACTGTACCGTTTTTCCGTACACTGAACCGGGTCTCCCTCCACGGAACCGTGTGTCCCTACACTGAACCGGGTCTCCCGACACTTAACAGTGTCTCCCTACACTGAACCGGGTCTCCCTACACTGAACCATGTCTCCCAACACCGAACCTTGTCTCCCTACCCTGTACGGACACTTCGGACACTGAACAATGTCACCCTCCACTGAAACAACTCTCCCGACACTGTACCATGTCTCACTACACAGAACCGTGTCTCCCTACACTGAACCGTTCCTAGCTACACTGAATCGTGTCTCCCTACACTGAATCTTGTCTCCCAACACGAAGCTAAACCTCCCAACATTGATCCGTGTCCCTCTACACTGAACCGATTATTCCTACACTAAATCGAGTCTCCCAACACTGAACAGAGTCTCGGAAAACTGAACCGAGTCTCTGTAAACTGCACCGTGTCTCCCGACACTGTACCGTTTCTCCCTACACTGAACCGAGTCACCCAACACTGAACCGTGTCTCCCTACACTGAACTGTGTCTCCCTACACTGAACCAAGTCTCCTTACAAAGAACCGTGTGTCCCAACATTGAACCGTATCTCCCAACAATGAACAGTGTGTACCTACTCTGAAGCGAGTCTCCCGACACTGAACCAATTCTCCCTACACTGAACCGTGTCTCCCTACACTGAACATACCCTCCAGACTATGTTACGTGTCTCCCTACACTGAAGCGGGTTTCGCTACACTGAACCATCTCTCCCTACACTGAATAGAGTCTCCCTACACTGAATAATGTATCCCTACAATGAACCATGTCTCCCTAAACTGTACCGTTTCTCCCTACTCTGCACCGGGTCTCCCTGCACTGAACCGTGTGTCTCTACACTGAACCGGGTCTCCCTACACTGAAGCGGGTCTCCCTTCACTGTATTGTTTCTCCCTACACTGAACCGTGTCTCCCAACACTGAACATTGTCTCCCTACCCTGTACCGACCCTTCGGACACTGAACAATGTCACCCTACACTGAACTGACACTCCAGACACTGTACCATGTCTCACTACACAGAACCGTGCTTCCCTACACTGAACCATGTCTCCTTACACTGAATCAATTCTCCCTACACTGAACCGTGTCTCCCTACACTGACGTGGGTTTCGATACACTGAACCGTCTCTCCCTACACTGAATAGAGTCTCCCTACACTGAATAGAGTCTCCCTACAATGAACCATTTCTCCCTACACTGTACCGTTTCTCCCTACACTGAACCGTGGGTCCCTACACTGAACCGAGTCTCCCGACACTTAACAGTGTCTCCCTACACTGAACCGTGTCTCCCTACACAGAACCGTGCCTCCCGACACTTAACAGTGTCTCCCTACAGTGAACCTTGTCTCGCTACACTGTACCGACCCTTCGGACACTGAACAATGTCACCCTACACTGAACTGACCCTCCCGACACTGTACCATGTCTCACTACACAGAACCGAGTCTCCCTACACTGAACCATGTCTCCCTACACTGTACCGTTTTTCCGTACACCGAACCGGGTCACCCTACACGGAACCGTGTGTCCCTACACTGAACCGGGTCTCCCGACACTTAACAGTGTCTCCCTACACTGAACCGGGTCTCCCTACACTGAACCATGTCTCCCAACACCGAACCTTGTCTCCCTACCCTGTACGGACAGCTCGGACACTGAACAATGTCACCCTCCACTGAACCGACTCTCCCGACACTGTACCATGTCTCACTACATAGAACCGTGTCTCCCTACACTGAACCGTTCCTAGCTACACTGAATCGTGTCTCCCTACACTGAATCTTGTCTCCCAACACGAAGCTAAACCTCCCAACATTGATCCGTGTCTCTCTACACTGAACCGATTATCCCTACACTAAATCTAGTCTCCCAACACTGAACAGAGTCTCGGTAAACTGAACCGAGTCTCTGTAAACTGCACCGTGTCTCCCGACACTGTACCGTTTCTCCCTACACTGAACCGAGTCACCCAACACTGAACCGAGTCTCCCGACACTGAACCGGGTCTCCCTACACTGAAGCGTTCTCCCTACACTGAACCGAGTCTTCCTATACTGAACCGCGTCTCCCTACACTGAACTGTGTCTCCCTACACTGAACCAAGTCTCCTTACAAAGAACCGTGTGTCCCTACATTGAACCGTATCTCCCAACAATGAACAGTGTGTACCTACTCTGAAGCGAGTCTCCCGACACTGAACAGAGTCTCGGTAAACAGATCCAACCCTCCATACACTGAACCGGATCTCCGTTCACTGTACCGTTTCTCTCTTAAATTGAACCGGGTCTCCCAACACTGAACCATGTCTCTAAACACTGAACCTTGTCTCCCTACCCTGTTCCGACCCTTCGGACAGTGAACAATGTCACCCTACACTGAATTGACCCTCCCAACACCGATCTGTATCTCCCTACACAGAACCGAGTCTCCCAAAAGTGAACTGTGTCTCGTAACACTGAACCGAGACTACCAACACTGATGCGTGTCTCCTTACACTGAATAGAGTCTCCCTACAATGAACCATGTCTCCCTACACAGTACCGTTTCTCCCTACACTGAACCGTGTCACACCACACTGAACTATGTCTCCCTACACTTAACGGACCCTCCCAATTCTGAACCGAGTCTCTCTGCACTGAACCGACGCTCCCTGTACCGATCCATCGCACTACACTGATCCGTTTATGCCTAAACAGATCCTTGTTCTCATCACTGCACCAAGTCTCACTACATTCAACAGTGTCTCCCTACACTGAACCGAGTCTCCCTATATTGAACAGAGATTCCGTAAACTGAACTGAGTCTCCGTATACTGCACCGTGTCTCCCTACACTGAACCGTGCCTAGCTACACTGAATCGTCTCTCCCTACACTGAATAGAGTCTCCCTACAATGAACCATGTCTCCCTACACTGTACCGTTTCTCCCTACACTGAACCGTGTGTCCCTACACTGAACCGAGTCTCCCGACACTTAACAGTGTCTCCCTACACTGAACCGTGTCTCCCTACACTGAACACACCCTCCAGACTATGTTACGTGTCTCCGTACACTGAAGCGGGTTTCGCTACACTGAACCATCTCTCCCTACACTGAATAGAGTCTCCCTACACTGAATAGAGTATCTCTACAATGAACCATGTCACCCTAAACTGTACCGTTTCTCCCTACTCTGCACCGGGTCTCCCTGCACTGAACCGTGTGTCCCTACACTAAACCGGGTCTCCCTACACTGAAGCGGGTCTCCCTTCACTGTATTGTTTCTCCCTACACTGAACCGTGTCTCCCAACACTGAACATTGTCTCCCTACCCTGTACCGACCCTTCGGACACTGAACAATGTCACCCTACACTGAACTGACCCTCCAGACA
The DNA here is from genome assembly GCF_036971445.1 of Narcine bancroftii. Taxonomy (NCBI): domain Eukaryota; kingdom Metazoa; phylum Chordata; class Chondrichthyes; order Torpediniformes; family Narcinidae; genus Narcine; species Narcine bancroftii. Next base: position 177,951,541 of record NC_091470.1, on the reverse strand, counting down.
CTGTACCATGTCTCACTACACAGAACCGTGCTTCCCTACACTGAACCATGTCTCCCTACACTGAATCAATTCTCCCTACACTGAACCATGTCTCCCTACACTGTACCGTTTTTCCGTACACTGAACCGGGTCACCCTACACGGAACCGTGTGTCGTTACACTGAACCGGGTCTCCCGACACTTAACAGTGTCTCCCTACACTGAACCGGGTCTCCCTACACTGAACCATGTCTCCCAACACCGAACCTTGTCTCCCTACCCTGTACGGACAGTTCGGACACTGAACAATGTCAACCTCCACTGAACCGACTCTCCCGACACTGTACCATGTCTCACTACACAGAACCGTGTCTCCCTACACTGAACCGTTCCTAGCTACACTGAATCGTGACTCCCTACACTGAATCTTGTCTCCCAACATGAAGCTAAACCTCCCAACATTGATCCGTGTCCCTCTACACTGAACCGATTATCCCTACACTAAATCGAGTCTCCCAACACTGAACAGAGTCTCGGTAAACTGAACCGAGTCTCTGTAAACTGCACCGTGTCTCCCGACACTGTACCGTTTCTCCCTACACTGAACCGAGTCACCCAACACTGAACTGAGTCTCCCGACACTGAACCGGGTCTCCCTACACTGAAGCGTTCTCCCTACACTGAACCGAGTCTTCCTATACTGAACCGCGTCTCCCTACACTGAACTGTGTCTCCCTACACTGAACCAAGTCTCCTTACAAAGAACCGTGTGTCCCTACATTGAACCATATCTCCCAACAATGAACAGTGTGTACCTACTCTGAAGCGAGTCTCCCGACACTGAACCAATCCTCCCTACACTGAACCGTGTCTCCCTACACTGAACATACCCTCCAGACTATGTTACGTGTCTCCCTACACTGAAGTGGGTTTCGCTACACTGAACCGTCTCTCCCTACACTGAATAGAGTCTCCCTACACTGAATAGAGTATCCCTACAATGAACCATGTCTCCCTAAACTGTACCGTTTCTCCCTACTCTGCACCGGGTCTCCCTGCACTGAACCGTGTGTCCCTACACTGAACCGGGTCTCCCTACACTGAAGCGGGTCTCCCTTCACTGTATTGTTTCTCCCTACACTGAACTGTGTCTCCCAACACTGAACATTGTCTCCCTAGCCTGTACCGACCCTTCGGACACTGAACAATGTCACCCTACACTGAACTGAACCTCCAGACACTGTACCATGTCTCACTACACAGAACCGTGCTTCCCTACACTGAACCATGTCTCCCTACACTGAACCGTGTCTCCCTACACTGACGTGGGTTTCGATACACTGAACCGTCTCTCCCTACACTGAATAGAGTCTCCCTACAATGAACCATGTCTCCCTATACTGTACCGTTTCTCCCTACACTGAACCGTGTGTCCCTACACTGAACCGTGCCTCCCGACACTTAACAGTGTTTCCCTACAGTGAACCTTGTCTCGCTACACTGTACCGACCCTTCGGACACTGAACAATGTCACCCTACACTGAACTGACCCTCCTGACACTGTACCATGTCTCACTACACAGAACCGAGTCTCCCTACACTGAACCATGTCTCCCTACACTGTACCGTTTTTCCGTACACTGAACCGGGTCTCCCTACACGGAACCGTGTGTCCCTACACTGAACCGGGTCTCCCGACACTTAACAGTGTCTCCCTACACTGAACCGGGTCTCCCTACACTGAACCATGTCTCCCAACACCGAACCTTGTCTCCCTACCCTGTACGGACAGTTCGGACACTGAACAATGTCACCCTCCACTGAACCAACTCTCCCGACACTGTACCATGTCTCACTACACAGAATCGTGTCTCCCTACACTGAACCGTTCCTAGCTACACTGAATCGTGTCTCCCTACACTGAATCTTGTCTCCCAACACGAAGCTAAACCTCCCAACATTGATCCGTGTCCCTCTACACTGAACCGATTATCCCTACACTAAATCGAGTCTCCCAACACTGAACAGAGTCTCAGAAAACTGAACCGAGTCTCTGTAAACTGCACCGTGTCTCCCGACACTGTACCGTTTCTCCCTACACTGAACCGAGTCACCCAACACTGAACCGTGTCTCCCTACACTGAACTGTGTCTCCCTACACTGAACCAAGTCTCCTTACAAAGAACCGTGTGTCCCAACATTGAACCGTATCTCCCAACAATGAACAGTGTGTACCTACTCTGAAGCGAGTCTCCCGACACTGAACCAATTCTCCCTACACTGAACCGTGTCTCCCTACACTGAACATACCCTCCAGACTATGTTACGTGTCTCCCTACACTGAAGCGGGTTTCGCTACACTGAACCGGGTCTCCCTACACTGAAGCAGGTCTCCCTTCACTGTATTGTTTCTCCCTACACTGAACCGTGTCTCCCAACACTGAACATTGTCTCCCTACCCTGTACCGACCCTTCGGACACTGAACAATGTCACCCTACACTGAACTGACCCTCCAGACACTGTACCATGTCTCACTACACAGAACCGTGCTTCCCTACACTGAACCATGTCTCCTTACACTGAATCAATTCTCCCGACACTGAACCGGGTCTCCCTACACTGAAGCATTCTCCCTACACTGAACCGAGTCTTCCTATACTGAACCGTGTCTCCCTACACTGAACTGTGTCTCCCTACACTGAACCAAGTCTCCTTACAAAGAACCGTGTGTCCCTACATTGAACCGTATCTCCCAACAATGAACAGTGTGTACCTACTCTGAAGCGAGTCTCCCGACACTGAACAGAGTCTCGGTAAACAGATCCAACCCTCCATACACTGAACCGGATCTCCGTTCACTGTACCGTTTCTCTCTTAAATTGAACCGGGTCTCCCAACACTGAACCATGTCTCTAAACACTGAACCTTGTCTCCCTACCCTGTTCCGACCCTTCGGACAGTGAACAATGTCACCCTACACTGAATTGAGCCTCCCAACACCGATCTGTATCTCCCTACACAGAACCGAGTCTCCCAAAAGTGAACTGTGTCTCGTAACACTGAACCGAGACTACCAACACTGATCCGTGTCTCCTTACACTGAATAGAGTCTCCCTACAATGAACCATGTCTCCCTACACAGTACCGTTTCTCCCTACACTGAACCGTGTCACACCACACTGAACTATGTCTCCCTACACTTAACGGACCCTCCCAATTCTGAACCGAGTCTCTCTGCACTGAACCGACGCTCCCTGTACCGATCCATCGCACTACACTGATCCGTTTATGCCTAAACAGATCCTTGTTCTCATCACTGCACCAAGTCTCACTACATTCAACAGTGTCTCCCTACACTGAACCGAGTCTCCCTATATTGAACAGAGATTCCGTAAACTGAACTGAGTCTCCGTATACTGCACCGTGTCTCCCTACACTGAACCGTGCCTAGCTACACTGAATCGTCTCTCCCTACACTGAATAGAGTCTCCCTACAATGAACCATGTCTCCCTACACTGTACCGTTTCTCCCTACACTGAACCGTGTGTCCCTACACTGAACCGAGTCTCCCGACACTTAACAGTGTCTCCCTACACTGAACCGTGTCTCCCTACACTGAACACACCCTCCAGACTATGTTACGTGTCTCCGTACACTGAAGCGGGTTTCGCTACACTGAACCATCTCTCCCTACACTGAATAGAGTCTCCCTACACTGAATAGAGTATCTCTACAATGAACCATGTCACCCTAAACTGTACCGTTTCTCCCTACTCTGCACCGGGTCTCCCTGCACTGAACCGTGTGTCCCTACACTAAACCGGGTCTCCCTACACTGAAGCGGGTCTCCCTTCACTGTATTGTTTCTCCCTACACTGAACCGTGTCTCCCAACACTGAACATTGTCTCCCTACCCTGTACCGACCCTTCGGACACTGAACAATGTCACCCTACACTGAACTGACCCTCCAGACACTGTACCATGTCTCACTACACAGAACCGTGCTTCCCTACACTGAACCATGTCTCCCTACACTGAATCAATTCTCCCTACACTGAACCATGTCTCCCTACACTGTACCGTTTTTCCGTACACTGAACCGGGTCACCCTACACGGAACCGTGTGTCGTTACACTGAACCGGGTCTCCCGACACTTAACAGTGTCTCCCTACACTGAACCGGGTCTCCCTACACTGAACCATGTCTCCCAACACCGAACCTTGTCTCCCTACCCTGTACGGACAGTTCGGACACTGAACAATGTCAACCTCCACTGAACCGACTCTCCCGACACTGTACCATGTCTCACTACACAGAACCGTGTCTCCCTACACTGAACCGTTCCTAGCTACACTGAATCGTGACTCCCTACACTGAATCTTGTCTCCCAACATGAAGCTAAACCTCCCAACATTGATCCGTGTCCCTCTACACTGAACCGATTATCCCTACACTAAATCGAGTCTCCCAACACTGAACAGAGTCTCGGTAAACTGAACCGAGTCTCTGTAAACTGCACCGTGTCTCCCGACACTGTACCGTTTCTCCCTACACTGAACCGAGTCACCCAACACTGAACTGAGTCTCCCGACACTGAACCGGGTCTCCCTACACTGAAGCGTTCTCCCTACACTGAACCGAGTCTTCCTATACTGAACCGCGTCTCCCTACACTGAACTGTGTCTCCCTACACTGAACCAAGTCTCCTTACAAAGAACCGTGTGTCCCTACATTGAACCATATCTCCCAACAATGAACAGTGTGTACCTACTCTGAAGCGAGTCTCCCGACACTGAACCAATCCTCCCTACACTGAACCGTGTCTCCCTACACTGAACATACCCTCCAGACTATGTTACGTGTCTCCCTACACTGAAGTGGGTTTCGCTACACTGAACCGTCTCTCCCTACACTGAATAGAGTCTCCCTACACTGAATAGAGTATCCCTACAATGAACCATGTCTCCCTAAACTGTACCGTTTCTCCCTACTCTGCACCGGGTCTCCCTGCACTGAACCGTGTGTCCCTACACTGAACCGGGTCTCCCTACACTGAAGCGAGTCTCCCTTCACTGTATTGTTTCTCCCTACACTGAACTGTGTCTCCCAACACTGAACATTGTCTCCCTAGCCTGTACCGACCCTTCGGACACTGAACAATGTCACCCTACACTGAACTGAACCTCCAGACACTGTACCATGTCTCACTACACAGAACCGTGCTTCCCTACACTGAACCATGTCTCCCTACACTGAACCGTGTCTCCCTACACTGACGTGGGTTTCGATACACTGAACCGTCTCTCCCTACACTGAATAGAGTCTCCCTACAATGAACCATGTCTCCCTATACTGTACCGTTTCTCCCTACACTGAACCGTGTGTCCCTACACTGAACCGTGCCTCCCGACACTTAACAGTGTTTCCCTACAGTGAACCTTGTCTCGCTACACTGTACCGACCCTTCGGACACTGAACAATGTCACCCTACACTGAACTGACCCTCCTGACACTGTACCATGTCTCACTACACAGAACCGAGTCTCCCTACACTGAACCATGTCTCCCTACACTGTACCGTTTTTCCGTACACTGAACCGGGTCTCCCTACACGGAACCGTGTGTCCCTACACTGAACCGGGTCTCCCGACACTTAACAGTGTCTCCCTACACTGAACCGGGTCTCCCTACACTGAACCATGTCTCCCAACACCGAACCTTGTCTCCCTACCCTGTACGGACAGTTCGGACACTGAACAATGTCACCCTCCACTGAACCAACTCTCCCGACACTGTACCATGTCTCACTACACAGAATCGTGTCTCCCTACACTGAACCGTTCCTAGCTACACTGAATCGTGTCTCCCTACACTGAATCTTGTCTCCCAACACGAAGCTAAACCTCCCAACATTGATCCGTGTCCCTCTACACTGAACCGATTATCCCTACACTAAATCGAGTCTCCCAACACTGAACAGAGTCTCAGAAAACTGAACCGAGTCTCTGTAAACTGCACCGTGTCTCCCGACACTGTACCGTTTCTCCCTACACTGAACCGAGTCACCCAACACTGAACCGTGTCTCCCTACACTGAACTGTGTCTCCCTACACTGAACCAAGTCTCCTTACAAAGAACCGTGTGTCCCAACATTGAACCGTATCTCCCAACAATGAACAGTGTGTACCTACTCTGAAGCGAGTCTCCCGACACTGAACCAATTCTCCCTACACTGAACCGTGTCTCCCTACACTGAACATACCCTCCAGACTATGTTACGTGTCTCCCTACACTGAAGCGGGTTTCGCTACACTGAACCGGGTCTCCCTACACTGAAGCAGGTCTCCCTTCACTGTATTGTTTCTCCCTACACTGAACCGTGTCTCCCAACACTGAACATTGTCTCCCTACCCTGTACCGACCCTTCGGACACTGAACAATGTCACCCTACACTGAACTGACCCTCCAGACACTGTACCATGTCTCACTACACAGAACCGTGCTTCCCTACACTGAACCATGTCTCCTTACACTGAATCAATTCTCCCGACACTGAACCGGGTCTCCCTACACTGAAGCATTCTCCCTACACTGAACCGAGTCTTCCTATACTGAACCGCGTCTCCCTACACTGAACTGTGTCTCCCTACACTGAACCAAGTCTCCTTACAAAGAACCGTGTGTCCCTACATTGAACCGTATCTCCCAACAATGAACAGTGTGTACCTACTCTGAAGCGAGTCTCCCGACACTGAACAGAGTCTCGGTAAACAGATCCAACCCTCCATACACTGAACCGGGTCTCCGTTCACTGTACCATTTCTCCTTAAATTGAACCGGGTCTCCCAACACTGAACCATGTCTCTAAACACTGAACCTTGTCTCCCTACCCTGTACCGACCTTTCGGACAGTGAACAATGTCACCCTACACTGAATTGACCCTCCCAACACCGATCTGTATCTCCCTACACAGAACCGAGTCTCCCTATAGTGAACTGTGTCTCGTAACACTGAACCGAGACTACCAACACTGATCCGTGTCTCCTTACACTGAATAGAGTCTCCCTACAATGAACCATGTCTCCCTACACAGTACCGTTTCTCCCTACACTGAACCGTGTCACACCACACTGAACTATGTCTGCCTACACTTAACGGACCCTCCCAATTCTGAACCGAGTCTCTCTGCACTGAACCGACGCTCCCTGTACCGATCCATCGCACTACACTGATCCGTTTATGCCTACACAGATCCTTGTTCTCTTCACTGCACCGTCTCACTACATTCAACAGTGTCTCCCTACACTGAACCGAGTCTCCCTATATTGAACAGAGATTCCGTAAACTGAACTGAGTCTCCGTATACTGCACCGTGTCTCCCTACACTGAACCGTGCCTAGCTACACTGAATCGTCTCTCCCTACAATGAATCTTGTCTCCCTACACGAAGCTAAACCTCCCAACATTGATCCGTGTCTCTCTACAATGAACCGATTATCCCTATACTAAATCGAGTCTCTCAACACTGAACAGAGTCTCAGTAAACTGAACCGAGTCTCCGTAAACTGCACCGTGTCTCCCGACACTGTACGATGTCTCCCTACACTGAACCAATTCTCCCTACACTGAACCGTGTCTCCCTACACTGAACATACCCACCAGACTATGTTACGTGTCTCCCTACACTGAAGTGGGTTTCGCTACACTGAACCGTCTCTCCCTACACTGAATAGAGTCTCCCTACACTGAATAGAGTATCCCTACAATGAACCATGTCTCCCTAAACTGTACCGTTTCTCCCTACTCTGCACCGGGTCTCCCTGCACTGAACCGTGTGTCCCTACACTGAACCGGGTCTCCCTACACTGAAGCGGGTCTCCCTTCACTGTATTGTTTCTCCCTACACTGAACCGTGTCTCCCAACACTGAACATTTTCTCCCTACCCTGTACCGACCCTTCGGATACTGAACAATGTCACCCTACACTGAACTGACCCTCCAGACACTGTACCATGTCTCACTACACAGAACCGTGCTTCCCTACACTGAACCATGTCTCCCTACACTGAATCAATTCTCCCTACACTGAACCGTGTCTCCCTACACTGACGTGGGTTTCGATACACTGAACCGTCTCTCCCTACACTGAATAGAGTCTCCCTACAATGAACCATGTCTCCCTACACTGTACCGTTTCTCCTTACACTGAACCGTGTGTCCCTACACTGAACCGTGCCTCCCGACACTTAACAGTGTTTCCCTACAGTGAACCTTGTCTCGCTACACTGTACCGACCCTTCGGACACTGAACAATGTCACCCTACACTGAACTGACCCTCCTGACACTGTACCATGTCTCACTACACAGAACCGAGTCTCCCTACACTGAACCATGTCTCCCTACACTGTACCGTTTTTCCGTACACTGAACCGGGTCTCCATCCACGGAACCGTGTGTCCCTACACTGAACCGGGTCTCCCGACACTTAACAGTGTCTCCCTACACTGAACCGGGTCTCCCTACACTGAACCATGTCTCCCAACACCGAACCTTGTCTCCCTACCCTGTACGGACACTTCGGACACTGAACAATGTCACCCTCCACTGAAACAACTCTCCCGACACTGTACCATGTCTCACTACACAGAACCGTGTCTCCCTACACTGAACCGTTCCTAGCTACACTGAATCGTGTCTCCCTACACTGAATCTTGTCTCCCAACACGAAGCTAAACCTCCCAACATTGATCCGTGTCCCTCTACACTGAACCGATTATTCCTACACTAAATCGAGTCTCCCAACACTGAACAGAGTCTCGGAAAACTGAACCGAGTCTCTGTAAACTGCACCGTGTCTCCCGACACTGTACCGTTTCTCCCTACACTGAACCGAGTCACCCAACACTGAACCGTGTCTCCCTACACTGAACTGTGTCTCCCTACACTGAACCAAGTCTCCTTACAAAGAACCGTGTGTCCCAACATTGAACCGTATCTCCCAACAATGAACAGTGTGTACCTACTCTGAAGCGAGTCTCCCGACACTGAACCAATTCTCCCTACACTGAACCGTGTCTCCCTACACTGAACATACCCTCCAGACTATGTTACGTGTCTCCCTACACTGAAGCGGGTTTCGCTACACTGAACCATCTCTCCCTACACTGAATAGAGTCTCCCTACACTGAATAATGTATCCCTACAATGAACCATGTCTCCCTAAACTGTACCGTTTCTCCCTACTCTGCACCGGGTCTCCCTGCACTGAACCGTGTGTCTCTACACTGAACCGGGTCTCCCTACACTGAAGCGGGTCTCCCTTCACTGTATTGTTTCTCCCTACACTGAACCGTGTCTCCCAACACTGAACATTGTCTCCCTACCCTGTACCGACCCTTCGGACACTGAACAATGTCACCCTACACTGAACTGACCCTCCAGACACTGTACCATGTCTCACTACACAGAACCGTGCTTCCCTACACTGAACCATGTCTCCTTACACTGAATCAATTCTCCCTACACTGAACCGTGTCTCCCTACACTGACGTGGGTTTCGATACACTGAACCGTCTCTCCCTACACTGAATAGAGTCTCCCTACACTGAATAGAGTCTCCCTACAATGAACCATTTCTCCCTACACTGTACCGTTTCTCCCTACACTGAACCGTGGGTCCCTACACTGAACCGAGTCTCCCGACACTTAACAGTGTCTCCCTACACTGAACCGTGTCTCCCTACACAGAACCGTGCCTCCCGACACTTAACAGTGTCTCCCTACAGTGAACCTTGTCTCGCTACACTGTACCGACCCTTCGGACACTGAACAATGTCACCCTACACTGAACTGACCCTCCCGACACTGTACCATGTCTCACTACACAGAACCGAGTCTCCCTACACTGAACCATGTCTCCCTACACTGTACCGTTTTTCCGTACACCGAACCGGGTCACCCTACACGGAACCGTGTGTCCCTACACTGAACCGGGTCTCCCGACACTTAACAGTGTCTCCCTACACTGAACCGGGTCTCCCTACACTGAACCATGTCTCCCAACACCGAACCTTGTCTCCCTACCCTGTACGGACAGCTCGGACACTGAACAATGTCACCCTCCACTGAACCGACTCTCCCGACACTGTACCATGTCTCACTACACAGAACCGTGTCTCCCTACACTGAACCGTTCCTAGCTACACTGAATCGTGTCTCCCTACACTGAATCTTGTCTCCCAACACGAAGCTAAACCTCCCAACATTGATCCGTGTCTCTCTACACTGAACCGATTATCCCTACACTAAATCTAGTCTCCCAACACTGAACAGAGTCTCGGTAAACTGAACCGAGTCTCTGTAAACTGCACCGTGTCTCCCGACACTGTACCGTTTCTCCCTACACTGAACCGAGTCACCCAACACTGAACCGAGTCTCCCGACACTGAACCGGGTCTCCCTACACTGAAGCGTTCTCCCTACACTGAACCGAGTCTTCCTATACTGAACCGCGTCTCCCTACACTGAACTGTGTCTCCCTACACTGAACCAAGTCTCCTTACAAAGAACCGTGTGTCCCTACATTGAACCGTATCTCCCAACAATGAACAGTGTGTACCTACTCTGAAGCGAGTCTCCCGACACTGAACAGAGTCTCGGTAAACAGATCCAACCCTCCATACACTGAACCGGATCTCCGTTCACTGTACCGTTTCTCTCTTAAATTGAACCGGGTCTCCCAACACTGAACCATGTCTCTAAACACTGAACCTTGTCTCCCTACCCTGTTCCGACCCTTCGGACAGTGAACAATGTCACCCTACACTGAATTGACCCTCCCAACACCGATCTGTATCTCCCTACACAGAACCGAGTCTCCCAAAAGTGAACTGTGTCTCGTAACACTGAACCGAGACTACCAACACTGATGCGTGTCTCCTTACACTGAATAGAGTCTCCCTACAATGAACCATGTCTCCCTACACAGTACCGTTTCTCCCTACACTGAACCGTGTCACACCACACTGAACTATGTCTCCCTACACTTAACGGACCCTCCCAATTCTGAACCGAGTCTCTCTGCACTGAACCGACGCTCCCTGTACCGATCCATCGCACTACACTGATCCGTTTATGCCTAAACAGATCCTTGTTCTCATCACTGCACCAAGTCTCACTACATTCAACAGTGTCTCCCTACACTGAACCGAGTCTCCCTATATTGAACAGAGATTCCGTAAACTGAACTGAGTCTCCGTATACTGCACCGTGTCTCCCTACACTGAACCGTGCCTAGCTACACTGAATCGTCTCTCCCTACACTGAATAGAGTCTCCCTACAATGAACCATGTCTCCCTACACTGTACCGTTTCTCCCTACACTGAACCGTGTGTCCCTACACTGAACCGAGTCTCCCGACACTTAACAGTGTCTCCCTACACTGAACCGTGTCTCCCTACACTGAACACACCCTCCAGACTATGTTACGTGTCTCCGTACACTGAAGCGGGTTTCGCTACACTGAACCATCTCTCCCTACACTGAATAGAGTCTCCCTACACTGAATAGAGTATCTCTACAATGAACCATGTCACCCTAAACTGTACCGTTTCTCCCTACTCTGCACCGGGTCTCCCTGCACTGAACCGTGTGTCCCTACACTAAACCGGGTCTCCCTACACTGAAGCGGGTCTCCCTTCACTGTATTGTTTCTCCCTACACTGAACCGTGTCTCCCAACACTGAACATTGTCTCCCTACCCTGTACCGACCCTTCGGACACTGAACAATGTCACCCTACACTGAACTGACCCTCCAGACACTGTACCATGTCTCACTACACAGAACCGTGCTTCCCTACACTGAACCATGTCTCCCTACACTGAATCAATTCTCCCTACACTGAACCATGTCTCCCTACACTGTACCGTTTTTCCGTACACTGAACCGGGTCACCCTACACGGAACCGTGTGTCGTTACACTGAACCGGGTCTCCCGACACTTAACAGTGTCTCCCTACACTGAACCGGGTCTCCCTACACTGAACCATGTCTCCCAACACCGAACCTTGTCTCCCTACCCTGTACGGACAGTTCGGACACTGAACAATGTCAACCTCCACTGAACCGACTCTCCCGACACTGTACCATGTCTCACTACACAGAACCGTGTCTCCCTACACTGAACCGTTCCTAGCTACACTGAATCGTGACTCCCTACACTGAATCTTGTCTCCCAACATGAAGCTAAACCTCCCAACATTGATCCGTGTCCCTCTACACTGAACCGATTATCCCTACACTAAATCGAGTCTCCCAACACTGAACAGAGTCTCGGTAAACTGAACCGAGTCTCTGTAAACTGCACCGTGTCTCCCGACACTGTACCGTTTCTCCCTACACTGAACCGAGTCACCCAACACTGAACTGAGTCTCCCGACACTGAACCGGGTCTCCCTACACTGAAGCGTTCTCCCTACACTGAACCGAGTCTTCCTATACTGAACCGCGTCTCCCTACACTGAACTGTGTCTCCCTACACTGAACCAAGTCTCCTTACAAAGAACCGTGTGTCCCTACATTGAACCATATCTCCCAACAATGAACAGTGTGTACCTACTCTGAAGCGAGTCTCCCGACACTGAACCAATCCTCCCTACACTGAACCGTGTCTCCCTACACTGAACATACCCTCCAGACTATGTTACGTGTCTCCCTACACTGAAGTGGGTTTCGCTACACTGAACCGTCTCTCCCTACACTGAATAGAGTCTCCCTACACTGAATAGAGTATCCCTACAATGAACCATGTCTCCCTAAACTGTACCGTTTCTCCCTACTCTGCACCGGGTCTCCCTGCACTGAACCGTGTGTCCCTACACTGAACCGGGTCTCCCTACACTGAAGCGGGTCTCCCTTCACTGTATTGTTTCTCCCTACACTGAACCGTGTCTCCCAACACTGAACATTGTCTCCCTAGCCTGTACCGACCCTTCGGACACTGAACAATGTCACCCTACACTGAACTGACCCTCCAGACACTGTACCATGTCTCACTACACAGAACCGTGCTTCCCTACACTGAACCATGTCTCCCTACACTGAACCGTGTCTCCCTACACTGACGTGGGTTTCGATACACTGAACCGTCTCTCCCTACACTGAATAGAGTCTCCCTACAATGAACCATGTCTCCCTATACTGTACCGTTTCTCCCTACACTGAACCGTGTGTCCCTACACTGAACCGTGCCTCCCGACACTTAACAGTGTTTCCCTACAGTGAACCTTGTCTCGCTACACTGTACCGACCCTTCGGACACTGAACAATGTCACCCTACACTGAACTGACCCTCCTGACACTGTACCATGTCTCACTACACAGAACCGAGTCTCCCTACACTGAACCATGTCTCCCTACACTGTACCGTTTTTCCGTACACTGAACCGGGTCTCCCTACACGGAACCGTGTGTCCCTACACTGAACCGGGTCTCCCGACACTTAACAGTGTCTCCCTACACTGAACCGGGTCTCCCTACACTGAACCATGTCTCCCAACACCGAACCTTGTCTCCCTACCCTGTACGGACAGTTCGGACACTGAACAATGTCACCCTCCACTGAACCAACTCTCCCGACACTGTACCATGTCTCACTACACAGAATCGTGTCTCCCTACACTGAACCGTTCCTAGCTACACTGAATCGTGTCTCCCTACACTGAATCTTGTCTCCCAACACGAAGCTAAACCTCCCAACATTGATCCGTGTCCCTCTACACTGAACCGATTATCCCTACACTAAATCGAGTCTCCCAACACTGAACAGAGTCTCAGAAAACTGAACCGAGTCTCTGTAAACTGCACCGTGTCTCCCGACACTGTACCGTTTCTCCCTACACTGAACCGAGTCACCCAACACTGAACCGTGTCTCCCTACACTGAACTGTGTCTCCCTACACTGAACCAAGTCTCCTTACAAAGAACCGTGTGTCCCAACATTGAACCGTATCTCCCAACAATGAACAGTGTGTACCTACTCTGAAGCGAGTCTCCCGACACTGAACCAATTCTCCCTACACTGAACCGTGTCTCCCTACACTGAACATACCCTCCAGACTATGTTACGTGTCTCCCTACACTGAAGCGGGTTTCGCTACACTGAACCGGGTCTCCCTACACTGAAGCAGGTCTCCCTTCACTGTATTGTTTCTCCCTACACTGAACCGTGTCTCCCAACACTGAACATTGTCTCCCTACCCTGTACCGACCCTTCGGACACTGAACAATGTCACCCTACACTGAACTGACCCTCCAGACACTGTACCATGTCTCACTACACAGAACCGTGCTTCCCTACACTGAACCATGTCTCCTTACACTGAATCAATTCTCCCTACACTGAACCGTGTCTCCCTACACTGACGTGGGTTTCGATACACTTAACCGTCTCTCCCTACACTGAATAGAGCCTCCCTACACTGAATAGAGTCTCCCTACAATGAACCATTTCTCCCTACACTGTACCGTTTCTCCCTACACTGAACCGTGTGTCCCTACACTGAACCGAGTCTCCCGACACTTAACAGTGTCTCCCTACACTGAACCGTGTCTCCCTACACAGAACCGTGCCTCCCGACACTTAACAGTGTCTCCCTACAGTGAACCTTGTCTCGCTACACTGTACCGACCCTTCGGACACTGAACAATGTCACCCTACACTGAACTGACCCTCCCGACACTGTACCATGTCTCACTACACAGAACCGAGTCTCCCTACACTGAACCATGTCTCCCTACACTGTACCGTTTTTCCGTACACCGAACCGGGTCACCCTACACGGAACCGTGTGTCCCTACACTGAACCGGGTCTCCCGACACTTAACAGTGTCTCCCTACACTGAACCGGGTCTCCCTACACTGAACCATGTCTCCCAACACCGAACCTTGTCTCCCTACCCTGTACGGACAGTTCGGACACTGAACAATGTCACCCTCCACTGAACCGACTCTCCCGACACTGTACCATGTCTCACTACACAGAACCGTGTCTCCCTACACTGAACCGTTCCTAGCTACACTGAATCGTGTCTCCCTACACTGAATCTTGTCTCCCAACACGAAGCTAAACCTCCCAACATTGATCCGTGTCCCTCTACACTGAACCGATTATCCCTACACTAAATCGAGTCTCCCAACACTGAACAGAGTCTCGGTAAACTGAACCGAGTCTCTGTAAACTGCACCGTGTCTCCCTACACTGAACCGAGTCACCCAACACTGAACTGAGTCTCCCGACACTGAACCGGGTCTCCCTACACTGAAGCATTCTCCCTACACTGAACCGAGTCTTCCTATTCTGAACCGCGTCTCCCTACACTGAACTGTGTCTCCCTACACTGAACCAAGTCTCCTTACAAAGAACCGTGTGTCCCTACATTGAACCGTATCTCCCAACAATGAACAGTGTGTACCTACTCTGAAGCGAGTCTCCCGACACTGAACAGAGTCTCGGTAAACAGATCCAACCCTCCATACACTGAACCGGGTCTCCGTTCACTGTACCATTTCTCCTTAAATTGAACCGGGTCTCCCAACACTGAACCATGTCTCTAAACACTGAACCTTGTCTCCCTACCCTGTACCGACCTTTCGGACAGTGAACAATGTCACCCTACACTGAATTGACCCTCCCAACACCGATCTGTATCTCCCTACACAGAACCGAGTCTCCCTATAGTGAACTGTGTCTCGTAACACTGAACCGAGACTACCAACACTGATCCGTGTCTCCTTACACTGAATAGAGTCTCCCTACAATGAACCATGTCTCCCTACACAGTACCGTTTCTCCCTACACTGAACCGTGTCACACCACACTGAACTATGTCTGCCTACACTTAACGGACCCTCCCAATTCTGAACCGAGTCTCTCTGCACTGAACCGACGCTCCCTGTACCGATCCATCGCACTACACTGATCCGTTTATGCCTACACAGATCCTTGTTCTCTTCACTGCACCAAGTCTCACTACATTCAACAGTGTCTCCCTACACTGAACCGAGTCTCCCTATATTGAACAGAGATTCCGTAAACTGAACTGAGTCTCCGTATACTGCACCGTGTCTCCCTACACTGAACCGTGCCTAGCTACACTGAATCGTCTCTCCCTACAATGAATCTTGTCTCCCGACACGAAGCTAAACCTCCCAACATTGATCCGTGTCTCTCTACAATGAACCGATTATCCCTATACTAAATCGAGTCTCTCAACACTGAACAGAGTCTCAGTAAACTGAACCGAGTCTCCGTAAACTGCACCGTGTCTCCCGACACTGTACGATGTCTCCCTACACTGAACCAATTCTCCCTACACTGAACCGTGTCTCCCTACACTGAACATACCCACCAGACTATGTTACGTGTCTCCCTACACTGAAGTGGGTTTCGCTACACTGAACCGTCTCTCCCTACACTGAATAGAGTCTCCCTACACTGAATAGAGTATCCCTACAATGAACCATGTCTCCCTAAACTGTACCGTTTCTCCCTACTCTGCACCGGGTCTCCCTGCACTGAACCGTGTGTCCCTACACTGAACCGGGTCTCCCTACACTGAAGCGGGTCTCCCTTCACTGTATTGTTTCTCCCTACACTGAACCGTGTCTCCCAACACTGAACATTTTCTCCCTACCCTGTACCGACCCTTCGGATACTGAACAATGTCACCCTACACTGAACTGACCCTCCAGACACTGTACCATGTCTCACTACACAGAACCGTGCTTCCCTACACTGAACCATGTCTCCCTACACTGAATCAATTCTCCCTACACTGAACCGTGTCTCCCTACACTGACGTGGGTTTCGATACACTGAACCGTCTCTCCCTACACTGAATAGAGTCTCCCTACAATGAACCATGTCTCCCTATACTGTACCGTTTCTCCCTACACTGAACCGTGTGTCCCTACACTGAACCGTGCCTCCCGACACTTAACAGTGTTTCCCTACAGTGAACCTTGTCTCGCTACACTGTACCGACCCTTCGGACACTGAACAATGTCACCCTACACTGAACTGACCCTCCTGACACTGTACCATGTCTCACTACACAGAACCGAGTCTCCCTACACTGAACCATGTCTCCCTACACTGTACCGTTTTTCCGTACACTGAACCGGGTCTCCCTACACGGAACCGTGTGTCCCTACACTGAACCGGGTCTCCCGACACTTAACAGTGTCTCCCTACACTGAACCGGGTCTCCCTACACTGAACCATGTCTCCCAACACCGAACCTTGTCTCCCTACCCTGTACGGACAGTTCGGACACTGAACAATGTCACCCTCCACTGAACCAACTCTCCCGACACTGTACCATGTCTCACTACACAGAATCGTGTCTCCCTACACTGAACCGTTCCTAGCTACACTGAATCGTGTCTCCCTACACTGAATCTTGTCTCCCAACACGAAGCTAAACCTCCCAACATTGATCCGTGTCCCTCTACACTGAACCGATTATCCCTACACTAAATCGAGTCTCCCAACACTGAACAGAGTCTCAGAAAACTGAACCGAGTCTCTGTAAACTGCACCGTGTCTCCCGACACTGTACCGTTTCTCCCTACACTGAACCGAGTCACCCAACACTGAACCGTGTCTCCCTACACTGAACTGTGTCTCCCTACACTGAACCAAGTCTCCTTACAAAGAACCGTGTGTCCCAACATTGAACCGTATCTCCCAACAATGAACAGTGTGTACCTACTCTGAAGCGAGTCTCCCGACACTGAACCAATTCTCCCTACACTGAACCGTGTCTCCCTACACTGAACATACCCTCCAGACTATGTTACGTGTCTCCCTACACTGAAGCGGGTTTCGCTACACTGAACCGGGTCTCCCTACACTGAAGCAGGTCTCCCTTCACTGTATTGTTTCTCCCTACACTGAACCGTGTCTCCCAACACTGAACATTGTCTCCCTACCCTGTACCGACCCTTCGGACACTGAACAATGTCACCCTACACTGAACTGACCCTCCAGACACTGTACCATGTCTCACTACACAGAACCGTGCTTCCCTACACTGAACCATGTCTCCTTACACTGAATCAATTCTCCCGACACTGAACCGGGTCTCCCTACACTGAAGCATTCTCCCTACACTGAACCGAGTCTTCCTATACTGAACCGCGTCTCCCTACACTGAACTGTGTCTCCCTACACTGAACCAAGTCTCCTTACAAAGAACCGTGTGTCCCTACATTGAACCGTATCTCCCAACAATGAACAGTGTGTACCTACTCTGAAGCGAGTCTCCCGACACTGAACAGAGTCTCGGTAAACAGATCCAACCCTCCATACACTGAACCGGGTCTCCGTTCACTGTACCATTTCTCCTTAAATTGAACCGGGTCTCCCAACACTGAACCATGTCTCTAAACACTGAACCTTGTCTCCCTACCCTGTACCGACCTTTCGGACAGTGAACAATGTCACCCTACACTGAATTGACCCTCCCAACACCGATCTGTATCTCCCTACACAGAACCGAGTCTCCCTATAGTGAACTGTGTCTCGTAACACTGAACCGAGACTACCAACACTGATCCGTGTCTCCTTACACTGAATAGAGTCTCCCTACAATGAACCATGTCTCCCTACACAGTACCGTTTCTCCCTACACTGAACCGTGTCACACCACACTGAACTATGTCTGCCTACACTTAACGGACCCTCCCAATTCTGAACCGAGTCTCTCTGCACTGAACCGACGCTCCCTGTACCGATCCATCGCACTACACTGATCCGTTTATGCCTACACAGATCCTTGTTCTCTTCACTGCACCGTCTCACTACATTCAACAGTGTCTCCCTACACTGAACCGAGTCTCCCTATATTGAACAGAGATTCCGTAAACTGAACTGAGTCTCCGTATACTGCACCGTGTCTCCCTACACTGAACCGTGCCTAGCTACACTGAATCGTCTCTCCCTACAATGAATCTTGTCTCCCTACACGAAGCTAAACCTCCCAACATTGATCCGTGTCTCTCTACAATGAACCGATTATCCCTATACTAAATCGAGTCTCTCAACACTGAACAGAGTCTCAGTAAACTGAACCGAGTCTCCGTAAACTGCACCGTGTCTCCCGACACTGTACGATGTCTCCCTACACTGAACCAATTCTCCCTACACTGAACCGTGTCTCCCTACACTGAACATACCCACCAGACTATGTTACGTGTCTCCCTACACTGAAGTGGGTTTCGCTACACTGAACCGTCTCTCCCTACACTGAATAGAGTCTCCCTACACTGAATAGAGTATCCCTACAATGAACCATGTCTCCCTAAACTGTACCGTTTCTCCCTACTCTGCACCGGGTCTCCCTGCACTGAACCGTGTGTCCCTACACTGAACCGGGTCTCCCTACACTGAAGCGGGTCTCCCTTCACTGTATTGTTTCTCCCTACACTGAACCGTGTCTCCCAACACTGAACATTTTCTCCCTACCCTGTACCGACCCTTCGGATACTGAACAATGTCACCCTACACTGAACTGACCCTCCAGACACTGTACCATGTCTCACTACACAGAACCGTGCTTCCCTACACTGAACCATGTCTCCCTACACTGAATCAATTCTCCCTACACTGAACCGTGTCTCCCTACACTGACGTGGGTTTCGATACACTGAACCGTCTCTCCCTACACTGAATAGAGTCTCCCTACAATGAACCATGTCTCCCTACACTGTACCGTTTCTCCCTACACTGAACCGTGTGTCCCTACACTGAACCGTGCCTCCCGACACTTAACAGTGTTTCCCTACAGTGAACCTTGTCTCGCTACACTGTACCGACCCTTCGGACACTGAACAATGTCACCCTACACTGAACTGACCCTCCTGACACTGTACCATGTCTCACTACACAGAACCGAGTCTCCCTACACTGAACCATGTCTCCCTACACTGTACCGTTTTTCCGTACACTGAACCGGGTCTCCATCCACGGAACCGTGTGTCCCTACACTGAACCGGGTCTCCCGACACTTAACAGTGTCTCCCTACACTGAACCGGGTCTCCCTACACTGAACCATGTCTCCCAACACCGAACCTTGTCTCCCTACCCTGTACGGACACTTCGGACACTGAACAATGTCACCCTCCACTGAAACAACTCTCCCGACACTGTACCATGTCTCACTACACAGAACCGTGTCTCCCTACACTGAACCGTTCCTAGCTACACTGAATCGTGTCTCCCTACACTGAATCTTGTCTCCCAACACGAAGCTAAACCTCCCAACATTGATCCGTGTCCCTCTACACTGAACCGATTATTCCTACACTAAATCGAGTCTCCCAACACTGAACAGAGTCTCGGAAAACTGAACCGAGTCTCTGTAAACTGCACCGTGTCTCCCGACACTGTACCGTTTCTCCCTACACTGAACCGAGTCACCCAACACTGAACCGTGTCTCCCTACACTGAACTGTGTCTCCCTACACTGAACCAAGTCTCCTTACAAAGAACCGTGTGTCCCAACATTGAACCGTATCTCCCAACAATGAACAGTGTGTACCTACTCTGAAGCGAGTCTCCCGACACTGAACCAATTCTCCCTACACTGAACCGTGTCTCCCTACACTGAACATACCCTCCAGACTATGTTACGTGTCTCCCTACACTGAAGCGGGTTTCGCTACACTGAACCATCTCTCCCTACACTGAATAGAGTCTCCCTACACTGAATAATGTATCCCTACAATGAACCATGTCTCCCTAAACTGTACCGTTTCTCCCTACTCTGCACCGGGTCTCCCTGCACTGAACCGTGTGTCTCTACACTGAACCGGGTCTCCCTACACTGAAGCGGGTCTCCCTTCACTGTATTGTTTCTCCCTACACTGAACCGTGTCTCCCAACACTGAACATTGTCTCCCTACCCTGTACCGACCCTTCGGACACTGAACAATGTCACCCTACACTGAACTGACCCTCCAGACACTGTACCATGTCTCACTACACAGAACCGTGCTTCCCTACACTGAACCATGTCTCCTTACACTGAATCAATTCTCCCTACACTGAACCGTGTCTCCCTACACTGACGTGGGTTTCGATACACTGAACCGTCTCTCCCTACACTGAATAGAGTCTCCCTACACTGAATAGAGTCTCCCTACAATGAACCATTTCTCCCTACACTGTACCGTTTCTCCCTACACTGAACCGTGGGTCCCTACACTGAACCGAGTCTCCCGACACTTAACAGTGTCTCCCTACACTGAACCGTGTCTCCCTACACAGAACCGTGCCTCCCGACACTTAACAGTGTCTCCCTACAGTGAACCTTGTCTCGCTACACTGTACCGACCCTTCGGACACTGAACAATGTCACCCTACACTGAACTGACCCTCCCGACACTGTACCATGTCTCACTACACAGAACCGAGTCTCCCTACACTGAACCATGTCTCCCTACACTGTACCGTTTTTCCGTACACCGAACCGGGTCACCCTACACGGAACCGTGTGTCCCTACACTGAACCGGGTCTCCCGACACTTAACAGTGTCTCCCTACACTGAACCGGGTCTCCCTACACTGAACCATGTCTCCCAACACCGAACCTTGTCTCCCTACCCTGTACGGACAGCTCGGACACTGAACAATGTCACCCTCCACTGAACCGACTCTCCCGACACTGTACCATGTCTCACTACACAGAACCGTGTCTCCCTACACTGAACCGTTCCTAGCTACACTGAATCGTGTCTCCCTACACTGAATCTTGTCTCCCAACACGAAGCTAAACCTCCCAACATTGATCCGTGTCTCTCTACACTGAACCGATTATCCCTACACTAAATCTAGTCTCCCAACACTGAACAGAGTCTCGGTAAACTGAACCGAGTCTCTGTAAACTGCACCGTGTCTCCCGACACTGTACCGTTTCTCCCTACACTGAACCGAGTCACCCAACACTGAACCGAGTCTCCCGACACTGAACCGGGTCTCCCTACACTGAAGCGTTCTCCCTACACTGAACCGAGTCTTCCTATACTGAACCGCGTCTCCCTACACTGAACTGTGTCTCCCTACACTGAACCAAGTCTCCTTACAAAGAACCGTGTGTCCCTACATTGAACCGTATCTCCCAACAATGAACAGTGTGTACCTACTCTGAAGCGAGTCTCCCGACACTGAACAGAGTCTCGGTAAACAGATCCAACCCTCCATACACTGAACCGGATCTCCGTTCACTGTACCGTTTCTCTCTTAAATTGAACCGGGTCTCCCAACACTGAACCATGTCTCTAAACACTGAACCTTGTCTCCCTACCCTGTTCCGACCCTTCGGACAGTGAACAATGTCACCCTACACTGAATTGACCCTCCCAACACCGATCTGTATCTCCCTACACAGAACCGAGTCTCCCAAAAGTGAACTGTGTCTCGTAACACTGAACCGAGACTACCAACACTGATGCGTGTCTCCTTACACTGAATAGAGTCTCCCTACAATGAACCATGTCTCCCTACACAGTACCGTTTCTCCCTACACTGAACCGTGTCACACCACACTGAACTATGTCTCCCTACACTTAACGGACCCTCCCAATTCTGAACCGAGTCTCTCTGCACTGAACCGACGCTCCCTGTACCGATCCATCGCACTACACTGATCCGTTTATGCCTAAACAGATCCTTGTTCTCATCACTGCACCAAGTCTCACTACATTCAACAGTGTCTCCCTACACTGAACCGAGTCTCCCTATATTGAACAGAGATTCCGTAAACTGAACTGAGTCTCCGTATACTGCACCGTGTCTCCCTACACTGAACCGTGCCTAGCTACACTGAATCGTCTCTCCCTACACTGAATATAGTCTCCCTACAATGAACCATGTCTCCCTACACTGTACCGTTTCTCCCTACACTGAACCGTGTGTCCCTACACTGAACCGAGTCTCCCGACACTTAACAGTGTCTCCCTACACTGAACCGTGTCTCCCTACACTGAACACACCCTCCAGACTATGTTACGTGTCTCCGTACACTGAAGCGGGTTTCGCTACACTGAACCATCTCTCCCTACACTGAATAGAGTCTCCCTACACTGAATAGAGTATCTCTACAATGAACCATGTCACCCTAAACTGTACCGTTTCTCCCTACTCTGCACCGGGTCTCCCTGCACTGAACCGTGTGTCCCTACACTAAACCGGGTCTCCCTACACTGAAGCGGGTCTCCCTTCACTGTATTGTTTCTCCCTACACTGAACCGTGTCTCCCAACACTGAACATTGTCTCCCTACCCTGTACCGACCCTTCGGACACTGAACAATGTCACCCTACACTGAACTGACCCTCCAGACACTGTACCATGTCTCACTACACAGAACCGTGCTTCCCTACACTGAACCATGTCTCCCTACACTGAATCAATTCTCCCTACACTGAACCATGTCTCCCTACACTGTACCGTTTTTCCGTACACTGAACCGGGTCACCCTACACGGAACCGTGTGTCGTTACACTGAACCGGGTCTCCCGACACTTAACAGTGTCTCCCTACACTGAACCGGGTCTCCCTACACTGAACCATGTCTCCCAACACCGAACCTTGTCTCCCTACCCTGTACGGACAGTTCGGACACTGAACAATGTCAACCTCCACTGAACCGACTCTCCCGACACTGTACCATGTCTCACTACACAGAACCGTGTCTCCCTACACTGAACCGTTCCTAGCTACACTGAATCGTGACTCCCTACACTGAATCTTGTCTCCCAACATGAAGCTAAACCTCCCAACATTGATCCGTGTCCCTCTACACTGAACCGATTATCCCTACACTAAATCGAGTCTCCCAACACTGAACAGAGTCTCGGTAAACTGAACCGAGTCTCTGTAAACTGCACCGTGTCTCCCGACACTGTACCGTTTCTCCCTACACTGAACCGAGTCACCCAACACTGAACTGAGTCTCCCGACACTGAACCGGGTCTCCCTACACTGAAGCGTTCTCCCTACACTGAACCGAGTCTTCCTATACTGAACCGCGTCTCCCTACACTGAACTGTGTCTCCCTACACTGAACCAAGTCTCCTTACAAAGAACCGTGTGTCCCTACATTGAACCATATCTCCCAACAATGAACAGTGTGTACCTACTCTGAAGCGAGTCTCCCGACACTGAACCAATCCTCCCTACACTGAACCGTGTCTCCCTACACTGAACATACCCTCCAGACTATGTTACGTGTCTCCCTACACTGAAGTGGGTTTCGCTACACTGAACCGTCTCTCCCTACACTGAATAGAGTCTCCCTACACTGAATAGAGTATCCCTACAATGAACCATGTCTCCCTAAACTGTACCGTTTCTCCCTACTCTGCACCGGGTCTCCCTGCACTGAACCGTGTGTCCCTACACTGAACCGGGTCTCCCTACACTGAAGCGGGTCTCCCTTCACTGTATTGTTTCTCCCTACACTGAACCGTGTCTCCCAACACTGAACATTGTCTCCCTAGCCTGTACCGACCCTTCGGACACTGAACAATGTCACCCTACACTGAACTGACCCTCCAGACACTGTACCATGTCTCACTACACAGAACCGTGCTTCCCTACACTGAACCATGTCTCCCTACACTGAACCGTGTCTCCCTACACTGACGTGGGTTTCGATACACTGAACCGTCTCTCCCTACACTGAATAGAGTCTCCCTACAATGAACCATGTCTCCCTATACTGTACCGTTTCTCCCTACACTGAACCGTGTGTCCCTACACTGAACCGTGCCTCCCGACACTTAACAGTGTTTCCCTACAGTGAACCTTGTCTCGCTACACTGTACCGACCCTTCGGACACTGAACAATGTCACCCTACACTGAACTGACCCTCCTGACACTGTACCATGTCTCACTACACAGAACCGAGTCTCCCTACACTGAACCATGTCTCCCTACACTGTACCGTTTTTCCGTACACTGAACCGGGTCTCCCTACACGGAACCGTGTGTCCCTACACTGAACCGGGTCTCCCGACACTTAACAGTGTCTCCCTACACTGAACCGGGTCTCCCTACACTGAACCATGTCTCCCAACACCGAACCTTGTCTCCCTACCCTGTACGGACAGTTCGGACACTGAACAATGTCACCCTCCACTGAACCAACTCTCCCGACACTGTACCATGTCTCACTACACAGAATCGTGTCTCCCTACACTGAACCGTTCCTAGCTACACTGAATCGTGTCTCCCTACACTGAATCTTGTCTCCCAACACGAAGCTAAACCTCCCAACATTGATCCGTGTCCCTCTACACTGAACCGATTATCCCTACACTAAATCGAGTCTCCCAACACTGAACAGAGTCTCAGAAAACTGAACCGAGTCTCTGTAAACTGCACCGTGTCTCCCGACACTGTACCGTTTCTCCCTACACTGAACCGAGTCACCCAACACTGAACCGTGTCTCCCTACACTGAACTGTGTCTCCCTACACTGAACCAAGTCTCCTTACAAAGAACCGTGTGTCCCAACATTGAACCGTATCTCCCAACAATGAACAGTGTGTACCTACTCTGAAGCGAGTCTCCCGACACTGAACCAATTCTCCCTACACTGAACCGTGTCTCCCTACACTGAACATACCCTCCAGACTATGTTACGTGTCTCCCTACACTGAAGCGGGTTTCGCTACACTGAACCGGGTCTCCCTACACTGAAGCAGGTCTCCCTTCACTGTATTGTTTCTCCCTACACTGAACCGTGTCTCCCAACACTGAACATTGTCTCCCTACCCTGTACCGACCCTTCGGACACTGAACAATGTCACCCTACACTGAACTGACCCTCCAGACACTGTACCATGTCTCACTACACAGAACCGTGCTTCCCTACACTGAACCATGTCTCCTTACACTGAATCAATTCTCCCTACACTGAACCGTGTCTCCCTACACTGACGTGGGTTTCGATACACTTAACCGTCTCTCCCTACACTGAATAGAGCCTCCCTACACTGAATAGAGTCTCCCTACAATGAACCATTTCTCCCTACACTGTACCGTTTCTCCCTACACTGAACCGTGTGTCCCTACACTGAACCGAGTCTCCCGACACTTAACAGTGTCTCCCTACACTGAACCGTGTCTCCCTACACAGAACCGTGCCTCCCGACACTTAACAGTGTCTCCCTACAGTGAACCTTGTCTCGCTACACTGTACCGACCCTTCGGACACTGAACAATGTCACCCTACACTGAACTGACCCTCCCGACACTGTACCATGTCTCACTACACAGAACCGAGTCTCCCTACACTGAACCATGTCTCCCTACACTGTACCGTTTTTCCGTACACCGAACCGGGTCACCCTACACGGAACCGTGTGTCCCTACACTGAACCGGGTCTCCCGACACTTAACAGTGTCTCCCTACACTGAACCGGGTCTCCCTACACTGAACCATGTCTCCCAACACCGAACCTTGTCTCCCTACCCTGTACGGACAGTTCGGACACTGAACAATGTCACCCTCCACTGAACCGACTCTCCCGACACTGTACCATGTCTCACTACACAGAACCGTGTCTCCCTACACTGAACCGTTCCTAGCTACACTGAATCGTGTCTCCCTACACTGAATCTTGTCTCCCAACACGAAGCTAAACCTCCCAACATTGATCCGTGTCCCTCTACACTGAACCGATTATCCCTACACTAAATCGAGTCTCCCAACACTGAACAGAGTCTCGGTAAACTGAACCGAGTCTCTGTAAACTGCACCGTGTCTCCCTACACTGAACCGAGTCACCCAACACTGAACTGAGTCTCCCGACACTGAACCGGGTCTCCCTACACTGAAGCATTCTCCCTACACTGAACCGAGTCTTCCTATTCTGAACCGCGTCTCCCTACACTGAACTGTGTCTCCCTACACTGAACCAAGTCTCCTTACAAAGAACCGTGTGTCCCTACATTGAACCGTATCTCCCAACAATGAACAGTGTGTACCTACTCTGAAGCGAGTCTCCCGACACTGAACAGAGTCTCGGTAAACAGATCCAACCCTCCATACACTGAACCGGGTCTCCGTTCACTGTACCATTTCTCCTTAAATTGAACCGGGTCTCCCAACACTGAACCATGTCTCTAAACACTGAACCTTGTCTCCCTACCCTGTACCGACCTTTCGGACAGTGAACAATGTCACCCTACACTGAATTGACCCTCCCAACACCGATCTGTATCTCCCTACACAGAACCGAGTCTCCCTATAGTGAACTGTGTCTCGTAACACTGAACCGAGACTACCAACACTGATCCGTGTCTCCTTACACTGAATAGAGTCTCCCTACAATGAACCATGTCTCCCTACACAGTACCGTTTCTCCCTACACTGAACCGTGTCACACCACACTGAACTATGTCTGCCTACACTTAACGGACCCTCCCAATTCTGAACCGAGTCTCTCTGCACTGAACCGACGCTCCCTGTACCGATCCATCGCACTACACTGATCCGTTTATGCCTACACAGATCCTTGTTCTCTTCACTGCACCAAGTCTCACTACATTCAACAGTGTCTCCCTACACTGAACCGAGTCTCCCTATATTGAACAGAGATTCCGTAAACTGAACTGAGTCTCCGTATACTGCACCGTGTCTCCCTACACTGAACCGTGCCTAGCTACACTGAATCGTCTCTCCCTACAATGAATCTTGTCTCCCGACACGAAGCTAAACCTCCCAACATTGATCCGTGTCTCTCTACAATGAACCGATTATCCCTATACTAAATCGAGTCTCTCAACACTGAACAGAGTCTCAGTAAACTGAACCGAGTCTCCGTAAACTGCACCGTGTCTCCCGACACTGTACGATGTCTCCCTACACTGAACCAATTCTCCCTACACTGAACCGTGTCTCCCTACACTGAACATACCCACCAGACTATGTTACGTGTCTCCCTACACTGAAGTGGGTTTCGCTACACTGAACCGTCTCTCCCTACACTGAATAGAGTCTCCCTACACTGAATAGAGTATCCCTACAATGAACCATGTCTCCCTAAACTGTACCGTTTCTCCCTACTCTGCACCGGGTCTCCCTGCACTGAACCGTGTGTCCCTACACTGAACCGGGTCTCCCTACACTGAAGCGGGTCTCCCTTCACTGTATTGTTTCTCCCTACACTGAACCGTGTCTCCCAACACTGAACATTTTCTCCCTACCCTGTACCGACCCTTCGGATACTGAACAATGTCACCCTACACTGAACTGACCCTCCAGACACTGTACCATGTCTCACTACACAGAACCGTGCTTCCCTACACTGAACCATGTCTCCCTACACTGAATCAATTCTCCCTACACTGAACCGTGTCTCCCTACACTGACGTGGGTTTCGATACACTGAACCGTCTCTCCCTACACTGAATAGAGTCTCCCTACAATGAACCATGTCTCCCTATACTGTACCGTTTCTCCCTACACTGAACCGTGTGTCCCTACACTGAACCGTGCCTCCCGACACTTAACAGTGTTTCCCTACAGTGAACCTTGTCTCGCTACACTGTACCGACCCTTCGGACACTGAACAATGTCACCCTACACTGAACTGACCCTCCTGACACTGTACCATGTCTCACTACACAGAACCGAGTCTCCCTACACTGAACCATGTCTCCCTACACTGTACCGTTTTTCCGTACACTGAACCGGGTCTCCCTACACGGAACCGTGTGTCCCTACACTGAACCGGGTCTCCCGACACTTAACAGTGTCTCCCTACACTGAACCGGGTCTCCCTACACTGAACCATGTCTCCCAACACCGAACCTTGTCTCCCTACCCTGTACGGACAGTTCGGACACTGAACAATGTCACCCTCCACTGAACCAACTCTCCCGACACTGTACCATGTCTCACTACACAGAATCGTGTCTCCCTACACTGAACCGTTCCTAGCTACACTGAATCGTGTCTCCCTACACTGAATCTTGTCTCCCAACACGAAGCTAAACCTCCCAACATTGATCCGTGTCCCTCTACACTGAACCGATTATCCCTACACTAAATCGAGTCTCCCAACACTGAACAGAGTCTCAGAAAACTGAACCGAGTCTCTGTAAACTGCACCGTGTCTCCCGACACTGTACCGTTTCTCCCTACACTGAACCGAGTCACCCAACACTGAACCGTGTCTCCCTACACTGAACTGTGTCTCCCTACACTGAACCAAGTCTCCTTACAAAGAACCGTGTGTCCCAACATTGAACCGTATCTCCCAACAATGAACAGTGTGTACCTACTCTGAAGCGAGTCTCCCGACACTGAACCAATTCTCCCTACACTGAACCGTGTCTCCCTACACTGAACATACCCTCCAGACTATGTTACGTGTCTCCCTACACTGAAGCGGGTTTCGCTACACTGAACCGGGTCTCCCTACACTGAAGCAGGTCTCCCTTCACTGTATTGTTTCTCCCTACACTGAACCGTGTCTCCCAACACTGAACATTGTCTCCCTACCCTGTACCGACCCTTCGGACACTGAACAATGTCACCCTACACTGAACTGACCCTCCAGACACTGTACCATGTCTCACTACACAGAACCGTGCTTCCCTACACTGAACCATGTCTCCTTACACTGAATCAATTCTCCCTACACTGAACCGTGTCTCCCTACACTGACGTGGGTTTCGATACACTTAACCGTCTCTCCCTACACTGAATAGAGCCTCCCTACACTGAATAGAGTCTGCCTACAATGAACCATTTCTCCCTACACTGTACCGTTTCTCCCTACACTGAACTGTGTGTCCCTACACTGAACCGAGTCTCCCGACACTTAACAGTGTCTCCCTACACTGAACCGTGTCTCCCTACACAGAACCGTGCCTCCCGACACTTAACAGTGTCTCCCTACAGTGAACCTTGTCTCGCTACACTGTACCGACCCTTCGGACACTGAACAATGTCACCCTACACTGAACTGACCCTCCCGACACTGTACCATGTCTCACTACACAGAACCGAGTCTCCCTACACTGAACCATGTCTCCCTACACTGTACCGTTTTTCCGTACACCGAACCGGGTCACCCTACACGGAACCGTGTGTCCCTACACTGAACCGGGTCTCCTGACACTTAACAGTGTCTCCCTACACTGAACCGGGTCTCCCTACACTGAACCATGTCTCCCAACACCGAACCTTGTCTCCCTACCCTGTACGGACAGTTCGGACACTGAACAATGTCACCCTCCACTGAACCGACTCTCCCGACACTGTACCATGTCTCACTACACAGAACCGTGTCTCCCTACACTGAACCGTTCCTAGCTACACTGAATCGTGTCTCCCTACACTGAATCTTGTCTCCCAACACGAAGCTAAACCTCCCAACATTGATCCGTGTCCCTCTACACTGAACCGATTATCCCTACACTAAATCGAGTCTCCCAACACTGAACAGAGTCTCGGTAAACTGAACCGAGTCTCTGTAAACTGCACCGTGTCTCCCGACACTGTACCGTTTCTCCCTACACTGAACCGAGTCACCCAACACTGAACCGAGTCTCCCGACACTGAACCGGTTCTCCCTACACTGAACCGAGTCTTCCTATACTGAACCGCGTCTCCCTACACTGAACTGTGTCTCCCTACACTGAAACAAGTCTCCTTACAAAGAACCGTGTGTCCCTACATTGAACCGTATCTCCCAACAATGAACAGTGTGTACCTACTCTGAAGCGAGTCTCCCGACACTGAACAGAGTCTCGGTAAACAGATCCAACCCTCCATACACTGAACCGGATCTCCGTTCACTGTACCGTTTCTCCTTAAATTGAACCGGGTCTCCCAACACTGAACCATGTCTCTAAACACTGAACCTTGTCTCCCTACCCTGTACCGACCTTTCGGACAGTGAACAATGTCACCCTACACTGAATTGACCCTCCCAACTCTGATCTGTTTCTCCCTACACAGAACCGAGTGTCCCTATAGTGAACTGTGTCTCGTAACACTGAACCGAGACTACCAACACTGATCCGTGTCTCCTTACACTGAATAGAGTCTCCCTACAATGAACCATGTCTCCCTACACAGTACCGTTTCTCCCTACACTGAACCGTGTCACACCACACTGAACTATGTCGCCCTACACTTAACGGACCCTCCCAATTCTGAACCGAGTCTCTCTGCACTGAACCGACGCTCCCTGTACCGATCCATCGCCGTACACTGATTCGTTTATGCCTACACAGATCCTTGTTCTCTTCACTGCACCAAGTCTCACTACATTCAACAGTGTCTCCCTACACTGAACCGAGTCTCCCTATATTGAACAGAGATTCTGTAAACTGAACTGAGTCTCCGTATACTGCACCGTGTCTCCCTACACTGAACCGTGCCTAGCTACACTGAATTGTCTCTCCCTACACTGAATCTTGTCTCCCTACACGAAGCTAAACGTCCCAACATTGATCCGTGTCTCTCTACAATGAACCGATTATCCCTATACTAAATCGAGTCTCCCAACACTGAACAGAGTCTCAGTAAACTGAACCGAGTCTCTGTAAACTGCACCGTGTCTCCCGACACTGTACCATGTCTCCCTATACTGAACCGTCTCTCCCTACACTGAATATTGTCTCCCTACACTGAATAGAGTATCCCTACAATGAACCATGTCTCCCTAAACTGTACCGTTTCTCCCTACTCTGCACCGGGTCTCCCTGCACTGAACCGTGTGTCCCTACACTGAAACGGGTCTCCCTACACTGAAGCGGGTCTCCCTTCACTGTATTGTTTCTCCCTACACTGAACCGTGTCTCCCAACACTGAACATTGTCTCCCTACCCTGTACCGACCCTTCGGACACTGAACAATGTCACCCTACACTGAACTGACCCTCCCGACACTGTACCATGTCTCACTACACAGAACCGAGTCTCCCTACACTGAACCATGTCTCCCTACACTGTACCGTTTTTCCGTACACTGAACCGGGTCACCCTACACGGAACCGTGTGTCCCTACACTGAACCGGGTCTCCCGACACTTAACAGTGTCTCCCTACACTGAACCGGGTCTCCCTACACTGAACCATGTCTCCCAACACCGAACCTTGTCTCCCTACCCTGTACGGACAGTTCGGACACTGAACAATGTCACCCTCCACTGAACCGACTCTCCCGACACTGTACCATGTCTCACTACACAGAACCGTGTCTCCCTACACTGAACCGTTCCTAGCTACACTGAATCGTGTCTCCCTACACTGAATCTTGTCTCCCAACACGAAGCTAAACCTCCCAACATTGATCCGTGTCCCTCTACACTGAACCGATTATCCCTACACTAAATCGAGTCTCCCAACACTGAACAGAGTCTCGGTAAACTGAACCGAGTCTCTGTAAACTGCACCGTGTCTCCCGACACTGTACCGTTTCTCCCTACACTGAACCGAGTCACCCAACACTGAACCGAGTCTCCCGACACTGAACCGGGTCTCCCTACACTGAAGCGTTCTCCCTACACTGAACCGAGTCTTCCCATACTGAACCGCGTCTCCCTACACTGAACTGTGTCTCCCTACACTGAACCAAGTCTCCTTACAAAGAACCATGTGTCCCTGCATTGAACCGTATCTCCCAACAATGAACAGTGTGTACCTACTCTGAAGCGAGTCTCCCGACACTGAACCAATTCTCCCTACACTGAACCGTGTCTCCCTACACTGAACATACCCTCCAGACTATGTTACGTGTCTCCGTACACTGAAGCGGGTTTCGCTACACTGAACCATCTCTCCCTACACTGAATAGAGTCTCCCTACACTGAATAGAGTATCTCTACAATGAACCATGTCTCCCTAAACTGTACCGTTTCTCCCTACTCTGCACCGGGTCTCCCTGCACTGAAGCGGGTCTCCCTTCACTGTATTGTTTCTCCCTACACTGAACCGTGTCTCCCAACACTGAACATTGTCTCCCTACCCTGTACCGACCCTTCGGACACTGAACAATGTCACCCTACACTGAACTGACCCTCCAGACACTGTACCATGTCTCACTACACAGAACCGTGCTTCCCTACACTGAACCATGTCTCCCTACACTGAATCAATTCTCCCTACACTGAACCGTGTCTCCCTACACTGACGTGGGTTTCGATACACTGAACCGTCTCTCCCTACACTGAATAGAGTCTCCCTACAATGAACCATGTCTCCCTACACTGTACCGTTTCTCCCTACACTGAACCGTCTGTCCCTACACTGAACCGAGTCTCCCGACACTTAACAGTGTCTCCCTACACTGAACCGTGTCTCCCTACACAGAAACGTGCCTCCCGACACTTAACTGTGTCTCCCTACAGTGAACCTTGTCTCGCTACACTGTACCGACCCTTCGGACACTGAACAATGTCACCCTACACTGAACTGACCCTCCCGACACTGTACCATGTCTCACTACACAGAACCGAGTCTCCCTACACTGAACCATGTCTCCCTACACTGTACCGTTTTTCCGTACACTGAACCGGGTCACCCTACACGGAACCGTGTGTCCCTACACTGAACCGGGTCTCCCGACACTTAACAGTGTCTCCCTACACTGAACCGGGTCTCCCTACACTGAACCATGTCTCCCAACACCGAACCTTGTCTCCCTACCCTGTACGGACAGTTCGGACACTGAACAATGTCACCCTCCACTGAACCGACTCTCCCGACACTGTACCATGTCTCACTACACAGAACCGTGTCTCCCTACACTGAACCGTTCCTAGCTACACTGAATCGTGTCTCCCTACACTGAATCTTGTCTCCCAACACGAAGCTAAACCTCCCAACATTGATCCGTGTCCCTCTACACTGAACCGATTATCCCTACACTAAATCGAGTCTCCCAACACTGAAAAGAATCTCGGTAAACTGAACCGAGTCTCTGTAAACTGCACCGTGTCTCCCGACACTGTACCGTTTCTCCCTACACTGAACCGAGTCACCCAACACTGAACTGAGTCTCCCGACACTGAACCGGGTCTCCCTACACTGAAGCATTCTCCCTACACTGAACCGAGTCTTCCTATTCTGAACCGCGTCTCCCTACACTGAACTGTGTCTCCCTACACTGAACCAAGTCTCCTTACAAAGAACCGTGTGTCCCTACATTGAACCGTATCTCCCAACAATGAACAGTGTGTACCTACTCTGAAGCGAGTCTCCCGACACTGAACAGAGTCTTGGTAAACAGATCCAACCCTCCATACACTGAACCGGGTCTCCGTTCACTGTACCATTTCTCCTTAAATTGAACCGGGTCTCCCAACACTGAACCATGTCTCTAAACACTGAACCTTGTCTCCCTACCCTGTACCGACCTTTCGGACAGTGAACAATGTCACCCTACACTGAATTGACCCTCCCAACACCGATCTGTATCTCCCTACACAGAACCGAGTCTCCCTATAGTGAACTGTGTCTCGTAACACTGAACCGAGACTACCAACACTGATCCGTGTCTCCTTACACTGAATAGAGTCTCCCTACAATGAACCATGTCTCCCTACACAGTACCGTTTCTCCCTACACTGAACCGTGTCACACCACACTGAACTATGTCTGCCTACACTTAACGGACCCTCCCAATTCTGAACCGAGTCTCTCTGCACTGAACCGACGCTCCCTGTACCGATCCATCGCACTACACTGATCCGTTTATGCCTACACAGATCCTTGTTCTCTTCACTGCACCAAGTCTCACTACATTCAACAGTGTCTCCCTACACTGAACCGAGTCTCCCTATATTGAACAGAGATTCCGTAAAATGAACTGAGTCTCCGTATACTGCACCGTGTCTCCCTACACTGAACCGTGCCTAGCTACACTGAATCGTCTCTCCCTACAATGAATCTTGTCTCCCTACACGAAGCTAAACCTCCCAACATTGATCCGTGTCTCTCTACAATGAACCGATTATCCCTATACTAAATCGAGTCTCTCAACACTGAACAGAGTCTCAGTAAACTGAACCGAGTCTCCGTAAACTGCACCGTGTCTCCCGACACTGTACGATGTCTCCCTACACTGAACCAATTCTCCCTACACTGAACCGTGTCTCCCTACACTGAACATACCCACCAGACTATGTTACGTGTCTCCCTACACTGAAGTGGGTTTCGCTACACTGAACCGTCTCTCCCTACACTGAATAGAGTCTCCCTACACTGAATAGAGTATCCCTACAATGAACCATGTCTCCCTAAACTGTACCGTTTCTCCCTACTCTGCACCGGGTCTCCCTGCACTGAACCGTGTGTCCCTACACTGAACCGGGTCTCCCTACACTGAAGCGGGTCTCCCTTCACTGTATTGTTTCTCCCTACACTGAACCGTGTCTCCCAACACTGAACATTTTCTCCCTACCCTGTACCGACCCTTCGGATACTGAACAATGTCACCCTACACTGAACTGACCCTCCAGACACTGTACCATGTCTCACTACACAGAACCGTGCTTCCCTACACTGAACCATGTCTCCCTACACTGAATCAATTCTCCCTACACTGAACCGTGTCTCCCTACACTGACGTGGGTTTCGATACACTGAACCGTCTCTCCCTACACTGAATAGAGTCTCCCTACAATGAACCATGTCTCCCTACACTGTACCGTTTCTCCCTACACTGAACCGTGTGTCCCTACACTGAACCGTGCCTCCCGACACTTAACAGTGTTTCCCTACAGTGAACCTTGTCTCGCTACACTGTACCGACCCTTCGGACACTGAACAATGTCACCCTACACTGAACTGACTCTCCTGACACTGTACCATGTCTCACTACACAGAACCGAGTCTCCCTACACTGAACCATGTCTCCCTACACTGTACCGTTTTTCCGTACACTGAACCGGGTCTCCCTCCACGGAACCGTGTGTCCCTACACTGAACCGGGTCTCCCGACACTTAACAGTGTCTCCCTACACTGAACCGGGTCTCCCTACACTGAACCATGTCTCCCAACACCGAACCTTGTCTCCCTACCCTGTACGGACACTTCGGACACTGAACAATGTCACCCTCCACTGAAACAACTCTCCCGACACTGTACCATGTCTCACTACACAGAACCGTGTCTCCCTACACTGAACCGTTCCTAGCTACACTGAATCGTGTCTCCCTACACTGAATCTTGTCTCCCAACACGAAGCTAAACCTCCCAACATTGATCCGTGTCCCTCTACACTGAACCGATTATTCCTACACTAAATCGAGTCTCCCAACACTGAACAGAGTCTCGGAAAACTGAACCGAGTCTCTGTAAACTGCACCGTGTCTCCCGACACTGTACCGTTTCTCCCTACACTGAACCGAGTCACCCAACACTGAACCGTGTCTCCCTACACTGAACTGTGTCTCCCTACACTGAACCAAGTCTCCTTACAAAGAACCGTGTGTCCCAACATTGAACCGTATCTCCCAACAATGAACAGTGTGTACCTACTCTGAAGCGAGTCTCCCGACACTGAACCAATTCTCCCTACACTGAACCGTGTCTCCCTACACTGAACATACCCTCCAGACTATGTTACGTGTCTCCCTACACTGAAGCGGGTTTCGCTACACTGAACCATCTCTCCCTACACTGAATAGAGTCTCCCTACACTGAATAATGTATCCCTACAATGAACCATGTCTCCCTAAACTGTACCGTTTCTCCCTACTCTGCACCGGGTCTCCCTGCACTGAACCGTGTGTCTCTACACTGAACCGGGTCTCCCTACACTGAAGCGGGTCTCCCTTCACTGTATTGTTTCTCCCTACACTGAACCGTGTCTCCCAACACTGAACATTGTCTCCCTACCCTGTACCGACCCTTCGGACACTGAACAATGTCACCCTACACTGAACTGACCCTCCAGACACTGTACCATGTCTCACTACACAGAACCGTGCTTCCCTACACTGAACCATGTCTCCTTACACTGAATCAATTCTCCCTACACTGAACCGTGTCTCCCTACACTGACGTGGGTTTCGATACACTGAACCGTCTCTCCCTACACTGAATAGAGTCTCCCTACACTGAATAGAGTCTCCCTACAATGAACCATTTCTCCCTACACTGTACCGTTTCTCCCTACACTGAACCGTGGGTCCCTACACTGAACCGAGTCTCCCGACACTTAACAGTGTCTCCCTACACTGAACCGTGTCTCCCTACACAGAACCGTGCCTCCCGACACTTAACAGTGTCTCCCTACAGTGAACCTTGTCTCGCTACACTGTACCGACCCTTCGGACACTGAACAATGTCACCCTACACTGAACTGACCCTCCCGACACTGTACCATGTCTCACTACACAGAACCGAGTCTCCCTACACTGAACCATGTCTCCCTACACTGTACCGTTTTTCCGTACACCGAACCGGGTCACCCTACACGGAACCGTGTGTCCCTACACTGAACCGGGTCTCCCGACACTTAACAGTGTCTCCCTACACTGAACCGGGTCTCCCTACACTGAACCATGTCTCCCAACACCGAACCTTGTCTCCCTACCCTGTACGGACAGTTCGGACACTGAACAATGTCACCCTCCACTGAACCGACTCTCCCGACACTGTACCATGTCTCACTACACAGAACCGTGTCTCCCTACACTGAACCGTTCCTAGCTACACTGAATCGTGTCTCCCTACACTGAATCTTGTCTCCCAACACGAAGCTAAACCTCCCAACATCGATCCGTGTCTCTCTACACTGAACCGATTATCCCTACACTAAATCTAGTCTCCCAACACTGAACAGAGTCTCGGTAAACTGAACCGAGTCTCTGTAAACTGCACCGTGTCTCCCGACACTGTACCGTTTCTCCCTACACTGAACCGAGTCACCCAACACTGAACCGAGTCTCCCGACACTGAACCGGGTCTCCCTACACTGAAGCGTTCTCCCTACACTGAACCGAGTCTTCCTATACTGAACCGCGTCTCCCTACACTGAACTGTGTCTCCCTACACTGAACCAAGTCTCCTTACAAAGAACCGTGTGTCCCTACATTGAACCGTATCTCCCAACAATGAACAGTGTGTACCTACTCTGAAGCGAGTCTCCCGACACTGAACAGAGTCTCGGTAAACAGATCCAACCCTCCATACACTGAACCGGATCTCCGTTCACTGTACCGTTTCTCTCTTAAATTGAACCGGGTCTCCCAACACTGAACCATGTCTCTAAACACTGAACCTTGTCTCCCTACCCTGTTCCGACCCTTCGGACAGTGAACAATGTCACCCTACACTGAATTGACCCTCCCAACACCGATCTGTATCTCCCTACACAGAACCGAGTCTCCCTATAGTGAACTGTGTCTCGTAACACTGAACCGAGACTACCAACACTGATCCGTGTCTCCTTACACTGAATAGAGTCTCCCTACAATGAACCATGTCTCCCTACACAGTACCGTTTCTGCCTACACTGAACCGTGTCACACCACACTGAACTATGTCTCCCTACACTTAACGGACCCTCCCAATTCTGAACCGAGTCTCTCTGCACTGAACCGACGCTCCCTGTACCGATCCATCGCACTACACTGATCCGTTTATGCCTAAACAGATCCTTGTTCTCATCACTGCACCAAGTCTCACTACATTCAACAGTGTCTCCCTACACTGAACCGAGTCTCCCTATATTGAACAGAGATTCCGTAAACTGAACTGAGTCTCCGTATACTGCACCGTGTCTCCCTACACTGAACCGTGCCTAGCTACACTGAATCGTCTCTCCCTACACTGAATAGAGTCTCCCTACAATGAACCATGTCTCCCTACACTGTACCGTTTCTCCCTACACTGAACCGTGTGTCCCTACACTGAACCGAGTCTCCCGACACTTAACAGTGTCTCCCTACACTGAACCGTGTCTCCCTACACTGAACACACCCTCCAGACTATGTTACGTGTCTCCGTACACTGAAGCGGGTTTCGCTACACTGAACCATCTCTCCCTACACTGAATAGAGTCTCCCTACACTGAATAGAGTATCTCTACAATGAACCATGTCACCCTAAACTGTACCGTTTCTCCCTACTCTGCACCGGGTCTCCCTGCACTGAACCGTGTGTCCCTACACTAAACCGGGTCTCCCTACACTGAAGCGGGTCTCCCTTCACTGTATTGTTTCTCCCTACACTGAACCGTGTCTCCCAACACTGAACATTGTCTCCCTACCCTGTACCGACCCTTCGGACACTGAACAATGTCACCCTACACTGAACTGACCCTCCAGACACTGTACCATGTCTCACTACACAGAACCGTGCTTCCCTACACTGAACCATGTCTCCCTACACTGAATCAATTCTCCCTACACTGAACCGTGTCTCCCTACACTGACGTGGGTTTCGATACACTGAACCGTCTCTCCCTACACTGAATAGAGTCTCCCTACAATGAACCATGTCTCCCTACACTGTACCGTTTCTCCCTACACTGAACCGTCTGTCCCTACACTGAACCGAGTCTCCCGACACTTAACAGTGTCTCCCTACACTGAACCGTGTCTCCCTACACAGAAACGTGCCTCCCGACACTTAACTGTGTCTCCCTACAGTGAACCTTGTCTCGCTACACTGTACCGACCCTTCGGACACTGAACAATGTCACCCTACACTGAACTGACCCTCCCGACACTGTACCATGTCTCACTACACAGAACCGAGTCTCCCTACACTGAACCATGTCTCCCTACACTGTACCGTTTTTCCGTACACTGAACCGGGTCACCCTACACGGAACCGTGTGTCCCTACACTGAACCGGGTCTCCCGACACTTAACAGTGTCTCCCTACACTGAACCGGGTCTCCCTACACTGAACCATGTCTCCCAACACCGAACCTTGTCTCCCTACCCTGTACGGACAGTTCGGACACTGAACAATGTCACCCTCCACTGAACCGACTCTCCCGACACTGTACCATGTCTCACTACACAGAACCGTGTCTCCCTACACTGAACCGTTCCTAGCTACACTGAATCGTGTCTCCCTACACTGAATCTTGTCTCCCAACACGAAGCTAAACCTCCCAACATTGATCCGTGTCCCTCTACACTGAACC
The DNA here is from genome assembly GCF_036971445.1 of Narcine bancroftii. Lineage (NCBI taxonomy): Eukaryota > Metazoa > Chordata > Chondrichthyes > Torpediniformes > Narcinidae > Narcine > Narcine bancroftii. The sequence continues at coordinate 177,911,358 of NC_091470.1, read as the reverse complement.
GATTATCCCTACACTAAATCGAGTCTCCCAACACTGAAAAGAATCTCGGTAAACTGAACCGAGTCTCTGTAAACTGCACCGTGTCTCCCGACACTGTACCGTTTCTCCCTACACTGAACCGAGTCACCCAACACTGAACTGAGTCTCCCGACACTGAACCGGGTCTCCCTACACTGAAGCATTCTCCCTACACTGAACCGAGTCTTCCTATTCTGAACCGCGTCTCCCTACACTGAACTGTGTCTCCCTACACTGAACCAAGTCTCCTTACAAAGAACCGTGTGTCCCTACATTGAACCGTATCTCCCAACAATGAACAGTGTGTACCTACTCTGAAGCGAGTCTCCCGACACTGAACAGAGTCTTGGTAAACAGATCCAACCCTCCATACACTGAACCGGGTCTCCGTTCACTGTACCATTTCTCCTTAAATTGAACCGGGTCTCCCAACACTGAACCATGTCTCTAAACACTGAACCTTGTCTCCCTACCCTGTACCGACCTTTCGGACAGTGAACAATGTCACCCTACACTGAATTGACCCTCCCAACACCGATCTGTATCTCCCTACACAGAACCGAGTCTCCCTATAGTGAACTGTGTCTCGTAACACTGAACCGAGACTACCAACACTGATCCGTGTCTCCTTACACTGAATAGAGTCTCCCTACAATGAACCATGTCTCCCTACACAGTACCGTTTCTCCCTACACTGAACCGTGTCACACCACACTGAACTATGTCTGCCTACACTTAACGGACCCTCCCAATTCTGAACCGAGTCTCTCTGCACTGAACCGACGCTCCCTGTACCGATCCATCGCACTACACTGATCCGTTTATGCCTACACAGATCCTTGTTCTCTTCACTGCACCAAGTCTCACTACATTCAACAGTGTCTCCCTACACTGAACCGAGTCTCCCTATATTGAACAGAGATTCCGTAAAATGAACTGAGTCTCCGTATACTGCACCGTGTCTCCCTACACTGAACCGTGCCTAGCTACACTGAATCGTCTCTCCCTACAATGAATCTTGTCTCCCTACACGAAGCTAAACCTCCCAACATTGATCCGTGTCTCTCTACAATGAACCGATTATCCCTATACTAAATCGAGTCTCTCAACACTGAACAGAGTCTCAGTAAACTGAACCGAGTCTCCGTAAACTGCACCGTGTCTCCCGACACTGTACGATGTCTCCCTACACTGAACCAATTCTCCCTACACTGAACCGTGTCTCCCTACACTGAACATACCCACCAGACTATGTTACGTGTCTCCCTACACTGAAGTGGGTTTCGCTACACTGAACCGTCTCTCCCTACACTGAATAGAGTCTCCCTACACTGAATAGAGTATCCCTACAATGAACCATGTCTCCCTAAACTGTACCGTTTCTCCCTACTCTGCACCGGGTCTCCCTGCACTGAACCGTGTGTCCCTACACTGAACCGGGTCTCCCTACACTGAAGCGGGTCTCCCTTCACTGTATTGTTTCTCCCTACACTGAACCGTGTCTCCCAACACTGAACATTTTCTCCCTACCCTGTACCGACCCTTCGGATACTGAACAATGTCACCCTACACTGAACTGACCCTCCAGACACTGTACCATGTCTCACTACACAGAACCATGCTTCCCTACACTGAACCATGTCTCCCTACACTGAATCAATTCTCCCTACACTGAACCGTGTCTCCCTACACTGACGTGGGTTTCGATACACTGAACCGTCTCTCCCTACACTGAATAGAGTCTCCCTACAATGAACCATGTCTCCCTACACTGTACCGTTTCTCCCTACACTGAACCGTGTGTCCCTACACTGAACCGTGCCTCCCGACACTTAACAGTGTTTCCCTACAGTGAACCTTGTCTCGCTACACTGTACCGACCCTTCGGACACTGAACAATGTCACCCTACACTGAACTGACTCTCCTGACACTGTACCATGTCTCACTACACAGAACCGAGTCTCCCTACACTGAACCATGTCTCCCTACACTGTACCGTTTTTCCGTACACTGAACCGGGTCTCCCTCCACGGAACCGTGTGTCCCTACACTGAACCGGGTCTCCCGACACTTAACAGTGTCTCCCTACACTGAACCGGGTCTCCCTACACTGAACCATGTCTCCCAACACCGAACCTTGTCTCCCTACCCTGTACGGACACTTCGGACACTGAACAATGTCACCCTCCACTGAAACAACTCTCCCGACACTGTACCATGTCTCACTACACAGAACCGTGTCTCCCTACACTGAACCGTTCCTAGCTACACTGAATCGTGTCTCCCTACACTGAATCTTGTCTCCCAACACGAAGCTAAACCTCCCAACATTGATCCGTGTCCCTCTACACTGAACCGATTATTCCTACACTAAATCGAGTCTCCCAACACTGAACAGAGTCTCGGAAAACTGAACCGAGTCTCTGTAAACTGCACCGTGTCTCCCGACACTGTACCGTTTCTCCCTACACTGAACCGAGTCACCCAACACTGAACCGTGTCTCCCTACACTGAACTGTGTCTCCCTACACTGAACCAAGTCTCCTTACAAAGAACCGTGTGTCCCAACATTGAACCGTATCTCCCAACAATGAACAGTGTGTACCTACTCTGAAGCGAGTCTCCCGACACTGAACCAATTCTCCCTACACTGAACCGTGTCTCCCTACACTGAACATACCCTCCAGACTATGTTACGTGTCTCCCTACACTGAAGCGGGTTTCGCTACACTGAACCATCTCTCCCTACACTGAATAGAGTCTCCCTACACTGAATAATGTATCCCTACAATGAACCATGTCTCCCTAAACTGTACCGTTTCTCCCTACTCTGCACCGGGTCTCCCTGCACTGAACCGTGTGTCTCTACACTGAACCGGGTCTCCCTACACTGAAGCGGGTCTCCCTTCACTGTATTGTTTCTCCCTACACTGAACCGTGTCTCCCAACACTGAACATTGTCTCCCTACCCTGTACCGACCCTTCGGACACTGAACAATGTCACCCTACACTGAACTGACCCTCCAGACACTGTACCATGTCTCACTACACAGAACCGTGCTTCCCTACACTGAACCATGTCTCCTTACACTGAATCAATTCTCCCTACACTGAACCGTGTCTCCCTACACTGACGTGGGTTTCGATACACTGAACCGTCTCTCCCTACACTGAATAGAGTCTCCCTACACTGAATAGAGTCTCCCTACAATGAACCATTTCTCCCTACACTGTACCGTTTCTCCCTACACTGAACCGTGGGTCCCTACACTGAACCGAGTCTCCCGACACTTAACAGTGTCTCCCTACACTGAACCGTGTCTCCCTACACAGAACCGTGCCTCCCGACACTTAACAGTGTCTCCCTACAGTGAACCTTGTCTCGCTACACTGTACCGACCCTTCGGACACTGAACAATGTCGCCCTACACTGAACTGACCCTCCCGACACTGTACCATGTCTCACTACACAGAACCGAGTCTCCCTACACTGAACCATGTCTCCCTACACTGTACCGTTTTTCCGTACACCGAACCGGGTCACCCTACACGGAACCGTGTGTCCCTACACTGAACCGGGTCTCCCGACACTTAACAGTGTCTCCCTACACTGAACCGGGTCTCCCTACACTGAACCATGTCTCCCAACACCGAACCTTGTCTCCCTACCCTGTACGGACAGTTCGGACACTGAACAATGTCACCCTCCACTGAACCGACTCTCCCGACACTGTACCATGTCTCACTACACAGAACCGTGTCTCCCTACACTGAACCGTTCCTAGCTACACTGAATCGTGTCTCCCTACACTGAATCTTGTCTCCCAACACGAAGCTAAACCTCCCAACATCGATCCGTGTCTCTCTACACTGAACCGATTATCCCTACACTAAATCTAGTCTCCCAACACTGAACAGAGTCTCGGTAAACTGAACCGAGTCTCTGTAAACTGCACCGTGTCTCCCGACACTGTACCGTTTCTCCCTACACTGAACCGAGTCACCCAACACTGAACCGAGTCTCCCGACACTGAACCGGGTCTCCCTACACTGAAGCGTTCTCCCTACACTGAACCGAGTCTTCCTATACTGAACCGCGTCTCCCTACACTGAACTGTGTCTCCCTACACTGAACCAAGTCTCCTTACAAAGAACCGTGTGTCCCTACATTGAACCGTATCTCCCAACAATGAACAGTGTGTACCTACTCTGAAGCGAGTCTCCCGACACTGAACAGAGTCTCGGTAAACAGATCCAACCCTCCATACACTGAACCGGATCTCCGTTCACTGTACCGTTTCTCTCTTAAATTGAACCGGGTCTCCCAACACTGAACCATGTCTCTAAACACTGAACCTTGTCTCCCTACCCTGTTCCGACCCTTCGGACAGTGAACAATGTCACCCTACACTGAATTGACCCTCCCAACACCGATCTGTATCTCCCTACACAGAACCGAGTCTCCCTATAGTGAACTGTGTCTCGTAACACTGAACCGAGACTACCAACACTGATCCGTGTCTCCTTACACTGAATAGAGTCTCCCTACAATGAACCATGTCTCCCTACACAGTACCGTTTCTGCCTACACTGAACCGTGTCACACCACACTGAACTATGTCTCCCTACACTTAACGGACCCTCCCAATTCTGAACCGAGTCTCTCTGCACTGAACCGACGCTCCCTGTACCGATCCATCGCACTACACTGATCCGTTTATGCCTAAACAGATCCTTGTTCTCATCACTGCACCAAGTCTCACTACATTCAACAGTGTCTCCCTACACTGAACCGAGTCTCCCTATATTGAACAGAGATTCCGTAAACTGAACTGAGTCTCCGTATACTGCACCGTGTCTCCCTACACTGAACCGTGCCTAGCTACACTGAATCGTCTCTCCCTACACTGAATAGAGTCTCCCTACAATGAACCATGTCTCCCTACACTGTACCGTTTCTCCCTACACTGAACCGTGTGTCCCTACACTGAACCGAGTCTCCCGACACTTAACAGTGTCTCCCTACACTGAACCGTGTCTCCCTACACTGAACACACCCTCCAGACTATGTTACGTGTCTCCGTACACTGAAGCGGGTTTCGCTACACTGAACCATCTCTCCCTACACTGAATAGAGTCTCCCTACACTGAATAGAGTATCTCTACAATGAACCATGTCACCCTAAACTGTACCGTTTCTCCCTACTCTGCACCGGGTCTCCCTGCACTGAACCGTGTGTCCCTACACTAAACCGGGTCTCCCTACACTGAAGCGGGTCTCCCTTCACTGTATTGTTTCTCCCTACACTGAACCGTGTCTCCCAACACTGAACATTGTCTCCCTACCCTGTACCGACCCTTCGGACACTGAACAATGTCACCCTACACTGAACTGACCCTCCAGACACTGTACCATGTCTCACTACACAGAACCGTGCTTCCCTACACTGAACCATGTCTCCCTACACTGAATCAATTCTCCCTACACTGAACCGTGTCTCCCTACACTGACGTGGGTTTCGATACACTGAACCGTCTCTCCCTACACTGAATAGAGTCTCCCTACAATGAACCATGTCTCCCTACACTGTACCGTTTCTCCCGACACTTAACAGTGTCTCCCTACACTGAACCGTGTCTCCCTACACAGAACCGTGCCTCCCGACACTTAACTGTGTCTCCCTACAGTGAACCTTGTCTCGCTACACTGTACCGACCCTTCGGACACTGAACAATGTCACCCTACACTGAACTGACCCTCCCGACACTGTACCATGTCTCACTACACAGAACCGAGTCTCCCTACACTGAACCATGTCTCCCTACACTGTACCGTTTTTCCGTACACCGAACCGGGTCACCCTACACGGAACCGTGTGTCCCTACACTGAACCGGGTCTCCCGACACTTAACAGTGTCTCCCTACACTGAACCGGGCCTCCCTACACTGAACCATGTCTCCCAACACCGAATCTTGTCTCCCTACCCTGTACGGACAGTTCGGACACTGAACAATGTCACCCTCCACTGAACCGACTCTCCCGACACTGTACCATGTCTCCCTACACTGAACCGTTCCTAGCTACAATGAATCGTGTCTCCCTACACGAAGCTAAACCTCCCAACATTGATCTGTGTCCCTCTACACTGAACCGATTATCCCTACACTAAATAGAGTCTCCCAACACTGAACAGAGGCTCGGTAAATTGAACCGAGTCTCTGTAAACTGCACCGTGTCTTCCGACACTGTACCGTTTCTCCCTACACTGAACCGAGTCACCCAACACTGAACCGAGTCTCCCGACACTGAACCGGGTCTCCCTACACTGAAGCGTTCTCCCTACACTGAACCGAGTCTTCCTATACTGAACCGCGTCTCCCTACACTGAACTGTGTCTCCCTACACTGAACCAAGTCTCCTTACAAAGAACCGTGTGTCCCAACATTGAACCGTATCTCCCAACAATGAACAGTGTGTACCTACTCTGAAGCGAGTCTCCCGACACTGAACCAATTCTCCCTACACTGAACCGTGTCTCCCTACACTGAACATACCCTCCAGACTATGTTACGTGTCTCCCTACACTGAAGCGGGTTTCGCTACACTGAACCGTCTCTCCCTACACTGAATAGAGTCTCCCTACACTGAATAGAGTATCCCTACAATGAACCATGTCTCCCTAAACTGTACCGTTTCTCCCTACCCTGCACCGGGTCTCCCTGCACTGAACCGTGTGTCCCTACACTGAACCGGGTCTCCCTACACTGAAGCGGGTCTCCCTTCACTGTATTGTTTCACCCTACACTGAACCGTGTCTCCCAACACTGAACATTGTCTCCCTACCCTGTACCGACCCTTCGGACACTGAACAATGTCACCGTACACTGAACTGACCCTCCAGACACTGTACCATGTCTCACTACACAGAACCGTGCTTCCCTACACTGAACCATGTCTCCCTACACTGAATCAATTCTCCCTACACTGAACCGTGTCTCCCTACACTGACGTGGGTTTCGATACACTGAACCGTCTCTCCCTACACTGAATAGAGTCTCCCTACAATGAACCATGTCTCCCTACACTGTACCGTTTCTCCCAACACTGAACCGTGTGTCCCTACACTGAACCGAGTCTCCCGACACTTAGCAGTGTCTCCCTACACTGAACCGTGTCTCCCTACACAGAACCGTGCCTCCCGACACTTAACAGTGTCTCCCTACAGTAACTCTTGTCTCGCTACACTGTACCGACTCTTCGGACACTGAACAATGTCACCCTACACTGAACTGACCCTCCCGACACTGTACCATGTCTCACTACACAGAACCGAGTCTCCCTACACTGAACCATGTCTCCCTACACTGTACCGTTTTTCCGTACACTGAACCGGGTCTCCCTACACGGAACCGTGTGTCCCTACACTGAACCGGGTCTCCCGACACTTAACAATGTCTCCCAACACCGAACCTTGTCTCCCTACCCTGTACGGACAGTTCGGACACTGAACAATGTCACCCTCCACTGAACCGACTCTCCCGACACTGTACCATGGCTCACTACACAGAACCGTGTCTCCCTACACTGAACCGTTCCTAGCTACACTGAATCGTGTCTCCCTACACTGAATCTTGTCTCCCAACACGAAGCTAAACCTCCCAACATTGATCCGTGTCCCTCTACACTGAACCGATTATCCCTACACTAAATCGAGTCTCCCAACACTGAACAGAGTCTCGGTAAACTGAACCGAGTCTCTGTAAACTGCACCGTGTCTCCCGACACTGTACCGTTTCTCTCTACACTGAACCGAGTCACCCAACACTGAACCGAGTCGCCCGACACTGAACCGGGTCTCCCTACACTGAAGCGTTCTCCCTACACTGAACCGAGTCTTCCTATACTGAACCGCGTCTCCCTACACTGAACTGTGTCTCCCTACACTGAACGAAGTCTCCTTACAAAGAACCGTGTGTCCCAACATTGAACCGTATCTCCCAACAATGAACAGTGTGTACCTACTCTGAAGCGAGTCTCCCGACACTGAACAGAGTCTCGGTAAACAGATCCAACCCTCCATACACTGAACCGGGTCTCCGTTCACTGTACCGTTTCTCCTTAAATTGAACCGGGTCTCCCAACACTGAACCATGTCTCTAAACACTGAACCTTGTCTCCCTACCCTGTACCGACCCTTCGGACAGTGAACAATGTCACCCTACACTGAATTGACCCTCCCAACACCGATCTGTATCTCCCTACACAGAACCGAGTCTCCCTATAGTGAACTGTGTCTCGTAACACTGAACCGAGACTACCAACACTGATCCGTGTCTCCTTACACTGAATAGAGTCTCCCTACAATGAACCATGTCTCCCTACACAGTACCGTTTCTCCCTACACTGAACCGTGTCACACCACACTGAACTATGTCTCCCTACACTTAACGGACCCTCCCAATTCTGAACCGAGTCTCTCTGCACTGAACCGACGCTCCCTGTACCGATCCATCGCACTACACTGATCCGTTTATGCCTACACAGATCCTTGTTCTCATCACTGCACCAAGTCTCACTACATTCAACAGTGTCTCCCTACACTGAACCGAGTCTCCCTATATTGAACAGAGATTCCGTAAACTGAACTGAGTCTCCGTATACTGCACCGTGTCTCCCTACACTGAACCGTGCCTAGCTACACTGAATCGTCTCTCCCTACACTGAATCTTGTCTCCCTACACGAAGCTAAACATCCCAACATTGATCCGTGTCTCTCTACAATGAACCGATTATCCCTATACTAAATCGAGTCTCCCAACACTGAACAGAGTCTCAGTAAACTGAACCGAGTCTCCGTAAACTGCACCGTGTCTCCCGACACTGTACCATTCTCCCTACACTGAACCAATTCTCCCTACACTGAACCGTGTCTCCCTACACTGAACATACCCTCCAGACTATGTTACGTGTCTCCCTACACTGAAGCGGGTTTCGCTACACTGAACCGTCTCTCCCTACACTGAATAGAGTCTCCCTACACTGAATAGAGTATCCCTACAATGAACCATGTCTCCCTAAACTGTACCGTTTCTCCCTACACTGCACCTGATCTCCCTGCACTGAACCGTGTGTCCCTACACTGAACCGGGTCTCCCTACACTGAAGCGGGTCTCCCTTCACTGTATTGTTTCTCTCTACACTGAACCGATTATCCCTATACTAAATCGAGTCTCCCAACACTGAACAGAGTCTCAGTAAACTGAACCGAATCTCCGTAAACTGCACCGTGTCTCCCGACACTGTACCATGTCTCCCTACACTGAACCAATTCTCCCTACACTGAACCGTGTCTCCCTACACTGAACATACCCTCCAGACTATGTTACGTGTCTCCCTACACTGAAGCGGGTTTCGCTACACTGAACCGTCTCTCCCTACACTGAATAGAGTCTCCCTACACTGAATAGAGTATCCCTACAATGAACCATGTCTCCCTAAACTGTACCGTTTCTCCCTACACTGCACCGGATCTCCCTGCACTGAACCGTGTGTCCCTACACTGAACCGGGTCTCCCTACACTGAAGCGGGTCTCCCTTCACTGTATTGTTTCTCTCTACACTGAACCATGTCTCCCAACACTGAACATTGTCTCCCTACCCTGTATCGACCCTTCGGACACTGAACAATGTCACCCTACACTGAACTGACCCTTCCGACACTGTACCATGTCTCACTACACAGAACCGTGCTTCCCTGCACTGAACCATGTCTCCCTACACTGAACCAATTCTCCCTACACTGAACCGTGTCTCCCTACACTGAACATACCCTCCAGACTATGTTACGTGTCTCCCTACACTGAAGCGGGTTTCGCTACACTGAACCGTCTCTCCCTACACTGAATAGAGTCTCCCTACACTGAATAGAGTATCCCTACAATGAACCATGTCTCCCTAAACTGTACCGTTTCTCCCTACTCTGCACCGGGTCTCCCTGCACTGAACCGTGTGTCCCTACACTGAACCGGGTCTCCCTACACTGAAGCGGGTCTCCCTTCACTGTATTGTTTCTCCCTACACTGAACCGTGTCTCCCAACACTGAACATTGTCTCCCTACCCTGGTCCGACCCTTCAGACACTGAACAATGTCACCCTACACTGAACTGACCCTCCAGACACTGTACCATGTCTCACTACACAGAACCGTGCTTCCCTATACTGAACCATGTCTCCCTACACTGAATCAATTCTCCCTACACTGAACCGTGTCTTCCTACACTGACATGGGTTTCGATACACTGAACCGTCTCTCCCTACACTGAATAGAGTCTCCCGACAATGAACCATCTCTCCCTACACTGTACCGTTTCTCCCTACACTGAACCGGGTCTCCCTACACTGAACCGTGTGTCCCTACACTGAACCGGGTCTCCTGACACTTAACAGTGTCTCCCTACACTGAACCGTGTGTCCCTACACTGAACTGGGTCTCCCACCACTTAACAGTGTCTCCCTACACTGAACCGGGTCTCCTTTCACTGTACCATTTCTCCCTACACTGAACCGGGTCTCACTACACTGAACCATGTCTCCCAACACTGAACTTTGTATCCCTACCCTTCGGACACTGAACAATGTCACCCTACACGGAACTGACCCTCCCGACACTCATGTGTGTCTCCCTACACTGAACCGTCTCTCCCTTCACTGAATAGGCTCTCCCAACAATGAACCGTGTCTCACTACACTGAACTGTGTCTCCCTACACTGAACCAAGTCTCCCTACACTGAACAGTGACACCCTACAATAAATTGTACCTCCAGACACTGATCTATGTCTCCCAACACTGAAGCGGGTTTCGCTACACTGAAACGTCTCTCCCTACACTGAATAGTGTCTCCCTACTATGAACCATGTCTCCCTACACTGCACCATTTCTCCCTACAATGAACCGGGTCTCCCTACACTGAACCGTGTGTCCCTACACTGAACCGGGTCTCCCGACACTGAACCGGGTCTCCCTACATTGAACAGTGTCACCCTACACTGAACTGTGTCTCCCTACACTGAACCAAGTCACCCGACACTGAACCGAGTCTCCCGACACTGAACCGGCTGTCCCTACACTGAACCGTTCTCCCGACACTGAACCGAGTCTTCCTATACTGAACCGCGTCTCCCTACACTGAACTGTGTCTCCCTACACTGAACCAAGTCTCCTTACAAAGAACCGTGTGTCCCTACATTGAACCGTATCTCCCAACAATGAACAGTGAGTACCTACTCTGAAGCGAGTCTCCCGACACTGAACAGAGTCTCGGTAAACATATCCAACCCTCCATACACTGAACCAGGTCTCCGTTCACTGTACCGCTTCTCCTTACACTGAACCTTATCTCCCTACCCTGTACCGACCCTTCGCACAGTGAACAATGTCACCCTACACTGAATTGACCCTCCCAACACTGATCTGTATCTCCCTACACAGAACCGAGTCTCCCTATAGTGAACTGTGTCTCGTAACACTGAACCGAGACTACCAACACTGATCCGTGTCTCCTTACACAGATAGAGTCTCCCTAGAATGAACCATGTCTCCCTACACAGTACTGTTTCTCCCTACACTGAACCGTGTCACACCACACTGAAATATGTCTCCCTACACTTAACGGAACCTCCCAATTCTGAACCGAGTCTCTCTGCACTGAACCGACGCTCCCTGTACCGATCCATCGCACTACACTGATCCGTTTATGCCTACACAGATCCTTGTTCTCTTCACTGCACCAAGTCTCACTACATTCAACAGTGTCTCCCTACACTGAACCGAGTCTCCCTATATTGAACAGAGATTCCGTAAACTGAACTGAGTCTCCGTATACTGGACCGTGTCTCCCTACACTGAACCGTGCCTAGCTACACTGAATCATCTCTCCCTACACTGAATCTTGTCTCCCTACACGAAGCTAAACCTCCCAACATTGATCCGTGTCTCTCTACACTGAACCGATTATCCCTATACTAAATCGAGTCTCCCAACACTGAACAGAGTCTCGGTAAACTGAACCGAGTCTCCGTAAACTGCACCGTGTCTCCCGACACTGTACCATGTCTCCCTACACTGAACCAAGTCACCCGACACTGAACCGTGTCTCCCGACACTGAACCGGCTCTCCCTACACTGAACCGTTCTCCCTACACTGAACCGAGTCTTCCTATACTGAACCGCGTCCCCGACACTGAACCGGGTCTCCCTACACTGAACTGTGTCTCCCTACACTGAACTGACCCTCCCGACACTGTACAATGTCTCACTACACTGAACCGTGTCTCCCTACAAAGAACTGTGTCACCCTACACTGAACAGAAACTCCCTACACTGAACCAAGTCTTGCTACACTGAACTGTGTCTCCCACCACTGAAACTAACCCTCCTAAAACAGATCCGTGTCACCCTACACTGAAGCATTTCTCCCTACACTGAACAATGTCTCCCTACACTGAAACTACCCTCCCTGCACTGTACCGTATCTCCCTACACTGAACCGGGTCTCCCTACACTGAACCGACCCTTCCCACACTGTACCGTTTCTCCCTGCACTGATCCATCGCCCGACACTGATCCGTTTCTGCCGACACAGATCCTTGTTCTCTTCACTGCACCAAGTCTCACTACAGTGAACCGTGTTTCCCTACACTGAACCGAGTCTCCTTACACTGAACCGTGTCTACCTACACTTAACAGACCCTCCCAATTCTGAACCAAGTCTCTCTGCACTGAACCGATGCTCCCTGTACTGATCCATCGCCCTACACTGATCCGTTTCTGCCGACAGAGATCCTTGTTCTCTTCACTGCACAAAGTCTCACTACAGTGAACCGTGTCTCCCAACACTGAACATTGTCTCCCTACACTGTACCGACCCTTCGGACACTGAACAATGTCACCCTACACTGAACTGACCCACACGACACTGATCTGTGTCTCCCTACACTGAACCGAGTCTCCCTACACTGAATCGTGTCTCCCTCCACTGAACCGACCCTCCCGACACTGTACCATGTCTCACTACACAGAATCGTGTCTCCCTACACTGAACCGTGTCTCCCTACACTGAACCAAGTCTCCATACACTGAACCGTGTCTCCCGACACTGAACATACCCTCCAGACTATGTTACGTGTCTCCCTACACTGAAGTGGGTTTCGCTACACTGAATCGTCTCTCCCTACACTGAATAGAGTCTCCCTTACATTGAACCATGTCTCCCTACACTGTACCGTTTCTCCCTACACTGAAACGTGTGTCCCTACACTGAACAGGGACTCCCGACATTTAACAGTGTCTCCCTACACTGAACCAGGTCTCCCTTCACTGTATCGATTCTCCCTACACTGAACTGGGTCTCCCTACACTGAACCATGTCTCCCAACACTGAACATTGTCTCCCTACACTGTACCGACCCTTTGGACACTGAACAATGTCACCCTACACTGAACTGACCCACCCGACACTGATCTGTGTCTCCCTAACCTGAACCGAGTCTCCCTACACTGTATCGTGTCTCCCTCCACTGAACCGACCCTCCCGACACTGTACCATGTCTCACTACACAGAATCGTGTCTCCCTACACTGAACCGTGTCTCCCTACACTGAACCAAGTCTCCATACACTGAACCGTGTCTCCTTACACTGAACATACCCTCCAGACTATGTTACGTGTCTCCCTACACTGAAGTGGGTTTCGCTACACTGAATCGTCTCTCCCTACACTGAATAGAGTCTCCCTTACATTGAACCATGTCTCCCTACACTGTACCGTTTCTCACTACACTGAACCAGGTCTCCCTTCACTGTAGCGTTTCTCCCTACACTGAACCGGGTCTCACTACACTGAACCATGTCTCCCAACACTGAACTTTGTATCCCTACCCTTCGGACACTGAACAATGTCACCCTACACGGAACTGACCCTCCCGACACTGATGTGTGTCTCCCTACACTGAACCGTCTCTCCCTACACTGAATAGGCTCTCCCAACAATGAACCGTGTCTCACTACACTGAACCGTGTCTCCCTACACTGAACCAAGTCTCCCTACACTGAACAGTGACACCCTACAATAAATTGTACCTCCAGACACTGATCTATGTCTCCCAACACTGAAGCGGGTTTCGCTACACTGAAACGTCTCTCCCTACACTGAATAGTGTCTCCCTACTATGAACCATGTCTCCCTACACTGCACCATTTCTCCCTACAATGAACCGGGTCTCCCTACACTGAACCGTGTGTCCCTACACTGAACCGGGTCTCCCGACACTGAACCGGGTCTCCCTACATTGAACAGTGTCACCCTACACTGAACTGTGTCTCCCTACACTGAACCAAGTCACCCGACACTGAACCGAGTCTCCCGACACTGAACCGGCTGTCCCTACACTGAACCGTTCTCCCGACACTGAACCGAGTCTTCCTATACTGAACCGCGTCTCCCTACACTGAACTGTGTCTCCCTACACTGAACCAAGTCTCCTTACAAAGAACCGTGTGTCCCTACATTGAACCGTATCTCCCAACAATGAACAGTGAGTACCTACTCTGAAGCGAGTCTCCCGACACTGAACAGAGTCTCGGTAAACATATCCAACCCTCCATACACTGAACCATGTCTCCCAACACTGAACTTTGTATCCCTACCCTTCGGACACTGAACAATGTCACCCTACACGGAACTGACCCTCCCGACACTGATGTGTGTCTCCCTACACTGAACCGTGTCTCCCTACACAGAACCGTGCCTCCCGACACTTAACAGTGTCTCCCTACAGTAACTCTTGTCTCGCTACACTGTACCGACTCTTCGGACACTGAACAATGTCACCCTACACTGAACTGACCCTCCCGACACTGTACCATGTCTCACTACACAGAACCGAGTCTCCCTACACTGAACCATGTCTCCCTACACTGTACCGTTTTTCCGTACACTGAACCGGGTCTCCCTACACGGAACCGTGTGTCCCTACACTGAACCGGGTCTCCCGACACTTAACAATGTCTCCCAACACCGAACCTTGTCTCCCTACCCTGTACGGACAGTTCGGACACTGAACAATGTCACCCTCCACTGAACCGACTCTCCCGACACTGTACCATGGCTCACTACACAGAACCGTGTCTCCCTACACTGAACCGTTCCTAGCTACACTGAATCGTGTCTCCCTACACTGAATCTTGTCTCCCAACACGAAGCTAAACCTCCCAACATTGATCCGTGTCCCTCTACACTGAACCGATTATCCCTACACTAAATCGAGTCTCCCAACACTGAACAGAGTCTCGGTAAACTGAACCGAGTCTCTGTAAACTGCACCGTGTCTCCCGACACTGTACCGTTTCTCTCTACACTGAACCGAGTCACCCAACACTGAACCGAGTCGCCCGACACTGAACCGGGTCTCCCTACACTGAAGCGTTCTCCCTACACTGAACCGAGTCTTCCTATACTGAACCGCGTCTCCCTACACTGAACTGTGTCTCCCTACACTGAACGAAGTCTCCTTACAAAGAACCGTGTGTCCCAACATTGAACCGTATCTCCCAACAATGAACAGTGTGTACCTACTCTGAAGCGAGTCTCCCGACACTGAACAGAGTCTCGGTAAACAGATCCAACCCTCCATACACTGAACCGGGTCTCCGTTCACTGTACCGTTTCTCCTTAAATTGAACCGGGTCTCCCAACACTGAACCATGTCTCTAAACACTGAACCTTGTCTCCCTACCCTGTACCGACCCTTCGGACAGTGAACAATGTCACCCTACACTGAATTGACCCTCCCAACACCGATCTGTATCTCCCTACACAGAACCGAGTCTCCCTATAGTGAACTGTGTCTCGTAACACTGAACCGAGACTACCAACACTGATCCGTGTCTCCTTACACTGAATAGAGTCTCCCTACAATGAACCATGTCTCCCTACACAGTACCGTTTCTCCCTACACTGAACCGTGTCACACCACACTGAACTATGTCTCCCTACACTTAACGGACCCTCCCAATTCTGAACCGAGTCTCTCTG
The DNA here is from genome assembly GCF_036971445.1 of Narcine bancroftii. Lineage (NCBI taxonomy): Eukaryota > Metazoa > Chordata > Chondrichthyes > Torpediniformes > Narcinidae > Narcine > Narcine bancroftii. Next base: position 177,895,245 of record NC_091470.1, on the reverse strand, counting down.
CACTGAACCGACGCTCCCTGTACCGATCCATCGCACTACACTGATCCGTTTATGCCTACACAGATCCTTGTTCTCATCACTGCACCAAGTCTCACTACATTCAACAGTGTCTCCCTACACTGAACCGAGTCTCCCTATATTGAACAGAGATTCCGTAAACTGAACTGAGTCTCCGTATACTGCACCGTGTCTCCCTACACTGAACCGTGCCTAGCTACACTGAATCGTCTCTCCCTACACTGAATCTTGTCTCCCTACACGAAGCTAAACCTCCCAACATTGATCCGTGTCTCTCTACAATGAACCGATTATCCCTATACTAAATCGAGTCTCCCAACACTGAACAGAGTCTCAGTAAACTGAACCGAGTCTCCGTAAACTGCACCGTGTCTCCCGACACTGTACCATTCTCCCTACACTGAACCAATTCTCCCTACACTGAACCGTGTCTCCCTACACTGAACATACCCTCCAGACTATGTTACGTGTCTCCCTACACTGAAGCGGGTTTCGCTACACTGAACCGTCTCTCCCTACACTGAATAGAGTCTCCCTACACTGAATAGAGTATCCCTACAATGAACCATGTCTCCCTAAACTGTACCGTTTCTCCCTACACTGCACCTGATCTCCCTGCACTGAACCGTGTGTCCCTACACTGAACCGGGTCTCCCTACACTGAAGCGGGTCTCCCTTCACTGTATTGTTTCTCTCTACACTGAACCGATTATCCCTATACTAAATCGAGTCTCCCAACACTGAACAGAGTCTCAGTAAACTGAACCGAATCTCCGTAAACTGCACCGTGTCTCCCGACACTGTACCATGTCTCCCTACACTGAACCAATTCTCCCTACACTGAACCGTGTCTCCCTACACTGAACATACCCTCCAGACTATGTTACGTGTCTCCCTACACTGAAGCGGGTTTCGCTACACTGAACCGTCTCTCCCTACACTGAATAGAGTCTCCCTACACTGAATAGAGTATCCCTACAATGAACCATGTCTCCCTAAACTGTACCGTTTCTCCCTACACTGCACCGGATCTCCCTGCACTGAACCGTGTGTCCCTACACTGAACCGGGTCTCCCTACACTGAAGCGGGTCTCCCTTCACTGTATTGTTTCTCTCTACACTGAACCATGTCTCCCAACACTGAACATTGTCTCCCTACCCTGTACCGACCCTTCGGACACTGAACAATGTCACCCTACACTGAACTGACCCTTCCGACACTGTACCATGTCTCACTACACAGAACCGTGCTTCCCTACACTGAACCATGTCTCCCTACACTGAACCAATTCTCCCTACACTGAACCGTGTCTCCCTACACTGAACATACCCTCCAGACTATGTTACGTGTCTCCCTACACTGAAGCGGGTTTCGCTACACTGAACCGTCTCTCCCTACACTGAATAGAGTCTCCCTACACTGAATAGAGTATCCCTACAATGAACCATGTCTCCCTAAACTGTACCGTTTCTCCCTACTCTGCACCGGGTCTCCCTGCACTGAACCGTGTGTCCCTACACTGAACCGGGTCTCCCTACACTGAAGCGGGTCTCCCTTCACTGTATTGTTTCTCCCTACACTGAACCGTGTCTCCCAACACTGAACATTGTCTCCCTACCCTGGTCCGACCCTTCAGACACTGAACAATGTCACCCTACACTGAACTGACCCTCCAGACACTGTACCATGTCTCACTACACAGAACCGTGCTTCCCTATACTGAACCATGTCTCCCTACACTGAATCAATTCTCCCTACACTGAACCGTGTCTCCCTACACTGACGTGGGTTTCGATACACTGAACCGTCTCTCCCTACACTGAATAGAGTCTCCCGACAATGAACCATCTCTCCCTACACTGTACCGTTTCTCCCTACACTGAACCGGGTCTCCCTACACTGAACCGTGTGTCCCTACACTGAACCGGGTCTCCTGACACTTAACAGTGTCTCCCTACACTGAACCGTGTGTCCCTACACTGAACTGGGTCTCCCACCACTTAACAGTGTCTCCCTACACTGAACCGGGTCTCCTTTCACTGTACCATTTCTCCCTACACTGAACCGGGTCTCACTACACTGAACCATGTCTCCCAACACTGAACTTTGTATCCCTACCCTTCGGACACTGAACAATGTCACCCTACACGGAACTGACCCTCCCGACACTGATGTGTGTCTCCCTACACTGAACCGTCTCTCCCTACACTGAATAGGCTCTCCCAACAATGAACCGTGTCTCACTACACTGAACCGTGTCTCCCTACACTGAACCAAGTCTCCCTACACTGAACAGTGACACCCTACAATAAATTGTACCTCCAGACACTGATCTATGTCTCCCAACACTGAAGCGGGTTTCGCTACACTGAAACGTCTCTCCCTACACTGAATAGTGTCTCCCTACTATGAACCATGTCTCCCTACACTGCACCATTTCTCCCTACAATGAACCGGGTCTCCCTACACTGAACCGTGTGTCCCTACACTGAACCGGGTCTCCCGACACTGAACCGGGTCTCCCTACATTGAACAGTGTCACCCTACACTGAACTGTGTCTCCCTACACTGAACCAAGTCACCCGACACTGAACCGAGTCTCCCGACACTGAACCGGCTGTCCCTACACTGAACCGTTCTCCCGACACTGAACCGAGTCTTCCTATACTGAACCGCGTCTCCCTACACTGAACTGTGTCTCCCTACACTGAACCAAGTCTCCTTACAAAGAACCGTGTGTCCCTACATTGAACCGTATCTCCCAACAATGAACAGTGAGTACCTACTCTGAAGCGAGTCTCCCGACACTGAACAGAGTCTCGGTAAACATATCCAACCCTCCATACACTGAACCAGGTCTCCGTTCACTGTACCGCTTCTCCTTACACTGAACCTTATCTCCCTACCCTGTACCGACCCTTCGCACAGTGAACAATGTCACCCTACACTGAATTGACCCTCCCAACACTGATCTGTATCTCCCTACACAGAACCGAGTCTCCCTATAGTGAACTGTGTCTCGTAACACTGAACCGAGACTACCAACACTGATCCGTGTCTCCTTACACAGAATAGAGTCTCCCTAGAATGAACCATGTCTCCCTACACAGTACTGTTTCTCCCTACACTGAACCGTGTCACACCACACTGAAATATGTCTCCCTACACTTAACGGAACCTCCCAATTCTGAACCGAGTCTCTCTGCACTGAACCGACGCTCCCTGTACCGATCCATCGCACTACACTGATCCGTTTATGCCTACACAGATCCTTGTTCTCTTCACTGCACCAAGTCTCACTACATTCAACAGTGTCTCCCTACACTGAACCGAGTCTCCCTATATTGAACAGAGATTCCGTAAACTGAACTGAGTCTCCGTATACTGGACCGTGTCTCCCTACACTGAACCGTGCCTAGCTACACTGAATCATCTCTCCCTACACTGAATCTTGTCTCCCTACACGAAGCTAAACCTCCCAACATTGATCCGTGTCTCTCTACACTGAACCGATTATCCCTATACTAAATCGAGTCTCCCGACACTGAACAGAGTCTCGGTAAACATATCCAACCCTCCATACACTGAACCATGTCTCCCAACACTGAACTTTGTATCCCTACCCTTCGGACACTGAACAATGTCACCCTACACGGAACTGACCCTCCCGACACTGATGTGTGTCTCCCTACACTGAACCGTGTCTCCCTACACAGAACCGTGCCTCCCGACACTTAACAGTGTCTCCCTACAGTAACTCTTGTCTCGCTACACTGTACCGACTCTTCGGACACTGAACAATGTCACCCTACACTGAACTGACCCTCCCGACACTGTACCATGTCTCACTACACAGAACCGAGTCTCCCTACACTGAACCATGTCTCCCTACACTGTACCGTTTTTCCGTACACTGAACCGGGTCTCCCTACACGGAACCGTGTGTCCCTACACTGAACCGGGTCTCCCGACACTTAACAATGTCTCCCAACACCGAACCTTGTCTCCCTACCCTGTACGGACAGTTCGGACACTGAACAATGTCACCCTCCACTGAACCGACTCTCCCGACACTGTACCATGGCTCACTACACAGAACCGTGTCTCCCTACACTGAACCGTTCCTAGCTACACTGAATCGTGTCTCCCTACACTGAATCTTGTCTCCCAACACGAAGCTAAACCTCCCAACATTGATCTGTGTCCCTCTACACTGAACCGATTATCCCTACACTAAATCGAGTCTCCCAACACTGAACAGAGTCTCGGTAAACTGAACCGAGTCTCTGTAAACTGCACCGTGTCTCCCGACACTGTACCGTTTCTCTCTACACTGAACCGAGTCACCCAACACTGAACCGAGTCGCCCGACACTGAACCGGGTCTCCCTACACTGAAGCGTTCTCCCTACACTGAACCGAGTCTTCCTATACTGAACCGCGTCTCCCTACACTGAACTGTGTCTCCCTACACTGAACGAAGTCTCCTTACAAAGAACCGTGTGTCCCAACATTGAACCGTATCTCCCAACAATGAACAGTGTGTACCTACTCTGAAGCGAGTCTCCCGACACTGAACAGAGTCTCGGTAAACAGATCCAACCCTCCATACACTGAACCGGGTCTCCGTTCACTGTACCGTTTCTCCTTAAATTGAACCGGGTCTCCCAACACTGAACCATGTCTCTAAACACTGAACCTTGTCTCCCTACCCTGTACCGACCCTTCGGACAGTGAACAATGTCACCCTACACTGAATTGACCCTCCCAACACCGATCTGTATCTCCCTACACAGAACCGAGTCTCCCTATAGTGAACTGTGTCTCGTAACACTGAACCGAGACTACCAACACTGATCCGTGTCTCCTTACACTGAATAGAGTCTCCCTACAATGAACCATGTCTCCCTACACAGTACCGTTTCTCCCTACACTGAACCGTGTCACACCACACTGAACTATGTCTCCCTACACTTAACGGACCCTCCCAATTCTGAACCGAGTCTCTCTGCACTGAACCGACGCTCCCTGTACCGATCCATCGCACTACACTGATCCGTTTATGCCTACACAGATCCTTGTTCTCATCACTGCACCAAGTCTCACTACATTCAACAGTGTCTCCCTACACTGAACCGAGTCTCCCTATATTGAACAGAGATTCCGTAAACTGAACTGAGTCTCCGTATACTGCACCGTGTCTCCCTACACTGAACCGTGCCTAGCTACACTGAATCGTCTCTCCCTACACTGAATCTTGTCTCCCTACACGAAGCTAAACATCCCAACATTGATCCGTGTCTCTCTACAATGAACCGATTATCCCTATACTAAATCGAGTCTCCCAACACTGAACAGAGTCTCAGTAAACTGAACCGAGTCTCCGTAAACTGCACCGTGTCTCCCGACACTGTACCATTCTCCCTACACTGAACCAATTCTCCCTACACTGAACCGTGTCTCCCTACACTGAACATACCCTCCAGACTATGTTACGTGTCTCCCTACACTGAAGCGGGTTTCGCTACACTGAACCGTCTCTCCCTACACTGAATAGAGTCTCCCTACACTGAATAGAGTATCCCTACAATGAACCATGTCTCCCTAAACTGTACCGTTTCTCCCTACACTGCACCTGATCTCCCTGCACTGAACCGTGTGTCCCTACACTGAACCGGGTCTCCCTACACTGAAGCGGGTCTCCCTTCACTGTATTGTTTCTCTCTACACTGAACCGATTATCCCTATACTAAATCGAGTCTCCCAACACTGAACAGAGTCTCAGTAAACTGAACCGAATCTCCGTAAACTGCACCGTGTCTCCCGACACTGTACCATGTCTCCCTACACTGAACCAATTCTCCCTACACTGAACCGTGTCTCCCTACACTGAACATACCCTCCAGACTATGTTACGTGTCTCCCTACACTGAAGCGGGTTTCGCTACACTGAACCGTCTCTCCCTACACTGAATAGAGTCTCCCTACACTGAATAGAGTATCCCTACAATGAACCATGTCTCCCTAAACTGTACCGTTTCTCCCTACACTGCACCGGATCTCCCTGCACTGAACCGTGTGTCCCTACACTGAACCGGGTCTCCCTACACTGAAGCGGGTCTCCCTTCACTGTATTGTTTCTCTCTACACTGAACCATGTCTCCCAACACTGAACATTGTCTCCCTACCCTGTATCGACCCTTCGGACACTGAACAATGTCACCCTACACTGAACTGACCCTTCCGACACTGTACCATGTCTCACTACACAGAACCGTGCTTCCCTGCACTGAACCATGTCTCCCTACACTGAACCAATTCTCCCTACACTGAACCGTGTCTCCCTACACTGAACATACCCTCCAGACTATGTTACGTGTCTCCCTACACTGAAGCGGGTTTCGCTACACTGAACCGTCTCTCCCTACACTGAATAGAGTCTCCCTACACTGAATAGAGTATCCCTACAATGAACCATGTCTCCCTAAACTGTACCGTTTCTCCCTACTCTGCACCGGGTCTCCCTGCACTGAACCGTGTGTCCCTACACTGAACCGGGTCTCCCTACACTGAAGCGGGTCTCCCTTCACTGTATTGTTTCTCCCTACACTGAACCGTGTCTCCCAACACTGAACATTGTCTCCCTACCCTGGTCCGACCCTTCAGACACTGAACAATGTCACCCTACACTGAACTGACCCTCCAGACACTGTACCATGTCTCACTACACAGAACCGTGCTTCCCTATACTGAACCATGTCTCCCTACACTGAATCAATTCTCCCTACACTGAACCGTGTCTTCCTACACTGACGTGGGTTTCGATACACTGAACCGTCTCTCCCTACACTGAATAGAGTCTCCCGACAATGAACCATCTCTCCCTACACTGTACCGTTTCTCCCTACACTGAACCGGGTCTCCCTACACTGAACCGTGTGTCCCTACACTGAACCGGGTCTCCTGACACTTAACAGTGTCTCCCTACACTGAACCGTGTGTCCCTACACTGAACTGGGTCTCCCACCACTTAACAGTGTCTCCCTACACTGAACCGGGTCTCACTACACTGAACCATGTCTCCCAACACTGAACTTTGTATCCCTACCCTTCGGACACTGAACAATGTCACCCTACACGGAACTGACCCTCCCGACACTCATGTGTGTCTCCCTACACTGAACCGTCTCTCCCTTCACTGAATAGGCTCTCCCAACAATGAACCGTGTCTCACTACACTGAACTGTGTCTCCCTACACTGAACCAAGTCTCCCTACACTGAACAGTGACACCCTACAATAAATTGTACCTCCAGACACTGATCTATGTCTCCCAACACTGAAGCGGGTTTCGCTACACTGAAACGTCTCTCCCTACACTGAATAGTGTCTCCCTACTATGAACCATGTCTCCCTACACTGCACCATTTCTCCCTACAATGAACCGGGTCTCCCTACACTGAACCGTGTGTCCCTACACTGAACCGGGTCTCCCGACACTGAACCGGGTCTCCCTACATTGAACAGTGTCACCCTACACTGAACTGTGTCTCCCTACACTGAACCAAGTCACCCGACACTGAACCGAGTCTCCCGACACTGAACCGGCTGTCCCTACACTGAACCGTTCTCCCGACACTGAACCGAGTCTTCCTATACTGAACCGCGTCTCCCTACACTGAACTGTGTCTCCCTACACTGAACCAAGTCTCCTTACAAAGAACCGTGTGTCCCTACATTGAACCGTATCTCCCAACAATGAACAGTGAGTACCTACTCTGAAGCGAGTCTCCCGACACTGAACAGAGTCTCGGTAAACATATCCAACCCTCCATACACTGAACCATGTCTCCCAACACTGAACTTTGTATCCCTACCCTTCGGACACTGAACAATGTCACCCTACACGGAACTGACCCTCCCGACACTGATGTGTGTCTCCCTACACTGAACCGTGTCTCCCTACACAGAACCGTGCCTCCCGACACTTAACAGTGTCTCCCTACAGTAACTCTTGTCTCGCTACACTGTACCGACTCTTCGGACACTGAACAATGTCACCCTACACTGAACTGACCCTCCCGACACTGTACCATGTCTCACTACACAGAACCGAGTCTCCCTACACTGAACCATGTCTCCCTACACTGTACCGTTTTTCCGTACACTGAACCGGGTCTCCCTACACGGAACCGTGTGTCCCTACACTGAACCGGGTCTCCCGACACTTAACAATGTCTCCCAACACCGAACCTTGTCTCCCTACCCTGTACGGACAGTTCGGACACTGAACAATGTCACCCTCCACTGAACCGACTCTCCCGACACTGTACCATGGCTCACTACACAGAACCGTGTCTCCCTACACTGAACCGTTCCTAGCTACACTGAATCGTGTCTCCCTACACTGAATCTTGTCTCCCAACACGAAGCTAAACCTCCCAACATTGATCCGTGTCCCTCTACACTGAACCGATTATCCCTACACTAAATCGAGTCTCCCAACACTGAACAGAGTCTCGGTAAACTGAACCGAGTCTCTGTAAACTGCACCGTGTCTCCCGACACTGTACCGTTTCTCTCTACACTGAACCGAGTCACCCAACACTGAACCGAGTCGCCCGACACTGAACCGGGTCTCCCTACACTGAAGCGTTCTCCCTACACTGAACCGAGTCTTCCTATACTGAACCGCGTCTCCCTACACTGAACTGTGTCTCCCTACACTGAACGAAGTCTCCTTACAAAGAACCGTGTGTCCCAACATTGAACCGTATCTCCCAACAATGAACAGTGTGTACCTACTCTGAAGCGAGTCTCCCGACACTGAACAGAGTCTCGGTAAACAGATCCAACCCTCCATACACTGAACCGGGTCTCCGTTCACTGTACCGTTTCTCCTTAAATTGAACCGGGTCTCCCAACACTGAACCATGTCTCTAAACACTGAACCTTGTCTCCCTACCCTGTACCGACCCTTCGGACAGTGAACAATGTCACCCTACACTGAATTGACCCTCCCAACACCGATCTGTATCTCCCTACACAGAACCGAGTCTCCCTATAGTGAACTGTGTCTCGTAACACTGAACCGAGACTACCAACACTGATCCGTGTCTCCTTACACTGAATAGAGTCTCCCTACAATGAACCATGTCTCCCTACACAGTACCGTTTCTCCCTACACTGAACCGTGTCACACCACACTGAACTATGTCTCCCTACACTTAACGGACCCTCCCAATTCTGAACCGAGTCTCTCTGCACTGAACCGACGCTCCCTGTACCGATCCATCGCACTACACTGATCCGTTTATGCCTACACAGATCCTTGTTCTCATCACTGCACCAAGTCTCACTACATTCAACAGTGTCTCCCTACACTGAACCGAGTCTCCCTATATTGAACAGAGATTCCGTAAACTGAACTGAGTCTCCGTATACTGCACCGTGTCTCCCTACACTGAACCGTGCCTAGCTACACTGAATCGTCTCTCCCTACACTGAATCTTGTCTCCCTACACGAAGCTAAACCTCCCAACATTGATCCGTGTCTCTCTACAATGAACCGATTATCCCTATACTAAATCGAGTCTCCCAACACTGAACAGAGTCTCAGTAAACTGAACCGAGTCTCCGTAAACTGCACCGTGTCTCCCGACACTGTACCATTCTCCCTACACTGAACCAATTCTCCCTACACTGAACCGTGTCTCCCTACACTGAACATACCCTCCAGACTATGTTACGTGTCTCCCTACACTGAAGCGGGTTTCGCTACACTGAACCGTCTCTCCCTACACTGAATAGAGTCTCCCTACACTGAATAGAGTATCCCTACAATGAACCATGTCTCCCTAAACTGTACCGTTTCTCCCTACACTGCACCTGATCTCCCTGCACTGAACCGTGTGTCCCTACACTGAACCGGGTCTCCCTACACTGAAGCGGGTCTCCCTTCACTGTATTGTTTCTCTCTACACTGAACCGATTATCCCTATACTAAATCGAGTCTCCCAACACTGAACAGAGTCTCAGTAAACTGAACCGAATCTCCGTAAACTGCACCGTGTCTCCCGACACTGTACCATGTCTCCCTACACTGAACCAATTCTCCCTACACTGAACCGTGTCTCCCTACACTGAACATACCCTCCAGACTATGTTACGTGTCTCCCTACACTGAAGCGGGTTTCGCTACACTGAACCGTCTCTCCCTACACTGAATAGAGTCTCCCTACACTGAATAGAGTATCCCTACAATGAACCATGTCTCCCTAAACTGTACCGTTTCTCCCTACACTGCACCGGATCTCCCTGCACTGAACCGTGTGTCCCTACACTGAACCGGGTCTCCCTACACTGAAGCGGGTCTCCCTTCACTGTATTGTTTCTCTCTACACTGAACCATGTCTCCCAACACTGAACATTGTCTCCCTACCCTGTACCGACCCTTCGGACACTGAACAATGTCACCCTACACTGAACTGACCCTTCCGACACTGTACCATGTCTCACTACACAGAACCGTGCTTCCCTACACTGAACCATGTCTCCCTACACTGAACCAATTCTCCCTACACTGAACCGTGTCTCCCTACACTGAACATACCCTCCAGACTATGTTACGTGTCTCCCTACACTGAAGCGGGTTTCGCTACACTGAACCGTCTCTCCCTACACTGAATAGAGTCTCCCTACACTGAATAGAGTATCCCTACAATGAACCATGTCTCCCTAAACTGTACCGTTTCTCCCTACTCTGCACCGGGTCTCCCTGCACTGAACCGTGTGTCCCTACACTGAACCGGGTCTCCCTACACTGAAGCGGGTCTCCCTTCACTGTATTGTTTCTCCCTACACTGAACCGTGTCTCCCAACACTGAACATTGTCTCCCTACCCTGGTCCGACCCTTCAGACACTGAACAATGTCACCCTACACTGAACTGACCCTCCAGACACTGTACCATGTCTCACTACACAGAACCGTGCTTCCCTATACTGAACCATGTCTCCCTACACTGAATCAATTCTCCCTACACTGAACCGTGTCTCCCTACACTGACGTGGGTTTCGATACACTGAACCGTCTCTCCCTACACTGAATAGAGTCTCCCGACAATGAACCATCTCTCCCTACACTGTACCGTTTCTCCCTACACTGAACCGGGTCTCCCTACACTGAACCGTGTGTCCCTACACTGAACCGGGTCTCCTGACACTTAACAGTGTCTCCCTACACTGAACCGTGTGTCCCTACACTGAACTGGGTCTCCCACCACTTAACAGTGTCTCCCTACACTGAACCGGGTCTCCTTTCACTGTACCATTTCTCCCTACACTGAACCGGGTCTCACTACACTGAACCATGTCTCCCAACACTGAACTTTGTATCCCTACCCTTCGGACACTGAACAATGTCACCCTACACGGAACTGACCCTCCCGACACTGATGTGTGTCTCCCTACACTGAACCGTCTCTCCCTACACTGAATAGGCTCTCCCAACAATGAACCGTGTCTCACTACACTGAACCGTGTCTCCCTACACTGAACCAAGTCTCCCTACACTGAACAGTGACACCCTACAATAAATTGTACCTCCAGACACTGATCTATGTCTCCCAACACTGAAGCGGGTTTCGCTACACTGAAACGTCTCTCCCTACACTGAATAGTGTCTCCCTACTATGAACCATGTCTCCCTACACTGCACCATTTCTCCCTACAATGAACCGGGTCTCCCTACACTGAACCGTGTGTCCCTACACTGAACCGGGTCTCCCGACACTGAACCGGGTCTCCCTACATTGAACAGTGTCACCCTACACTGAACTGTGTCTCCCTACACTGAACCAAGTCACCCGACACTGAACCGAGTCTCCCGACACTGAACCGGCTGTCCCTACACTGAACCGTTCTCCCGACACTGAACCGAGTCTTCCTATACTGAACCGCGTCTCCCTACACTGAACTGTGTCTCCCTACACTGAACCAAGTCTCCTTACAAAGAACCGTGTGTCCCTACATTGAACCGTATCTCCCAACAATGAACAGTGAGTACCTACTCTGAAGCGAGTCTCCCGACACTGAACAGAGTCTCGGTAAACATATCCAACCCTCCATACACTGAACCAGGTCTCCGTTCACTGTACCGCTTCTCCTTACACTGAACCTTATCTCCCTACCCTGTACCGACCCTTCGCACAGTGAACAATGTCACCCTACACTGAATTGACCCTCCCAACACTGATCTGTATCTCCCTACACAGAACCGAGTCTCCCTATAGTGAACTGTGTCTCGTAACACTGAACCGAGACTACCAACACTGATCCGTGTCTCCTTACACAGAATAGAGTCTCCCTAGAATGAACCATGTCTCCCTACACAGTACTGTTTCTCCCTACACTGAACCGTGTCACACCACACTGAAATATGTCTCCCTACACTTAACGGAACCTCCCAATTCTGAACCGAGTCTCTCTGCACTGAACCGACGCTCCCTGTACCGATCCATCGCACTACACTGATCCGTTTATGCCTACACAGATCCTTGTTCTCTTCACTGCACCAAGTCTCACTACATTCAACAGTGTCTCCCTACACTGAACCGAGTCTCCCTATATTGAACAGAGATTCCGTAAACTGAACTGAGTCTCCGTATACTGGACCGTGTCTCCCTACACTGAACCGTGCCTAGCTACACTGAATCATCTCTCCCTACACTGAATCTTGTCTCCCTACACGAAGCTAAACCTCCCAACATTGATCCGTGTCTCTCTACACTGAACCGATTATCCCTATACTAAATCGAGTCTCCCGACACTGAACAGAGTCTCGGTAAACATATCCAACCCTCCATACACTGAACCATGTCTCCCAACACTGAACTTTGTATCCCTACCCTTCGGACACTGAACAATGTCACCCTACACGGAACTGACCCTCCCGACACTGATGTGTGTCTCCCTACACTGAACCGTGTCTCCCTACACAGAACCGTGCCTCCCGACACTTAACAGTGTCTCCCTACAGTAACTCTTGTCTCGCTACACTGTACCGACTCTTCGGACACTGAACAATGTCACCCTACACTGAACTGACCCTCCCGACACTGTACCATGTCTCACTACACAGAACCGAGTCTCCCTACACTGAACCATGTCTCCCTACACTGTACCGTTTTTCCGTACACTGAACCGGGTCTCCCTACACGGAACCGTGTGTCCCTACACTGAACCGGGTCTCCCGACACTTAACAATGTCTCCCAACACCGAACCTTGTCTCCCTACCCTGTACGGACAGTTCGGACACTGAACAATGTCACCCTCCACTGAACCGACTCTCCCGACACTGTACCATGGCTCACTACACAGAACCGTGTCTCCCTACACTGAACCGTTCCTAGCTACACTGAATCGTGTCTCCCTACACTGAATCTTGTCTCCCAACACGAAGCTAAACCTCCCAACATTGATCCGTGTCCCTCTACACTGAACCGATTATCCCTACACTAAATCGAGTCTCCCAACACTGAACAGAGTCTCGGTAAACTGAACCGAGTCTCTGTAAACTGCACCGTGTCTCCCGACACTGTACCGTTTCTCTCTACACTGAACCGAGTCACCCAACACTGAACCGAGTCGCCCGACACTGAACCGGGTCTCCCTACACTGAAGCGTTCTCCCTACACTGAACCGAGTCTTCCTATACTGAACCGCGTCTCCCTACACTGAACTGTGTCTCCCTACACTGAACGAAGTCTCCTTACAAAGAACCGTGTGTCCCAACATTGAACCGTATCTCCCAACAATGAACAGTGTGTACCTACTCTGAAGCGAGTCTCCCGACACTGAACAGAGTCTCGGTAAACAGATCCAACCCTCCATACACTGAACCGGGTCTCCGTTCACTGTACCGTTTCTCCTTAAATTGAACCGGGTCTCCCAACACTGAACCATGTCTCTAAACACTGAACCTTGTCTCCCTACCCTGTACCGACCCTTCGGACAGTGAACAATGTCACCCTACACTGAATTGACCCTCCCAACACCGATCTGTATCTCCCTACACAGAACCGAGTCTCCCTATAGTGAACTGTGTCTCGTAACACTGAACCGAGACTACCAACACTGATCCGTGTCTCCTTACACTGAATAGAGTCTCCCTACAATGAACCATGTCTCCCTACACAGTACCGTTTCTCCCTACACTGAACCGTGTCACACCACACTGAACTATGTCTCCCTACACTTAACGGACCCTCCCAATTCTGAACCGAGTCTCTCTGCACTGAACCGACGCTCCCTGTACCGATCCATCGCACTACACTGATCCGTTTATGCCTACACAGATCCTTGTTCTCATCACTGCACCAAGTCTCACTACATTCAACAGTGTCTCCCTACACTGAACCGAGTCTCCCTATATTGAACAGAGATTCCGTAAACTGAACTGAGTCTCCGTATACTGCACCGTGTCTCCCTACACTGAACCGTGCCTAGCTACACTGAATCGTCTCTCCCTACACTGAATCTTGTCTCCCTACACGAAGCTAAACATCCCAACATTGATCCGTGTCTCTCTACAATGAACCGATTATCCCTATACTAAATCGAGTCTCCCAACACTGAACAGAGTCTCAGTAAACTGAACCGAGTCTCCGTAAACTGCACCGTGTCTCCCGACACTGTACCATTCTCCCTACACTGAACCAATTCTCCCTACACTGAACCGTGTCTCCCTACACTGAACATACCCTCCAGACTATGTTACGTGTCTCCCTACACTGAAGCGGGTTTCGCTACACTGAACCGTCTCTCCCTACACTGAATAGAGTCTCCCTACACTGAATAGAGTATCCCTACAATGAACCATGTCTCCCTAAACTGTACCGTTTCTCCCTACACTGCACCTGATCTCCCTGCACTGAACCGTGTGTCCCTACACTGAACCGGGTCTCCCTACACTGAAGCGGGTCTCCCTTCACTGTATTGTTTCTCTCTACACTGAACCGATTATCCCTATACTAAATCGAGTCTCCCAACACTGAACAGAGTCTCAGTAAACTGAACCGAATCTCCGTAAACTGCACCGTGTCTCCCGACACTGTACCATGTCTCCCTACACTGAACCAATTCTCCCTACACTGAACCGTGTCTCCCTACACTGAACATACCCTCCAGACTATGTTACGTGTCTCCCTACACTGAAGCGGGTTTCGCTACACTGAACCGTCTCTCCCTACACTGAATAGAGTCTCCCTACACTGAATAGAGTATCCCTACAATGAACCATGTCTCCCTAAACTGTACCGTTTCTCCCTACACTGCACCGGATCTCCCTGCACTGAACCGTGTGTCCCTACACTGAACCGGGTCTCCCTACACTGAAGCGGGTCTCCCTTCACTGTATTGTTTCTCTCTACACTGAACCATGTCTCCCAACACTGAACATTGTCTCCCTACCCTGTATCGACCCTTCGGACACTGAACAATGTCACCCTACACTGAACTGACCCTTCCGACACTGTACCATGTCTCACTACACAGAACCGTGCTTCCCTGCACTGAACCATGTCTCCCTACACTGAACCAATTCTCCCTACACTGAACCGTGTCTCCCTACACTGAACATACCCTCCAGACTATGTTACGTGTCTCCCTACACTGAAGCGGGTTTCGCTACACTGAACCGTCTCTCCCTACACTGAATAGAGTCTCCCTACACTGAATAGAGTATCCCTACAATGAACCATGTCTCCCTAAACTGTACCGTTTCTCCCTACTCTGCACCGGGTCTCCCTGCACTGAACCGTGTGTCCCTACACTGAACCGGGTCTCCCTACACTGAAGCGGGTCTCCCTTCACTGTATTGTTTCTCCCTACACTGAACCGTGTCTCCCAACACTGAACATTGTCTCCCTACCCTGGTCCGACCCTTCAGACACTGAACAATGTCACCCTACACTGAACTGACCCTCCAGACACTGTACCATGTCTCACTACACAGAACCGTGCTTCCCTATACTGAACCATGTCTCCCTACACTGAATCAATTCTCCCTACACTGAACCGTGTCTTCCTACACTGACGTGGGTTTCGATACACTGAACCGTCTCTCCCTACACTGAATAGAGTCTCCCGACAATGAACCATCTCTCCCTACACTGTACCGTTTCTCCCTACACTGAACCGGGTCTCCCTACACTGAACCGTGTGTCCCTACACTGAACCGGGTCTCCTGACACTTAACAGTGTCTCCCTACACTGAACCGTGTGTCCCTACACTGAACTGGGTCTCCCACCACTTAACAGTGTCTCCCTACACTGAACCGGGTCTCCTTTCACTGTACCATTTCTCCCTACACTGAACCGGGTCTCACTACACTGAACCATGTCTCCCAACACTGAACTTTGTATCCCTACCCTTCGGACACTGAACAATGTCACCCTACACGGAACTGACCCTCCCGACACTCATGTGTGTCTCCCTACACTGAACCGTCTCTCCCTTCACTGAATAGGCTCTCCCAACAATGAACCGTGTCTCACTACACTGAACTGTGTCTCCCTACACTGAACCAAGTCTCCCTACACTGAACAGTGACACCCTACAATAAATTGTACCTCCAGACACTGATCTATGTCTCCCAACACTGAAGCGGGTTTCGCTACACTGAAACGTCTCTCCCTACACTGAATAGTGTCTCCCTACTATGAACCATGTCTCCCTACACTGCACCATTTCTCCCTACAATGAACCGGGTCTCCCTACACTGAACCGTGTGTCCCTACACTGAACCGGGTCTCCCGACACTGAACCGGGTCTCCCTACATTGAACAGTGTCACCCTACACTGAACTGTGTCTCCCTACACTGAACCAAGTCACCCGACACTGAACCGAGTCTCCCGACACTGAACCGGCTGTCCCTACACTGAACCGTTCTCCCGACACTGAACCGAGTCTTCCTATACTGAACCGCGTCTCCCTACACTGAACTGTGTCTCCCTACACTGAACCAAGTCTCCTTACAAAGAACCGTGTGTCCCTACATTGAACCGTATCTCCCAACAATGAACAGTGAGTACCTACTCTGAAGCGAGTCTCCCGACACTGAACAGAGTCTCGGTAAACATATCCAACCCTCCATACACTGAACCAGGTCTCCGTTCACTGTACCGCTTCTCCTTACACTGAACCTTATCTCCCTACCCTGTACCGACCCTTCGCACAGTGAACAATGTCACCCTACACTGAATTGACCCTCCCAACACTGATCTGTATCTCCCTACACAGAACCGAGTCTCCCTATAGTGAACTGTGTCTCGTAACACTGAACCGAGACTACCAACACTGATCCGTGTCTCCTTACACAGAATAGAGTCTCCCTAGAATGAACCATGTCTCCCTACACAGTACTGTTTCTCCCTACACTGAACCGTGTCACACCACACTGAAATATGTCTCCCTACACTTAACGGAACCTCCCAATTCTGAACCGAGTCTCTCTGCACTGAACCGACGCTCCCTGTACCGATCCATCGCACTACACTGATCCGTTTATGCCTACACAGATCCTTGTTCTCTTCACTGCACCAAGTCTCACTACATTCAACAGTGTCTCCCTACACTGAACCGAGTCTCCCTATATTGAACAGAGATTCCGTAAACTGAACTGAGTCTCCGTATACTGGACCGTGTCTCCCTACACTGAACCGTGCCTAGCTACACTGAATCATCTCTCCCTACACTGAATCTTGTCTCCCTACACGAAGCTAAACCTCCCAACATTGATCCGTGTCTCTCTACACTGAACCGATTATCCCTATACTAAATCGAGTCTCCCAACACTGAACAGAGTCTCGGTAAACTGAACCGAGTCTCCGTAAACTGCACCGTGTCTCCCGACACTGTACCATGTCTCCCTACACTGAACCAAGTCACCCGACACTGAACCGTGTCTCCCGACACTGAACCGGCTCTCCCTACACTGAACCGTTCTCCCTACACTGAACCGAGTCTTCCTATACTGAACCGCGTCCCCGACACTGAACCGGGTCTCCCTACACTGAACTGTGTCTCCCTACACTGAACTGACCCTCCCGACACTGTACAATGTCTCACTACACTGAACCGTGTCTCCCTACAAAGAACTGTGTCACCCTACACTGAACAGAAACTCCCTACACTGAACCAAGTCTTGCTACACTGAACTGTGTCTCCCACCACTGAAACTAACCCTCCTAAAACAGATCCGTGTCACCCTACACTGAAGCATTTCTCCCTACACTGAACAATGTCTCCCTACACTGAAACTACCCTCCCTGCACTGTACCGTATCTCCCTACACTGAACCGGGTCTCCCTACACTGAACCGACCCTTCCCACACTGTACCGTTTCTCCCTGCACTGATCCATCGCCCGACACTGATCCGTTTCTGCCGACACAGATCCTTGTTCTCTTCACTGCACCAAGTCTCACTACAGTGAACCGTGTTTCCCTACACTGAACCGAGTCTCCTTACACTGAACCGTGTCTACCTACACTTAACAGACCCTCCCAATTCTGAACCAAGTCTCTCTGCACTGAACCGATGCTCCCTGTACTGATCCATCGCCCTACACTGATCCGTTTCTGCCGACAGAGATCCTTGTTCTCTTCACTGCACAAAGTCTCACTACAGTGAACCGTGTCTCCCAACACTGAACATTGTCTCCCTACACTGTACCGACCCTTCGGACACTGAACAATGTCACCCTACACTGAACTGACCCACACGACACTGATCTGTGTCTCCCTACACTGAACCGAGTCTCCCTACACTGAATCGTGTCTCCCTCCACTGAACCGACCCTCCCGACACTGTACCATGTCTCACTACACAGAATCGTGTCTCCCTACACTGAACCGTGTCTCCCTACACTGAACCAAGTCTCCATACACTGAACCGTGTCTCCCGACACTGAACATACCCTCCAGACTATGTTACGTGTCTCCCTACACTGAAGTGGGTTTCGCTACACTGAATCGTCTCTCCCTACACTGAATAGAGTCTCCCTTACATTGAACCATGTCTCCCTACACTGTACCGTTTCTCCCTACACTGAAACGTGTGTCCCTACACTGAACAGGGACTCCCGACATTTAACAGTGTCTCCCTACACTGAACCAGGTCTCCCTTCACTGTATCGATTCTCCCTACACTGAACTGGGTCTCCCTACACTGAACCATGTCTCCCAACACTGAACATTGTCTCCCTACACTGTACCGACCCTTTGGACACTGAACAATGTCACCCTACACTGAACTGACCCACCCGACACTGATCTGTGTCTCCCTAACCTGAACCGAGTCTCCCTACACTGTATCGTGTCTCCCTCCACTGAACCGACCCTCCCGACACTGTACCATGTCTCACTACACAGAATCGTGTCTCCCTACACTGAACCGTGTCTCCCTACACTGAACCAAGTCTCCATACACTGAACCGTGTCTCCTTACACTGAACATACCCTCCAGACTATGTTACGTGTCTCCCTACACTGAAGTGGGTTTCGCTACACTGAATCGTCTCTCCCTACACTGAATAGAGTCTCCCTTACATTGAACCATGTCTCCCTACACTGTACCGTTTCTCACTACACTGAACCAGGTCTCCCTTCACTGTAGCGTTTCTCCCTACACTGAACCGGGTCTCACTACACTGAACCATGTCTCCCAACACTGAACTTTGTATCCCTACCCTTCGGACACTGAACAATGTCACCCTACACGGAACTGACCCTCCCGACACTGATGTGTGTCTCCCTACACTGAACCGTCTCTCCCTACACTGAATAGGCTCTCCCAACAATGAACCGTGTCTCACTACACTGAACCGTGTCTCCCTACACTGAACCAAGTCTCCCTACACTGAACAGTGACACCCTACAATAAATTGTACCTCCAGACACTGATCTATGTCTCCCAACACTGAAGCGGGTTTCGCTACACTGAAACGTCTCTCCCTACACTGAATAGTGTCTCCCTACTATGAACCATGTCTCCCTACACTGCACCATTTCTCCCTACAATGAACCGGGTCTCCCTACACTGAACCGTGTGTCCCTACACTGAACCGGGTCTCCCGACACTGAACCGGGTCTCCCTACATTGAACAGTGTCACCCTACACTGAACTGTGTCTCCCTACACTGAACCAAGTCACCCGACACTGAACCGAGTCTCCCGACACTGAACCGGCTGTCCCTACACTGAACCGTTCTCCCGACACTGAACCGAGTCTTCCTATACTGAACCGCGTCTCCCTACACTGAACTGTGTCTCCCTACACTGAACCAAGTCTCCTTACAAAGAACCGTGTGTCCCTACATTGAACCGTATCTCCCAACAATGAACAGTGAGTACCTACTCTGAAGCGAGTCTCCCGACACTGAACAGAGTCTCGGTAAACATATCCAACCCTCCATACACTGAACCATGTCTCCCAACACTGAACTTTGTATCCCTACCCTTCGGACACTGAACAATGTCACCCTACACGGAACTGACCCTCCCGACACTGATGTGTGTCTCCCTACACTGAACCGTGTCTCCCTACACAGAACCGTGCCTCCCGACACTTAACAGTGTCTCCCTACAGTAACTCTTGTCTCGCTACACTGTACCGACTCTTCGGACACTGAACAATGTCACCCTACACTGAACTGACCCTCCCGACACTGTACCATGTCTCACTACACAGAACCGAGTCTCCCTACACTGAACCATGTCTCCCTACACTGTACCGTTTTTCCGTACACTGAACCGGGTCTCCCTACACGGAACCGTGTGTCCCTACACTGAACCGGGTCTCCCGACACTTAACAATGTCTCCCAACACCGAACCTTGTCTCCCTACCCTGTACGGACAGTTCGGACACTGAACAATGTCACCCTCCACTGAACCGACTCTCCCGACACTGTACCATGGCTCACTACACAGAACCGTGTCTCCCTACACTGAACCGTTCCTAGCTACACTGAATCGTGTCTCCCTACACTGAATCTTGTCTCCCAACACGAAGCTAAACCTCCCAACATTGATCCGTGTCCCTCTACACTGAACCGATTATCCCTACACTAAATCGAGTCTCCCAACACTGAACAGAGTCTCGGTAAACTGAACCGAGTCTCTGTAAACTGCACCGTGTCTCCCGACACTGTACCGTTTCTCTCTACACTGAACCGAGTCACCCAACACTGAACCGAGTCGCCCGACACTGAACCGGGTCTCCCTACACTGAAGCGTTCTCCCTACACTGAACCGAGTCTTCCTATACTGAACCGCGTCTCCCTACACTGAACTGTGTCTCCCTACACTGAACGAAGTCTCCTTACAAAGAACCGTGTGTCCCAACATTGAACCGTATCTCCCAACAATGAACAGTGTGTACCTACTCTGAAGCGAGTCTCCCGACACTGAACAGAGTCTCGGTAAACAGATCCAACCCTCCATACACTGAACCGGGTCTCCGTTCACTGTACCGTTTCTCCTTAAATTGAACCGGGTCTCCCAACACTGAACCATGTCTCTAAACACTGAACCTTGTCTCCCTACCCTGTACCGACCCTTCGGACAGTGAACAATGTCACCCTACACTGAATTGACCCTCCCAACACCGATCTGTATCTCCCTACACAGAACCGAGTCTCCCTATAGTGAACTGTGTCTCGTAACACTGAACCGAGACTACCAACACTGATCCGTGTCTCCTTACACTGAATAGAGTCTCCCTACAATGAACCATGTCTCCCTACACAGTACCGTTTCTCCCTACACTGAACCGTGTCACACCACACTGAACTATGTCTCCCTACACTTAACGGACCCTCCCAATTCTGAACCGAGTCTCTCTGCACTGAACCGACGCTCCCTGTACCGATCCATCGCACTACACTGATCCGTTTATGCCTACACAGATCCTTGTTCTCATCACTGCACCAAGTCTCACTACATTCAACAGTGTCTCCCTACACTGAACCGAGTCTCCCTATATTGAACAGAGATTCCGTAAACTGAACTGAGTCTCCGTATACTGCACCGTGTCTCCCTACACTGAACCGTGCCTAGCTACACTGAATCGTCTCTCCCTACACTGAATCTTGTCTCCCTACACGAAGCTAAACCTCCCAACATTGATCCGTGTCTCTCTACAATGAACCGATTATCCCTATACTAAATCGAGTCTCCCAACACTGAACAGAGTCTCAGTAAACTGAACCGAGTCTCCGTAAACTGCACCGTGTCTCCCGACACTGTACCATTCTCCCTACACTGAACCAATTCTCCCTACACTGAACCGTGTCTCCCTACACTGAACATACCCTCCAGACTATGTTACGTGTCTCCCTACACTGAAGCGGGTTTCGCTACACTGAACCGTCTCTCCCTACACTGAATAGAGTCTCCCTACACTGAATAGAGTATCCCTACAATGAACCATGTCTCCCTAAACTGTACCGTTTCTCCCTACACTGCACCTGATCTCCCTGCACTGAACCGTGTGTCCCTACACTGAACCGGGTCTCCCTACACTGAAGCGGGTCTCCCTTCACTGTATTGTTTCTCTCTACACTGAACCGATTATCCCTATACTAAATCGAGTCTCCCAACACTGAACAGAGTCTCAGTAAACTGAACCGAATCTCCGTAAACTGCACCGTGTCTCCCGACACTGTACCATGTCTCCCTACACTGAACCAATTCTCCCTACACTGAACCGTGTCTCCCTACACTGAACATACCCTCCAGACTATGTTACGTGTCTCCCTACACTGAAGCGGGTTTCGCTACACTGAACCGTCTCTCCCTACACTGAATAGAGTCTCCCTACACTGAATAGAGTATCCCTACAATGAACCATGTCTCCCTAAACTGTACCGTTTCTCCCTACACTGCACCGGATCTCCCTGCACTGAACCGTGTGTCCCTACACTGAACCGGGTCTCCCTACACTGAAGCGGGTCTCCCTTCACTGTATTGTTTCTCTCTACACTGAACCATGTCTCCCAACACTGAACATTGTCTCCCTACCCTGTACCGACCCTTCGGACACTGAACAATGTCACCCTACACTGAACTGACCCTTCCGACACTGTACCATGTCTCACTACACAGAACCGTGCTTCCCTACACTGAACCATGTCTCCCTACACTGAACCAATTCTCCCTACACTGAACCGTGTCTCCCTACACTGAACATACCCTCCAGACTATGTTACGTGTCTCCCTACACTGAAGCGGGTTTCGCTACACTGAACCGTCTCTCCCTACACTGAATAGAGTCTCCCTACACTGAATAGAGTATCCCTACAATGAACCATGTCTCCCTAAACTGTACCGTTTCTCCCTACTCTGCACCGGGTCTCCCTGCACTGAACCGTGTGTCCCTACACTGAACCGGGTCTCCCTACACTGAAGCGGGTCTCCCTTCACTGTATTGTTTCTCCCTACACTGAACCGTGTCTCCCAACACTGAACATTGTCTCCCTACCCTGGTCCGACCCTTCAGACACTGAACAATGTCACCCTACACTGAACTGACCCTCCAGACACTGTACCATGTCTCACTACACAGAACCGTGCTTCCCTATACTGAACCATGTCTCCCTACACTGAATCAATTCTCCCTACACTGAACCGTGTCTCCCTACACTGACGTGGGTTTCGATACACTGAACCGTCTCTCCCTACACTGAATAGAGTCTCCCGACAATGAACCATCTCTCCCTACACTGTACCGTTTCTCCCTACACTGAACCGGGTCTCCCTACACTGAACCGTGTGTCCCTACACTGAACCGGGTCTCCTGACACTTAACAGTGTCTCCCTACACTGAACCGTGTGTCCCTACACTGAACTGGGTCTCCCACCACTTAACAGTGTCTCCCTACACTGAACCGGGTCTCCTTTCACTGTACCATTTCTCCCTACACTGAACCGGGTCTCACTACACTGAACCATGTCTCCCAACACTGAACTTTGTATCCCTACCCTTCGGACACTGAACAATGTCACCCTACACGGAACTGACCCTCCCGACACTGATGTGTGTCTCCCTACACTGAACCGTCTCTCCCTACACTGAATAGGCTCTCCCAACAATGAACCGTGTCTCACTACACTGAACCGTGTCTCCCTACACTGAACCAAGTCTCCCTACACTGAACAGTGACACCCTACAATAAATTGTACCTCCAGACACTGATCTATGTCTCCCAACACTGAAGCGGGTTTCGCTACACTGAAACGTCTCTCCCTACACTGAATAGTGTCTCCCTACTATGAACCATGTCTCCCTACACTGCACCATTTCTCCCTACAATGAACCGGGTCTCCCTACACTGAACCGTGTGTCCCTACACTGAACCGGGTCTCCCGACACTGAACCGGGTCTCCCTACATTGAACAGTGTCACCCTACACTGAACTGTGTCTCCCTACACTGAACCAAGTCACCCGACACTGAACCGAGTCTCCCGACACTGAACCGGCTGTCCCTACACTGAACCGTTCTCCCGACACTGAACCGAGTCTTCCTATACTGAACCGCGTCTCCCTACACTGAACTGTGTCTCCCTACACTGAACCAAGTCTCCTTACAAAGAACCGTGTGTCCCTACATTGAACCGTATCTCCCAACAATGAACAGTGAGTACCTACTCTGAAGCGAGTCTCCCGACACTGAACAGAGTCTCGGTAAACATATCCAACCCTCCATACACTGAACCAGGTCTCCGTTCACTGTACCGCTTCTCCTTACACTGAACCTTATCTCCCTACCCTGTACCGACCCTTCGCACAGTGAACAATGTCACCCTACACTGAATTGACCCTCCCAACACTGATCTGTATCTCCCTACACAGAACCGAGTCTCCCTATAGTGAACTGTGTCTCGTAACACTGAACCGAGACTACCAACACTGATCCGTGTCTCCTTACACAGAATAGAGTCTCCCTAGAATGAACCATGTCTCCCTACACAGTACTGTTTCTCCCTACACTGAACCGTGTCACACCACACTGAAATATGTCTCCCTACACTTAACGGAACCTCCCAATTCTGAACCGAGTCTCTCTGCACTGAACCGACGCTCCCTGTACCGATCCATCGCACTACACTGATCCGTTTATGCCTACACAGATCCTTGTTCTCTTCACTGCACCAAGTCTCACTACATTCAACAGTGTCTCCCTACACTGAACCGAGTCTCCCTATATTGAACAGAGATTCCGTAAACTGAACTGAGTCTCCGTATACTGGACCGTGTCTCCCTACACTGAACCGTGCCTAGCTACACTGAATCATCTCTCCCTACACTGAATCTTGTCTCCCTACACGAAGCTAAACCTCCCAACATTGATCCGTGTCTCTCTACACTGAACCGATTATCCCTATACTAAATCGAGTCTCCCGACACTGAACAGAGTCTCGGTAAACATATCCAACCCTCCATACACTGAACCATGTCTCCCAACACTGAACTTTGTATCCCTACCCTTCGGACACTGAACAATGTCACCCTACACGGAACTGACCCTCCCGACACTGATGTGTGTCTCCCTACACTGAACCGTGTCTCCCTACACAGAACCGTGCCTCCCGACACTTAACAGTGTCTCCCTACAGTAACTCTTGTCTCGCTACACTGTACCGACTCTTCGGACACTGAACAATGTCACCCTACACTGAACTGACCCTCCCGACACTGTACCATGTCTCACTACACAGAACCGAGTCTCCCTACACTGAACCATGTCTCCCTACACTGTACCGTTTTTCCGTACACTGAACCGGGTCTCCCTACACGGAACCGTGTGTCCCTACACTGAACCGGGTCTCCCGACACTTAACAATGTCTCCCAACACCGAACCTTGTCTCCCTACCCTGTACGGACAGTTCGGACACTGAACAATGTCACCCTCCACTGAACCGACTCTCCCGACACTGTACCATGGCTCACTACACAGAACCGTGTCTCCCTACACTGAACCGTTCCTAGCTACACTGAATCGTGTCTCCCTACACTGAATCTTGTCTCCCAACACGAAGCTAAACCTCCCAACATTGATCCGTGTCCCTCTACACTGAACCGATTATCCCTACACTAAATCGAGTCTCCCAACACTGAACAGAGTCTCGGTAAACTGAACCGAGTCTCTGTAAACTGCACCGTGTCTCCCGACACTGTACCGTTTCTCTCTACACTGAACCGAGTCACCCAACACTGAACCGAGTCGCCCGACACTGAACCGGGTCTCCCTACACTGAAGCGTTCTCCCTACACTGAACCGAGTCTTCCTATACTGAACCGCGTCTCCCTACACTGAACTGTGTCTCCCTACACTGAACGAAGTCTCCTTACAAAGAACCGTGTGTCCCAACATTGAACCGTATCTCCCAACAATGAACAGTGTGTACCTACTCTGAAGCGAGTCTCCCGACACTGAACAGAGTCTCGGTAAACAGATCCAACCCTCCATACACTGAACCGGGTCTCCGTTCACTGTACCGTTTCTCCTTAAATTGAACCGGGTCTCCCAACACTGAACCATGTCTCTAAACACTGAACCTTGTCTCCCTACCCTGTACCGACCCTTCGGACAGTGAACAATGTCACCCTACACTGAATTGACCCTCCCAACACCGATCTGTATCTCCCTACACAGAACCGAGTCTCCCTATAGTGAACTGTGTCTCGTAACACTGAACCGAGACTACCAACACTGATCCGTGTCTCCTTACACTGAATAGAGTCTCCCTACAATGAACCATGTCTCCCTACACAGTACCGTTTCTCCCTACACTGAACCGTGTCACACCACACTGAACTATGTCTCCCTACACTTAACGGACCCTCCCAATTCTGAACCGAGTCTCTCTGCACTGAACCGACGCTCCCTGTACCGATCCATCGCACTACACTGATCCGTTTATGCCTACACAGATCCTTGTTCTCATCACTGCACCAAGTCTCACTACATTCAACAGTGTCTCCCTACACTGAACCGAGTCTCCCTATATTGAACAGAGATTCCGTAAACTGAACTGAGTCTCCGTATACTGCACCGTGTCTCCCTACACTGAACCGTGCCTAGCTACACTGAATCGTCTCTCCCTACACTGAATCTTGTCTCCCTACACGAAGCTAAACCTCCCAACATTGATCCGTGTCTCTCTACAATGAACCGATTATCCCTATACTAAATCGAGTCTCCCAACACTGAACAGAGTCTCAGTAAACTGAACCGAGTCTCCGTAAACTGCACCGTGTCTCCCGACACTGTACCATTCTCCCTACACTGAACCAATTCTCCCTACACTGAACCGTGTCTCCCTACACTGAACATACCCTCCAGACTATGTTACGTGTCTCCCTACACTGAAGCGGGTTTCGCTACACTGAACCGTCTCTCCCTACACTGAATAGAGTCTCCCTACACTGAATAGAGTATCCCTACAATGAACCATGTCTCCCTAAACTGTACCGTTTCTCCCTACACTGCACCTGATCTCCCTGCACTGAACCGTGTGTCCCTACACTGAACCGGGTCTCCCTACACTGAAGCGGGTCTCCCTTCACTGTATTGTTTCTCTCTACACTGAACCGATTATCCCTATACTAAATCGAGTCTCCCAACACTGAACAGAGTCTCAGTAAACTGAACCGAATCTCCGTAAACTGCACCGTGTCTCCCGACACTGTACCATGTCTCCCTACACTGAACCAATTCTCCCTACACTGAACCGTGTCTCCCTACACTGAACATACCCTCCAGACTATGTTACGTGTCTCCCTACACTGAAGCGGGTTTCGCTACACTGAACCGTCTCTCCCTACACTGAATAGAGTATCCCTACAATGAACCATGTCTCCCTAAACTGTACCGTTTCTCCCTACACTGCACCGGATCTCCCTGCACTGAACCGTGTGTCCCTACACTGAACCGGGTCTCCCTACACTGAAGCGGGTCTCCCTTCACTGTATTGTTTCTCTCTACACTGAACCATGTCTCCCAACACTGAACATTGTCTCCCTACCCTGTACCGACCCTTCGGACACTGAACAATGTCACCCTACACTGAACTGACCCTTCCGACACTGTACCATGTCTCACTACACAGAACCGTGCTTCCCTACACTGAACCATGTCTCCCTACACTGAACCAATTCTCCCTACACTGAACCGTGTCTCCCTACACTGAACATACCCTCCAGACTATGTTACGTGTCTCCCTACACTGAAGCGGGTTTCGCTACACTGAACCGTCTCTCCCTACACTGAATAGAGTCTCCCTACACTGAATAGAGTATCCCTACAATGAACCATGTCTCCCTAAACTGTACCGTTTCTCCCTACTCTGCACCGGGTCTCCCTGCACTGAACCGTGTGTCCCTACACTGAACCGGGTCTCCCTACACTGAAGCGGGTCTCCCTTCACTGTATTGTTTCTCCCTACACTGAACCGTGTCTCCCAACACTGAACATTGTCTCCCTACCCTGGTCCGACCCTTCAGACACTGAACAATGTCACCCTACACTGAACTGACCCTCCAGACACTGTACCATGTCTCACTACACAGAACCGTGCTTCCCTATACTGAACCATGTCTCCCTACACTGAATCAATTCTCCCTACACTGAACCGTGTCTCCCTACACTGACGTGGGTTTCGATACACTGAACCGTCTCTCCCTACACTGAATAGAGTCTCCCGACAATGAACCATCTCTCCCTACACTGTACCGTTTCTCCCTACACTGAACCGGGTCTCCCTACACTGAACCGTGTGTCCCTACACTGAACCGGGTCTCCTGACACTTAACAGTGTCTCCCTACACTGAACCGTGTGTCCCTACACTGAACTGGGTCTCCCACCACTTAACAGTGTCTCCCTACACTGAACCGGGTCTCCTTTCACTGTACCATTTCTCCCTACACTGAACCGGGTCTCACTACACTGAACCATGTCTCCCAACACTGAACTTTGTATCCCTACCCTTCGGACACTGAACAATGTCACCCTACACGGAACTGACCCTCCCGACACTGATGTGTGTCTCCCTACACTGAACCGTCTCTCCCTACACTGAATAGGCTCTCCCAACAATGAACCGTGTCTCACTACACTGAACCGTGTCTCCCTACACTGAACCAAGTCTCCCTACACTGAACAGTGACACCCTACAATAAATTGTACCTCCAGACACTGATCTATGTCTCCCAACACTGAAGCGGGTTTCGCTACACTGAAACGTCTCTCCCTACACTGAATAGTGTCTCCCTACTATGAACCATGTCTCCCTACACTGCACCATTTCTCCCTACAATGAACCGGGTCTCCCTACACTGAACCGTGTGTCCCTACACTGAACCGGGTCTCCCGACACTGAACCGGGTCTCCCTACATTGAACAGTGTCACCCTACACTGAACTGTGTCTCCCTACACTGAACCAAGTCACCCGACACTGAACCGAGTCTCCCGACACTGAACCGGCTGTCCCTACACTGAACCGTTCTCCCGACACTGAACCGAGTCTTCCTATACTGAACCGCGTCTCCCTACACTGAACTGTGTCTCCCTACACTGAACCAAGTCTCCTTACAAAGAACCGTGTGTCCCTACATTGAACCGTATCTCCCAACAATGAACAGTGAGTACCTACTCTGAAGCGAGTCTCCCGACACTGAACAGAGTCTCGGTAAACATATCCAACCCTCCATACACTGAACCAGGTCTCCGTTCACTGTACCGCTTCTCCTTACACTGAACCTTATCTCCCTACCCTGTACCGACCCTTCGCACAGTGAACAATGTCACCCTACACTGAATTGACCCTCCCAACACTGATCTGTATCTCCCTACACAGAACCGAGTCTCCCTATAGTGAACTGTGTCTCGTAACACTGAACCGAGACTACCAACACTGATCCGTGTCTCCTTACACAGAATAGAGTCTCCCTAGAATGAACCATGTCTCCCTACACAGTACTGTTTCTCCCTACACTGAACCGTGTCACACCACACTGAAATATGTCTCCCTACACTTAACGGAACCTCCCAATTCTGAACCGAGTCTCTCTGCACTGAACCGACGCTCCCTGTACCGATCCATCGCACTACACTGATCCGTTTATGCCTACACAGATCCTTGTTCTCTTCACTGCACCAAGTCTCACTACATTCAACAGTGTCTCCCTACACTGAACCGAGTCTCCCTATATTGAACAGAGATTCCGTAAACTGAACTGAGTCTCCGTATACTGGACCGTGTCTCCCTACACTGAACCGTGCCTAGCTACACTGAATCATCTCTCCCTACACTGAATCTTGTCTCCCTACACGAAGCTAAACCTCCCAACATTGATCCGTGTCTCTCTACACTGAACCGATTATCCCTATACTAAATCGAGTCTCCCAACACTGAACAGAGTCTCGGTAAACTGAACCGAGTCTCCGTAAACTGCACCGTGTCTCCTGACACTGTACCATGTCTCCCTACACTGAACCAAGTCACCCGACACTGAACCGTGTCTCCCGACACTGAACCGGCTCTCCCTACACTGAACCGTTCTCCCTACACTGAACCGAGTCTTCCTATACTGAACCGCGTCCCCGACACTGAACCGGGTCTCCCTACACTGAACTGTGTCTCCCTACACTGAACTGACCCTCCCGACACTGTACAATGTCTCACTACACTGAACCGTGTCTCCCTACAAAGAACTGTGTCACCCTACACTGAACAGAAACTCCCTACACTGAACCAAGTCTTGCTACACTGAACTGTGTCTCCCACCACTGAAACTAACCCTCCTAAAACAGATCCGTGTCACCCTACACTGAAGCATTTCTCCCTACACTGAACAATGTCTCCCTACACTGAAACTACCCTCCCTGCACTGTACCGTATCTCCCTACACTGAACCGGGTCTCCCTACACTGAACCGACCCTTCCCACACTGTACCGTTTCTCCCTGCACTGATCCATCGCCCGACACTGATCCGTTTCTGCCGACACAGATCCTTGTTCTCTTCACTGCACCAAGTCTCACTACAGTGAACCGTGTTTCCCTACACTGAACCGAGTCTCCTTACACTGAACCGTGTCTACCTACACTTAACAGACCCTCCCAATTCTGAACCAAGTCTCTCTGCACTGAACCGATGCTCCCTGTACTGATCCATCGCCCTACACTGATCCGTTTCTGCCGACAGAGATCCTTGTTCTCTTCACTGCACAAAGTCTCACTACAGTGAA
Source organism: Narcine bancroftii (assembly GCF_036971445.1). Lineage (NCBI taxonomy): Eukaryota > Metazoa > Chordata > Chondrichthyes > Torpediniformes > Narcinidae > Narcine > Narcine bancroftii. The sequence continues at coordinate 177,863,913 of NC_091470.1, read as the reverse complement.
CCGTGTCTCCCAACACTGAACATTGTCTCCCTACACTGTACCGACCCTTCGGACACTGAACAATGTCACCCTACACTGAACTGACCCACACGACACTGATCTGTGTCTCCCTACACTGAACCGAGTCTCCCTACACTGAATCGTGTCTCCCTCCACTGAACCGACCCTCCCGACACTGTACCATGTCTCACTACACAGAATCGTGTCTCCCTACACTGAACCGTGTCTCCCTACACTGAACCAAGTCTCCATACACTGAACCGTGTCTCCCGACACTGAACATACCCTCCAGACTATGTTACGTGTCTCCCTACACTGAAGTGGGTTTCGCTACACTGAATCGTCTCTCCCTACACTGAATAGAGTCTCCCTTACATTGAACCATGTCTCCCTACACTGTACCGTTTCTCCCTACACTGAAACGTGTGTCCCTACACTGAACAGGGACTCCCGACATTTAACAGTGTCTCCCTACACTGAACCAGGTCTCCCTTCACTGTATCGATTCTCCCTACACTGAACTGGGTCTCCCTACACTGAACCATGTCTCCCAACACTGAACATTGTCTCCCTACACTGTACCGACCCTTTGGACACTGAACAATGTCACCCTACACTGAACTGACCCACCCGACACTGATCTGTGTCTCCCTAACCTGAACCGAGTCTCCCTACACTGTATCGTGTCTCCCTCCACTGAACCGACCCTCCCGACACTGTACCATGTCTCACTACACAGAATCGTGTCTCCCTACACTGAACCGTGTCTCCCTACACTGAACCAAGTCTCCATACACTGAACCGTGTCTCCTTACACTGAACATACCCTCCAGACTATGTTACGTGTCTCCCTACACTGAAGTGGGTTTCGCTACACTGAATCGTCTCTCCCTACACTGAATAGAGTCTCCCTTACATTGAACCATGTCTCCCTACACTGTACCGTTTCTCACTACACTGAACCAGGTCTCCCTTCACTGTAGCGTTTCTCCCTACACTGAACCGGGTCTCACTACACTGAACCATGTCTCCCAACACTGAACTTTGTATCCCTACCCTTCGGACACTGAACAATGTCACCCTACACGGAACTGACCCTCCCGACACTGATGTGTGTCTCCCTACACTGAACCGTCTCTCCCTACACTGAATAGGCTCTCCCAACAATGAACCGTGTCTCACTACACTGAACCGTGTCTCCCTACACTGAACCAAGTCTCCCTACACTGAACAGTGACACCCTACAATAAATTGTACCTCCAGACACTGATCTATGTCTCCCAACACTGAAGCGGGTTTCGCTACACTGAAACGTCTCTCCCTACACTGAATAGTGTCTCCCTACTATGAACCATGTCTCCCTACACTGCACCATTTCTCCCTACAATGAACCGGGTCTCCCTACACTGAACCGTGTGTCCCTACACTGAACCGGGTCTCCCGACACTGAACCGGGTCTCCCTACATTGAACAGTGTCACCCTACACTGAACTGTGTCTCCCTACACTGAACCAAGTCACCCGACACTGAACCTAGTCTCCCGACACTGAACCGGCTGTCCCTACACTGAACCGTTCTCCCGACACTGAACCGAGTCTTCCTATACTGAACCGCGTCTCCCTACACTGAACTGTGTCTCCCTACACTGAACCAAGTCTCCTTACAAAGAACCGTGTGTCCCTACATTGAACCGTATCTCCCAACAATGAACAGTGAGTACCTACTCTGAAGCGAGTCTCCCGACACTGAACAGAGTCTCGGTAAACATATCCAACCCTCCATACACTGAACCAGGTCTCCGTTCACTGTACCGCTTCTCCTTACACTGAACCTTATCTCCCTACCCTGTACCGACCCTTCGCACAGTGAACAATGTCACCCTACACTGAATTGACCCTCCCAACACTGATCTGTATCTCCCTACACAGAACCGAGTCTCCCTATAGTGAACTGTGTCTCGTAACACTGAACCGAGACTACCAACACTGATCCGTGTCTCCTTACACAGAATAGAGTCTCCCTAGAATGAACCATGTCTCCCTACACAGTACCGTTTCTCCCTACACTGAACCGTGTCACACCACACTGAAATATGTCTCCCTACACTTAACGGAACCTCCCAATTCTGAACCGAGTCTCTCTGCACTGAACCGACGCTCCCTGTACCGATCCATCGCACTACACTGATCCGTTTATGCCTACACAGATCCTTGTTCTCTTCACTGCACCAAGTCTCACTACATTCAACAGTGTCTCCCTACACTGAACCGAGTCTCCCTATATTGAACAGAGATTCCGTAAACTGAACTGAGTCTCCGTATACTGGACCGTGTCTCCCTACACTGAACCGTGCCTAGCTACACTGAATCATCTCTCCCTACACTGAATCTTGTCTCCCTACACGAAGCTAAACCTCCCAACATTGATCCGTGTCTCTCTACACTGAACCGATTATCCCTATACTAAATCGAGTCTCCCAACACTGAACAGAGTCTCGGTAAACTGAACCGAGTCTCCGTAAACTGCACCGTGTCTCCCGACACTGTACCATGTCTCCCTACACTGAACCAAGTCACCCGACACTGAACCGTGTCTCCCGACACTGAACCGGCTCTCCCTACACTGAACCGTTCTCCCTACACTGAACCGAGTCTTCCTATACTGAACCGCGTCCCCGACACTGAACCGGGTCTCCCTACACTGAACTGTGTCTCCCTACACTGAACTGACCCTCCCGACACTGTACAATGTCTCACTACACTGAACCGTGTCTCCCTACAAAGAACTGTGTCACCCTACACTGAACAGAAACTCCCTACACTGAACCAAGTCTTGCTACACTGAACTGTGTCTCCCACCACTGAAACTAACCCTCCTAAAACAGATCCGTGTCACCCTACACTGAAGCATTTCTCCCTACACTGAACAATGTCTCCCTACACTGAAACTACCCTCCCTGCACTGTACCGTATCTCCCTACACTGAACCGGGTCTCCCTACACTGAACCGACCCTTCCCACACTGTACCGTTTCTCCCTGCACTGATCCATCGCCCGACACTGATCCGTTTCTGCCGACACAGATCCTTGTTCTCTTCACTGCACCAAGTCTCACTACAGTGAACCGTGTTTCCCTACACTGAACCGAGTCTCCTTACACTGAACCGTGTCTACCTACACTTAACAGACCCTCCCAATTCTGAACCAAGTCTCTCTGCACTGAACCGATGCTCCCTGTACTGATCCATCGCCCTACACTGATCCGTTTCTGCCGACAGAGATCCTTGTTCTCTTCATTGCACAAAGTCTCACTACAGTGAACCGTGTCTCCCAACACTGAACATTGTCTCCCTACACTGTACCGACCCTTCGGACACTGAACAATGTCACCCTACACTGAACTGACCCACACGACACTGATCTGTGTCTCCCTACACTGAACCATGTCTCCCTACACTGAATCAATTCTCCCTACACTGAACCGTGTCTCCCTACACTGACGTGGGTTTCGATACACTGAACCGTCTCTCCCTACACTGAATAGAGTCTCCCTACAATGAACCATGTCTCCCTACACTGTACCGTTTCTCCCAACACTGAACCGTGTGTCCCTACACTGAACCGAGTCTCCCGACATTTAGCAGTGTCTCCCTACACTGAACCGTGTCTCCCTACACAGAACCGTGCCTCCCGACACTTAACAGTGTCTCCCTACAGTAACTCTTGTCTCGCTACACTGTACCGACTCTTCGGACACTGAACAATGTCACCCTACACTGAACTGACCCTCCCGACACTGTACCATGTCTCACTACACAGAACCGAGTCTCCCTACACTGAACCATGTCTCCCTACACTGTACCGTTTTTCCGTACACTGAACCGGGTCTCCCTACACGGAACCGTGTGTCCCTACACTGAACCGGGTCTCCCGACACTTAACAATGTCTCCCAACACCGAACCTTGTCTCCCTACCCTGTACGGACAGTTCGGACACTGAACAATGTCACCCTCCACTGAACCGACTCTCCCGACACTGTACCATGGCTCACTACACAGAACCGTGTCTCCCTACACTGAACCGTTCCTAGCTACACTGAATCGTGTCTCCCTACACTGAATCTTGTCTCCCAACACGAAGCTAAACCTCCCAACATTGATCCGTGTCCCTCTACACTGAACCGATTATCCCTACACTAAATCGAGTCTCCCAACACTGAACAGAGTCTCGGTAAACTGAACCGAGTCTCTGTAAACTGCACCGTGTCTCCCGACACTGTACCGTTTCTCTCTACACTGAACCGAGTCACCCAACACTGAACCGAGTCGCCCGACACTGAACCGGGTCTCCCTACACTGAAGCGTTCTCCCTACACTGAACCGAGTCTTCCTATACTGAACCGCGTCTCCCTACACTGAACTGTGTCTCCCTACACTGAACGAAGTCTCCTTACAAAGAACCGTGTGTCCCAACATTGAACCGTATCTCCCAACAATGAACAGTGTGTACCTACTCTGAAGCGAGTCTCCCGACACTGAACAGAGTCTCGGTAAACAGATCCAACCCTCCATACACTGAACCGGGTCTCCGTTCACTGTACCGTTTCTCCTTAAATTGAACCGGGTCTCCCAACACTGAACCATGTCTCTAAACACTGAACCTTGTCTCCCTACCCTGTACCGACCCTTCGGACAGTGAACAATGTCACCCTACACTGAATTGACCCTCCCAACACCGATCTGTATCTCCCTACACAGAACCGAGTCTCCCTATAGTGAACTGTGTCTCGTAACACTGAACCGAGACTACCAACACTGATCCGTGTCTCCTTACACTGAATAGAGTCTCCCTACAATGAACCATGTCTCCCTACACAGTACCGTTTCTCCCTACACTGAACCGTGTCACACCACACTGAACTATGTCTCCCTACACTTAACGGACCCTCCCAATTCTGAACCGAGTCTCTCTGCACTGAACCGACGCTCCCTGTACCGATCCATCGCACTACACTGATCCGTTTATGCCTACACAGATCCTTGTTCTCATCACTGCACCAAGTCTCACTACATTCAACAGTGTCTCCCTACACTGAACCGAGTCTCCCTATATTGAACAGAGATTCCGTAAACTGAACTGAGTCTCCGTATACTGCACCGTGTCTCCCTACACTGAACCGTGCCTAGCTACACTGAATCGTCTCTCCCTACACTGAATCTTGTCTCCCTACACGAAGCTAAACCTCCCAACATTGATCCGTGTCTCTCTACAATGAACCGATTATCCCTATACTAAATCGAGTCTCCCAACACTGAACAGAGTCTCAGTAAACTGAACCGAGTCTCCGTAAACTGCACCGTGTCTCCCGACACTGTACCATTCTCCCTACACTGAACCAATTCTCCCTACACTGAACCGTGTCTCCCTACACTGAACATACCCTCCAGACTATGTTACGTGTCTCCCTACACTGAAGCGGGTTTCGCTACACTGAACCGTCTCTCCCTACACTGAATAGAGTCTCCCTACACTGAATAGAGTATCCCTACAATGAACCATGTCTCCCTAAACTGTACCGTTTCTCCCTACACTGCACCTGATCTCCCTGCACTGAACCGTGTGTCCCTACACTGAACCGGGTCTCCCTACACTGAAGCGGGTCTCCCTTCACTGTATTGTTTCTCTCTACACTGAACCGATTATCCCTATACTAAATCGAGTCTCCCAACACTGAACAGAGTCTCAGTAAACTGAACCGAATCTCCGGAAACTGCACCGTGTCTCCCGACACTGTACCATGTCTCCCTACACTGAACCAATTCTCCCTACACTGAACCGTGTCTCCCTACACTGAACATACCCTCCAGACTATGTTACGTGTCTCCCTACACTGAAGCGGGTTTCGCTACACTGAACCGTCTCTCCCTACACTGAATAGAGTCTCCCTACACTGAATAGAGTATCCCTACAATGAACCATGTCTCCCTAAACTGTACCGTTTCTCCCTACACTGCACCGGATCTCCCTGCACTGAACCGTGTGTCCCTACACTGAACCGGGTCTCCCTACACTGAAGCGGGTCTCCCTTCACTGTATTGTTTCTCTCTACACTGAACCATGTCTCCCAACACTGAACATTGTCTCCCTACCCTGTACCGACCCTTCGGACACTGAACAATGTCACCCTACACTGAACTGACCCTTCCGACACTGTACCATGTCTCACTACACAGAACCGTGCTTCCCTACACTGAACCATGTCTCCCTACACTGAACCAATTCTCCCTACACTGAACCGTGTCTCCCTACACTGAACATACCCTCCAGACTATGTTACGTGTCTCCCTACACTGAAGCGGGTTTCGCTACACTGAACCGTCTCTCCCTACACTGAATAGAGTCTCCCTACACTGAATAGAGTATCCCTACAATGAACCATGTCTCCCTAAACTGTACCGTTTCTCCCTACTCTGCACCGGGTCTCCCTGCACTGAACCGTGTGTCCCTACACTGAACCGGGTCTCCCTACACTGAAGCGGGTCTCCCTTCACTGTATTGTTTCTCCCTACACTGAACCGTGTCTCCCAACACTGAACATTGTCTCCCTACCCTGGTCCGACCCTTCAGACACTGAACAATGTCACCCTACACTGAACTGACCCTCCAGACACTGTACCATGTCTCACTACACAGAACCGTGCTTCCCTATACTGAACCATGTCTCCCTACACTGAATCAATTCTCCCTACACTGAACCGTGTCTCCCTACACTGACGTGGGTTTCGATACACTGAACCGTCTCTCCCTACACTGAATAGAGTCTCCCGACAATGAACCATCTCTCCCTACACTGTACCGTTTCTCCCTACACTGAACCGGGTCTCCCTACACTGAACCGTGTGTCCCTACACTGAACCGGGTCTCCTGACACTTAACAGTGTCTCCCTACACTGAACCGTGTGTCCCTACACTGAACTGGGTCTCCCACCACTTAACAGTGTCTCCCTACACTGAACCGGGTCTCCTTTCACTGTACCATTTCTCCCTACACTGAACCGGGTCTCACTACACTGAACCATGTCTCCCAACACTGAACTTTGTATCCCTACCCTTCGGACACTGAACAATGTCACCCTACACGGAACTGACCCTCCCGACACTGATGTGTGTCTCCCTACACTGAACCGTCTCTCCCTACACTGAATAGGCTCTCCCAACAATGAACCGTGTCTCACTACACTGAACCGTGTCTCCCTACACTGAACCAAGTCTCCCTACACTGAACAGTGACACCCTACAATAAATTGTACCTCCAGACACTGATCTATGTCTCCCAACACTGAAGCGGGTTTCGCTACACTGAAACGTCTCTCCCTACACTGAATAGTGTCTCCCTACTATGAACCATGTCTCCCTACACTGCACCATTTCTCCCTACAATGAACCGGGTCTCCCTACACTGAACCGTGTGTCCCTACACTGAACCGGGTCTCCCGACACTGAACCGGGTCTCCCTACATTGAACAGTGTCACCCTACACTGAACTGTGTCTCCCTACACTGAACCAAGTCACCCGACACTGAACCGAGTCTCCCGACACTGAACCGGCTGTCCCTACACTGAACCGTTCTCCCGACACTGAACCGAGTCTTCCTATACTGAACCGCGTCTCCCTACACTGAACTGTGTCTCCCTACACTGAACCAAGTCTCCTTACAAAGAACCGTGTGTCCCTACATTGAACCGTATCTCCCAACAATGAACAGTGAGTACCTACTCTGAAGCGAGTCTCCCGACACTGAACAGAGTCTCGGTAAACATATCCAACCCTCCATACACTGAACCAGGTCTCCGTTCACTGTACCGCTTCTCCTTACACTGAACCTTATCTCCCTACCCTGTACCGACCCTTCGCACAGTGAACAATGTCACCCTACACTGAATTGACCCTCCCAACACTGATCTGTATCTCCCTACACAGAACCGAGTCTCCCTATAGTGAACTGTGTCTCGTAACACTGAACCGAGACTACCAACACTGATCCGTGTCTCCTTACACAGAATAGAGTCTCCCTAGAATGAACCATGTCTCCCTACACAGTACTGTTTCTCCCTACACTGAACCGTGTCACACCACACTGAAATATGTCTCCCTACACTTAACGGAACCTCCCAATTCTGAACCGAGTCTCTCTGCACTGAACCGACGCTCCCTGTACCGATCCATCGCACTACACTGATCCGTTTATGCCTACACAGATCCTTGTTCTCTTCACTGCACCAAGTCTCACTACATTCAACAGTGTCTCCCTACACTGAACCGAGTCTCCCTATATTGAACAGAGATTCCGTAAACTGAACTGAGTCTCCGTATACTGGACCGTGTCTCCCTACACTGAACCGTGCCTAGCTACACTGAATCATCTCTCCCTACACTGAATCTTGTCTCCCGACACGAAGCTAAACCTCCCAACATTGATCCGTGTCTCTCTACACTGAACCGATTATCCCTATACTAAATCGAGTCTCCCAACACTGAACAGAGTCTCGGTAAACTGAACCGAGTCTCCGTAAACTGCACCGTGTCTCCCGACACTGTACCATGTCTCCCTACACTGAACCAAGTCACCCGACACTGAACCGTGTCTCCCGACACTGAACCGGCTCTCCCTACACTGAACCGTTCTCCCTACACTGAACCGAGTCTTCCTATACTGAACCGCGTCCCCGACACTGAACCGGGTCTCCCTACACTGAACTGTGTCTCCCTACACTGAACTGACCCTCCCGACACTGTACAATGTCTCACTACACTGAACCGTGTCTCCCTACAAAGAACTGTGTCACCCTACACTGAACAGAAACTCCCTACACTGAACCAAGTCTTGCTACACTGAACTGTGTCTCCCACCACTGAAACTAACCCTCCTAAAACAGATCCGTGTCACCCTACACTGAAGCATTTCTCCCTACACTGAACAATGTCTCCCTACACTGAAACTACCCTCCCTGCACTGTACCGTATCTCCCTACACTGAACCGGGTCTCCCTACACTGAACCGACCCTTCCCACACTGTACCGTTTCTCCCTGCACTGATCCATCGCCCGACACTGATCCGTTTCTGCCGACACAGATCCTTGTTCTCTTCACTGCACCAAGTCTCACTACAGTGAACCGTGTTTCCCTACACTGAACCGAGTCTCCTTACACTGAACCGTGTCTACCTACACTTAACAGACCCTCCCAATTCTGAACCAAGTCTCTCTGCACTGAACCGATGCTCCCTGTACTGATCCATCGCCCTACACTGATCCGTTTCTGCCGACAGAGATCCTTGTTCTCTTCACTGCACAAAGTCTCACTACAGTGAACCGTGTCTCCCAACACTGAACATTGTCTCCCTACACTGTACCGACCCTTCGGACACTGAACAATGTCACCCTACACTGAACTGACCCACACGACACTGATCTGTGTCTCCCTACACTGAACCGAGTCTCCCTACACTGAATCGTGTCTCCCTCCACTGAACCGACCCTCCCGACACTGTACCATGTCTCACTACACAGAATCGTGTCTCCCTACACTGAACCGTGTCTCCCTACACTGAACCAAGTCTCCATACACTGAACCGTGTCTCCCGACACTGAACATACCCTCCAGACTATGTTACGTGTCTCCCTACACTGAAGTGGGTTTCGCTACACTGAATCGTCTCTCCCTACACTGAATAGAGTCTCCCTTACATTGAACCATGTCTCCCTACACTGTACCGTTTCTCCCTACACTGAAACGTGTGTCCCTACACTGAACAGGGACTCCCGACATTTAACAGTGTCTCCCTACACTGAACCAGGTCTCCCTTCACTGTATCGATTCTCCCTACACTGAACTGGGTCTCCCTACACTGAACCATGTCTCCCAACACTGAACATTGTCTCCCTACACTGTACCGACCCTTTGGACACTGAACAATGTCACCCTACACTGAACTGACCCACCCGACACTGATCTGTGTCTCCCTAACCTGAACCGAGTCTCCCTACACTGTATCGTGTCTCCCTCCACTGAACCGACCCTCCCGACACTGTACCATGTCTCACTACACAGAATCGTGTCTCCCTACACTGAACCGTGTCTCCCTACACTGAACCAAGTCTCCATACACTGAACCGTGTCTCCTTACACTGAACATACCCTCCAGACTATGTTACGTGTCTCCCTACACTGAAGTGGGTTTCGCTACACTGAATCGTCTCTCCCTACACTGAATAGAGTCTCCCTTACATTGAACCATGTCTCCCTACACTGTACCGTTTCTCACTACACTGAACCAGGTCTCCCTTCACTGTAGCGTTTCTCCCTACACTGAACTGGGTCTCCCTGCACTGAACCATGTCTCCCAACACTGAACATTGTCTCCCTACACTGTACCGACCCTTCGGACACTGAACAATGTCACCCTACACTGAACTGACCCACACGACACTGATCTGTGTCTCCCTAACCTGAACCGAGTCTCCCTACACTGAATCGTGTCTCCGTCCACTGAACCGACCCTCCCGACACTGTACCATGTCTCACTACACAGAACCGTGTCTCCCTACACTGAACCGTGTCTCCCTACACTGAACCAAGTCTCCATTCACTGAACCGTGTCTCCCTACACTGAACATACCCTCCAGACTATGTTACGTGTCTCCCTACACTGAAGTGGGTTTCGCTACACTGAACCGTCTCTCCCTACACTGAATAGAGTCTCCCTTACAATGAACCGTGTCTCCCTACACTGTACCGTTTCTCCCTACACTGAACCGGGTCTCCTGACACTTAACAGTGTCTACCTACAGTGAACAGGGTCTCCCGACACAAAACAGTGTCTCCCTACACTGAATCGTGTGTCCCCACACTGAACTGTGTCTCCCAACACTTAACAGTGTCTCCTTACACTGAACCGGGTCTCCCTTCACTGTACCATTTCTCCCTACACTGAACCGGGTCTCCCTACACTGAACCAACCCTCCCTGTACTGTTCCATTGCTTTACACCGAACCGTGTCTGCCTACACAGATCTTTGTTCCCTTCACTGAACCAAGTCTCCAAACAGTGAACCGTGTCTCCCTACACTGAACAGAGCCTCCCTATATTGAACAGAGTCTCCATAAACTGAATCGAGTCTCCGTAAACTGGACCATGTCTCCCTACACTGAACCGTGTCTCCCTACACTGAACCGACCCTCCAACACGGTACCGTTTCTCCCTACACTGAACCGTGTCTCTTTACACTGAACCGGGTCTCCCGACAATTAACAGTGTCTCCCAACACTGAACAGAATCTCCCTACACTTAATTGTGTCTCCCTACACTGAACCGACCCTCCCGACACTGTACAATGTCTCACTACACTGAACCGTGTCTCCCTACAAAGAACTGTGTCAGCCTACACTGAACAGAAACTCCCTACACTGAACCAAGTCTCGCTACACAGAACTGTGTCTCCCACCACTGAAACTAGCCCTCCCAAAACTAGTCCGTGTCACCCGACACTGAACCTTTTCTCCCTACACTGAACAGTGTCTCCCTACACTGAACCTACCCTCCCTGCACTGTACCGTATCTCCCTACACTGAACCGGGTCTCCCTACACTGAACCGACCCTCCCCACACTGTACCATTTCTCCCTGCACTGATCCATCGCCCGACACTGATATGTGTCTTCCAACAGAGTTCCGTGTCTGCCTACATTGAACCAAGTCTCCCTACACTGAACCGTGTCTCCCTACAAAGAACTGTGTCACCCTACACTGAACAGAAACTCCCTACACTGAACCAAGTCTCGCTACACTGAACTGTGTCTCCAAACACTGAAACTAACACTCACAAAACTAGTCCGTGTCAGCCTACACTGAACCGTTTCTCCCTACACTGAACAGTGTCTCCCTACACTGAACCTACCCTCCCTGCACTGTACCGTATCTCCCTACACTGAACCGGGTCTCCCTACACTGAACCGACCCTCCCCATACTGTACCGATTCTCACTGCACTGATCCATTGCCCGACACTGATATGTGTCTTCCAACAGAGATCCGTGTCTGCCTACATTGAACCGGGTCTCCCTACACTGAACCAAGTCTCCCAACACTGAACTGTGTCTCCCTACAAAGAACTGTGTCAGCCTACACTGAACAGAAACTCTCTATACTGCACAGAAACTCCCTACACTGAACCAAGTCTCGCTACACAGAACTGTGTCTCCCACCACTGAAACTAACCCTCCCAAAACTAGTCCGTGTCACCCTACACTGAACCGTTTCTCCCTACACTGAACAGTGTCTCCCTACACTGAACCTATCCTCCCTGCACTGTACCGTATCTCCCTACACTGAACCGGGTCTCCCTACACTGAACCGACCCTCCCCACACTGTACCGTTTCTCCCTGCACTGATCCATCGCCCGACACTGATATGTGTCTTCCAACAGAGTTCCGTGTCTGCCTACATTGAACCAAGTCTCCCTACACTGAACTCTGTCTCCCTACAAAGAACTGTGTCAGCCTACACTTAACAGAAACTCCCTACACTGAACAGAAACTCCCTAAACTGAACCAAGTCTCGCTACACTGAACTGTGTCTCCCACCACTGAAACTAACCCTCCCAAAACAAGTCCGTGTCACCCTACACTGAACCAAGTCTCCCAACACTGAACCTTGTCTCCCTACCCTATACCGACCCTTCGGATACTGAACAACATCACCCTACACTGAACTGACTCTCCCGACACTGATGTGTGTCTCCCTACACTGAACCGAGTCTCCCTACACTGAACCATGTCACCCTACACAGAACCGTTACTCCCTACACTGAACCGACCCTCCCGACACTGTACAATGTCTCACTACACTGAACCGTGTCTCCCTACAAAGAACTGTGTCACCCTACACTGAACAGAAACTCCCTACACTGAACCAAGTCTCGCTACACTGAACTGTGTCTCCTAACACTGAAACTAACACTCACAAAACTAGTCCGTGTCAGCCTACACTGAACCGTTTCTCCCTACACTGAACAGTGTCTCCCTACACTGAACCTTTCCTCCCTGCACTGTACCGTATCTCCCTACACTGAACCGGGTCTCCCTACACTGAACCGGGTCTCCCTACACTGAACCGACCCTCCCCACACTGTACCATTTCTCCCTGCACTGATCCATCGCCCGACACTGATATGTGTCTTCCAACAGAGTTCCGTGTCTGCCTACATTGAACCAAGTCTCCCTACACTGAACCGTGTCTCCCTACAAAGAACTGTGTCACCCTACACTGAACAGAAACTCCCTACACTGAACCAAGTCTCGCTACACTGAACTGTGTCTCCTAACACTGAAACTAACACTCACAAAACTAGTCCGTGTCTGCCTACATTGAACCGAGTCTCCCTACACTGAACCAAGTCTCCCTACACTGAACTGTGTCTCCCTACAAAGAACTGTGTCAGCCTACACTGAACAGAAACTTCCTACACTGAACCAAGTCTCACTACACTGAACTGTGTCCCCCACCTCTGAAACTAACCCTCCCAAAACTAGTCCGTGTCACCCTGCACTGTACCGTATCTCCCTACACTGAACCGGGTCTCCCTACACTGAACCGACCCTCCCCACACTGTACCGTTTCTCCCTGCAGTGATCCATCGCCCGACACTGATATGTGTCTTCCAACAGAGTTCCGTGTCTGCCTACATTGAACCAAGTCTCCCTACACTGAACTGTGTCTCCCTACAAAGAACTGTGTCAGCCTACACTTAACAGAAACTCCCTACACTGAACAGAAACTCCCTACACTGAACCAAGTCTCGCTACACTGAACTGTGTCTCCCACCACTGAAACTAACCCTCCCAAAACAAGTCCGTGTCACCCTACACTGAACCAAGTCTCCCAACACTGAACCTTGTCTCCCTACCCTATACCGACCCTTCGGACACTGAACAACATCACCCTACACTGAACTGACTCTCCCGACACTGATGTGTGTCTCCCTACACTGAACCGAGTCTCCCTACACTGAACCATGTCACCCTACACAGAACCGTTTCTCCCTATACTGAACCGACACTCGCGACTCTGAACCGAGTTTCTCTGCACTGAACCGTGTGTCCCTAAACTGAACCGGGTCTCCCGACAATTAACAGTGTCTCCCTACACTGAACAGAATCTCCCTACACTTAATTGTGTCTCCCTACACTGAACCGACCCTCCCGACACTGTACAATGTCTCACTACACTGAACCGTGTCTCCCTACAAAGAACTGTGTCACCCTACACTGAACAGAAACTCCCTACACTGAACCAAGTCTCGCTACACTGAACTGTGTCTCCCACCACTGAAGCTAAAACTCCCAAAACTAGTCCGTGTCACCCTACACTGAACCGTTTCTCCCAACACTGAACAGTGTCTCCCTACACTGAACCTACCCTCCCTGCACTGTACCGTATCTCCCTACACTGAACCGGGTCTCCCTACACTGAACCGACCCTCCCCACACTGTACCGTTTCTCCCTGCACTGATCCATCGCCCGACACTGATATGTGTCTTCCAACAGAGTTCCGTGTCTGCCTACATTGAACCGGGTCTCCCTACACTGAACCAAGTCTCCCTACACTGAACTGTGTCTCCCTACAAAGAACTGTGTCAGCCTACACTGAACAGAAACTCCCTACACTGCACAGAAACTCCCTACACTGAACCAAGTCTCGCTACACAGAACTGTGTCTCCCACCACTGAAACTAACCCTCCCAAAACTAGTCCGTGTCACCCTACACTGAACCGTTTCTCCCTACACTGAACAGTGTCTCCCTACACTGAACCTATCCTCCCTGCACTGTACCGTATCTCCCTACACTGAACCGACCCTCCCCACACTGTACCGTTTCTCCCTGCACTGATCCATCGCCCGACACTGATATGTGTCTTCCAACAGAGTTCCGTGTCTGCCTCCATTGAACCAAGTCTCCCTACACTGAACTCTGTCTCCCTACAAAGAACTGTGTCAGCCTACACTTAACAGAAACTCCCTACACTGAACAGAAACTCCCTACACTGAACCAAGTCTCGCTACACTGAACTGTGTCTCCCACCACTGAAACTAACCCTCCCAAAACAAGTCCGTGTCACCCTACACTGAACCAAGTCTCCCAACACTGAACCTTGTATCCCTACCCTATACCGACCCTTCGGACACTGAACAACATCACCCTACACTGAACTGACTCTCCCGACACTGATGTGTGTCTCCCTACACTGAACCGAGTCTCCCTACACTGAACCATGTCACCCTACACAGAACCGTTACTCCCTACACTGAACCGACCCTCCCGACACTGTACAATGTCTCACTACACTGAACCGTGTCTCCCTACAAAGAACTGTGTCACCCTACACTGAACAGAAACTCCCTACACTGAACCAAGTCTCGCTACACTGAACTGTGTCTCCTAACACTGAAACTAACACTCACAAAACTAGTCCGTGTCAGCCTACACTGAACCGTTTCTCCCTACACTGAACAGTGTCTCCCTACACTGAACCTACCCTCCCTGCACTGTACCGTATCTCCCTACACTGAACCGGGTCTCCCTACACTGAACCGACCCTCCCCATACTGTACCGATTCTCACTGCACTGATCCATTGCCCGACACTGATATGTGTCTTCCAACAGAGATCCGTGTCTGCCTACATTGAACCGGGTCTCCCTACACTGAACCAAGTCTCCCAACACTGAACTGTGTCTCCCTACAAAGAACTGTGTCAGCCTACACTGAACAGAAACTCTCTATACTGCACAGAAACTCCCTACACTGAACCAAGTCTCGCTACACAGAACTGTGTCTCCCACCACTGAAACTAACCCTCCCAAAACTAGTCCGTGTCACCCTACACTGAACCGTTTCTCCCTACACTGAACAGTGTCTCCCTACACTGAACCTATCCTCCCTACACTGTATCGTGTCTCCCTCCACTGAACCGACCCTCCCGACACTGTACCATGTCTCACTACACAGAATCGTGTCTCCCTACACTGAACCGTGTCTCCCTACACTGAACCAAGTCTCCATACACTGAACCGTGTCTCCTTACACTGAACATACCCTCCAGACTATGTTACGTGTCTCCCTACACTGAAGTGGGTTTCGCTACACTGAATCGTCTCTCCCTACACTGAATAGAGTCTCCCTTACATTGAACCATGTCTCCCTACACTGTACCGTTTCTCACTACACTGAACCAGGTCTCCCTTCACTGTAGCGTTTCTCCCTACACTGAACTGGGTCTCCCTGCACTGAACCATGTCTCCCAACACTGAACATTGTCTCCCTACACTGTACCGACCCTTCGGACACTGAACAATGTCACCCTACACTGAACTGACCCACACGACACTGATCTGTGTCTCCCTAACCTGAACCGAGTCTCCCTACACTGAATCGTGTCTCCGTCCACTGAACCGACCCTCCCGACACTGTACCATGTCTCACTACACAGAACCGTGTCTCCCTACACTGAACCGTGTCTCCCTACACTGAACCAAGTCTCCATTCACTGAACCGTGTCTCCCTACACTGAACATACCCTCCAGACTATGTTACGTGTCTCCCTACACTGAAGTGGGTTTCGCTACACTGAACCGTCTCTCCCTACACTGAATAGAGTCTCCCTTACAATGAACCGTGTCTCCCTACACTGTACCGTTTCTCCCTACACTGAACCGGGTCTCCTGACACTTAACAGTGTCTACCTACAGTGAACAGGGTCTCCCGACACAAAACAGTGTCTCCCTACACTGAATCGTGTGTCCCCACACTGAACTGTGTCTCCCAACACTTAACAGTGTCTCCTTACACTGAACCGGGTCTCCCTTCACTGTACCATTTCTCCCTACACTGAACCGGGTCTCCCTACACTGAACCAACCCTCCCTGTACTGTTCCATTGCTTTACACCGAACCGTGTCTGCCTACACAGATCTTTGTTCCCTTCACTGAACCAAGTCTCCAAACAGTGAACCGTGTCTCCCTACACTGAACAGAGCCTCCCTATATTGAACAGAGTCTCCATAAACTGAATCGAGTCTCCGTAAACTGGACCATGTCTCCCTACACTGAACCGTGTCTCCCTACACTGAACCGACCCTCCAACACGGTACCGTTTCTCCCTACACTGAACCGTGTCTCTTTACACTGAACCGGGTCTCCCGACAATTAACAGTGTCTCCCAACACTGAACAGAATCTCCCTACACTTAATTGTGTCTCCCTACACTGAACCGACCCTCCCGACACTGTACAATGTCTCACTACACTGAACCGTGTCTCCCTACAAAGAACTGTGTCAGCCTACACTGAACAGAAACTCCCTACACTGAACCAAGTCTCGCTACACAGAACTGTGTCTCCCACCACTGAAACTAGCCCTCCCAAAACTAGTCCGTGTCACCCGACACTGAACCTTTTCTCCCTACACTGAACAGTGTCTCCCTACACTGAACCTACCCTCCCTGCACTGTACCGTATCTCCCTACACTGAACCGGGTCTCCCTACACTGAACCGACCCTCCCCACACTGTACCATTTCTCCCTGCACTGATCCATCGCCCGACACTGATATGTGTCTTCCAACAGAGTTCCGTGTCTGCCTACATTGAACCAAGTCTCCCTACACTGAACCGTGTCTCCCTACAAAGAACTGTGTCACCCTACACTGAACAGAAACTCCCTACACTGAACCAAGTCTCGCTACACTGAACTGTGTCTCCAAACACTGAAACTAACACTCACAAAACTAGTCCGTGTCAGCCTACACTGAACCGTTTCTCCCTACACTGAACAGTGTCTCCCTACACTGAACCTACCCTCCCTGCACTGTACCGTATCTCCCTACACTGAACCGGGTCTCCCTACACTGAACCGACCCTCCCCATACTGTACCGATTCTCACTGCACTGATCCATTGCCCGACACTGATATGTGTCTTCCAACAGAGATCCGTGTCTGCCTACATTGAACCGGGTCTCCCTACACTGAACCAAGTCTCCCAACACTGAACTGTGTCTCCCTACAAAGAACTGTGTCAGCCTACACTGAACAGAAACTCTCTATACTGCACAGAAACTCCCTACACTGAACCAAGTCTCGCTACACAGAACTGTGTCTCCCACCACTGAAACTAACCCTCCCAAAACTAGTCCGTGTCACCCTACACTGAACCGTTTCTCCCTACACTGAACAGTGTCTCCCTACACTGAACCTATCCTCCCTGCACTGTACCGTATCTCCCTACACTGAACCGGGTCTCCCTACACTGAACCGACCCTCCCCACACTGTACCGTTTCTCCCTGCACTGATCCATCGCCCGACACTGATATGTGTCTTCCAACAGAGTTCCGTGTCTGCCTACATTGAACCAAGTCTCCCTACACTGAACTCTGTCTCCCTACAAAGAACTGTGTCAGCCTACACTTAACAGAAACTCCCTACACTGAACAGAAACTCCCTAAACTGAACCAAGTCTCGCTACACTGAACTGTGTCTCCCACCACTGAAACTAACCCTCCCAAAACAAGTCCGTGTCACCCTACACTGAACCAAGTCTCCCAACACTGAACCTTGTCTCCCTACCCTATACCGACCCTTCGGATACTGAACAACATCACCCTACACTGAACTGACTCTCCCGACACTGATGTGTGTCTCCCTACACTGAACCGAGTCTCCCTACACTGAACCATGTCACCCTACACAGAACCGTTACTCCCTACACTGAACCGACCCTCCCGACACTGTACAATGTCTCACTACACTGAACCGTGTCTCCCTACAAAGAACTGTGTCACCCTACACTGAACAGAAACTCCCTACACTGAACCAAGTCTCGCTACACTGAACTGTGTCTCCTAACACTGAAACTAACACTCACAAAACTAGTCCGTGTCAGCCTACACTGAACCGTTTCTCCCTACACTGAACAGTGTCTCCCTACACTGAACCTTTCCTCCCTGCACTGTACCGTATCTCCCTACACTGAACCGGGTCTCCCTACACTGAACCGGGTCTCCCTACACTGAACCGACCCTCCCCACACTGTACCATTTCTCCCTGCACTGATCCATCGCCCGACACTGATATGTGTCTTCCAACAGAGTTCCGTGTCTGCCTACATTGAACCAAGTCTCCCTACACTGAACCGTGTCTCCCTACAAAGAACTGTGTCACCCTACACTGAACAGAAACTCCCTACACTGAACCAAGTCTCGCTACACTGAACTGTGTCTCCTAACACTGAAACTAACACTCACAAAACTAGTCCGTGTCTGCCTACATTGAACCGAGTCTCCCTACACTGAACCAAGTCTCCCTACACTGAACTGTGTCTCCCTACAAAGAACTGTGTCAGCCTACACTGAACAGAAACTTCCTACACTGAACCAAGTCTCACTACACTGAACTGTGTCCCCCACCTCTGAAACTAACCCTCCCAAAACTAGTCCGTGTCACCCTGCACTGTACCGTATCTCCCTACACTGAACCGGGTCTCCCTACACTGAACCGACCCTCCCCACACTGTACCGTTTCTCCCTGCAGTG
Source organism: Narcine bancroftii (assembly GCF_036971445.1). Classification (NCBI taxonomy): domain Eukaryota; kingdom Metazoa; phylum Chordata; class Chondrichthyes; order Torpediniformes; family Narcinidae; genus Narcine; species Narcine bancroftii. Next base: position 177,844,269 of record NC_091470.1, on the reverse strand, counting down.
ATCCATCGCCCGACACTGATATGTGTCTTCCAACAGAGTTCCGTGTCTGCCTACATTGAACCAAGTCTCCCTACACTGAACTGTGTCTCCCTACAAAGAACTGTGTCAGCCTACACTTAACAGAAACTCCCTACACTGAACAGAAACTCCCTACACTGAACCAAGTCTCGCTACACTGAACTGTGTCTCCCACCACTGAAACTAACCCTCCCAAAACAAGTCCGTGTCACCCTACACTGAACCAAGTCTCCCAACACTGAACCTTGTCTCCCTACCCTATACCGACCCTTCGGACACTGAACAACATCACCCTACACTGAACTGACTCTCCCGACACTGATGTGTGTCTCCCTACACTGAACCGAGTCTCCCTACACTGAACCATGTCACCCTACACAGAACCGTTTCTCCCTATACTGAACCGACACTCGCGACTCTGAACCGAGTTTCTCTGCACTGAACCGTGTGTCCCTAAACTGAACCGGGTCTCCCGACAATTAACAGTGTCTCCCTACACTGAACAGAATCTCCCTACACTTAATTGTGTCTCCCTACACTGAACCGACCCTCCCGACACTGTACAATGTCTCACTACACTGAACCGTGTCTCCCTACAAAGAACTGTGTCACCCTACACTGAACAGAAACTCCCTACACTGAACCAAGTCTCGCTACACTGAACTGTGTCTCCCACCACTGAAGCTAAAACTCCCAAAACTAGTCCGTGTCACCCTACACTGAACCGTTTCTCCCAACACTGAACAGTGTCTCCCTACACTGAACCTACCCTCCCTGCACTGTACCGTATCTCCCTACACTGAACCGGGTCTCCCTACACTGAACCGACCCTCCCCACACTGTACCGTTTCTCCCTGCACTGATCCATCGCCCGACACTGATATGTGTCTTCCAACAGAGTTCCGTGTCTGCCTACATTGAACCGGGTCTCCCTACACTGAACCAAGTCTCCCTACACTGAACTGTGTCTCCCTACAAAGAACTGTGTCAGCCTACACTGAACAGAAACTCCCTACACTGCACAGAAACTCCCTACACTGAACCAAGTCTCGCTACACAGAACTGTGTCTCCCACCACTGAAACTAACCCTCCCAAAACTAGTCCGTGTCACCCTACACTGAACCGTTTCTCCCTACACTGAACAGTGTCTCCCTACACTGAACCTATCCTCCCTGCACTGTACCGTATCTCCCTACACTGAACCGACCCTCCCCACACTGTACCGTTTCTCCCTGCACTGATCCATCGCCCGACACTGATATGTGTCTTCCAACAGAGTTCCGTGTCTGCCTCCATTGAACCAAGTCTCCCTACACTGAACTCTGTCTCCCTACAAAGAACTGTGTCAGCCTACACTTAACAGAAACTCCCTACACTGAACAGAAACTCCCTACACTGAACCAAGTCTCGCTACACTGAACTGTGTCTCCCACCACTGAAACTAACCCTCCCAAAACAAGTCCGTGTCACCCTACACTGAACCAAGTCTCCCAACACTGAACCTTGTATCCCTACCCTATACCGACCCTTCGGACACTGAACAACATCACCCTACACTGAACTGACTCTCCCGACACTGATGTGTGTCTCCCTACACTGAACCGAGTCTCCCTACACTGAACCATGTCACCCTACACAGAACCGTTACTCCCTACACTGAACCGACCCTCCCGACACTGTACAATGTCTCACTACACTGAACCGTGTCTCCCTACAAAGAACTGTGTCACCCTACACTGAACAGAAACTCCCTACACTGAACCAAGTCTCGCTACACTGAACTGTGTCTCCTAACACTGAAACTAACACTCACAAAACTAGTCCGTGTCAGCCTACACTGAACCGTTTCTCCCTACACTGAACAGTGTCTCCCTACACTGAACCTACCCTCCCTGCACTGTACCGTATCTCCCTACACTGAACCGGGTCTCCCTACACTGAACCGACCCTCCCCATACTGTACCGATTCTAACTGCACTGATCCATTGCCCGACACTGATATGTGTCTTCCAACAGAGATCCGTGTCTGCCTACATTGAACCGGGTCTCCCTACACTGAACCAAGTCTCCCAACACTGAACTGTGTCTCCCTACAAAGAACTGTGTCAGCCTACACTGAACAGAAACTCTCTATACTGCACAGAAACTCCCTACACTGAACCAAGTCTCGCTACACAGAACTGTGTCTCCCACCACTGAAACTAACCCTCCCAAAACTAGTCCGTGTCACCCTACACTGAACCGTTTCTCCCTACACTGAACAGTGTCTCCCTACACTGAACCTATCCTCCCTGCACTGTACCGTATCTCCCTACACTGAACCGGGTCTCCCTACACTGAACCGACCCTCCCCACACTGTACCGTTTCTCCCTGCACTGATCCATCGCCCGACACTGATATGTGTCTTCCAACAGAGTTCCGTGTCTGCCTACATTGAACCAAGTCTCCCTACACTGAACTCTGTCTCCCTACAAAGAACTGTGTCAGCCTACACTTAACAGAAACTCCCTACACTGAACAGAAACTCCCTAAACTGAACCAAGTCTCGCTACACTGAACTGTGTCTCCCACCACTGAAACTAACCCTCCCAAAACAAGTCCGTGTCACCCTACACTGAACCAAGTCTCCCAACACTGAACCTTGTCTCCCTACCCTATACCGACCCTTCGGATACTGAACAACATCACCCTACACTGAACTGACTCTCCCGACACTGATGTGTGTCTCCCTACACTGAACCGAGTCTCCCTACACTGAACCATGTCACCCTACACAGAACCGTTACTCCCTACACTGAACCGACCCTCCCGACACTGTACAATGTCTCACTACACTGAACCGTGTCTCCCTACAAAGAACTGTGTCACCCTACACTGAACAGAAACTCCCTACACTGAACCAAGTCTCGCTACACTGAACTGTGTCTCCTAACACAGAAACTAACACTCACAAAACTAGTCCGTGTCAGCCTACACTGAACCGTTTCTCCCTACACTGAACAGTGTCTCCCTACACTGAACCTATCCTCCCTGCACTGTACCGTATCTCCCTACACTGAACCGGGTCTCCCTACACTGAACCGGGTCTCCCTACACTGAACCGACCCTCCCCACACTGTACCATTTCTCCCTGCACTGATCCATCGCCCGACACTGATATGTGTCTTCCAACAGAGTTCCGTGTCTGCCTACATTGAACCGAGTCTCCCTACACTGAACCAAGTCTCCCTACACTGAACTGTGTCTCCCTACAAAGAAATGTGTCAGCCTACACTGAACAGAAACTCCCTACACTGAACCAAGTCTCGCTACACTGAACTGTGTCTCCTAACACTGAAACTAACACTCACAAAACTAGTCCGTGTCTGCCTACATTGAACCGAGTCTCCCTACACTGAACCAAGTCTCCCTACACTGAACTGTGTCTCCCTACAAAGAACTGTGTCAGCCTACACTGAACAGAAACTTCCTACACTGAACCAAGTCTCACTACACTGAACTGTGTCCCCCACCTCTGAAACTAACCCTCCCAAAACTAGTCCGTGTCACCCTGCACTGTACCGTATCTCCCTACACTGAACCGGGTCTCCCTACACTGAACCGACCCTCCTCACACTGTACCGTTTCTCCCTGCAGTGATCCATCGCCCGACACTGATATGTGTCTTCCAACAGAGTTCCGTTTCTGCCTACATTGAACCAAGTCTCCCTACACTGAACTGTGTCTCCCTACAAAGAACTGTGTCAGCCTACACTTAACAGAAACTCCCTACACTGAACAGAAACTCCCTACACTGAATCAAGTCTCGCTACACTGAACTGTGTCTCCCACCACTGAAACTAACCCTCCCAAAACAAGTCCGTGTCACCCTACACTGAACCAAGTCTCCCAACACTGAACCTTGTCTCCCTACCCTATACCGACCCTTCGGACACTGAACAACATCACCCTACACTGAACTGACTCTCCCGACACTGATGTGTGTCTCCCTACACTGAACCGAGTCTCCCTACACTGAACCATGTCACCCTACACAGAACCGTTTCTCCCTATACTGAACCGACACTCGCGACTCTGAACCGAGTTTCTCTGCACTGAACCGTGTGTCCCTAAACTGAACCGGGTCTCCCGACAATTAACAGTGTCTCCCTACACTGAACAGAATCTCCCTACACTTAATTGTGTCTCCCTACACTGAACCGACCCTCCCGACACTGTACAATGTCTCCCTACAAAGAACTGTGTCACCCTACACTGAACAGAAACTCCCTACACTGAACCAAGTCTCGCTACACTGAACTGTGTCTCCCACCACTGAAGCTAAAACTCCCAAAACTAGTCCGTGTCACCCTACACTGAACCGTTTCTCCCAACACTGAACAGTGTCTCCCTACACTGAACCTACCCTCCCTGCACTGTACCGTATCTCCCTACACTGAACCGGGTCTCCCTACACTGAACCGACCCTCCCCACACTGTACCGTTTCTCCCTGCACTGATCCATCGCCCGACACTGATATGTGTCTTCCAACAGAGTTCCGTGTCTGCCTACATTGAACCGGGTCTCCCTACACTGAACCAAGTCTCCCTACACTGAACTGTGTCTCCCTACAAAGAACTGTGTCAGCCTACACTGAACAGAAACTCCCTACACTGCACAGAAACTCCCTACACTGAACCAAGTCTCGCTACACAGAACTGTGTCTCCCACCACTGAAACTAACCCTCCCAAAACTAGTCCGTGTCACCCTACACTGAACCGTTTCTCCCTACACTGAACAGTGTCTCCCTACACTGAACCTATCCTCCCTGCACTGTACCGTATCTCCCTACACTGAACCGACCCTCCCCACACTGTACCGTTTCTCCCTGCACTGATCCATCGCCCGACACTGATATGTGTCTTCCAACAGAGTTCCGTGTCTGCCTCCATTGAACCAAGTCTCCCTACACTGAACTCTGTCTCCCTACAAAGAACTGTGTCAGCCTACACTTAACAGAAACTCCCTACACTGAACAGAAACTCCCTACACTGAACCAAGTCTCGCTACACTGAACTGTGTCTCCCACCACTGAAACTAACCCTCCCAAAACAAGTCCGTGTCACCCTACACTGAACCAAGTCTCCCAACACTGAACCTTGTATCCCTACCCTATACCGACCCTTCGGACACTGAACAACATCACCCTACACTGAACTGACTCTCCCGACACTGATGTGTGTCTCCCTACACTGAACCGAGTCTCCCTACACTGAACCATGTCACCCTACACAGAACCGTTACTCCCTACACTGAACCGACCCTCCCGACACTGTACAATGTCTCACTACACTGAACCGTGTCTCCCTACAAAGAACTGTGTCACCCTACACTGAACAGAAACTCCCTACACTGAACCAAGTCTCGCTACACTGAACTGTGTCTCCTAACACTGAAACTAACACTCACAAAACTAGTCCGTGTCAGCCTACACTGAACCGTTTCTCCCTACACTGAACAGTGTCTCCCTACACTGAACCTACCCTCCCTGCACTGTACCGTATCTCCCTACACTGAACCGGGTCTCCCTACACTGAACCGACCCTCCCCATACTGTACCGATTCTAACTGCACTGATCCATTGCCCGACACTGATATGTGTCTTCCAACAGAGATCCGTGTCTGCCTACATTGAACCGGGTCTCCCTACACTGAACCAAGTCTCCCAACACTGAACTGTGTCTCCCTACAAAGAACTGTGTCAGCCTACACTGAACAGAAACTCTCTATACTGCACAGAAACTCCCTACACTGAACCAAGTCTCGCTACACAGAACTGTGTCTCCCACCACTGAAACTAACCCTCCCAAAACTAGTCCGTGTCACCCTACACTGAACCGTTTCTCCCTACACTGAACAGTGTCTCCCTACACTGAACCTATCCTCCCTGCACTGTACCGTATCTCCCTACACTGAACCGGGTCTCCCTACACTGAACCGACCCTCCCCACACTGTACCGTTTCTCCCTGCACTGATCCATCGCCCGACACTGATATGTGTCTTCCAACAGAGTTCCGTGTCTGCCTACATTGAACCAAGTCTCCCTACACTGAACTCTGTCTCCCTACAAAGAACTGTGTCAGCCTACACTTAACAGAAACTCCCTACACTGAACAGAAACTCCCTAAACTGAACCAAGTCTCGCTACACTGAACTGTGTCTCCCACCACTGAAACTAACCCTCCCAAAACAAGTCCGTGTCACCCTACACTGAACCAAGTCTCCCAACACTGAACCTTGTCTCCCTACCCTATACCGACCCTTCGGATACTGAACAACATCACCCTACACTGAACTGACTCTCCCGACACTGATGTGTGTCTCCCTACACTGAACCGAGTCTCCCTACACTGAACCATGTCACCCTACACAGAACCGTTACTCCCTACACTGAACCGACCCTCCCGACACTGTACAATGTCTCACTACACTGAACCGTGTCTCCCTACAAAGAACTGTGTCACCCTACACTGAACAGAAACTCCCTACACTGAACCAAGTCTCGCTACACTGAACTGTGTCTCCTAACACTGAAACTAACACTCACAAAACTAGTCCGTGTCAGCCTACACTGAACCGTTTCTCCCTACACTGAACAGTGTCTCCCTACACTGAACCTTTCCTCCCTGCACTGTACCGTATCTCCCTACACTGAACCGGGTCTCCCTACACTGAACCGGGTCTCCCTACACTGAACCGACCCTCCCCACACTGTACCATTTCTCCCTGCACTGATCCATCGCCCGACACTGATATGTGTCTTCCAACAGAGTTCCGTGTCTGCCTACATTGAACCAAGTCTCCCTACACTGAACCGTGTCTCCCTACAAAGAACTGTGTCACCCTACACTGAACAGAAACTCCCTACACTGAACCAAGTCTCGCTACACTGAACTGTGTCTCCTAACACTGAAACTAACACTCACAAAACTAGTCCGTGTCTGCCTACATTGAACCGAGTCTCCCTACACTGAACCAAGTCTCCCTACACTGAACTGTGTCTCCCTACAAAGAACTGTGTCAGCCTACACTGAACAGAAACTTCCTACACTGAACCAAGTCTCACTACACTGAACTGTGTCCCCCACCTCTGAAACTAACCCTCCCAAAACTAGTCCGTGTCACCCTGCACTGTACCGTATCTCCCTACACTGAACCGGGTCTCCCTACACTGAACCGACCCTCCCCACACTGTACCGTTTCTCCCTGCAGTGATCCATCGCCCGACACTGATATGTGTCTTCCAACAGAGTTCCGTGTCTGCCTACATTGAACCAAGTCTCCCTACACTGAACTGTGTCTCCCTACAAAGAACTGTGTCAGCCTACACTTAACAGAAACTCCCTACACTGAACAGAAACTCCCTACACTGAACCAAGTCTCGCTACACTGAACTGTGTCTCCCACCACTGAAACTAACCCTCCCAAAACAAGTCCGTGTCACCCTACACTGAACCAAGTCTCCCAACACTGAACCTTGTCTCCCTACCCTATACCGACCCTTCGGACACTGAACAACATCACCCTACACTGAACTGACTCTCCCGACACTGATGTGTGTCTCCCTACACTGAACCGAGTCTCCCTACACTGAACCATGTCACCCTACACAGAACCGTTTCTCCCTATACTGAACCGACACTCGCGACTCTGAACCGAGTTTCTCTGCACTGAACCGTGTGTCCCTAAACTGAACCGGGTCTCCCGACAATTAACAGTGTCTCCCTACACTGAACAGAATCTCCCTACACTTAATTGTGTCTCCCTACACTGAACCGACCCTCCCGACACTGTACAATGTCTCACTACACTGAACCGTGTCTCCCTACAAAGAACTGTGTCACCCTACACTGAACAGAAACTCCCTACACTGAACCAAGTCTCGCTACACTGAACTGTGTCTCCCACCACTGAAGCTAAAACTCCCAAAACTAGTCCGTGTCACCCTACACTGAACCGTTTCTCCCAACACTGAACAGTGTCTCCCTACACTGAACCTACCCTCCCTGCACTGTACCGTATCTCCCTACACTGAACCGGGTCTCCCTACACTGAACCGACCCTCCCCACACTGTACCGTTTCTCCCTGCACTGATCCATCGCCCGACACTGATATGTGTCTTCCAACAGAGTTCCGTGTCTGCCTACATTGAACCGGGTCTCCCTACACTGAACCAAGTCTCCCTACACTGAACTGTGTCTCCCTACAAAGAACTGTGTCAGCCTACACTGAACAGAAACTCCCTACACTGCACAGAAACTCCCTACACTGAACCAAGTCTCGCTACACAGAACTGTGTCTCCCACCACTGAAACTAACCCTCCCAAAACTAGTCCGTGTCACCCTACACTGAACCGTTTCTCCCTACACTGAACAGTGTCTCCCTACACTGAACCTATCCTCCCTGCACTGTACCGTATCTCCCTACACTGAACCGACCCTCCCCACACTGTACCGTTTCTCCCTGCACTGATCCATCGCCCGACACTGATATGTGTCTTCCAACAGAGTTCCGTGTCTGCCTCCATTGAACCAAGTCTCCCTACACTGAACTCTGTCTCCCTACAAAGAACTGTGTCAGCCTACACTTAACAGAAACTCCCTACACTGAACAGAAACTCCCTACACTGAACCAAGTCTCGCTACACTGAACTGTGTCTCCCACCACTGAAACTAACCCTCCCAAAACAAGTCCGTGTCACCCTACACTGAACCAAGTCTCCCAACACTGAACCTTGTATCCCTACCCTATACCGACCCTTCGGACACTGAACAACATCACCCTACACTGAACTGACTCTCCCGACACTGATGTGTGTCTCCCTACACTGAACCGAGTCTCCCTACACTGAACCATGTCACCCTACACAGAACCGTTACTCCCTACACTGAACCGACCCTCCCGACACTGTACAATGTCTCACTACACTGAACCGTGTCTCCCTACAAAGAACTGTGTCACCCTACACTGAACAGAAACTCCCTACACTGAACCAAGTCTCGCTACACTGAACTGTGTCTCCTAACACTGAAACTAACACTCACAAAACTAGTCCGTGTCAGCCTACACTGAACCGTTTCTCCCTACACTGAACAGTGTCTCCCTACACTGAACCTACCCTCCCTGCACTGTACCGTATCTCCCTACACTGAACCGGGTCTCCCTACACTGAACCGACCCTCCCCATACTGTACCGATTCTAACTGCACTGATCCATTGCCCGACACTGATATGTGTCTTCCAACAGAGATCCGTGTCTGCCTACATTGAACCGGGTCTCCCTACACTGAACCAAGTCTCCCAACACTGAACTGTGTCTCCCTACAAAGAACTGTGTCAGCCTACACTGAACAGAAACTCTCTATACTGCACAGAAACTCCCTACACTGAACCAAGTCTCGCTACACAGAACTGTGTCTCCCACCACTGAAACTAACCCTCCCAAAACTAGTCCGTGTCACCCTACACTGAACCGTTTCTCCCTACACTGAACAGTGTCTCCCTACACTGAACCTATCCTCCCTGCACTGTACCGTATCTCCCTACACTGAACCGGGTCTCCCAACACTGAACCGACCCTCCCCACACTGTACCGTTTCTCCCTGCACTGATCCATCGCCCGACACTGATATGTGTCTTCCAACAGAGTTCCGTGTCTGCCTACATTGAACCAAGTCTCCCTACACTGAACTCTGTCTCCCTACAAAGAACTGTGTCAGCCTACACTTAACAGAAACTCCCTACACTGAACAGAAACTCCCTAAACTGAACCAAGTCTCGCTACACTGAACTGTGTCTCCCACCACTGAAACTAACCCTCCCAAAACAAGTCCGTGTCACCCTACACTGAACCAAGTCTCCCAACACTGAACCTTGTCTCCCTACCCTATACCGACCCTTCGGATACTGAACAACATCACCCTACACTGAACTGACTCTCCCGACACTGATGTGTGTCTCCCTACACTGAACCGAGTCTCCCTACACTGAACCATGTCACCCTACACAGAACCGTTACTCCCTACACTGAACCGACCCTCCCGACACTGTACAATGTCTCACTACACTGAACCGTGTCTCCCTACAAAGAACTGTGTCACCCTACACTGAACAGAAACTCCCTACACTGAACCAAGTCTCGCTACACTGAACTGTGTCTCCTAACACAGAAACTAACACTCACAAAACTAGTCCGTGTCAGCCTACACTGAACCGTTTCTCCCTACACTGAACAGTGTCTCCCTACACTGAACCTATCCTCCCTGCACTGTACCGTATCTCCCTACACTGAACCGGGTCTCCCTACACTGAACCGGGTCTCCCTACACTGAACCGACCCTCCCCACACTGTACCATTTCTCCCTGCACTGATCCATCGCCCGACACTGATATGTGTCTTCCAACAGAGTTCCGTGTCTGCCTACATTGAACCGAGTCTCCCTACACTGAACCAAGTCTCCCTACACTGAACTGTGTCTCCCTACAAAGAAATGTGTCAGCCTACACTGAACAGAAACTCCCTACACTGAACCAAGTCTCGCTACACTGAACTGTGTCTCCTAACACTGAAACTAACACTCACAAAACTAGTCCGTGTCTGCCTACATTGAACCGAGTCTCCCTACACTGAACCAAGTCTCCCTACACTGAACTGTGTCTCCCTACAAAGAACTGTGTCAGCCTACACTGAACAGAAACTTCCTACACTGAACCAAGTCTCACTACACTGAACTGTGTCCCCCACCTCTGAAACTAACCCTCCCAAAACTAGTCCGTGTCACCCTGCACTGTACCGTATCTCCCTACACTGAACCGGGTCTCCCTACACTGAACCGACCCTCCTCACACTGTACCGTTTCTCCCTGCAGTGATCCATCGCCCGACACTGATATGTGTCTTCCAACAGAGTTCCGTTTCTGCCTACATTGAACCAAGTCTCCCTACACTGAACTGTGTCTCCCTACAAAGAACTGTGTCAGCCTACACTTAACAGAAACTCCCTACACTGAACAGAAACTCCCTACACTGAATCAAGTCTCGCTACACTGAACTGTGTCTCCCACCACTGAAACTAACCCTCCCAAAACAAGTCCGTGTCACCCTACACTGAACCAAGTCTCCCAACACTGAACCTTGTCTCCCTACCCTATACCGACCCTTCGGACACTGAACAACATCACCCTACACTGAACTGACTCTCCCGACACTGATGTGTGTCTCCCTACACTGAACCGAGTCTCCCTACACTGAACCATGTCACCCTACACAGAACCGTTTCTCCCTATACTGAACCGACACTCGCGACTCTGAACCGAGTTTCTCTGCACTGAACCGTGTGTCCCTAAACTGAACCGGGTCTCCCGACAATTAACAGTGTCTCCCTACACTGAACAGAATCTCCCTACACTTAATTGTGTCTCCCTACACTGAACCGACCCTCCCGACACTGTACAATGTCTCCCTACAAAGAACTGTGTCACCCTACACTGAACAGAAACTCCCTACACTGAACCAAGTCTCGCTACACTGAACTGTGTCTCCCACCACTGAAGCTAAAACTCCCAAAACTAGTCCGTGTCACCCTACACTGAACCGTTTCTCCCAACACTGAACAGTGTCTCCCTACACTGAACCTACCCTCCCTGCACTGTACCGTATCTCCCTACACTGAACCGGGTCTCCCTACACTGAACCGACCCTCCCCACACTGTACCGTTTCTCCCTGCACTGATCCATCGCCCGACACTGATATGTGTCTTCCAACAGAGTTCCGTGTCTGCCTACATTGAACCGGGTCTCCCTACACTGAACCAAGTCTCCCTACACTGAACTGTGTCTCCCTACAAAGAACTGTGTCAGCCTACACTGAACAGAAACTCCCTACACTGCACAGAAACTCCCTACACTCAACCAAGTCTCGCTACACAGAACTGTGTCTCCCACCACTGAAACTAACCCTCCCAAAACTAGTCCGTGTCACCCTACACTGAACCGTTTCTCCCTACACTGAACAGTGTCTCCCTACACTGAACCTATCCTCCCTGCACTGTACCGTATCTCCCTACACTGAACCGACCCTCCCCACACTGTACCGTTTCTCCCTGCACTGATCCATCGCCCGACACTGATATGTGTCTTCCAACAGAGTTCCGTGTCTGCCTCCATTGAACCAAGTCTCCCTACACTGAACTCTGTCTCCCTACAAAGAACTGTGTCAGCCTACACTTAACAGAAACTCCCTACACTGAACAGAAACTCCCTCCACTGAACCAAGTCTCGCTACACTGAACTGTGTCTCCCACCACTGAAACTAACCCTCCCAAAACAAGTCCGTGTCACCCTACACTGAACCAAGTCTCCCAACACTGAACCTTGTCTCCCTACCCTATACCGACCCTTCGGACACTGAACAACATCACCCGACACTGAACTGACTCTCCCGACACTGATGTGTGTCTCCCTACACTGAACCGAGTCTCCCTACACTGAACCATGTCACCCTACACAGAACCGTTACTCCCTACACTGAACCGACCCTCCCGACACTGTACAATGTCTCACTACACTGAACTGTGTCTCCCTACAAAGAACTGTGTCACCCTACACTGAACAGAAACTCCCTACACTGAACCAAGTCTCGCTACACTGAACTGTGTCTCCTAACACTGAAACTAACACTCACAAAACTAGTCCGTGTCAGCCTACACTGAACCGTTTCTCCCTACACTGAACAGTGTCTCCCTACACTGAACCTATCCTCCCTGCACTGTACCGTATCTCCCTACACTGAACCGGGTCTCCCTACACTGAACCGGGTCTCCCTACACTGAACCGACCCTCCCCACACTGTACCGTTTCTCCCTGCACTGATCCATCGCCCGACACTGATATGTGTCTTCCAAAAGAGTTCCGTGTCTGCCTACATTGAACCAAGTCTCCCTACACTGAACCGTGTCTCCCTACAAAGAACTGTGTCACCCTACACTGAACAGAAACTCCCTACACTGAACCAAGTCTCGCTACACTGAACTGTGTCTCCTAACACTGAAACTAACACTCACAAAAATAGTCCGTGTCAGCCTACACTGAACCGTTTCTCCCTACACTGAACAGTGTCTCCCTACACTGAACCTACCCTCCCTGCACTGTACCGTATCTCCCTACACTGAACCGGGTCTCCCTACATTGAACCGACCCTCCCCATACTGTACCAATTCTCACTGCACTGATCCATTGCCCGACACTGATATGTGTCTTCCAACAGAGATCCGTGTCTGCCTACATTGAACCGGGTCTCCCTACACTGAACCAAGTCTCCCAACACTGAACTGTGTCTCCCTACAAAGAACTGTGTCAGCCTACACTGAACAGAAACTCCCTACACTGCACAGAAACTCCCTACACTGAACCAAGTCTCGCTACACAGAACTGTGTCTCCCACCACTGAAACAAACCCTCCCAAAACTAGTCCGTGTCACCCTACACTGAACCGTTTCTCCCTGCACTGTACCGTATCTCCCTACACTGAACCGACCCTCCCCACACTGTACCGTTTCTCCCTGCACTGATCCATCGCCCGACACTGATATGTGTCTTCCAACAGAGTTCCGTGTCTGCCTCCATTGAACCAAGTCTCCCTACACTGAACTCTGTCTCCCTACAAAGAACTGTGTCAGCCTACACTTAACAGAAACTCCCTACACTGAACAGAAACTCCCTACACTGAACCAAGTCTCGCTACACTGAACTGTGTCTCCCACCACTGAAACTAACCCTCCCAAAACAAGTCCGTGTCACCCTACACTGAACCAAGTCTCCCAACACTGAACCTTGTCTCCCTACCCTATACCGACCCTTCGGACACTGAACAACATCACCCTACACTGAACTGACTCTCCCGACACTGATGTGTGTCTCCCTACACTGAACCGTTTCTCCCTATACTGAACCGACACTCGCGACTCTGAACCGAGTTTCTCTGCACTGAACCGTGTGTCCCTAAACTGAACCGGGTCTCCCGACAATTAACAGTGTCTCCCTACACTGAACAGAATCTCCCTACACTTAATTGTGTCTCCCTACACTGAACCGACCCTCCCGACACCGTACAATGTCTCACTACACTGAACCATGTCTCCCTACAAAGAACTGTGTCACCCTACACTGAACAGAAACTCCCTACACTGAACAGAAACTCCCTACACTGAACCAAGTCTCGCTACACTGAACTGTGTCTCCCACCACTGAAACTAACCCTCCCAAAACAAGTCCGTGTCACCCTACACTGAACCAAGTCTCCCAACACTGAACCTTGTCTCCCTACCCTATACCGACCCTTCGGACACTGAACAACATCACCCTACACTGAACTGACTCTCCCGACACTGATGTGTGTCTCCCTACACTAAACCGACTCTCCCTACACTGAACCGTTTCTCCCTATACTGAACCGACACTCGCGACTCTGAACCGAGTTTCTCTGCACTGAACCGTGTCTCCCTAAACTGAACCGGGTCTCCCGACAATTAACAGTGTCTCCCTACATTGAACAGAATCTCCCTACACTTAATTGTGTCTCCCTACACTGAACCGCCCCTCCCGACACCGTACAATGTCTCACTACACTGAACCGTGTCTCCCTACAAAGAACTGTGTCACCCTACACTGAACAGAAACTCCCTACACTGAACCAAGTCTCGCTACACTGAACTGTGTCTCCCACCACTGAAGCTAACACTCCCAAAACTAGTCCGTGTCACCCTACACTGAACCGTTTCTCCCTACACTGAACAGTGTCTCCCTACACTGAACCTACCCTCCCTGCACTGTACCGTATCTCCCTCCACTGAACCGGGTCTCCCTACACTGAAGCGACCCTCCCCACACTGTACCGTTTCTCCCTGCACTGATCCATCACCCGACACTGATATGTGTCTTCCAACAGAGTTCCGTGTCTGCCTACATTGAACCGAGTCTCCCTACACTGAACTGTGTCTCCCTACAAAGAACTGTGTCAGCCTACACTGAACAGAAACTTCCTACACTGAACCAAGTCTCACTACACTGAACTGTGTCCCCCACCTCTGAAACTAACCCTCCCAAAACTAGTCCGTGTCACCCTGCACTGTACCGTATCTCCCTACACTGAACCGGGTCTCCCTACACTGAACCGACCCTCCCCACACTGTACCGTTTCTCCCTGCAGTGATCCATCGCCCGACACTGATATGTGTCTTCCAACAGAGTTCCGTGTCTGCCTACATTGAACCAAGTCTCCCTACACTGAACTGTGTCTCCCTACAAAGAACTGTGTCAGCCTACACTTAACAGAAACTCCCTACACTGAACAGAAACTCCCTACACTGAACCAAGTCTCGCTACACTGAACTGTGTCTCCCACCACTGAAACTAACCCTCCCAAAACAAGTCCGTGTCACCCTACACTGAACCAAGTCTCCCAACACTGAACCTTGTCTCCCTACCCTATACCGACCCTTCGGACACTGAACAACATCACCCTACACTGAACTGACTCTCCCGACACTGATGTGTGTCTCCCTACACTGAACCGAGTCTCCCTACACTGAACCATGTCACCCTACACAGAACCGTTTTTCCCTATACTGAACCGACACTCGCGACTCTGAACCGAGTTTCTCTGCACTGAACCGTGTGTCCCTAAACTGAACCGGGTCTCCCGACAATTAACAGTGTCTCCCTACACTGAACAGAATCTCCCTACACTTAATTGTGTCTCCCTACACTGAACCGACCCTCCCGACACTGTACAATGTCTCACTACACTGAACCGTGTCTCCCTACAAAGAACTGTGTCACCCTACACTGAACAGAAACTCCCTACACTGAACCAAGTCTCGCTACACTGAAATGTGTCTCCCACCACTGAAGCTAAAACTCCCAAAACTAGTCCGTGTCACCCTACACTGAACCGTTTCTCCCAACACTGAACAGTGTCTCCCTACACTGAACCTACCCTCCCTGCACTGTACCGTATCTCCCTACACTGAACCGGGTCTCCCTACACTGAACCGACCCTCCCCACACTGTACCGTTTCTCCCTGCACTGATCCATCGCCCGACACTGATATGTGTCTTCCAACAGAGTTCCGTGTCTGCCTACATTGAACCGGGTCTCCCTACACTAAACCAAGTCTCCCTACACTGAACTGTGTCTCCCTACAAAGAACTGTGTCAGCCTACACTGAACAGAAACTCCCTACACTGAACAGAAACTCCCTACACTGAACCAAGTCTCGCTACACAGAACTGTGTCTCCCACCACTGAAACTAACCCTCCCAAAACTAGTCCGTGACACCCTACACTGAACCGTTTCTCCCTACACTGAACAGTATCTCCCTACACTGAACCTACCCTTCCTGCACTGTACCGTATCTCCCGACACTCAACCGGGTCTCCCTACACTGAACCGACCCTCCCGACACTGTACTGTTTCTCCCTGCACTGAACCGGGTCTCTCTACACTAAACTGTGTCTCCCTACAGTGAACCGAGTCTCCCTACACTGAACCATGTCACCCTACACAGAACCGTTTCTCCCTACACTGAACCGACCCTCGCGACTCTGAACCGAGTCTCTCTGCACTGAACCGTGTGTCCCTAAACTGAACCTGGTCTCCCGACAATTAACAGTGTCTCCCTACACTGAACAGAATCTCCCTACACTTAATTGTGTCTCCCTACACTGAACCGACCCTCCCGACACTATACAATGTCTCAATACACTGAACCGTGTCTCCCTACAAAGAACTTTGTCACCCTACACTGAACAGAAACTCCCTACAGTGAACCAAGTCTCGCTACACTGAACTGTGTCTCCCACCACTGAAACTAACACTCCCAAAACTAGTCCGTGTCACCCTACACTGAACCGTTTCTCCCTACACTGAACAGTGTCTCCCTACACTGAACCTACCCTCCCTGCACTGTACCGTGTCTCCCTCCACTGAACCGACCCTCCCCACACTGTACCGATTCTCCCTGCACTGATCCATCGCCGACACTGATATGTGTCTTCCAACAGAGATCCATGTCTGCCTATATTGAAACGTGTCTCCCTACACTGAACAGAGTCTTCATACACTGAACCGACCCTCTGTACACTGAACAGTGTCATCCTCCACGGAACCGTGTCTCCCAACACTGAACAGTATCTCTCTACAATGAACCGTGTGTCCCTAGACTGAACCGACCCACCCGACACTGTATCGTGTCTCCCTACACTGAACCGAGTCTCCCCACAAAGAACCGTGTCACACTACACTGAACCGAGTCTCCCTACACTGATCCGAACCTCCTTACAATGAACCATATCTCCCTAAGCTGAACAGTGTCTCCCTGCATTGACCCGTCCCCATTCACTGAGCCGTGCTCCCCGACACGGAACCGTGTCTCTATACACTGAACCAAGTCTACCGACACTGAACCGGGCCTCCCGACATTGAACCGTGTCTCGCTACACTGAACCGAGTCTCCCTAAACTGAACCAAGACTCCCTACACTGAACCATTACTCCCTACACTGAACCGACCCTCCTTACACTGTACCGTATCTCCCTACACTGAACTGGGCCTCCCTACACTGAACGGACCCTCCCCACTCTGTACCATTTCTCCCTACACTGTACTGGGTCTCCCAACACTGAAATGACCCTCGCTAAACTGTACCTTTTCTCCCTACACTGAATCGTGTCTCCCTACACTGAAGTCCGTCTCCCTACACTTAACTGAGTCTCCCTATACTGAACCAAGTCTCTGTACACTGACCCGACCCTCCTGACACTGAACTGTGTCACCTGCACTGAACTGGGTCTCCCCGCACCGATCCATCACCCTACACAGATATGTGTCTTCCAACAGAGATCCGTGTCTGCTTACATTGAACCGTGTCTCTCTACACTGAACCGGGACTCCCGACACTGAACCAGGTCTCCCTACACTCAACCGGGTCTACCAACACTGAACTGTGTCTCCCTACAGTGAACCAAGTCTCCCTACACTGAGCCGAGTCTCCCTACACTAAACCGATTCTCCCTATATTGAGCTGGGTCTCCCTACACTGATCTGAGCCTGCCTACGAATATCCGTGTCTCCTTACTCAGAACTGTGTCTCTCTACACTGAATCGAGTCTCCCTACACTGAACCGACCCTCTGTACACTGAACAGTGTCATTCTACACTGAACCGAGTCTTCCAATATTGAACCGAGTCTCCCTACACTGAACCGACCCACCGTACACTGAACAGTGTCATCCTACACTGAACCGTGTTCCCCTACAGTGAACCGCATCTCCCTACACTGACCCAAATCTCCGTACACTAAACTGTCACTACCTACACTGAATCGTGTCTCCCTACACTGAACAACCCTCCCGACACTCTACCCTGACTCCCTCCACCGAACCATATCTGCCTACACTAAACGGAAGCTTCAAGCACTGAATTGTGTTTCCCGACACTGAACCGACCTTCCCTTCACTGAACTGACCCTCCGTACATTGAACCGACCTTGAACGGATCTTGAACGGAAGCTTCAAACACTGAATTGTGTTTCCTGACTGAACCGACCTTCCCTTCACTGAACTGACCCTCCCTACATTGAACTGACCCGTGTCTCTCTGCACTGAACCGTCTCTCCCGACACTGTACTGTTTCTCCCTACACTGAACCGAGACTCCCTCCACTGAACCTTGTCTCCCTACACTGAACCGACCCTCCCGACACTGTACTGTTTATCCCTACACTGAACCGGGTCTCTCTACACTGAACCGTGTCTCCCTACAGTGAACCGCATCTCCCTACACTGAGCCAAGTCTCCGTACACTAAACTGTCACTACCTACACTGAATCGTGTCTCCCTACACTGAACAACCCTCCCGACACTCTACCGTGACTCCCTCCACCGAACAATATCTGCCTACACTGAACGGAAGCTTCAAACACTGAATTGTGTTTCCCGACACTGAACCGCCCTCCCTTCACTGAACTGACCCTCCCTACATTGAACAGTGTCTCCCTACACTACTCCGACCCTCCCTACACTGAACTGTACCTCGCTACGCTGTACCGACCCTCCATAAAATGAACTGTATCTCTCCCTATGCTGAATCGTGTCTCCCTACATTGAACCAACCCTCCCTACACTCTACCGTGTCTCCCTACACCGAAATGTATCTACCAACATTGAACGGAAGCTCCAAACACTGAACTGTGTTTTCCGACACTGAACCGAGTCTCCCGACACTGAACCGACCCTCCCTGTACTGATCTATCGCCCTACACTGATCCGTGTCTGCCTACACAGATCCTTGTTCTCTTTACTGTACCAAGTCTCACCTCAGTGAACCGTGTCTCCCTACACTGAACCGACACTCTCTACAATGAACCGACACTCCGTACACTGAACCGTGTATTCCTACACTGAACCGACACTCCGTTCACTGATCCAAGTCTCCCAAAACTGAACTGAGTCTCCGTATACTGAACCGAGTCTCTCTACACTGATGCGTGTCTCCTCACATTGAACGGATTTTCCCTACACTAAACTGACACTCCCTATACTGAACTGAGTCTCCCTACACCGAACTGAGTCTCCCTACACTGAAACTAACCCTTCCAAAACTGATCCGTGTCTCTCAACACTGAACTGAGACTTCATACACTGAACCGACCCTCTGTACACTGAACAGTGTCATCCTCCACAGAACCGTTTCTCCCAACACTGAACAGTATCTCCCTACAATGAACCGTGAGTCCCTAGACTGAACCGACCCACCCGACACTGTATTGTGTCTCCCTACACTGAACCGAGTCTCCCCACAAAGTACCGTGTCACACTACACTGAACCGAGTCTCCCTACACTGAACCGAACCTCCTTACAAAGAACCATATCTCCCTAAGCTGAACAGTGTCTCCCTGCACTGACTCGTCCCCCTTCACTGAGCCGTGCTCCCCGACACGGAACCGTGTCTCTATGCACTGAACCAAGTCTCCCGACACTGAACCGGGACACCCGACATTGAACCGTGTCTCGCTACACTGAACGGACCCTCCCCACACTGTACCGATTCTCCCTGCACTGATCCATCGCCGACACTGATATGTGTCTTCCAACAGAGATCCATGTCTGCCTATATTGAAACGTGTCTCCCTACACTGAACAGAGTCTTCATACACTGAACCGACCCTCTGTACACTGAACAGTGTCATCCTCCACGGAACCGTGTCTCCCAACACTGAACAGTATCTCTCTACAATGAACCGTGTGTCCCTAGACTGAACCGACCCACCCGACACTGTATCGTGTCTCCCTACACTGAACCGAGTCTCCCCACAAAGAACCGTGTCACACTACACTGAACCGAGTCTCCCTACACTGATCCGAACCTCCTTACAATGAACCATATCTCCCTAAGCTGAACAGTGTCTCCCTGCATTGACCCGTCCCCATTCACTGAGCCGTGCTCCCCGACATGGAACCGTGTCTCTATACACTGAACCAAGTCTACCGACACTGAACCGGGCCTCCCGACATTGAACCGTGTCTCGCTACACTGAACCGAGTCTCCCTAAACTGAACCAAGACTCCCTACACTGAACCATTACTCCCTACACTGAACCGACCCTCCTTACACTGTACCGTATCTCCCTACACTGAACTGGGCCTCCCTACACTGAACGGACCCTCCCCACTCTGTACCATTTCTCCCTACACTGTACTGGGTCTCCCAACACTGAAATGACCCTCGCTAAACTGTACCTTTTCTCCCTACACTGAATCGTGTCTCCCTACACTGAAGTCCGTCTCCCTACACTTAACTGAGTCTCCCTATACTGAACCAAGTCTCTGTACACTGACCCGACCCTCCTGACACTGAACTGTGTCACCTGCACTGAACTGGGTCTCCCCGCACCGATCCATCACCCTACACAGATATGTGTCTTCCAACAGAGATCCGTGTCTGCTTACATTGAACCGTGTCTCTCTACACTGAACCGGGACTCCCGACACTGAACCAGGTCTCCCTACACTCAACCGGGTCTACCAACACTGAACTGTGTCTCCCTACAGTGAACCAAGTCTCCCTACACTGAGCCGAGTCTCCCTACACTAAACCGATTCTCCCTATATTGAGCTGGGTCTCCCTACACTGATCTGAGCCTGCCTACGAATATCCGTGTCTCCTTACTCAGAACTGTGTCTCTCTACACTGAATCGAGTCTCCCTACACTGAACCGACCCTCTGTACACTGAACAGTGTCATTCTACACTGAACCGAGTCTTCCAATATTGAACCGAGTCTCCCTACACTGAACCGACCCACCGTACACTGAACAGTGTCATCCTACACTGAACCGTGTTCCCCTACAGTGAACCGCATCTCCCTACACTGACCCAAATCTCCGTACACTAAACTGTCACTACCTACACTGAATCGTGTCTCCCTACACTGAACAACCCTCCCGACACTCTACCCTGACTCCCTCCACCGAACCATATCTGCCTACACTAAACGGAAGCTTCAAGCACTGAATTGTGTTTCCCGACACTGAACCGACCTTCCCTTCACTGAACTGACCCTCCGTACATTGAACCGACCTTGAACGGATCTTGAACGGAAGCTTCAAACACTGAATTGTGTTTCCTGACTGAACCGACCTTCCCTTCACTGAACTGACCCTCCCTACATTGAACTGACCCGTGTCTCTCTGCACTGAACCGTCTCTCCCGACACTGTACTGTTTCTCCCTACACTGAACCGAGACTCCCTCCACTGAACCTTGTCTCCCTACACTGAACCGACCCTCCCGACACTGTACTGTTTATCCCTACACTGAACCGGGTCTCTCTACACTGAACCGTGTCTCCCTACAGTGAACCGCATCTCCCTACACTGAGCCAAGTCTCCGTACACTAAACTGTCACTACCTACACTGAATCGTGTCTCCCTACACTGAACAACCCTCCCGACACTCTACCGTGACTCCCTCCACCGAACAATATCTGCCTACACTGAACGGAAGCTTCAAACACTGAATTGTGTTTCCCGACACTGAACCGCCCTCCCTTCACTGAACTGACCCTCCCTACATTGAACAGTGTCTCCCTACACTACTCCGACCCTCCCTACACTGAACTGTACCTCGCTACGCTGTACCGACCCTCCATAAAATGAACTGTATCTCTCCCTATGCTGAATCGTGTCTCCCTACATTGAACCAACCCTCCCTACACTCTACCGTGTCTCCCTACACCGAAATGTATCTACCAACATTGAACGGAAGCTCCAAACACTGAACTGTGTTTTCCGACACTGAACCGAGTCTCCCGACACTGAACCGACCCTCCCTGTACTGATCTATCGCCCTACACTGATCCGTGTCTGCCTACACAGATCCTTGTTCTCTTTACTGTACCAAGTCTCACCTCAGTGAACCGTGTCTCCCTACACTGAACCGACACTCTCTACAATGAACCGACACTCCGTACACTGAACCGTGTATTCCTACACTGAACCGACACTCCGTTCACTGATCCAAGTCTCCCAAAACTGAACTGAGTCTCCGTATACTGAACCGAGTCTCTCTACACTGATGCGTGTCTCCTCACATTGAACGGATTTTCCCTACACTAAACTGACACTCCCTATACTGAACTGAGTCTCCCTACACCGAACTGAGTCTCCCTACACTGAAACTAACCCTTCCAAAACTGATCCGTGTCTCTCAACACTGAACTGAGACTTCATACACTGAACCGACCCTCTGTACACTGAACAGTGTCATCCTCCACAGAACCGTTTCTCCCAACACTGAACAGTATCTCCCTACAATGAACCGTGAGTCCCTAGACTGAACCGACCCACCCGACACTGTATTGTGTCTCCCTACACTGAACCGAGTCTCCCCACAAAGTACCGTGTCACACTACACTGAACCGAGTCTCCCTACACTGAACCGAACCTCCTTACAAAGAACCATATCTCCCTAAGCTGAACAGTGTCTCCCTGCACTGACTCGTCCCCCTTCACTGAGCCGTGCTCCCCGACACGGAACCGTGTCTCTATGCACTGAACCAAGTCTCCCGACACTGAACCGGGACACCCGACATTGAACCGTGTCTCGCTACACTGAACGGACCCTCCCCACACTGTACCGATTCTCCCTGCACTGATCCATCGCCGACACTGATATGTGTCTTCCAACAGAGATCCATGTCTGCCTATATTGAAACGTGTCTCCCTACACTGAACAGAGTCTTCATACACTGAACCGACCCTCTGTACACTGAACAGTGTCATCCTCCACGGAACCGTGTCTCCCAACACTGAACAGTATCTCTCTACAATGAACCGTGTGTCCCTAGACTGAACCGACCCACCCGACACTGTATCGTGTCTCCCTACACTGAACCGAGTCTCCCCACAAAGAACCGTGTCACACTACACTGAACCGAGTCTCCCTACACTGATCCGAACCTCCTTACAATGAACCATATCTCCCTAAGCTGAACAGTGTCTCCCTGCATTGACCCGTCCCCATTCACTGAGCCGTGCTCCCCGACATGGAACCGTGTCTCTATACACTGAACCAAGTCTACCGACACTGAACCGGGCCTCCCGACATTGAACCGTGTCTCGCTACACTGAACCGAGTCTCCCTAAACTGAACCAAGACTCCCTACACTGAACCATTACTCCCTACACTGAACCGACCCTCCTTACACTGTACCGTATCTCCCTACACTGAACTGGGCCTCCCTACACTGAACGGACCCTCCCCACTCTGTACCATTTCTCCCTACACTGTACTGGGTCTCCCAACACTGAAATGACCCTCGCTAAACTGTACCTTTTCTCCCTACACTGAATCGTGTCTCCCTACACTGAAGTCCGTCTCCCTACACTTAACTGAGTCTCCCTATACTGAACCAAGTCTCTGTACACTGACCCGACCCTCCTGACACTGAACTGTGTCACCTGCACTGAACTGGGTCTCCCCGCACCGATCCATCACCCTACACAGATATGTGTCTTCCAACAGAGATCCGTGTCTGCTTACATTGAACCGTGTCTCTCTACACTGAACCGGGACTCCCGACACTGAACCAGGTCTCCCTACACTCAACCGGGTCTACCAACACTGAACTGTGTCTCCCTACAGTGAACCAAGTCTCCCTACACTGAGCCGAGTCTCCCTACACTAAACCGATTCTCCCTATATTGAGCTGGGTCTCCCTACACTGATCTGAGCCTGCCTACGAATATCCGTGTCTCCTTACTCAGAACTGTGTCTCTCTACACTGAATCGAGTCTCCCTACACTGAACCGACCCTCTGTACACTGAACAGTGTCATTCTACACTGAACCGAGTCTTCCAATATTGAACCGAGTCTCCCTACACTGAACCGACCCACCGTACACTGAACAGTGTCATCCTACACTGAACCGTGTTCCCCTACAGTGAACCGCATCTCCCTACACTGACCCAAATCTCCGTACACTAAACTGTCACTACCTACACTGAATCGTGTCTCCCTACACTGAACAACCCTCCCGACACTCTACCCTGACTCCCTCCACCGAACCATATCTGCCTACACTAAACGGAAGCTTCAAGCACTGAATTGTGTTTCCCGACACTGAACCGACCTTCCCTTCACTGAACTGACCCTCCGTACATTGAACCGACCTTGAACGGATCTTGAACGGAAGCTTCAAACACTGAATTGTGTTTCCAGACTGAACCGACCTTCCCTTCACTGAACTGACCCTCCCTACATTGAACTGACCCGTGTCTCTCTGCACTGAACCGTCTCTCCCGACACTGTACTGTTTCTCCCTACACTGAACCGAGACTCCCTCCACTGAACCTTGTCTCCCTACACTGAACCGACCCTCCCGACACTGTACTGTTTATCCCTACACTGAACCGGGTCTCTCTACACTGAACCGTGTCTCCCTACAGTGAACCGCATCTCCCTACACTGAGCCAAGTCTCCGTACACTAAACTGTCACTACCTACACTGAATCGTGTCTCCCTACACTGAACAACCCTCCCGACACTCTACCGTGACTCCCTCCACCGAACAATATCTGCCTACACTGAACGGAAGCTTCAAACACTGAATTGTGTTTCCCGACACTGAACCGCCCTCCCTTCACTGAACTGACCCTCCCTACATTGAACAGTGTCTCCCTACACTACTCCGACCCTCCCTACACTGAACTGTACCTCGCTACGCTGTACCGACCCTCCATAAAATGAACTGTATCTCTCCCTATGCTGAATCGTGTCTCCCTACATTGAACCAACCCTCCCTACACTCTACCGTGTCTCCCTACACCGAAATGTATCTACCAACATTGAACGGAAGCTCCAAACACTGAACTGTGTTTTCCGACACTGAACCGAGTCTCCCGACACTGAACCGACCCTCCCTGTACTGATCTATCGCCCTACACTGATCCGTGTCTGCCTACACAGATCCTTGTTCTCTTTACTGTACCAAGTCTCACCTCAGTGAACCGTGTCTCCCTACACTGAACCGACACTCTCTACAATGAACCGACACTCCGTACACTGAACCGTGTATTCCTACACTGAACCGACACTCCGTTCACTGATCCAAGTCTCCCAAAACTGAACTGAGTCTCCGTATACTGAACCGAGTCTCTCTACACTGATGCGTGTCTCCTCACATTGAACGGATTTTCCCTACACTAAACTGACACTCCCTATACTGAACTGAGTCTCCCTACACCGAACTGAGTCTCCCTACACTGAACCGACCCTCTGTACACTGAACAGTGTCATCCTCCACAGAACCGTTTCTCCCAACACTGAACAGTATCTCCCTACAATGAACCGTGAGTCCCTAGACTGAACCGACCCACCCGACACTGTATTGTGTCTCCCTACACTGAACCGAGTCTCCCCACAAAGTACCGTGTCACACTACACTGAACCGAGTCTCCCTACACTGAACCGAACCTCCTTACAAAGAACCATATCTCCCTAAGCTGAACAGTGTCTCCCTGCACTGACTCGTCCCCCTTCACTGAGCCGTGCTCCCCGACACGGAACCGTGTCTCTATGCACTGAACCAAGTCTCCCGACACTGAACCGGGACACCCGACATTGAACCGTGTCTCGCTACACTGAACCGAGTCTCCCTAAACTGAACCAAGACTCCCTACACTGAACCATTTCTCCCTACACTGAACCGAGTATCCCTACACTGAACCGTGTCTCCCTACACTGAACAGTGTCTCTCTACACTGAACCTACCCTCCTTACACTGTACCGTATCTCCCTACACTGAACTGGGTCTCCCTACACTGAACGGACCCTCCCCACTCTGTACCGTTTCTCCCTACACTGTACCGGGTCTCCCAACACTGAACCGTATATCGCTACAATGAACCTTGTGTCCCTATTCTGAACCGACCCTCCCGACACTGTACCATATCTCCCTACACTGAACCATGTCTCCCTCCACTGAACAGTGTTTCCCAGCACTGAACAGAATGTCCCGAGACTGAACTGTGTCTCCCTACACTGAAACTAAGCCTCCCAAAACTGATCCGTGTCTCTCTGCACTGAACCGTCTCTCCCGACACTGTACTGTTTCTCCCTACACTGAACCGAATCTCCCTAAACTGAACCAAGCCTCCCTACACTGAATCGGTTCTCCCTACACTGAACCGACCCTCCCCACTCTGTACCGTTTTTCCCTACACTGAATCGGATCTCCCTACACTGAACAGTGTCCCCCTTCACTGAACAGAATCTCCCTACACTGAACCATGTCTCCCTACACTGAACCACGTCTCCCTACACTGAACTGTGTCTCCCTGCACTGAAACTAACCCTCCCAAAACGGATCCATGTCTCTTTACACTGAACTGAGTTTCCCTAAATAGAAACGTTTCTCCCTACACTGAACCGAGTCTCCCTACATTGAACCGTGTCTCCCTCCACTGAACAGTGTCTCCCTACACTGAACGGACCCTCCCCACTCTGTACCGTTTCTCCCTACACTGTACCGGGTCTCCCAACACTGAACCGTATCTCGCTACAATGAACCTTGTGTCCCTACTCTGAACCGACCCTCCCGACACTGTACCATATCTCCCTACACTGAACCGTGTCTCCCTCCACTGAACAGTGTTTCCCAGCACTGAACAGAATGTCCCGAGACTGAACTGTGTCTCCCTACACTGAAACTAAGCCTCCCAAAACTGATCCGTGTCTCTCTGCACTGAACCGTCTCTCCCGACACTGTACTGTTTCTCCCTACACTGAACCGAGTCTCCCTAAACTGAACCGAGTCTCCCTACACTGAATCGGTT
This sequence comes from Narcine bancroftii, assembly GCF_036971445.1. Taxonomy (NCBI): domain Eukaryota; kingdom Metazoa; phylum Chordata; class Chondrichthyes; order Torpediniformes; family Narcinidae; genus Narcine; species Narcine bancroftii. The sequence continues at coordinate 177,816,812 of NC_091470.1, read as the reverse complement.
CTCCCTACACTGAACCGACCCTCCCCACTCTGTACCGTTTCTCCCTACAATGAATCGGATCTCCCTACACTGAACAGTGTCCCCCTTCACTGAACAGAATCTCCCTACACTGAACCATGTCTCCCTACACTGAACTGTGTCTCCCTGCACTGAAACTAACCCTCCCAAAACTGATCCATGTCTCTTTACACTGAACTGAGTTTCCCTAAATTGAAACGTTTCTCCCTACACTGAATCGAGTCTCCCTACATTGAACCGTGTCTCCCTCCACTGAACAGTGTCTACCTACACTGAACCGACCCTCCCTACAGTGTACCGTATCTCCCTACACTGAACCGACCCTCCCCACACTGAACTGGGTCTCCCTACAATGAACCAAGTCTCCCGACACTGAACTGAGAGTCCCTATATTGGACCATGCGGCCCGTCACTGAATCAACCCTCCCTACACTGATGCGTGTTTCCCAACACTGAATTGTGTTGACCTTCACTGAAACCCTCCCTACATTGATCCGTGTCTCTCTACACTGATCCAAGTCTCCCTCCACTGAACCGAGTCTCCCTTTACTGAACCATGCCTCCCTACATTGCACTGACCCTCCCTTCACTGAAACGTAACTCCCTACTCTGAAACGACCCTCCCTGCACTGAACTGACCCAATCTACACTGATCCGAGTCTCCCTAAAGTGAACCGAGTCTCCCTGCACAGAAAGGAGTCTTCCTACACTGAACGGAGACTCCCTACACTGAACTGGGCCTCCCTACACTGAACTGGGTCTCCCTACACTGAACTGGGTCTCCCTACACTGAACTGGGTCTCCCTACACTGAATTGAGTCTCCCTAAAATGAACCATGTCTCCCTACATTGAACCGTGTGTCTACACTGAGCCAAGATTCCTGACTATGAACCGACCCTCCCTACACTGAACCGTGTTTCCCTACACTGAACCGACCCACACAACACTGAACCGTCTTCTGACACTAAACCGACCTTCCCTATACTGATCTGTCTCCCTACACTGAACCGAGTCTCCCTAAACTGAACCACGTCTACCTACACTGATCCGTGTCTCCCTACACTGAACCGAGTCTCCCTAAACTGAACCACGTCTACCTACACTGATCCGTGTCTCCCTACACTGAACCGAGTCTCCCTAAACTGAACCATGTCTACCTACACTGATCCGAGTCTCCCGATACTGAACCGTGTCTCCCTACACTGAACCGACCCTCCCTTCACTGAACCGTGTCTCCCTACAACGGGAACCTTGTCTCCATAAATTGGGATTAACTTACACACCTCTACCTTATTCATGCTTTTCATAATTTTCTATAAAATTCCCTCTCATTCTTCTAAATCCCAGTGAGATCAGTCACAGACGACCCCATCTCTCCTTGTTGGCCAACCCCCTCATCTCCGGAATCAACCTCCTCTGCACCCCCTCCAAAGCTAGTCCTTCCTTCCTCAAGTACAGAGACCAGAACTGCACGCAATTCTCCAGATGTGGCAGAACCTCCCTGCTCCAGAATTCCATCCCTCCAGCAATGAGTTGTGATGAATCAGAATTATACAGAGCAGCTTACAGGATTCATTCTGGCATCTGATGGTCAAAATCCAAATCAGAATTTACTGTCATGAACTCGTCATGAATTTCATTGTTTTGCGGTAGCGTCACAGGGTAAACATTTCTATAAACCACCTGACAACAATAAATAAAAATGGTTCATGAAAAAAAAAACAAGTCAAACTGAGGCAGTGTCTGAGGTTCATTGTCTGTTCTGGAATCTGATGCTGGTTGGTGGGTGGGTGGGGAAAGAAGCCCCTTGTGCCACTGGGTGCTCGTCTTCAGGCTCCTGTACATTTTCCCTGATGGTAGCAGAGTGAAGAGGGCATGGGCTGGGTGGTGGGGTCTTTGAGGAGAGAAACACTCCCTTATGTCAATGTCCTTGATGAAGTGATGTCCATCACTCCCTACACTGAACCAAGTCTCCCTACACTGACCTGACCCTCCCTACACTGAACCGTGTCTCCCTACACTGAACCGAGTCTCCCTACACTGACCTGACCCTCCCTACACTGAACCGTGTCTCCCTACACTGAACCAAGTCTCCCTACACTAAACCATTTTTCCCTACACTGAACTGTGTTTCCCTACACTGATAATAACCCTCCCAAAACTGATCTGTGTCTCTCTGCACTGAACCGTCTCTCACGACACTGTACTGTTTCTCCCTACACTGAACCGAGTCTCCCTAAACTAAACCAAGCCTCCCTACACTGAATCGGTTCTCCCTACACTGAACCGACCCTCCACACTCTGTACCGTTTCTCCCTACACTGAATCGGATCTCCGTACACTGAACAGTGTCCCCCTTCACTGAACAGAATCTCCCTACACTGAACCGTGTCTCCCTACACTGAACTGTGTCTCCCTGCACTGAAACTAACCCTCCCAAAACTGATCCATGTCTCTTTACACTGAACTGAGTTTCCCTAAACTGAACCGTTTCTCCCTACACTGAACCGTGTCTCCCTCCACTGAACAGTGTCTACCTACACTGAACCGACCCTCCCTACAGTGTACCGTATCTCCCTACACTGAACCGGGTCTCCCTACACTGAACCGACCCTCCCTACACTGAATTGGGTCTCCCTACAATGAACCAAGTCTCCCGACACTGAACTGAGAGTCCCTATATTGAACCATGCGTCCCGTCACTGAATCAACCCTCCCTACACTGATGCGTGTTTCCCAACACTGAATTATGTCGACCTACACTTAAACCCTCCCTACATTGATCCGTGTCTCTCTACACTGATCCAAGTCTCCCTCCACTGAACCGAGTCTCCCTTTACTGAACCATGCCTCCCTACATTGCACTGACCCTCCCTTCATTGAAACGTAACTCCCTACTCTGAAACGACCCTCCCTGCACTGAACTGACCCAACCTACACTGATCCGAGTCTCCCTAAAGTGAACCGAGTCTCCCTGCACAGAAAGGAGTCTTCCTACACTGAACTGAGACTCCCTACACTGAACTGGGTCTCCCTACACTGAATCGAGTCTCCCTAAAATGAACCATGTCTCCCTATATTGAACCGTGTGTCTACACTGAGCCAAGATTCCTGACTATGAACCGACCCTCCCTACACGGAACTGTGTTTCCCTACACTGAACCGACCCACACAACACAGAACCGTCTCCGACACTAAACCGACCTTCCCTATACTGATCCATCTCCCTACACTGAACCGAGTCTCCCTAAACTGAACCACGTTTACCTACACTGATCCGTGTCTCCCTACACTGAACCGAGTCTCCCTAAACTGAATCACGTCTACCTACACTGATCCGATTCTCCCGATACTGAACCGTGTCTCCCTACACTGAACCGACCCTCCCTTCACTGAACCATGTCTCCCTACAACGGGAACCTTGTCTCCATAAATTGGGATTAACTTACACACCTCTATCTTATTCATGCCTTTCATAATTTTCTATAAAATTCCCTCTCATTCTTCTAAATCCCAGTGAGATCAGTCACAGACGACCCCATCTCTCATTGTTGGCCAACCCCCTCATCTCCTGAATCAACCTCCTCTGCACCCCCTCCAAAGCTAGTCCTTCCTTCCTCAAGTACAGAGACCAGAACTGCACGCAATTCTCCAGATGTGGCAGAACCTCCCTGCTCCAGAATTCCATCCCTCCAGCAATGAGTTGTGATGAATCAGAATTATACAGAGCAGCTTACAGGATTCATTCTGGCATCTGATGGTCAAAATCCAAATCAGAATTTACTGTCATGAACACGTCATGAATTTCATTGTTTTGCGGCAGCGTCACAGGGTAAACATTTCTATAAACCACCTGACAACAATAAATAAAAATGGTTCATGAAAAAAAAAACAAGTCAAACTGAGGCCGTGTCTGAGGTTCATTGTCTGTTCTGGAATCTGATGCTGGTTGGTGGGGAGGGGGGGTGGGTGGGTGGGGAAAGAAGCCCCTTGTGCCACTGGGTGCTCGTCTTCAGGCTCCTGTACCTTTTCCCTGATGGTAGCAGAGTGAAGAGGGCATGGGCTGGGTGGTGGGGTCTTTGAGGAGAGAAACACTGCCTTATGTCAATGTCCTTGATGGAGTGATGTCCATCACTCCCTACACTGAACCAAGTCTCCCTACACTGACCTGACCCTCCCTACACTGAACCGTGTCTCCCTACACTGAACCGAGTCTCCCTACACTGACCTGACCCTCCCTACACTGAACCGTGTCTCCCTACACTGAACCGAGTCTCCCTACACTGACCTGACCCTCTCTACACTGAACCAAGTCTCCCTACACTAAACCATTTTTCCCTACACTGAACTGTGTTTCCCTACACTGAACCGAGTCTCCCTGTTCTGAAGCGACCTCCCTACACTGAACCATGTCTCCCTACACTAAACCATTTTTCCCTACACTGAACTGTGTTTCCCTACACTGAACCCGAGTCTCCCTGTTCTGAAGCGACCTCCCTACACTGAACCATGTCTCCCTACACTGACCTGACCCTCCCTACACTGAACCGACCCTCCCTAAACTGAACCGTTTTTCCCTACACTGAACCATGTTTCCCTACACTGAACCAAGTATCCCTCCACTGAACCGACCCTCCCTACACTGAACTGTGTCTCCCTACACTGATCCGACCCTCCCTACACTGAACCATGTCTCCCTAGACTGACCTGATCCTCCCTACACTGAACCAAGTCTCCCTACACTAAACCGTTTTTCCCTACACTGAACCGTCGTCTCCCTACACTGAAACAAGCCTCCCTGCACTGAACTGTCCCACCCTACACTGAAACATGCCACCCTAAGCTGAACCGAGCCTCCCAAGTTCATCTTGTGAACATAATAACAAGCCACAGAAGATGGTGAATGCAACTGAGAACATCCCTCCCTCCCTCCCTGGACTCCGTCTGCATCTCTCCCTGTCTTGGTAAGGTAGCTTACTGAAGGGCAGATCGCACCCCAGACACATCCTTCTCTCTCTTCCCATCGAGAAGGTCAAGAAGTATCAATTCCTGGGTGTCAAATCTCCAAGGATCTGTCTGGGAGCCTCTACATTGATGCAATATTGAAGGCTCACAAGCAGTTATACGTTGTGAGTAGTTTGAGGAGATTTGCTACATCACTGAAGATCTTGAAAATCTCTCCAGGTGGACTATGGAGAGCATTCTGGCCAGTCTATTACCTGGTACGGTGGCGCCAACTCTCAGGACAGGAACAAACTCCAGAGGGTTGTTAACTTGGCCTGTGACATCACGGGCACTAGAGTTCACTCCATCAAGGACAATGACTTAAGGCGATGTCTCTCTCCTCAAAGACCCCACCTCCCAGGCCAGGCCCTCTTCACTTCGCTCCCATCGGAGAAAAGGTTGGGTAGGGAATTTTTACATCGTGAGGGAATTATGGGATATGGGGAAAAGGCAGGTGGGTGGAGATGAGCCGATCATCAGATCAGCCATGATCTCATTGAATGGCCGAGTAGGGCTTGATGGGCTGAATGGCCGACTCCTGCTCCCATTTCTGATGTTCTTGTGAACTGAAGCTGTGCTCTTGTTCTACTTCACACAGCGTACAAGTGTGAGTTGACTCGTTCGACTGCTCACAGAAGAGTCCTCCTCACGGTGTCAAAAAGTGACGCATAAACAACTTAAAAAAAGAGGATTTATCTATTTGTTAACCATATTGTGATAATGATGTTAATTCTGAGCAGAACAGCAACAGGCTCCCTTTACTGGATTATGTGTGGGATTGACGTGTTCAATTCTCATTATATCAGCTCGGGAGAAAACCGATTAGAATCAAGTTCAAGGTCATGAGGCCGCTCAATCTCAAACAAAATGCAGTCAAACAGCTCGTGACCTTCTCCTACTGTAGGATGAGTCGATGCAAGACCCGCGAGGCAGTTACATCCTTTAGTGCAGTATACCACAGTGCTGTAAAAACTGGGCAGGGAACTCAGCGGCTCTATCTTGACCAAGGGCTCAGGCCCGAAACATTGGTACGAGCTAAATCCCTCAATTTTTAAAATTCAGACTTATAGATTTTTTTTTAGTTGACCAAAACCATGCTTCTTTTGAACAATTATCCACCAAATTAATAATACCCAAACATCACTATTTTGGTATTTACAGGTCAGGAGTTTCTTGAATTCTCTAATTTTGAGGCTCCCTCAGGATCTTGAACCTTAAACGATAGAGGTTTATCATTTTATATCTGATCACAATCGGAACTTATCAGTCCTTCGAGATCCACTTTCTGAAACAAGACGGGACTTCATCTACAGCGAGTTCATTCATCCTGTCTTCGTGCTGGACACTCATTAACACAGTTTAAGGTCGTAGACCGGGCCCACTTTCCCAATGTCCAATTGGCCAAATTCTAATCTAACTGATAACTGTATAATGGGAGGAGGTTGAGATGTTCTGCTTTTGTCCCTCTTTGTCCATTTGTTGGGGACGGGTATGTCGTACCTTGTCTTTAGTTCTTAATATTAATTTGACTCCAAATCCTTTTCTCACCCTCTTTGAAATAAGTGGCCAACAGGTCTGATATTGACGGCTTCACATCCCGTGTCGGTCTCCCCCTCCCAATCGCTGGAAGGGCCACATCGATGAGATGGGAAGACGCTCTCCCTCCCTCTCAGCCTCAATCCAAGGCAATATCATGTCTGACTTAGAACAAAATTAGATGTTTCACGACTGAAATGGATCTGAACTTATTGGGGGAAGGGGGGGGGGGCGTCTTTTCTCAATTATTTTCAAAGTTTGTAAGATTAGTTTGTTGTTGATTTTTTTGACCCCATTGATTATTTTCCTTTTTTATTAGGTGAATGGTTCATTTTAACGTTTAGCCGGTCACTGCCAAAGTTGGGGGCGGGGGGGTGTGGTGGACGATTAGTAAAGTGTTTTCTTTAGGTTTCCTTCTTTTCAATGTAACGTAGGTCTTATCACCATTTGTATTATATGAGATTTGTCAATACAGGTACACAATCCTTTATCCAGAAACCTTGGGGGACAGTGTGTTCCGAATTTTGGATTTTTCCAGATTTCGGAAAGCCAGATTTAAACCCACCCGAATTGTGCTGCTGTATCCACCCCCATCCCCTTCCAGTCGCACAGCCGTCTCCCCACCTTGCCCACCCAACTCATGCTTCTGGTCTCCCCCCCCTCACCCACCCGACTCACGCTGCCAGTCTCTCCCCCTCGCTCACCCAACTCAGGCTACCCCCACTTGCTGGATTTTGGAACTTTCCAGATTTTAGATGTCCGAATAAAGGATTGTGTACCTGTACTCTATCGTCATGTACCCATGTAACATTGACTTGAGGAAGTTAATAAAAGTATTGAAAAATTTAAATTTAGACATACAGCACGGTAACAAGCCCTTCCAGCCCACAAGCCCGTGCCGCCCAATTACCCTACAACCCCCGGTACGTTTCAAACAGTGGGAGGAAACCGGAGCCTGCGGAGGAAACACGCGCAGACACAGGGAGAATACGCAAACTCCTCAGAGACAGTGCAGGATTCGAGTCCCGGTCCCGATCACTGGTGCTGTGACCGCTACACCAACCACACTACCCTTTACTTCCAATAGATGCTGCATGACCTGAAATGAGTTTCTCCAACCCCTGTGTGTGTGTTGCACTATTCCAGTGCTCCCTGGTTAACTCGTTGTTTATCTTATTTATCTTTGGGCAGGGCACCAGGGCAGCAGACAATATCCATTTCCAACTGCATACGAGCTTGTGGTGATCAGCACCTTGAACACCAATCCTGGAGTTGTGGTCAGCAGAGGGCTCCAGGATTCTCCGGCATAAACAAGGATGAACAGGAACGTAGACAAGATGGAGGGGAACTTTTGTACCTCACAAGGACCCTCTTATACTTCCAGATTGGAAATTTGGGAGGAGAGGCCTTAGACCAGTGGTTCTCAACCTTTATCTTTCCACTCACACCCCACTTTAAGTAATCCCGAGGCCATCGGTGCTCTGTGATTAGTAAGGGTTTGCTTTAGGTGAGTGGAAAGAAAATGTTTGAAGCCCACTGTTTTAATCGTCCCTCATTGACTCGTTCTGTGCACCGTTTCAGAACTCCAAAGGAAATGGGCCAATGACCATTTTTCTCAAGCAAAATATTTCAGTAACAAATGGGTGTGGAGCAGTGGTTCTCAACCTTCCCTTCCTGCCCACACACCATGGTGTAAACATTTCTTTGTTCGGAGGGTGGTGAATCTCTGGAATAAATGATTTTAAATATTTAGAGCAGAAAAAATGTTTTTAAAAAGGAGCATCAGGGCAGTGCCCTGGAATTGGAACCAGCATATTCCGTAGATTGAATAGGTGGGGGTGGGGGGGGGGGGTGGGCGGGAGGGGTGGGGGGGGGTGGGGGGGGGGTGGGGGGGGGGGTTAACTATTGCTTTTATTTTTCCAGAACTCATTCACTTCTTTTTATATTGACAGATGGAATTTAATGCAGACAAGAGTGAGGTCTTGCATTTTGGATGGACAAAACAAGGTAGGACATCTACCACGGTGAATGGTCGGGCACTGAGGAGTGCGGTAGAACAGAGGGATCTGGGAATACAGATATATCATTCCCTGAAAGTGGCGTCACAGGTGGACAGGGTTGTAAGGAGAGCTTTTGGCATCTTGGCCTTCGTAAATCAAAGTATCGGGTGCAGGAGTTGGGATATGATGGTGAAGTTGTACAAGACATTGGTGAGGGGGTATTGTGTGCAGTTTTGGTCACCAAACTACAGGAAACATACCAATACGATAGAAAGAGGGCAGAGATTTACTGGGCTGTTGCCTGGACTTCAGGAACTGAGATACAGGGGAAGGTTAAACAGGTTAGGACTTTATTTGCTGGAGTGCAGAAGAGTGAGGGGAGATTAGATAGAGGTATTTAAAATTATGAGGGGGATCGACAGAGTAAATGTAGATCGGCTTTTCCCATTGAGGGGAGGTTAGAAACAAACCAGAGGGTGTGGGTTAAGGGTGAAAGGGGAAAAGTTTAGGGGGAACTTCTTCACACAGAGAGTGGAGGGGGTGTGGAAAGAGCTGCCAGCTGAAATGGTGAATGCACATTAAATTTTAACACTGAAGAAAAAATTGGACAGGTACATGGATGGGAGGGATATGGAGGGTTGTGGACTGGGTGCAGGTCAGTGGGATGAGGCAGGATAATAGTTTGGCACAGACTAGAAGGGCTGAAGGGGCTGTTTCTGTGCTGTAATGTTCTATAGTTGACGTACTGGGTAAAATCCGAAGAACATTGATGTGCCTCTGACTGACACACAGGGAGCATCACTGCGGGATTCTACAAAATCACTCTTCAGGGAGTTTCCAGACCACAATATTTAAACATCTAAGGAGTAAACCTTAAGACACAGGAGCAGAAATCAGCCATTCAGCCCATCGAGTCTGCCCCGCAATAAGCTGATCTATTCTCCCAATCAGACCCACTGCCCGGCCTTCTCCCCATAACCTTTGATGCCCTGGCCAATCAAGAACCTGCCTTAAATACACCCGATGACCCATCCTCCACAACTGCCCACAGCCACAAATTCCACAGATTCACCACCTTCCGGCTGAAGAAATTCCTCCACATCTCTGATTTAAGTGGACACCCTTCAATCCTGATGTTGTGCCCTCTTGTCCTGGACTCTCCTACCGTGGGGAACAACTTTTCTACATCTACTCTGTCCACACCTTTCAACATTCAAAGTGTTTCAATAAGACTCTCCCTCATTCTCCAAAATTCCAACGAGTACAGGCCAAGAGCTGTCAAACGCTCCTCGTACGATAACCCTTTCATTCCTGGAATCATCCTTGTGAACCTCCTGAACTCTCCCCAATGTTAGCACATTCTTTCTTAAATGAGGAGCCCAAAACTGTTCACAATCCTTCATGTGAGGTCTCCCCAGGGCCTTATAAAGCCTCAACATCACATCCGTGCCCTTAGATTCTATTCCTCTTGAAATGAATGCCAGCGTCGCATTTGCCTTCACCACCGGCTCAACCTGCAAGACACTCTGATTACTGGCCTGAGAAAAAGAGACCACATCCTGATTTTGGAGCACGTGAGATTTAAATTTAAAATTTTAAAATTTGGGTGCAGCACAGTAACTGGCCCTTCCAGCCCACTAACCTAAGCTGCCCAATCTCATGTACATTTTGAACAGTGGGAGGAAACTGGAGGCCCCGGGGAAAACCCACGGAGGCACGGGAGAACGTACAAACTCCTTACAGACAACATGGGAATCGATGATAAGAGAAGTTGAAGAGAATACATTTTCACACTGGGAAGCAGTGTTACCGTGATTGAAGGTTGGTGCCAATGACCTCCAAAGAGTGGAAAAGCAGAGGTAAGTACCAAAAGGAGCCACAATCGTTCGTTCCTCAGTGCGCTACAGTAATGGGCGCTACAGGCCAGATCTGGCACAGATCCTCATCACTTGCTTAAGAGGGGCACGAGATGGAGGAGAAGGAACAAAAAGTATTCAACCAGTGAACGGCCCGTCATCACGATTTGATAGAGAAACGATGTTTTTTGTGCTGTCACCGAGGGAGTGCAAAGTAAGTTGGCACGGAAACATTCTTGAAATCAAGAGTTCCCATCAATATTTACAAGGCAGTTCCTTTATTTTCGCAGTGGATTGAAGGTGAGTTCCAACAAAGAAACACGTCCTTCGGTGCACCGTATGGGATGCTGGGCTTCATGAGTCGGGGATTAAGTTCAGGAGTCTCTCTACAAATCTCTGGTGGAGTATTGTGTTCAGTTCTGGTCACCTCATTACAGGATGTGGAAGCTGTGGAGAGGGAGCAGAGGAAATTCACCAGGACGTTTCTTGGATTGGAAATGACTTATGAGGCAAGATTTGCAGAGCTGGGACTTTTCTCTTTGGAGCTTAGAAGGATGAGAGGAACTTGATAGAGGTCTTCAAGATTCTGAGAGGGATAGATAAGGTGGACAGAGAGCACCTTTTACCCAGGGCAGGATCAGCAAACACCAGAGAATGTCTGTACAAAGTAAAGGGGGGGATGTCTAGGGGAGATGTCAGGGGTAAGTTTTTTTTTTTACAGAGAGTTGAGGGGGCTTGGAATTCCTTGCCGAGGGCGGTGGTGGAAGCTGGAACATTAGGGGCATTTAAAAGACTCTTAGACAGGCACATGGATGAAAGAAAAATAGAGGGTTATGGGGTGGGGAGGGGTTATTATTTTCTTTCTTTGATAGGAATAGATTGGTTGGCTCATCAAAAGGACTGTCCACACTAACCATCTGAGACTCCTATTCATGAAACCACGTGTATAGATGAATACTTATCCTGCAAATGTATTATTTGCCTGGTTGTATGTCTGCATGTTTTGCCCCGAGGACCGGAGAACGTTGTCACGTCGGGATGTACTTGAACAATCAGTTGACAATAAACTTGAACTTGACCTGACAGCATCTATTTTTTAAATGCAGGTTATGAGCAATTTTCAGTAATTTATCTCAAATCACATAAAACAATCAGGAAAAGACAAAGACAAATGGTGGCAGAGGATGATTTCCTCTTAGTCTGGTGGTGCCTCAGGGATTGGTGCTGGGTCCAATGTGGGTCAATCCAGATCACTGATGTAGATGACAATGTGGTCAATTGGATCAGCAATTTTCAGATGACACTAAGATTGGAGGTGTTGTGGACAGCAAAGAAGGTTTTCAAAGCTTGCAAAGGGATCTGGAAAAGCTAGAAAAATGGGTTGAAAAATGGCAGAAGGAATTTAATGCAGACAAGTGTAGACAAACCAAGGTAGGACGTATACGGTTAATGGTCGGGCACTGAGCAGTGCGGTAGAACACAGGGATCTAGGAATATAGACACATCATTCCCCGAAAGTGGCGTCACAGGCGGATAGAGTTGTAAAGAGAGCTTTTGACATCTTGGCCTTCATAAATTAGTATTGAATGCAGGAATTGGGATGTTATGGGAAAGGTGTACATCGGTGAAGCCAGATTTGGAACATTGTGAGCAGTTTTGGTCTCCTAACTGCAGGAAACCAATAAGATAGAAAGAGGACAGAGAAGATTTACTAGGACATTGCCCTGGACTTCAGGAACTGAGTTACAGGGAAAGGAGAAACAGGTTAGTCCTTTATTCCCTGGCGCGTAGAAGAATAAGGGGAGATTTGGTAGAGATATTTAAAATTATGAGGGGGACAGACAGAGTAAATGTAGTCGGCTTTTTCCACTGAGGGCGCAAGAGATACAGAGGACATGGGTTAAAGGTTAAGGGAAATATAAGGGGAACTTCTTCACACAGAAGTGGTGGGAGTGTGGAATGAGCTGTGGTGGTGAATGCGGGCTCAATTTTAACATTTAGGAAGAATTTGGACAGGTACGTGGATGGGTGGGGGATGGAGGGCTGTGGACTGGATGCAGGTCAGTGGGACTAGACAGAATAATAGTTTTGCAGAGACTAGAAGGGCCGAAGGGCCTGTTTTCTGTGCAGTGATGTTCTACGGTTCTAAAGTATGTGCACAAGTTGACCTGCGTACAGAGAAGGAACTGACTCCATTTCACAGTTGTTGGCCTGAGTTGTGGTGTGGGCTCAGGGTTAATCTCTTGGGATAATAATACACTGGGAGCGGAGTGATGGCTTGAATTTCAAGCCTAACATACTGGAGGAGTCAGGAGGAAGGTAACTGCAAAAGGCCGCATTTGAGTCGTGAGCTGGATGGAATTACTGGCAGGCAAAAGCAGGTCTTGCAGAAGCAGTAGCCAAAAAATTTTTTTCCTGTCATGGTCACTGCCTACTTGACCTTTCCAGAAGCAAAGCAAAGATAGTTCACAATATCCCCAGTGGATTGAAGTGGAAAATCCATGAACCACAACAAAATGCACCATAGATATATCACAACCTTAACATTTTGGACAAAGTTTCTCTGTCTTGATTCAGTGCTTCCAAATGTTATGAAATGGAAGTTATCAAACCCTGTTTCGAACCTTGTTTAAATGGGGCACCCAATTATGAAACCTAGCAAACCCCATCATGGGCACATACCTCCCGACCACTGAAAACATTACATTTAAAACATTTTAAATTTAGACATACAGGCCAAATGGTCCACAAGTCTGTGCCACCCATTGATCCCAGCTAAGTTCTGAACAGTGGGAGAAAACTGGAACCCCAACCCCCACCCCGGGGAAAAACCCTTGCAGGCACAGGAAGAACATACAAACTCCTTACAGACAGCGCAGGATTCGAACCCCGGTCGCCAGCATCATAACAGGTCTGCGCTACCGTACCGCCCAGGGAGGCAGTCAACTTTATAAAGGACTCCCATCACCCAGGTCACAATCTCTTCTCGCTGCTACCGTCACACAAGGGGTACAGAACCCAAACACCCTCTGGGTTTTAGAACAGATTTGTTTTGCCCCAACTATCATGCTCTTGACCCTTGTCATTCTCCCCTCACCCTAACCAGACACTACACCAGAACCACAAAATATCTGCCTGCAATCTTCAAACACGCGTCATGTGAATATTTATACTTTATATTATATTTTTTCTGTCATGACATACTGTGGCAATTTAATTTATACTGTTGCACTTGGCGAATCTTACCTACTTGTTTGGCTGTGGAATTTGGCTGTCAATCCATTAGAACAATAGTGCACAGCACATGTCCTTTGGCCCTAAATTTACATAAATTTAAATGTAGGCCGACAGCTCTTTCAGCACAAGCCCGTGCTGTCCAATTTACAACCAATTGACCTTCAACCCCCATCCCCGAATGTATTGAAGGGTGGGAGGAAACCAGAGTCCTCCGGGAAAAACCCACGCAGACACGGGGAGAACATACAAACTCCTTACAGACAGCGTGGGATTGGAACCCTGGCCACTGGTGCTATAACTGCTACACTAACCGTCCTGCCCAGTGCAATGTTGTACTGATCCGTGTAATCCTGCTCCACAATAATCTGATTGTTTCCTACTTCACACCCATAGCCAATGTGGCACTTGTGTACCTGACAAACTCATCATCATCTCAAGAAACGAGAATTGTAGGAACATTTCAGGCTGAGTTATGAACTTTGCAGGACCTATTTCTTGTTGAAATGCAGAAGAACTCTGCGTTCTAGTGAAGAATATACTCTTAATGAGACTTGCTCAAGCAAATGTGGGTTCCAGAGTGGATAAGAAGCACTTCAAAGCATCAGAGCACAGTTTTAAGGACATCTATCATCAAACTGAGACAATTATATGAACGATTGCAGAGGTTTATGGAATCAAGTAGTGTTTGGTCGACTTTGGAGAAAAAAATCCAAAGTGCTCATGTAAATTAACTGACTGTTCTGGATAAACCATGTCTGGATGGTTTACCATCAATCGTGACATTGTGGTTCCAGAGCAGACTTCAGGAAAGGAAATCCAAACCACTCTGACTAAGAAAGATGATCTTGCTCAAGTTCATTGCCAGGAGAAAACAACCCAACAGTTGATTTCACACAAAGCACGTGAAACTAGGAATTCCCAAAACACTGGAAATGAGACCACTACACGTCAACAACTCAGTCGGAAAGAGAGTGGAGAGAACCAAGTTCCTTGGCGTTCACTTAATTAAACCACTGTAATAGCATTGCACTAACCCGCTGCACTAACCCAGTGCTTTTGGGAAAACATGACACTTAAACTACACCTTGTAGCCCTGATAGAGACTGAAAGACACAAGAAAGCCATTTATATGAGATCATAGTTACTGTCGGGAGAGGTTGGTGGGTGCCTGTGGGTCAGGCAGCATCCGAGTATAAACGGTCTGGGCACTCTTCAACCGGATGGCATTCATATTCACTTCTCAGGTCTCTGCTAGCCTGCTCTCACTTCCCTTCCCCTGACTCCTTTCCCTCAGCTCGCCACCCTCCTCCTACTCTGTGCCCTCCCTCCCTCCCTCTCCACCTCCTGCCTGTGGGACCGCGCAGACTTAAAATATAACAGGAAGTTACAAAAATAGATTCTATCTAAAAAGCAGTACGTGATAGGGAAATGATAAGGTGATTTTCATGATCAGCAACTCCAAATCCATAAAATATATCCAAAAGTGTTCAGGAAGCAAAATCTTTGTTGTCCCATGTAATGAGCATGTGCACCGGAAAACATTTGTGCTTTGGCAAATTATTAGATATCTTGGATTAATTTTACATAAACAGTATAAAATGATCTACTAAACATTTAAATGACTTCCCTTGACTTGAAAACTCATTCTGGAGTTTCATTTGCTGTGGGTGGTACCTTAATATCCAAGCAGTTCTGGTCGCTAGCTAGATTGGGGACTTCAGGAGGGAGTCAGGAGAACACGACCCAGTCCTCATCGAGGGCTCAGTAGTGGAGAGGTCAAAAACTTCAAATTCCTGGGTGTCGACATCTCCGAGGATCTGTCCTGGAGCCTCCGTGTTGATGCAATCATGAAGAAGGCTCGCCAGCGGCTAGACTTGGAGAGGAGTTTGAAGAGGTTCGATACATCACCGATGACTCTCAAAAGCTTCTGTGGAGAGCATTCTGGTTGGTGGCATCACTGCCTGGTATGGAGGTGCCAATTCTCAGGACAAGAAAAAATCTCCAGAGTTGTTAACTCAGTCTGCGATATCACGAGCACCAGACTTCACTCCATTGAGGACATCTACATGAGGCAGGGACCACCCACTCTTCACTCTGCTACCAACAGGGAAAAGGTACAGGAGCCTGAGGTGAGCACTCAATGCACGAGGACGGCTTCTTCCCCTCCATCAGATTCCTGAATGATCATTGAACCAGACATGGCCTAATTTTGACTTTTCATGCAATATTTTCATTTACTTTTGCAAGATGGTTTATCAAAAAGTTGGCACTGTACCACAAAACAATAAATTTCACGAATTGTTCTTGACGAAAAAATCTGATTCTGATTAAAATCCAGATCTGTCATTTCCAGAAACCAAAAGTACTGTCACGTTCAAGAGAAGGCAAGTCCTTGGCGTTCAGGAATAAAACAGCAATTCAAGCTTTTGCTTTATATTGGTAGTCAGGATGTCATTCAAGAATCCACATGGTTGTCTGATGTATGAGCCCTCAATATCAATGGGAGCCAAGACAGAAACCAACAGAAATCCTGGGTTTCCATTCAAGAAACAAAGAGATGTAGAATTGCATTGTGAAAGAGATGAACCTTCCTGCTGGAATATCAGAAGCATGCATGGTTCTATCAGGACCAAAGTCTAGATGTCTTGTTGGAATAAAGTCAACAGGGTATGGGCTTGCAGATGTGGACACCTCGAGTTGTGTTTCTGGATGTTGCCAAGAGTCAAACCTTCGTTGGGACACCGGGCAGAGTTGGAACTTTAGCTTGAATGCCAATTGGAAGCCTCAGTACAGTTCATAGAATGGAAGGAATCAGACAGACGCACAGGAGGCACAATACTGTTACAACACCAGCGACCGGGTCTCAAATCCCACGCTGTCCATAAGGAGTTTGTATGTTCTCCCTGTATCTGCGTGGGTTTCCTCCTGGGGCTCCAGTTTCCTCCCATCGTTCAAAATGTACCAGGGGTTGTAGGTAATTGGGCAGCATGGGCTCGAAAGCTGAAAGAGTCTGTTACTGTGCTGTGTGTCTAAATTTAAAAAAAAATATCCCCAGGTTGGTTTCATCGTCGGAGAATCCAGGAGTGATTATGGGAACAAAGAGTTGAATTCCAGTTCAAATGCCCATTTGGAACTGGACTCTCAATTTTGAATAAACAAGAGATTTTAGTTTGAGACCATCAGGAATGAATTTCTCAATCAAGAGACTGTCTAGATTTGTTTACAGACCATATATTCAGGGTGGCACAGTTCGCATAGTGTTTAGCACAACACTGTAACAGCTGCAGCCACCAGGGTTCGATCCGGTGCTGTCTGTAAGGAGTTTGTATGATCTCCCATGAGCAGGGGAGGGGGGATTAAGGTCAATTGGGTACAATGGGGCAGGATAGGCTGGTGGCTGGAAGGGTGTTACTTCTTGTATATCTGAAGTTTGTAACCAGTTGAGGGACCATCAACGTAGATAATCTTATTTAACTGATCTTTAGCAGATTCGGGTTCTAAACGTGGTTAGAAGGAGTTTGCGTGTTTAATGAGACAATGAACTGCAATGAAGATATCTGGGTTAAGAAGGCGAAAAGACTTTTTCCTCTAGTCAGAGCATAGCATAAAATTGGTCGTCAGAATTATGTTCAAAATTATCCCAAGTGGTTCTCTACTGTTCAAGTGTGGAAACCAAACAAATCCAGCCCAAGTTATTGTGGGGGCCATTCATTTATGAACACAAGGTATGCAATCCAATGTAGTAAAAACACATAGAAATGCTGGAGGATCTCAGCCGGTCCACAGGAAGTAAAGATTTATTACCATTTTGAGCCTGAACCCTTCCTCAAGGAATCAACAGAGAACATGAAGGCATCAGAATAATGACTGAAGACTGGCCAGGGGAGGAGTCCAGACCAACAAAAGGTGTTAATTGGATACAAGAGGAGAGATGAGAATGGATTTTGGTTTGCAAAAGGAGATAGAGGGAAAAGGGGAGAGAGAGAGAGAGAGAGAGAGAGAGAGAGAGAGAGAGAAAGAGAGAGAGAGAGAGAGAGAGAGAGAGAGAGAGAGAGAGAGAGAGAGAGAGAGAGTGCAATCTGTGGGAAAGGCGACAGGGGGAAGAAGGGGGGGGGGGTTTTAACGGAAACCAGAGAAGTTGATATTAATTCCATCTGGCTGGAGGGTGCCCAGACGGATGATGTGGTGTTGTTCCTCCATATTGCGGGTGGTCTGTCTGACAGTGCATGGGATCATGGACGGACATGTCAGAGAGGGAATGGGACAGGGAAATGAAATGGGCGGCCACTGGGAGATTCACACTATTGCAGCGGACAGAGCCAAGGTGCTCAACGAAGTGATCGCCCAGTCTGCATACAGATGCCTTCCTGTTTTTTTTTTTACCTTGAAGAAGGGGTCAAGCCCGAAAGGTGGGTAATGTATCTTTACCTCCCGTGGACACTGCGAGACCGGCCGAGTTCCTCCAGTGTCTCCGGTTTCACTCCAATCACGGTGTGCGCAGACTTTCATATTTCACTCTGAATCATTTCATCTTCATCAATCCCATGCCTGAAAAAAATCTCCTTCCAAAACAAATCAATGGTGACATTCAAAAGACTCTAAGCTCATCAGTTCACCTCCCACTCCAGGGACATATCATCTGAACTAAATATGAAGGCAGTGTTGCCCTGTGGCAAGCAGATCTTTCAGATAAATCACAAAAATTCAGAGCCAAATAGGAAAAAAAATTCTCCTTCATGTCTCGACCAATTTATCCCCAGTCAATATCACAAATACAGATTATCTGGTCATTATTACACAACTATTTGTTAACAGTACTTTGACATACATGCAGATCTATTTGAAATAAATGAATACTTTAAATGGACCTGTTTGTTGACAGTTGAGTTCAACACCACTGTAAAATCTCTACTGGTCAGATTGAATACAAGGGGACATTTCCAACATTGGCACAGTTGACGTGGTGGTTGGCGCAACGCCTTTACAGTGGCAGTGATTGGAACCAGGGTTCAAATCCCATGCTGTCTGTAAGGAGTCTGCATGTTCTCCCGGGGGTTCCGGTTTCCTCCCACTGTTCAAAACGTACCAGGGGTTGAGGGTTAATTAGGCGGCACGGGCTCATGGGCCGGAATGGCCTGTTACCGTGTTGTATGTCTAAATTAAGAAATTTAAATTTAAATCTACAAAGTGAACGTCTGGTCTGTTATATCCCACCCCCTGCGTCAGACAATGGAAACAAAGTGTATCACAAGAGGCCGATTACTTCACTAACACTGACATTTTGGCTCAAGTTCTCTTGCAGAAGGGGTGTGTGTAGATGGGGAAATGGACACTTCCTTCCCTGGTGAATTGGAGCAACATCATCTGCCAAAAGCAAGCATTAGCCAGCAATGAAATTCATAGCCTTAAAAATGAAGATTTCATTCAAACCCACTCTCCACAAAACTGAAGATTTTTATGAACTGTACAATTTTCTGTTATATTTATTTATATATTATTTATATTTATATCTTAAACGATTTCCTTTTCTTTCTCACACAGAAGGCCATTTAAACACGGCACAAGTAAAAAAGTGCAATGAAAAATATACTACTCGTTAAGTGCATCGAAATCCAGGCATTGTCCACAGCCATTGGATTCAGGAGTGTTCATGCATGGTTGATGAGACAGTATAAAAT
Organism: Narcine bancroftii; assembly: GCF_036971445.1. NCBI lineage: Eukaryota > Metazoa > Chordata > Chondrichthyes > Torpediniformes > Narcinidae > Narcine > Narcine bancroftii. Next base: position 177,797,482 of record NC_091470.1, on the reverse strand, counting down.
AATTATTCATTGTTAAAAATGGTTTTTGTTCCGTTGTTTTCCAGCCCCATCCCACCGCGAGCAGGCTTGACCGGGGGAAGTGGAGAATCCCACTGCGAACAGGCTTGACCAGGGGAAGTGGAGAAAGGGGAGAGGAGAGATGAGTTAAGTCGAGGGTGGGAGAGATGTCTTGCACCTGACCTTGCTTCCACCAGCCCCACCCCTTCCACACCCCCGCTCCCCACTGCAGACCCCTGCCCCCTTGCATCAGTGGCTGCTGGCGTTAAGGAATTCGCCGTTTTCAGTGATCTGGAGGCGAGGCGGAGGGTGCGATGATGTCAAGCCATTCAGCTGGGCCTCGCTGCACCGGTCTTTCATTTGAGTTAAGGAACTCATCAGCCGGGAGTTGTTGGCCCCCATTGTTGAGAGCTGCCTCTCCTAAACAAAACAAATAAAATATAAAAAGGGAAGAAATCCATGTTAAAGCCACAGCATCCATTGCCAAGGAGGGCGAACCCCTCTGTACCTTGGAACAGCCCATCCATGTCCTCAAAACAATGCACCAGGTAGCCAATGTACCACATGGAGGGGGAGGGGAGGGGGCAACAGGCATTAATGAACGTCTTTATTAAGTAGAATGCAAACATCGCTCTGTGCATTCTCATTAAATTATTAATACTTCAAAACTAGGGCGGCAGGGTCAGCCTAGTGGTTCGCGCTGTTACAGCACCAGCGACCAGGGCTCGAATTCCGCACTGTCTGTGAAGAGTTCGTACGTGCTCCTCGTGTCTGCATGGGTTTTCCCCCGGGGAGGGTCTCCGGTTTCCTCCCACCGTTCAAAACGTACCGGGGGAAGTAGGTCAATTGGGTGGCGTGGACTCGTGGGCCAGAAGGGCCTGTTACCATGCTGAATGTCTAAATTTTAATATATATTATTTAAAATTTAAAAATTTCATATGGGAGATTGAATATTAATTGCTTTAAGGGTAGTGATAAATATTATGAACAGGATTTAAGGATTTGCTTGCCAATCTGTTCAAAACTATTCCATTGCAAGTGGAGGGAATTATAACCTAACTGGGAGAGCTCACACTTTCACCTGCAGGTTCGATACAAACCAGCTCAAAGCCACAGAAGCAGGAGAAAGTCTCGAAGCTTGGGGGCTGGCCGGGCAGGAGGAACAGCAGGTGGCGGGAGAAAGGAAAATCAAAGAAAAGAAATATCTTTAAGGCGGGAAGCAGATGGCATCTGCGGCCAGATCAATGGTTAAATAAAGACACAATTTTAAAAGGTAAAAAGAAGCAAAGTAAAGGGGGGAGGGTATGTTTTAAAACACAAGATACCCGGATTGGCAATTTGGACCTGATCAAAATAAGGAGCGTGTTTGTGTAGGATTTTGGCTGGATGATTCCAGGGTACAACAACATTTCAAAGCATCAAGAATCAAATCTACCAACAGTTGACAACATCTTTGCATTCACATCCCTGGTGCAATATGCTTCTGCACGGTGGCCTGAGCTCTGGGACCATCAGAATTTGTTAAGGGTGCTGAGCAATGATGCAATGGGCAAGGCTTGGTTTCTGTGGATTCCAATGAACAGATGTCTGGTCTTCCTTCTGAGTTGTCCAATGAGAGTTCTAGCTTCAATCTCACAATGCAGTCTCTCCTCCCACGTCACACAGAAAGAAACCAATTCCATCAGGGCATTGATTTGAAATATAAGCACACGGAACCAACTTCTACACACTCTCTCCACTGGACTCACGAGGGCTGGGGCCTGAGACAACAGAACAATCTGCAGGGGGAACTCAGTGGGTTGAACAGCAGCAGTTGGGTGGGGGGGGGCAGGAAGTAAACTTTGAAGTGATGGGGAAATATCCTTCACCGAGAACAATGGTGGAGAGGGGAGGTGCGAGGAGGAGAGGGCAGGACTTCCTCCAACTTTGCCCACTGCAATCAGTGCTCGTGGTGGGACCGCCCTTCCGTGGATGAGATCATGTGCAGATTCAGTGACCATTTCACACAGAATCTGCATTCTACCAGCTCCGGTTTCCCAGATGCATGAGATTTCAACCCCTTCCTCACTCTGCCCCTCTCCAATCTGTCCGATCCCTACCCGGTCTTCTCTTCGTCCTTCTCCATCCTGTCCGATCTCTACCCTGTCTTCTCTCCATCCATATCCAACCTGTCCGATCCCTACTCTGTCTTCTCTCCATCCATATACAAGCAGTCCGATCCCTACCCTGTCTTCTCTCCATCCATCTCCAACCTGTCCGATCCCTACACTGTCTTCTCTCCGTGGTTCTCCAACCTGTCCGATCCCTACCCTGTCTTCTCTCCGTCCATCTCCAACCTGTACGATCCCTACCCTGTCTTCTCTTCGTCCTTCTCCATTCTGTCCGATCCCAACCCTGTCTTCTCTCCATCCATCTCTAACCTGTCCGATCACTACCCTGTCTTCACCCTGACCTTCTCCAACCTGTACGATCCCTACCCTGTCTTCTCTCCGACCTTCTCCAACCTATCCGATCCCTACCCTGTCTTCTCTCTGTCCTTCTCCAACCTGTCCGATCACTACCCTGTCTTCTCTCCATCCATCTCCAACCTGTCCGATCCCTACCCTGTCTTCTCTCCATCCATATCCAACCTGTCCAATCCCTACCCTGTCTTCTCTCCATCCATATCCAACCTGTCCGATCCCTACCCTGTCTTCTCTCCTTCCTTCTCCAACCTATCCGATCCCTACCCTGTCTTCTCTCCGTCCATCTCCAACCTGTACGATCCCTACCCTGTCTTCTCTTCGTCCTTCTCCATTCTGTCCGATCCCAACCCTGTCTTCTCTCCATCCATCTCTAACCTGTCCGATCACTACCCTGTCTTCACCCTGACCTTCTCCAACCTGTACGATCCCTACCCTGTCTTCTCTCCGACCTTCTCCAACCTATCCGATCCCTACCCTGTCTTCTCTCTGTCCTTCTCCAACCTGTCCGATCACTACCCTGTCTTCTCTCCATCCATCTCCAACCTGTCCGATCCCTACCGTCTTCTCTCCATCCATATCCAACCTGTCCAATCCCTACCCTGTCTTCTCTCCATCCATATCCAACCTGTCCGATCCCTACCCTGTCTTTTCTCCGTCCTCTCCAACCTATCCGAACCCTACCGAGTCTTCTCTCCATCCTTCTCCAACCTTTCCAATCCCTACCCTGTCTTCTCCCCGTCCTTCTCCAACCTGTCCGATCCCTACCCTGTCTTCTCCCCGTCCTTCTCCAACCTGTCCGATCCCTACCCTGTCTTCTCCCCGTCCTTCTCCAACCTGTCCGATCCCTACCCTGTCTTCTCCCCGTCCTTCTCCAACCTATCCGAACCCTACCGAGTCTTCTCTCCATCCTTCTCCAACCTTTCCAATCCCTACCCTGTCTTCTCCCCGTCCTTCTCCAACCTGTCCGATCCCTACCTGGTTTTCTTCACCATCATGGTGAAGCTCAACCCAAATTGGAAGAACAAATCACGTTTTTAAAAATGCACAGAACATTAACAGGCCCTTTCGGCCCACAAGCCCGTGTTGCCCAATACACCTGATTGACCTACAACCCCAGATATGATTTCAACAGTGGGAGGAAACTCACGCAGACACGGGTTACAGACAGCGCCATATTCAAATTCTGGCCGCTGGCGCTGTAGCAACAATGTGTCGACTACTAACAGTACCATCCTCTCTGCTGATTGGGCTGGGCAGTCGATAACCCATTGGCATGAGCATTGAATTCACCAATTTTAGGTAACCTCTTGTTGTCCTACCCACCGTCAGTCCACCCCTCTCTTTTCATCCCCTTTTCCAGCACCCACTGGCTCATTTTCACCCACCCCCTTCTCTTCCTGGTTCCATCCACCTCACCACACATTTCTCCCCCCGATCCCTCTGCCCCATCTTCCCTTCACCTATCCCCTGATGGTTCCTATTGTCGTCAGATTCCATCACTGGGACTCCATGTCCCCCCCTCACCACCTCCTCCACCAGCCATCTCCACCTTCTCCCAACTCTGCCCCATTTTGCTCCACCCATCTTTCTTTCTCTTCTCCCCCTCTCTTTTTCTCCGGCACCTACCAATCACCCCTGCACTCCTTTCCACCTCCAATTCCACAGCTCACTCTCCCATCTGTACACCATTTGGTGCCCTCTGTGGTCCAACAATTCCTCGATGGCCCCGATCTCACCCCTCCCACCCTCTCCTCATCATAGCGAACATCTCTTTTCTCCACAGTCGGACTTGGGACAAGGTTTCAAACCAAAGTATTGCTGTGCCCTCTCGAGTGCTGCTGAATCCACTGAGCTCTTCCACTTTCACATGGCCTGTGGAGATTCCCTTTAACTGCAGACTATTTTGACCTGTGAATGCATTCAGTCAATAACTGATGCAGCAGAGATTTTAAAATCAAAAGCAAACATTACCTCCCTGTTCTCAAATATCTAAAAACAAAGATTGCATTAAAATGGAATTGCCTGGGATTATAACAATGCCCTGTCCTTTCTTTAATCTTCACCCACCCTGCCTCCTTCGCAAATTGAAGTGGTCCACATTTGCCTTGGTAAATAGTGACCTTTGATGTCTGTCTTGGAACTGAGTGTCAGAGAATAACATTAAGTGCAGGAACTTATCCCTTCTTGCAGTGCCCCCCCCCCCCCCCCCCCCGTCTGACTTAGTATGTACCTGCTCAGTCTGCCCTCACTGCTCCAGGTCACCCGGCAGGGTGGGGGAGGGGGGGCGTTGTTCAGCCCCGGCAGGGGTACTTTGGGACGGAGGCGAGATTCTGCAGTAGCATCGATCACCTTTCCTGCTCAGCAAGCTTCTGCCCCCTCGAATCTCAGCTGTTCCTCTCTGCAAAACTCTACCACTCTCTCCAGCCTCCAGATGGTACAACCAACCTCCAGCTCAGTTGAAATGATCAACTGAGGACACGCGATTCAAGCAGCCACCCCCCCTTATCCGTGCAACTGAAATTCCCAAAGACGTGGTGGCTCCCTGAACAAATCAAAGGCATAATTGATGGCTTTAACGCTCCCACAATGAACTTTATGGAAGACCAGACAGGAGGCAGAACCTTTGTTCATCTCAACCTTGGATTTCCCTGACTGGCAAGTGGAGTTAAAATGAACCTCGTGGGATACACTGCCTTTAGGTGTCTGGTGGCAGTGGTGTCAATACTATTGCTTGGATCACATACAAACAAGACATGGAACAAAGGCTTCAACTTGTGATGGATGGAAATCATGTAAACACAGCAGGATCAAGCAAAGTAACAGCTCATTCTCCTTTTGGATTTTTGCATTCATCACCCATTCCAAAGTGGACTCCCTCCTCTCGGTCTCCATATTGGTTTGGCTTTTTGAATATTCTTGGCCTTGTCCTGCGGAGTATTATTGAAGGACATGAACAGGTTTAATAGGGTCACCTTTTACTGACCCTATGTTACTTCATAAAGTTTACACGTCACAGACAGTCCCCAAAACCTGGATTCGCAGTTGAGATGGGATGTCAAAGTCTCAGAGATTAAAGTTTGAGGTTGAATTAGTGCCAATGGTACTCATTCTGGATCACAGTCTCAATGAAGTGACTAGTGGAGTTCGTCAAGGATCTGTTCCGGGACCCTGCTTTTTGTGATGTTTATGAATTACTTGGATCAGTGGTTCTCAACCTTTTTCTTTCCACTCACATACCACCAAACGTAATCCCTCACTAACCACAGAGCGTCTACAACATCCTCTACCATAAGGATGAGAACCACTGACCTGGATGAAGAAGCGGAAGGATGGGCCAGTAAGAGTTGAGGATGGAGCTGATGGTCGCCAGAGGTTACAAAAGGATAGAGTCAAGATGCAGACTTGCGCAGTAAGTGGCAGATGGAGTTCAATCCGGGTAAGTGTGAGGTGATGCATTCTGGAAAGACAAACCAGACGGCTGAGGACAGGGTTAATGGTTGGTTATTTAATAGTGTGGAGGAAAAAGAGACATTGGGGTTCAAATCCATACATCTCTCAAGGTTGACAGGATAGTTAAGGCAGCCTAAGGGATGTTGGGGTTCATTAGTCAGGGGAATGAGTTCAGGAGAAGAGAGGTCATGTTGCAACTCTACAAATCTCTTGGTGAGACCACGCTCAGGGTATTGTGTTCAGTTCTGGTCACCTCATTACATGAAGGATGTGGAAGCTGTGGAGAGGGGCCAGAGAGATTTACCAGGATGTTGCCTGGATTGGAAAATAAGTCTTATGAGGCAAGGTTAGCAGAGCTGGGACTTTTCAGTTTGTACCGAAGAAGAATGAGAGGAGAATTAATAGAGGTCGACAAGATTCTGAGAGGTGTAGATAGGGTGGACAGCCAGTGCCTGTTTCCTAGGGCAGGAGTCGAAAATACCAGGGGACATCTGCACAAAGTGAAGGGAGGGAAATTTAGGGGAGACGTCAGGGGTAAGTTTTTATATAAACACAGAGTTGAGGGGGCCTGGAATGCCTTGCCAGGGGTGGTGGTGGAGGTTGGAACATTGGGGGCATTTAGAGACTCTTAGACAGACACATGGATGGAAGAAAAATAAAGGGTTACTGGGTAGGAAGAGTTGAGTAATTCTTTTTGTTGGAGTATATAGGTCGGCACAACATTGAGGGCTAAAGGGCCTGAACTGTTCTATAAAGTGCAAAATGGGGATTGTCAGATAGAATAAAGCAGTCAGAAGCCCCTGTGAATCAGAAGGTATTTGGTGTGTTTGTTACAAAGTTTTATATCCTTTTCTATGGCAATATTGTGGTGACCATTGACTGTTGGTTGGACGTAACTGAAGTTGCCTTATTGGTTTACTGACAGTGGGTTAACAGAAATGTTCCCTGAAGGACATACCCTTGTTAAGTATGTAATTCTGCCTGGAGTCCCATTGCAGAGGATTCTCCCAAAATGAACAAATTGCTGACGTGCATCAAGCCCATATCCCTCTGAACCAACCACTCTCAACCATTTATTTTGGCTATGGCTTCCTAAGGACTCTGCTCAACATTTATGGGTCCCCTTACCTGCGAAGCAATCAGGTTTATTTGGCTTCTTCCGTACTTCTCTCCTACCAACTACATGAAAAATATTTATGTCATGAAGAAATCTGGCCTTTTACTTAAATGCGCTGTAGGGCCCCTGTCGAGAATGACTGGCCTGAACCTTTCCTACCTTCTACCTCTTCAGCCAGCAGCACTTTCCAAATACCCACCATGAATTGGGTGGAAAAAGTTACCCCCGTTTAAATTTCTCCCCTCACCTTAAACCTGTGGTGTTGGAGTCGCTGACCCTGGGAAAAAGATTGTGACTATTCACCTTGCCTAGACATTTTTGAGTGCTTGTGTGTGCATGTAGGTAAAACTAAAGTCTCCACACACACCCTGTCCCACAATCTTCTGTCAGTGATCATCTCAGACACCAAGTACAGTCTGATGGTCAAGACACACTGCTAAGAGACAATTATAGGTTACAGTTGCTTTCTCATCCAAACAGGCCCTGGTTGAATTTTATCGTAATGAGAAGCCAAAACAAATCCAGAAAACCAGAGCAGTGAAATATTTTATACAATGTCCCCATGATAAAAGATGGAAGAGTTGAATAAAACAATTTGATCCACTCAAACAGAACTTCCCACAGTGATGCACAAAATAAATTCGCTTACATCTTGGACCAACAGAGCATGGTCCTCAATTGAGGAACATCTTCCCATGGCAACAAAAGACAGTGGATGGTTTGACAATACATGGTGATCAACTCAAGCCACAATAACAGAAATCTTTAATGGTGCAGTGGAGCATCTAGAGATTGGATGCTGTCCTACCAAGTGAGGATAAGACTCAATAGTCTAGGCCTGGCCTTGGATCTTCTGACCCATCCCCAAACGGGCTTGACAACACTTCCGTTCCACAACTGTGAAAAGATACTGAGCAGACAGATGGAACGCTCAAACTCATTAAAGACAAGATGAATTTCAAAGAAGCAGCAAATGAAAGCGAAATTAAAAAATACAATAAGCACATATGATTGTAAAATGGACACATCCAAGAGCTTTCTGATATTTGCTTACGATGGCCAACACTTTAACCTGAGGGGCTAATGCATCATTTCTCAGCCAGACTTGTCATTAAGGGGACTCCAAGGTTGGGATCAGAAGGTTCAAATGTTAACCTATCTGTTGTCAGCGATTTGCCCTGAAGTAAGCTACACGCTACTCTTCCTATCTTCCTGTTCCCCACTCCAGGGCAGCACTGGGCTGCATCTAAAGTGCATGCTACTCTTGCAAGCTTTGTAATTTGAAGGAACCGGGGCCACAACGCCAACTCAATATTGTCAGAAGGGAAGTATTTCCTGGAATGGTGAGGCACATTGAATGAAGATGTGGAGACCCTCTTCCCCTCTGCTGAATGATGGGTGACACTACATCTCTTGCAAAGCTGCCACTCATGAATGGAGCCAGCAGTTCTGCAGCGAGGCAGGAAGAAATCTTTGGAAGGGCTAGTGGCCTGACAGATCGACTTCGGGCAACGATCAGTTACTTTACCTTTTTTCCCTTGAGTTACACAAACGCCCAGGACTGGCTAAGAACAGAATGTACTCACACACCCAAAGATATCCACAGACAACCGGCAAGGCAGAACGGCAAGTTGCAAATCTATCACCGGTCACACAGTAAGACTTCACAACAGTTGCATTTTTTTTTTCTCGGCAAAAGAAAACTGAGGCCAGGCAGGACAACCAGAGGGGCACAGACTGAAAGCTGACATACATGCAGTACAGACAGAAATCCAGCGTCAACACAACATCTTGGACAAACTTTTTTGAGAAACTTTCAAGCTAAGAGGATACAATGAGGTTAATGTTTTGCTGGTTTGGTTTGAATTTGAAGTAGGCCTTAGCCTCAGACCCCACCCTCCATACTCAATGAGACCTCTTGCCTCTCTCCAAATCTCCAATTGTTGGGAGCAACGAGCAGGAAGATGGAGATATTTGCGGCTCCCGTCAGCTGATGGGGGTGAAGTGGAGGCCTGATTGTAAGATTGAGATGGATGAAGCTTCACATTTCCTCTCACGTCTGAATCAGGTTGCCCTCACCCTCACTCAACTCCAGGGGAGATCGCCATGTACTTGGTTAGACCAGATTCAATTTCTTCTTCATTTAGGGCAAGTACAAAAAAAAATATTAGCAGGAAAGGGTGCAGAAGAGATTTGCCAGGGTGCTACTGGTATTGAGGACTTGAGAGGTCTGGAGCTGGAGAGGTTAGTTTTTTAACCCATGGAGCACCAGAGGCTGAGTGGGTGACTTTACAGGGGTAGGCAAGGAGTGTGGAAGAACTGATATTCAATCCACTTCAGCACGAGAGGGCACTGGTTTGAGGTGAGAGCGAGAGATTTAACAGGGAGCTGAGGGGTGATTTTTTTTCACTCAGAGGGGTTAGTCCGTATCTGGAATGAGCTGCCAGTGGGAGCCATGGAAGCAGGTAACAATGATGATGTAATCAATGACATTTGAACAGATGTACAGGTAGGTAGGGAGTTTAGAAGAGTACAGGCTACCTGGGAGGCACGGTCAGCGCGGCACCGTTACATCACCAGCGACTGGGATTGGAATCCCGCACTATCTGTAAGGAGTTTGTACCTTCTCCCTGTGTCTGTGTGGGTTTTCCCCAGGGGCTCCAGTTTCCGCCCACCGTTCGAAACGTACCGAGTACTGTAGGTTAACTGGACAGGAGGGGCTCATGCAGTATGTCCAAATTAAAATTAAATTTAACAATGCGAATGAATGGGACCAGCCCAAAATACACACTTATTTGTCGTGGTTGAATTGGACTAATGGAACAATTTTGAGATGTATGATTCTACGACTTCATATTTTCTTTAATTAGAAACATTCCAGAAGTCACCAGGCCTAAGAGTAAGGATATTTTTTTACTTCTACATTCTCAGTGACAGTCACAGCTGAAAGCGTCTAAAAAGAAACTGTGAAACCTGGTTTTTAATCCAGTGTTTCTGGAGCGGAGAACTGAACACAGAACGTGTCCAGGAACTGGGTTTAGACACTTGAGTTTTAACCCCAGCTCTCATGAAGTAAAGCTGGTTCTTTTGTGGGTGCTTGAGGTGATAAAAAGTTTAACGATGAGCCTGACTTGGAAGAAGCACTGTTGGGCAACAGTGATCTACAGATGCGGGCCTCAGGTATTCCCAGAAGTAAATACATTTCTTTCTAGCCCTCCAAAGTAGATGAGGCTCGCATCAGGTTGAAGTCAGTGAAGGAGTTGGTCAGTGACGCAGTGATCGTGCTACATAATGGTACCAAGAACAACTTGTTTTTGGGACATTCAACCTTCTGCATGTTTAAATGAAAGCTATTGATATATGAAATGTCCATGAATTTTAAAAATGATTGACTGTGAAATACTGGTTGAGACAAATGAACACAAGAACAGAAACTCATACACACACACACGCACAGAGGCAAACACAATAAAAAGCCATACAATCTCACAATGACTTTTCAGACAAATTTGAAGATTTTTTTTGTGCACACAAACCTTTCGTGTCTTAGCTCAAGGCTTTCTGATGGACAATCAGTCCAGGGGCCACAGATGATCTTGGTATAGTGGCTTCACCAAGTAAGATGGCGACCTCTGTATTAAGAGCTCCTCGGGAAAGATTTCCCTACCTTTCTCATCACCCATCCCCATGACCCCCAACCTCAGAGAGGACGTCTGCAAAAAAAGTTTCTTCAGTAAGATGCATTTCTGGCCCAAGTGCTTCTTAATAATAAAAACCTTCAGTTCTTGTTTTAGTGGTGAGGAGGAGGCAAAATTGCAAGAGGTCCATGAGGAAATTCACACAAGAAGAAGATGTTGTGTAGATTTGATTTCTGACAGCTGTGAAATAGCTGGCCTGCTGGAGATGTGTGACAAGATACAACTTCTGCCCTTTCCTTCCCCAAAACACACAAATACTCACTGCCAGTTTGCTTGGGCCATAATGAGAAACAGCCTGCATTTCACTTTGTGTAGATTACACTGGACAACAATGTATTTTTCCCCTACAAAAGGTTTGCTTCCTGAAAGAAAATTGGGGATTGTGATAGGCATCTTCAAGATGAACATAAAGATAATTTCAGATTTGCTGTATCACATAGGAATTTGGAGAAACATTAAATAAACTTTCATTGAATTTAGCATGTTTAAATCGCTGACACATTGCGTTGCTTCATCCGACCGAAAAATGCTTTGCTGCTTTATACTCAGCATCTGATGCCTCTCTTGTCAGTGTCTAACAATAGTCGGCCGGCACTGATGGATTCCCTCTGCCCTGATCCCATTTTCCCAGGGTCACAATGTCCTGGTGGAACCTTTCACTGTGTCCGTCACTGACGGCACCAAATTCAGCGGGGAAGGCGTCCAAGTGCGAAAGCAGAGAATGAATTTTCAACGACATGTTGCGTTTCATGGTTTTTACACTTTAAGTGGACTTAAAATGTCAGGAAATCGCAAAAATAGGTTATATCTAGGAATATTTTAAGGTGATTTTCATGATCAGCAGCTCAAAGTCCATAAAACACACCCAAAAGTGTTCAGGAAGCAAGATCTTCGTTGTCCAGTGTTACCTGTAATTCCAACTTTTGACATGGAAGACAAGATATTTTGTCTCTTTCAGGCTAAGCGCAGAAACTCGATGGAAATTGCAACTTTTCACACATCTCCGTGACCTTCAGACTTTCTGAGAACCAAGGATACTGCGGCTTAAAGGATTTCTCCCTCTTTCTCGTACCTTGTGTTTCGCTGCCCTCAATTGTTGGAGGTACAGGCAGCGCAAGACACTGTTCCAGCCAGGTTGTCTAGTTGCCTCCGAGTCGGTCAACAAGGCCCTCAAGGTGCGACCATCTCCCCTGCCTCCTTCTGTCTGTAAACGGAGCATTCTTTCCCATACCCGGCTGTGAAATTAAATCACCACTCCATGGTATAACCCCACTTACCAGTTCTAGGGGATGGTGGGGGGTGGGGGGGAGGGGGGTGGAATTTTTAGGCTGATCCTGATTCAATTTATATATAAATATATTTATAAAAATGTATAATACCCTGTTTGTCCTCCCATTCCCGCTTCCCACCCTAACCCATCAAGCCAATTTGACAGTTCTTTTCACGGCGCAGGTTGTCTCCCGGGATGGACCTGACTGTCTAGGCTGCACCCTTTGTAGGTCCCATGCCAATATAAGCCAAGGGCACAGTGATGTCAGACCAGTTGCTGACCCCCTCCTCCTTCCACGCTGAATTCAAAGTGGCGTCCCTGCCGGCGCATGTGCCGTGGATCACCGCGAAGCTTAGCCTCGATTCGGTTCGAAGCGAAGTACTTGGCGCGGTGAGAGCGAGGCGCCTGGGAGACGGATGGGGCCAGGAAACCATTTTGGCTTTTTTTGAAGGAATGCTCCATTGACTTCCAGAGGATTTTTTGAAATGCGTAATCAGAGAAGAGTCGAGGGTGATGGGAGGAGGGTGTGAAAGAATGAAGAGGAGAAAACAGGAAAGAAGGGAAAAAGAAATTTACACATGTAGTTCCAATAAGATTACTGTTCAGATTGGCACAATTTCCATTCCACAAGAAGGGATATTGTACAAACACACCATACACACAAACATCTGTAAATATACTGCTACGCCAGTACATTTAGGCATCAATGTTAATTATAAAACACTACATGACACCTTCAAGTATTGTTTTAACAAGGTTCAAAGATTGTAGAAGTAGTGAGGACATTGGATAATTGTTGCAGACACAATCCCAGCTGCTTTGCCCTACCTGGAAGGTTTTAACCGATGCCGCGAGGCACGCTTCAGCATTTGCAACCCATTCTTGACTGTAAAGCAGAGCAGAAAGGCAGGGGCAGCAAGACACACGGTGGGGTTTCCAGGCGACCAGTGCAACGCAGAGCACATGGCCAGAGCTGGCAGCCCATGTTACAGGTGCCTTTGCAGTACTCAGAAGTAAATCTCAAAGTCTGCAGACACTGTGGTTGAAGTAAAAACATCACAGCCCCCACATCAAATATATGGGAAATAGTTGGTAGGTCAGATGGCATCTTGAAGAAAAGATCAATGGGCATCATTGGAACCGATGCTGAGTTTGTTCGGCATGTTTGCCACCTTTCACGCAATGCACGATTTTCCAGAAACTTCTCTTCCATGGGTCTTTCCACCACACAACTGAGCATTCCCAGCTCACCGCCTTTCTCCCTTTTTAAGTTTAGTCCAGTGGTTCTCAATCTTTTTCATCCCACCTTAAGTAATCCCTAGGCCATCGGTGCTCTGTGATTAGTAAGGGATTGCTTAAGGTGGTGTGTGGGTGGAAAGTAAAACTTTGAAAACCACTGTTTTAATCATCCCTAATTGACTCGTTATGTGCACGGTTTCAGAACTCCAAAGAAAATGGGCCAATGACAATTTTTCTCAAGCAAAATATTTCAGTAACAATCGGGTCAAGAGTACTAATTCTCAACTTTCCCTTCCCGCCCACATCCCACCTTAAGCAATCCCTTACTAATCACAAAGCCCTGATGGCGTAAGGATTACTTTAAATGGGATGTGAGTAGAATGAAAAAGGTTGAGAACCACTGGGTCAGTCCTCAAGGACTTCACTACAGATGCAGAGATGGTGGGAGATCTGCCCTGCCTGCTGCAGAAAGCTCCTTCCCCATCAACAACCGGTGGCCCACTTCCATCTCTCACAGGAGCACTATGCAACACCTCAACGACCAAACCAGACATTTTCCCATGCTGCACGGCAACAAATCACGTCGGGTATAGACAAGGCACTGATAAGTTTAAATGGACGGGAATTCTCAATCCTTCTCTTACACTTGAATAGGTTTCGCCGGGAAGGTTGTGCCAGGACTAGAAACGACTCTAAATACTTCCTTAAACCCTGTGCTGTTCTGGGCACATCATCAGACATAGATCTTCTAAAAGAGAATAATTTAGATATAGAGGCCCTTCTGGCCCATAAGTCTGAGCCGCCCAATTACACCGAATTAACCTACAACCCTGTATGTTATAATGGGAAACCTCATTCAGACATGGGGAGAACGTATAAACACCTTACAGACAGTGCTGGATTGAAACCCCGGTCGCTGGCGCTGTAACAGCGTGGTGCTAACTGCTATGGTATGCTATTAAAAATACTGGAGATTTTTGTTCCATGAGGAAAATTGTTTGGAAGGGGACCACTCAGAAATATCTATGGATGGCTGAACCATTAAGCAAATTGATTTCACTTTGTAGCCACAACATAAAAGTACATCCACAGTTTGTAAAAGTTTATCAGAGGAAACAATCTTGTGCCCTGTTCATTCTTAGAAGAGGACATTATTGCTTCTGTTGTACAGGTTTATCTACATGTAAAACAGAATCCCTGCGACTGGGATTAGATTTGTCCTGTGAACATACAAGAAGGGGAAATGCTTCACACAAAGAGTGGTCTCCACTTGGATGTCAGATTGCTGTAACGTGGGTGAACTTTTCTTTCTAAAGAATGAAGGGAATTTATCAGGATGCATTTTTCCATGGCCCCACTTCCTGCAGTTTTCTGATCCAACCAACCGAATGCATTTCTGTGTTGTTTCCCAATAGAGGATTCTCAATCTGATCTTTGCTCTCATCTGCAATCTCAGGTACAGATGAAGAGGAAATGATCCGCATTGAACAAGTGCAGGAAATGATTTGGAAAGAAGAGAAAGAATCATGTGATGGGAATCAAAAATTAAGTGACAGAGAACACCCTAGACTGGAGCACATCTTGAATGTAGGTTTTCAGATGAGTGAAATCTGGCAGGATGGAGTGTCTCTGAGGAGCCAGGGTTTCACATTTATTGAAATGTATTTTGGGGGAAGCTTGTTTAATACACGAGGATGAAGGATTATGTGGAGGCATTTATAAGGAGATACAGTTCAAAGCCAAACAACACAGAATAAGGCCTTTTGGCCCATCGAACATCTGCTTACACCAATCCCATTTTATTGCCCCTCCTTCCCATCAACTCCACGACCCCGCTCCACTTCCCATCAACTCCTTGATCCCGCTCCACTTCTCATCAACTCCATGACCCAGCTTCACATTCCATCAACTCCATGACCCCACTCCACTTCCCATCAACTCCATGACCACTCCACTTCCCATCAACTCCATGACCGCACTCCACTTCCCGTCAACTCCATGACCCCGCTCCACTTCCCGTCAACTCCACGACCCAGCTCCACTTCCCATCAACTCCACGACCCC
Source organism: Narcine bancroftii (assembly GCF_036971445.1). Taxonomy (NCBI): domain Eukaryota; kingdom Metazoa; phylum Chordata; class Chondrichthyes; order Torpediniformes; family Narcinidae; genus Narcine; species Narcine bancroftii. The sequence continues at coordinate 177,782,182 of NC_091470.1, read as the reverse complement.
GCTCCACTTCCCATCAACTCCACAACCCCGCTCCACTTCCCATCAACTCCATGACCCGAAATGCTGGTGATGTATCTTTACCTCCTGTGGATGCTGCGAGACCGGCCGAGTTCTTACACCATCTTGTGTTCTAATAAGGTGTGAAGTCAAACTTTAAAGTGAGCGCCAGACAAAAGACCTCACCTCTCCTCTGCCTGTCCACAAAGAACCTGAGCAAAGCTCATTTTCCCTTTTCCGGGGGGGGGGGTGGGGGGGTGGAGGAGGTTCCAGGTGAGTGTATGAGGGGGAGCAGGGGTTCCAGGTGAGTGTATGGGGGGGAGGGGGGGTTTCAGGTGAGTGTATGAAGGGAGGGGGGTCCAGGTGAGTGTATGAGGGGAAGGAGGGGTTCCAGGGTGAGTGAATGGGGGGGGGGAATTCCAGGTGAGTGAATGAGGGGAGGGGGATTCCACATGAGTGTATGAAGGAAGGGGGTGGGTTCCACGTGAGTGTATGAGGGGAGGGGGGTTCCAGGTGAGTATATGAGGGGAAGGGGGGTTCCAGGTGAGTGAATGAGGGGAGGGGGTTCAGGTGAGTGAATGAGGGGAGGGGGATTCCACATGAGTGTATGAGGGAAGGGGGGGGGTTCCATGTGAGTGTATGAGGGGTTCCAGGTGAGTATATGAGGGGAAGTTCCAGGTGAGTGTATGATGTGAGGGAAGTCCAGGTGAGTGTACGGGGGGAAAGGGGGGTTCAACATGAGTGTATATGGGGAGGTTTGAACGTGTGAATAAGGGGAAGCGAGGTTCCAGGTGAGAGAATGAGGGGAGGGGAGGTTCCACGTTAGTGAATGAGAGGAGTGGGGGGGGGGGTTCCACGTGAGTGAATGAGGGGAGGGTGGGTTCCAGGTGAGTGTATGAGGAGAGGGGGGGTTCCAGGTGAGTGTATGGGGGGGGGGGGAAAGCAGGGGGTTCCAAGTGAGTGTACGGGGGGAGGTGAGGTTCCAGGTGAGTGTATGGGGAGGGTTTCCAGGTAAGTGCATGGGGGGGGGGGAGGGGAGGTTCCACATGAGTGTACAGGGGGAGGGAGGTTTCAGGTGAGTGTACGGGGGGAGGGGAGGTTTCAGGTGAGTGTATGGGGGAGCGGGGTCCAGATGAGTGTATGAGGGGAGGGTGGGTTCCAGGTGAGTGTATGAGGGGAGGATGGGTTCCAGGTGAGTGTGCGGGGCGAAGGGGGGTTCAACATGTGTGTATATGGGGAGGTTTCCACGTGAATGTATGAGGGGAAGGGAGGTTCCAGGTGAGTGTATGGGGAGGGTTTCCAGGTGAGTGTATGGGGAGGGTTTCCAGGTGAGTGTATGGGGGGGGGAGCAGGGGGAGGTTTTAGGTGAGTGTACGGGGGAGGGGAGGTTTCAGGTGAGTGTACGGGGAGGTTCAATGTGAGTGTATGAGGGGAGAGGAGGTTCCAGGTGAGTGAGTGAATGAGGGGAGGAGAGGTTCCATGTTAGTGAATGAGGGGAGGAAAGGTTCCACGTGAGAGAATGAGGGGAAGGGGGGTTCCAGGTGAGTGTATAAGGGGAGGGGGATTCCAGGTGAGTGTATAGGGGGGAGCGGGGGGGGGGTTTCCAGGTGAGTGTATAGGGGGAGCGGGGGGAGGTGAGGTTTCAGGTGAGTGTACGGGGGGAGCAGGGGGAGGAGAGGTTCCAGGTGAGTATATGGGGGGCGGGGGGTTCCAGGTGAGTGTATTGGGGGGAGCCGAGAGAGGGGAGGTTCCACGTGAGTGTACGGGGGGAGCAGGGGTTCCAGGTGAGTGTATGGGGGAGGGGAGAGGGGTTTCCAGGTGAGTGTATGGGGGTGGGGAGGGGTGTTCCATGTGAATGTACAGAGTGTAACACTCCCCGGCTACACCTACTGTCCTTCTTGAGTTGAGTTTTATCACCCTCACCACATGCTCGTTCTGTCACCGGCTCAATTATTAACACGTTTTAAATCTCAAGGTTATATCAACTTCCCAAAAGAAGGTCCTTCCAGCTCTAAACATTGAATGAACAGACTAAAGATATCTCTCAGCATCTGTGCTCTCTGAGCCACCAGCAGATGATGTGGCCCAATCATGGTATGAACGGGCTTCTCTCGAACACCAGCACTTACAGAACGACCAACTAAACCAATCGGCAATCAAGCAAATCACTGCAGGAAAACACCATGTTTCACCTGACAAGCCAAATGGCAGGAAATACAGCACCCAATGGAAATATTGTACAGAGACTAATTCAACACTGCCCATTTATTTAAATACCGGTAGAGATCAAAACGGAGTCTTGTGAATCCTAGAAAGAGCAAACTAAGTTAACCATGAAGTGAAATAACCTTTAATAATAGATCAGGACAGTCAATGGATCAGGTGCTTTTAAGGAAAATCCCACGACTGCGGGATCTGCGTCCAAGATGGCGGTGCCTGTGATGTGCAGCGGCCATGAGGGGTTGCAGATTCTGGGGGAGCGCAGGGTGCCCGAAACAGGAAGAAACCACCCCCCCCCCCCCACGCCAGTTGAGAAGAGGCAGAGGAGGCGACCACAGTGGGCCAGCGAGGGGCTCAGCAGATGAGAGACCCGCACGGGCTCTCAGGATCCAGGTATCGGTGCCAGGATTCGAGAGGGAGGTGAGGACAAGAAGGGTTCCCGAAGGGTCATCAGGCACTAACGGGTTCCTGACCATGTCAGAGGTTCGGATCTGGTGCTTTTGGTGGCCAATGGTTTGGACTGGACTCTGTGCGGCCACAGGAGCTGGAGGTGAATCCACAGACACCCGGTGTCTCGGAAGGGACTCGCTTTGGCTTCCCTTTCTCTCGTACTGGAAGGGACGCCTTATAGCAGGCAGAAGGCAATTCTGAGTAATATTACTTATTCTGTACAGTGATGTTGAATCTGGAATTTAATGTGCTTGTGATGTTTTAAACTTGCAACCCTCGTGGCTTTTGGCTGTTGTGAGTTGGGAGACAAGCTGAGATAGAGGAGAGTGTGAACTCAAAATTCGCCACAAGCTTTGGTGATTTGCTTGAAGCAGGAGAGTGGGATTGAGGAAGTGAAATTTGTAGCAGGTCTGAGATAGTTTTATAAGATTCAGGTTGGAGCAGGCTTCCACTTTTCGCCTTGTCCCAGCCCAAGTATCTGCCCAATGTCTAGTTTCCTCCAATTCCCTCCCATCCTATCCTGTTGATGGTTTGTCAGGTCAAGTCTTGCTTTTCTCACTACTCCCCCTACTCACTGGTCTTCCCCACCCTGTGAAACTGTGGCAAAAGATTTAACAGCTGGGAGGGGGGATGGAGCAGAAATAGGCCATTTAGCCCATCGAGTCTGCCCCACCATTCAATCCATTTCCTCACTCAGCCCCCACTGCCTGACTTTCTCTCCATCACTTTTGATGTCCTGGCTAATCAAGAACTTATCAATCTCTGCCTTAAATACACCCAATGACCCGGCCTCCAGAACCACCTGTGGCAACAGCTTCCACAGATTCACCTCTGTCGGGCTGAAGAAATTCCTCCACATCTCTGTCCTAAGCAGACGCCCTTCAATCCTGATAACACAATTGACCCCAACCCTGCTGAGTCCAAATGAATCTCATCACAGGCCTGGGATTATCCTGATCTGCATTAAATAAAATTCTCATCCCCCTTCTCCACAGACTCTCCCCTTTCTACCTCTGCCATCATTTCCAACCTCTGTTCTTCTTTTACACACAGCTCAATTTCACCCACTTCTGCCAGATTCATCATCGGCTCTCCAGATTCCAAACTCTCAACTTCCTTCTTGACATCTGCCTTTCGACCTAATATCCACCTTGAAACCATCTCTTTCATCAAGCCATTAACTGCCGCCCACTTGCCTCTTTGGTGTGACCAAAGAGGTTATCACCTCAGGATGTCTCTCCTGCTTGAGAGGGAGTGAAAGGGCAAGCTATTATCTTTGTAATGAATGAACGACTCAGCAAGATGTGTGCCAAGGAACGGAAGTGCAACCAATGGCACTGGCAGAGAGATGGAGGTACCTTTGAAGTTCAGTCTGCAGTTGTTGGGAGCTAAGTAACACAGTGACTACACACAGATTCATTCTAGGGGAAACCACAGCCCTTCAATGAGACTGGGCCTTGACATCACTCAGCAGGCAAACGATTTCAGCAAAATTGAAGAATTTAACTGTATTAATATAAAAAAACAATCCAAATTATTGTGCTATTTCTCTCTCTCACCTTCTCCTGATCAGATACCAATTGTTCTCCTGTTTCATTCCCAGGAAAGAACTTTGAGATGCTTTCCAATTCTCTTCACAAGCTCTCTGAGCAGTCCCAGGCTTCTCCCTTCACCCTAGAATTATCTGCTGCATTGTCAATTGGTGCTGGGGTAGAATTCATCTTCCCCGCCCCAGCAACGTCTACCCTCCCCCCCCCCAAGCAGCCCTCCCGTTCGATTCACGCAATTTTCCCGCTGATGTTTATAATCACTCCCAGTTCCTTTGCAGTGAGCACAGCCACCCAGACCTTCCCAGTTTCTGCTCCCCCTCCAGGACATTTCACCAGAACATGCAAGGCTGTATCCTAAACCATTTTGTAAATGATTCAAACCAATTCAGTGTAAGTAGACACTGCCAGATGCTGTTATGGCGTTGTGTTTACATGGCCAATTCTGTGCCAGAATTTGGGAGCAATCAAACCAACACAGAACTCGGTGGCTAGTTTTAATTTTCTGTTCACACAGGCATTTCTTCTCCCTCCATCACACAACTGGCATCTGGCAGTGGCTACTACACTCGAGAGAACTTTCACATCTTCCTGAGCACCAAGGATTCTTGGGTGCATCATACTTAGAAGACAGAGTGGCTGGTGGGGGGGTGGGGGGGCAGGGTAAAGTGGATGGGGTAATGGGGTCTATTACAATAGTTAAAGGCTGCTGTACTGATATTCAGCCAACTGCAAAGAGGCTGTTAATGTTGTAAACAGTGCGACAAACCTGAGTGTATGTTGGCAAAAATCAATGCACAACTTGTACAAGTGAGAGGGCTTTGTGACCATTGACGAGTGCAAACCTTTCGTTCCCTCATGCTGGATACTGCTGCCATGCCAATTGCAACCCCCCCCCCCCCCCCCAACCACGATTTGCTTGCTCTGAGATGGGCAAGCACGTAGAAGAATTGAAAAACAAACAAAAAACACACATGAGGTTACCATTGGCCTCCTGGTTTTCCCACTTTGTACATGACCAAGGGAAATCCCTGGCTGTTTCCTACACAGCCGACTAGTTCCCTGATCAAACCTCATCTCTGCAAACTTGCACGGGGATGGTCAGCGTTTTTCGGAAACTGGGGAGAGTTTATAAATCAGGGCCCACCCGGATTTCGCCCATCTCCTCGCCAGCTCTAGACACAACGCCCAACTGTCGGTCACTTCTCCCTCAGCAGCAAAATTGCCTTTGCCATTTTCAAGGTTGGGCTGATCGCCAATTCCAGAAAAAGGAAGTGTTTGGGTTGGGTTCTCTCTCTTTCTCTCTGAGATGTTTACTGTGTCAGAGATAAGGGGCAGGAACACCGCATGTGGCTGCGGGAGTGAGGGGCAAGAGGAGGAAATCATCAACAGTTTGCTCAGATGGGGTTTGAACTGGAATGGGACTATCCCGACAAGAAAGATTTGCTGGAGCTTCTCCCTCAGTGTCATTTGTTGATCTTTGAGGTGATGATTTTCTGTACCTGAACGTCGATTATCCGCTGCTTGGCGTCTATGGCCTCCTGCATGTTGGCGTGATCTTTCCTCAACTCATCTTCCACCACCATTAACCTGTGGATACAGGTGAAAAGCCACAGAACGTGAGCAGTGGCTGGGAGAGTTGGCACAGGCAGGATAGGGGGATACAGGAGATCATCGCAGGATTAGCTCAGAGTTCAAACTGGTAGTATCCGCGTAAAACACAGATCTCGGCTGACATACCGAGTGCACCATGCTTTAGAAAAGATGAAGGGGAAGGCTGTGTACCCATGACAGGGAGAACAGCCCACGTTGAGAAGGAGAAGCAGAGGAGAAATCCCCAAGGGTGGTGGCAGACCTGGGAGGGACACACACAGACGGCGAGCTGTTGGGAACTTGTAGGCCGAGGGCTGCTGGCAACTTGAAGTCAAAGAACTCTGGGTGGTGGGGGGATCTCTTTTGCTTCTCTTTCTCTGACTGTAAGGAGCACTGAGCAATGCTCATGGTGAATCTTTGTCTGCCGTATGGTTGACTAAAGCTCGTGTAATGCTACAGTTCTGTTTCATTACATGACAATAAACAGCATCTGATCTGAAACTTAATGGAACAACGCCAATTACAACGGACTTCAACAATGTGCAGAGATTTGGGCTCTGAAATAGAAACAAAAAATTCAAAAAATACTCAGCAAATCAGGCAGCATCTGTAGAAACAGGAAGAAAATTCACGTTTTGGGTCAAACATCTCCAAAGCAGAAGAACATGAGAGCAGGAGTCGTCCCTCTGGCCCATCGAGCCTGCTCTGCTATTCAATCAGGCCATGGCTGATCTGGCATGGACTCAGCTCCACTCACCCACTCGTTTCCATCCCCTTAATCCCCCTGCTATTTCAAAAATCTCTCTCTACATCTTAAATATATTTCAGGAGGCAGTCCCTACTGATTTATTGGGAAGAGAATTCCAGATTCACTGCTCTCTGAGAGAAGCAGCTCCTCCTCATTTTAAAAAAAATTTAGATGTACAGCACGGTAACAGGCCCTTTTGGCCCATGAGTCTGTGCCAGGGTGAAGGGTGGGAGGAAACCAGAGCCCCCGGGGAAATCTCACATAGACACAGGGAGAACGTACAAACTCCTTACAGACAACGTGGGATTCGAACCCCAGTCACCATCGCTGGCGCAGTAACCGCGCTGTGCCTCCCAACTGCCTTGAATCACTCCCTCAAATCTTGAAGCTAATCTCCCTTATTCTAGTCTGGCAAGCCAGTGGAACAACTTCCCTCCTTCTATCTCATCTCATTCAAATCCGAATTCTATGTGTTTCTATAAGACCAGAATCAGGTTTTTATTGTCATGAACAAGTGTCAAGAAATCTGTTGTTTTGCAGCAGAACAAGGTGCAAAAAATCACTATAAACTACAAACAAGATTTCAAAAAATACAAGCAGTGCAAAGAGGAGAAAAAGTGAGGCCATATTGTACATTCAGAAATCTGATGGCGGAGGGGAAGAAGCTGTTTTGTATCGGTGAGTGCGTGTCTTCAGGCTTCTGTGTGAAACGAAGGTCTGTAGACGCTGCATTGCAGTAAAAACACACTGAAATGCTGCAGGAACTCGGCCGGTCTTTCAGTTGTCCGTAGGAGACAAAGATATGGTGCTGACTTTCGAGCCTTGCCCTTCCTCAAGGAATAAGCAGAATGAGTCAGAAGCAGGAAGTCTCACGATTCAGACAGTGCCGGCTGGGGAGAGGGCTCCAGACCCACAACAGGTGTTAATTGGATATGGTAAGGGGGGAGGTACGAATTTATCAAATTTTGGCATAATTTAAATTTAATGTAGACACAGCTCGGTAACAGGCCCTTTCAGCCCACACACCCATGCTGCTCAATAACACCTGATTGACCTACTACCCTCATGTGTTTTGAACGGGGATAGGAAACCGGAGGATGCAGAGGAAACCCACACAGACACGGGAAGAATGTATAAACACCTTACCGAGCGCGGGATTTGAACCCCGGTTGCTGGCGCTGTAAGAGTGCTGTGCTAACCCATACGCTGACCGTGCTGCAGGTAATGATCGTGGACTTCAGGAGGCCCAGGAACAACCACCCTCCTACTCAGCTCTCTCATGGAGAGAGTGGAGAGAACTAAGTTCTTTGGAGTTCACTTAACTAGAGACCTATCTTGGACACCCAACATCTCCTCACCTGTCAGGAAGGTGCAACAGAGACTGAATATCCTGACAAGACTGAAGCGGGTGAGGCTGCCAGCCACCGTCACATCAACCTTCTACAGGATCTCTATCGAGAGCACCCTGGCCGGCTGCATCAGTGTGCGTATGGTTGCTGCAGAGAATTGGCTTGGAGGTTAATCCAGAAGAGCGGCAGAGAGGATCACTGGAGTCTCCCTCCCCTCTATTGACCGGGATCGTTGTTTGCAAAATAGCGCGCAAAATCATTGAGGACCCCTTCCACCCCATACACAGCATCTTTCAGCTGCTCCCATTGGGGAAGAGATACAGGAGGATCAGAGCCAGCCCCATCAGGCTGAGGAATAGCTTCTTCCCATAGGCAGTGAGGGTGCTGAATGACCAAAGGAACCACTCACACTGACCCTCTGAGATGCTCATGAAACGATATTCATTTATTTGAATAGATGAATACTTGTCCTGTGTATTTACTGTTTGTCTGTATGTGTGTTGTGTCTCATTGTGTGTCTGTGCGGTTTGCACCGAGGACCAGAGAACGCTGTTCGGCAGGTTGTACTTGTGCAATCGGATGACAATAAACTTGATGTGATTGTGAAAGATGTTTGATTTACAAATTTGAGGCTTGATTCTTTGAACTCTACAATATGCAGCTCAAGCTTATTTTTAGAACCAATTTGCAGTCCCTCAGATTTCAGAGATAAATGCCATCTGCTATTCAGCTGCTGAGTTGCTAAGTGTACGTCGAGTTCATTGAACATTGCCTATCCTCGCAATATCCTGTTTTCCTCCGCAATTTGGCACCACCCATTGACACATGTTCTGTTTAAAATGATAGAACACCTTCACAAAGTGGTTTTAAAATATTCTGGGTGCCTGGTTGCCAGGGAACCCATCTTATTTTGTACCATTGATACAAAAGACAGTCCGCAGAAAAATGAAAGTCAAGGGATTATTATTAAAAAAATTTACACAGGTCATACTGGCTCATGAGCCCGTGCCGCTCAATTACACCCAATTAACCTACAACCCATGTATAATTTTGGAGGGTGAAAGGAAAACCAGGCAGACAACGTACCATCTCCTTACAGACAGCGCAGGATTCGAACCTGAGTCGCTGGCTTTCACGATGACAGAGGAAGATTTACATTTCCCTTTCATAAATTCAAAACATTGCTGTGTACAGTAAAAACCCTGTTATCCAGAATTCAAGCATCTGGCAGCCTCAAGTAACCAGCAATAAAAAAAATTGTGGTCAATAAATACTGGTAGGAAGAAAATACAGGTTTAAAATTGGCACACCTCGTCCATCACACAACACACAATCTCAAGCAATCAGAAAATTGACTTATCTGGCATTTACCAATCCCTATAGATGCTGGAGACCAGGGGTTTTATTATATTTAAAAACCATAATTTTATGATTCCTCAGTATTTAGCACAACACCATCTTGTTGAGAGGTTTTGTTACTAGAGGGCAAAATGTTGATAGGGACTCATTGTCTAATGCGGAAGTTATCTTTGGATGGCAAGAAGACACACATGATGCAGTCAATTGGACAGAAAGGTATGAGGTAATGCAATGGAATATAGAATAAATGGTGTGGTGTTAGAAGGAGAAACACAGACCCTTCCTCAAAGTCTAAACAAAAAACAGACAGGCACCTGAATTCAAGAGAGAGGAATGCAGACCAACAGACAAAAGGTGATAAGAGGAAAGGTGAGAATTGATTATGACAGAGGGAAAAGGGAAGACAGTCAGAGATGGGGGAAAGGTGACAGGGGAAGAAGGGGAGGAGGGGGGTTAATGGAAACCAGAGAAGTCGATGTTAATGCCATATGGATGGAGGGCGCCCAGAAGGAAGATGAGATGTTCCTCCAATTTGTGGGTGGTCTCAGTCTGGCAGTGTTTGAGGCCACAGTCACACACATCGATGAGGGAATGGGGGGGGAGGGGAAATGAAATGGGTGGCCATTGGGAGATCCACGCTAAGGGAGAACATGTTCACTAATCCCCAAAGACAGTCGGCTATTTTAGAAAGGTGCTTCAATAGGCATAAAAGATTATTTCTTTTATTGGCCATGGCCTGAAATACAAGAGCAGGAAAGTTCTGCCAGGTCTTCACGCAAGATGTTGGAAGGCTGTGATGGCAGAGAGAGAGGTGCTGTCAGAAGAAAGGCCAATTACAGCTGCATCAAATGATTGGATAAACAAAGTTGTTTCATTTGGAACAGGTCAACGAGAGACTGAACTGAGGGGTATAAAATCCACAAGAGCCCTAGGTAAACATAAAGGATGTAATTTCCCCAGAGCACAGAGTTCAAAAATCAGGGGAGCAGAGGTTTAAAGTCCTCGATGAATTAGGAGAGATTCAGAATACTCTGCCTTCCCACAAGGGATGGTAGGGTCTGGAGCTCGCTGCAGAGAAAGGTTTGTAAAGTACTTGCATGTGGTACTTGAACAGTCACAACCTCTGGGGCTACAGACTCTGCTCAAAGAGGAATTTGATTGGATGACTTTTCAACAGGTTCATCTGGCTGAAAGTACTTTGAATTTTCCATGAAAACATTTTTACATCCAACTGTAAAAGCCTATGTGATTTACTGTGGTTGCCGAAAAATTGCATTTAATTTTGAAAGAATTGAAAATAAAAAAAGCTGGCATTGGTAAAATTGTCCTTGGATCTGTCAGAATATCCAATGATCTGTCAAGTTTATTGTCATCCGATTGTACAAGTACAACTTGACAAAACAGCGTTCTCCAGTCCTCAGTGCAAAACACGAAGACACACGAACAGACAAATAGGGGGAAAGTATTTTAGCCATAAAATTAAATAAATAATGTTAAATAAATTGTGTTTTGTGCAAACAAGAGTCTTGGACGATTACTGTGAGCTGTTCCTTCCGTCGTTTATCGTCCTAACTGCCCGTGGGAAGAAGCTCTCAATCCTGTATCTCTTCAACAATCTTTTTAAGAAACAAAACCTTCAGCTTTGACTGGTTGAGCCCATTTGTAATTCCAATCCATACCATCGCTGGAACCTTGTGAGTTACTCAGTGTTTCAAAACATTCATACTCTCATTCAAGATCGTACACTATCCATCCCCTGAGAATAACCAGGACATTGAAAAATAATGCAGCCTTGCTTGTGACACCCAACCCTGAGATTGAATTGAAATTATACATCTGCATGTATTTGCAAATATGCAAAAATGGCACGTCGTTAGAAAGTGGCAACTCCCAACGTGGTTCCAGGCTTGGACAGAAACCTGTCTCAGTTTCCAGCCCACCAGCCATTGAGTTTCGCTAATGTCCGTAAGATCCCATGAACTCTACATATTTTTCACATCCTGGCCAGCTGCATCACAGTGTGGGGTACAGTTGCTACAGACAAATGGATCAGAGGTCAATCCACAGGAGCGAGAGGATCACTGGAGTCTCCTTTCCCCCCATCAACCGGGATCGTTGTCTGAAGAGGGCGCACAAAATTGTCGAGGACCCCTTCCACCCTGCACACAGCATCTTTCAGCTGCTCCCGTTGGGGAAGAGATCCAGGAGGATCAGAGCCAGCCCCGCCAGGCTGAGGAACAGCTTCTTCCCACGGGCAGTGAAGACGACCAACGGAACCACCCGCACTGACCCTCCGAGACTCTCCTATGAACTTTAAATCTAAAAGGTTAACTCTGTTTTTTTTCTCTCTCCATAGATTGTACCAGATATTTCTAGCATTCTCTTTTATTTCAGATTTTCAGCATCTTTTCCATCTCTTCTCATTCATCTCCCTCCATCTCCACTTCCTCACCCTCACCTGGTACCGCGCCATCTGTATCACTCTGTTTCTCTCAATCTCTCTCTAGCCCTGGAAGTGGCCCATCTGCAAGCCAGCACCCCAATGATGCACCAAAATCCTCACAACTCCTGGAGTTGGGTTTGTAGACACAATCATCTGTTCTGGGAGCGCTTTCGTCCGAGCAAGGTTATAAAACAATGTGGGACAAAATGAAATGCCTCTTAGAAAAATAATCCCAGGTTGATCAAGGACATCCAGCATGTTGTTTAGGGACATGTACAACTTCATAGAAGATGCAACAGAGAGAATTTGAAGGACATTGACAGTGGACTTTCCAATATAGAGGTTGGGATGGGCTCCAACTTGACCTTAAATTATTTCTGTCCAAAGGACCGGTGTGTCCTGCCATAACCATCGAGCAGTTACAAAGACTCAGTGCTTTGTGCAGTCGTCAAAGTCTAATGCTCTGCCAATATGAACTTCTCAATGTTTTTCTATAGATGGAGACTGGAATGAATGCCCACTTGATTCCAAATAAATTACAGTATATACTGTGTCATCGCCAAATTCTTTGGACCAATATTTTGGCTCAAATTTAGTGGCGGGAAGTGGGGTGGGATGGGTCGGATTTTACACGGGTCAAACTTTTGACTGTGGTAAGTACCTATGCTGTTCAAGGCGTTGGGAGCTTGGATGGTCAAGCAGTCGTGGCCAAAAAAGGGAGAAGACTTTGACATGGGTCATACGAAAACATGTGATATTATCAAGTCCTGAAACTCACCATCTGAGGGGAAAGGAAATAAATAGGTGAAGGGAAATTTCAGAAAAAAAGTGGGAACATTGAATTACAGTAAAACCTTGGTATCTGGAATTCAAGAAACCAGAAAAGTAATTGAGGAAAATAAATTTTAAAAATTAAAATAATTATGAATAAAATAATAGATTAAGAAATACGTGTTTAAAACTGTAAATGTTCTTTGTAGAAACACAAACTTTTGGTGAAGGTGGGGGAAAATATCCATCCAGCGGAGGGAGGGCCTTGGTCGGGCTTTGCTTGTAGCAGCTGTTCGAATAACATTGTGTGAAACAGCGATGGGGTCGCCCTGGTTGATGCCGCTTGCCATGGGGGTGACTCTTAAAGTGTTTCCTTATCTCTGCTTAGTAAGAGTTGCCCTGGTTAGAGGCTTGGGGGGGTTGGGGGGGCGGTAATTTTCTATAATGTTATTGTTCATCTTTCAGGCGGGGCTGTGGATATTGTCTACATGGACTTTACTAAGGTTTTTGACAAGGTCCTACATGGGAGGTGAGATAGGAAGGTTCAGACGCTAGGCATTCATGATGAAGTAATGAACTGGATTCGACAATGGCTGGAAGGGAGAAGCTAGAGAGTGGAGGTGGATGATGCTTATCAGACTGTAGGCCTGTGACAAGTGATGCCTCAGGGATCGGTGGTGGGACCATTGATGTTTGTCATCTAGATCAATGATCTGGATGATAATGTGGTAAATTGGATTAGCAAGTTTGCAGATGACACTAAGATTGGAGCCATTGTGGGCAGCAAAGAAAGTTTTTCAAAGTTTGGAGAGGGATTTTGACCAGCTGGAAAAATGTAGTGAAAAATGGCATATGGAATTTAATGAGACAAGTGTGAGGTGTTGCATTTTGGAAGGAGAAACCAAGAAAGGGCATACAAGGTAAATGGTCGGGCACTGAGGTGTGCGGTGGAAAAGAAGGATCTGGGAATACAAATACAACATTTCCTGAAAGTGGCGTCACAGGTGGATAGGGTTGCAAAGAGAGTTTTTGGCACATTGGCCTTCATAAATCAAACTATTGAGGACATGAGTTTGGATACTTTAGTAAAGTTGTATAAAACTTTAGTGAGGCCAAATTTGGAGTATCGTGTGCAGTTTTGGTCACTGAACTACAAGAAAGATAATTAATGACATAGAAAAAGGGCAGAGAAGATTTACTCGGATGTTGCCGGGCCTTCAGGAACTGAGTTACAGGGAAAAGTTAAACAGGTTGGGACTTTATTCCCTGGAGCGTAGAAAAATGAGGGGAGATTTGATCAAGGTATTTAAAATTATGAGGGGGACAGACAGAGTAAATGTAGGTCGGCTTTTTCCACTGAGAGTGGGTGAGATACAAACCAGAAGACATGGGTTAAGGGTGAAAGGGGAAAGGCTTAGGGGGATTATGAGGGGGAATTTTGTCACACAGAGTGGAGGGAATGTGGAATGAGCTGCCAGCTGAGGTGGTGAATGAGGGCTAAACTTTAACATTTAAGAAAAATTTAGACATGTACGTGGATGGGAAGGGGATGGACTGAATGCAGGTCATTGGGACTAGGCAAAAAAATGTTCAGCACAGACTAGAGAGCTGAAAGGCCTGTTTCGGTGCTATAATATTCTATGGTTTGATGCAGGATATTCTGTGCAGTGTTGAACAAAGATAGAATGGGATTCCAGGGGATATCCACCAAGGTGATTTAATCACAAGACCCTACACCAAATGATTTACATTCTCTGGACGTGATTCTACTGGAAAAGGTAGGATTGGTTCCCATGCCCAGTTACTGGTGGGAGATTGGTGGCCTGCTTTCCTGAACCATTATTGTGCTTTGGACAGTCACCCCAGCAGAAAGAAGATTATCAATTTGATTGACTGCAGTGGCTAGATTAGCACCTTCAAGATTATTTTGGCATGTAACAAAATAGAAAATGACACTAAATTTCTTTTAGTGTACAGAAAGGCAGACAAAGATTCACCATCAGCAGAAATTACCCAGTGCCACTTACAACCAAAGAACGGGAAGCAAAAGAGAAACTCAAGTCACTGAGCGTCCATGGATTTGCCTCCAGTGCTCGCACAGCGATAGAGTCCAGACTAAACCATCGGCACCTGAGCTCCAGGTCCAAACCTCTGTCATGATCGGGAACCCTTCAGCACCCTTGGTACCCCCTGGCATCCTAGTTCCGAGATCTGGTACCCCTTCAGCCAGTCTCTAACAGTCCATAGCCTGCTGCGAGTTCCTTGACTGCAGTTGGCCACAGCCTGCGTGGGTTCCTCATCTCACCAACAGCCCGTCTGTTGCCTGGGTAGTCTTCAGCCTCAGAGCCCATCACTGGTCTGCTGCCCCTGTCACTGTCCTCTGGCTCATCTCTTCTGATTCTCCTCAAATGGGGGGTTGGGGGGGGGGTTTCTCCCCATTTTCTGGTGCCCTGCACCAGTCCTCCGCTTCCCAGAGTCGGTAACCCCTCGAGGCCTCCGTCGAACACAGACGTCGCCATCTTGGGCCCAGACCCTGCGTTAGCAGGGTTTTAAAATAAAACCACTATTGGCTCCTTCAGCAGACTGTTTAAAGCCTGTACGGTGCTGTTGGCAGTTGGACCCAGTGAAGGAGCGCGGTGTCTCCTCTTCCCGCTCTCCACGGATCCACTCAGCAGCAGAGATGCCGTTAACCAATAGAAAGCAGAGAACTGGGATACAGTGGTGTTTTTCTGGATGGTAATCAGTGGTGAATGGGTTTTGGTGCTGGGCTCGCAACTGTTCACAATATACATAACAATCTGGAAGAGGGGACAGAGCGGAGTGCATTGAAGTTTGCTGATAACACTAAATTGAGTGGAAAAGTAAATTGTACAGAGGATACTGAGAGAGTCTGCAGAGAGATAGAAACATAGAACATTACAGCACAGAAACAGGCCCCTTTGGCACAAACTAGAATGGTCCTGTTTCTCTGGTGAAATGTTCTATGGTTCTATATAGACAGGTTAAGTGAGTAGGAAAGGGTCTGGCAGATGGAGTGTAATGTTGGTAAATGTGAGGGTATCCACTTTGGAAGGAAGGATGGAAGATCAGATTATTATTTAAATAGCAAGTGATTGCAGCCTGCGGCCGTGCGGAAGGACTTGGGAGGGCTTGTGCATGAATCACAAGAGGTGGGTTTGCAGGTGCAGCAGGTTATCAAGAAGGCAAATGGAACGTTGGGTATCGTTGCTGGAGGGATGGAATTTAGGAGCTGGGAGGTTCGGCTGCAACTGGACAAGGTCCTGGTGAAGTCACATCTGGAGAACTGTGTGTGGGTCTGGTCTCCTTACTTGAGGAAGGATGGACTGGCTTTGGAAGGGGTGCAGAGGAGGTTGATTCCAGAGATGAGGGGATTGGCCTACGAGGAGAGATGGAGTCATCTGTGACTGCACTCACTGGGATTTAGAAGAATGAGAGGGAATCTTATAGAAAATTATGAAAGGCATGGATAAGATAGAGGTGGGTAAGTTGTTCCCGTTGGTGGGGGAGACCAAAACTAGGGGATATCGGCTCAAGATTCAGGGGAGTAGATTTTGGACGGAGATGAGGAGGAACTGCTTTTCCCAGAGTATGGGGGGGGGGGGGGGGAGGAATTTGTGGAATTCGCTGCCTGTTGAAGCAGTGGAGATGACCTCAGTAAATATATTTAAGACAAGGTTGGGTAGATTTTTACATAGTCAGGGGAATTAAGGGATATGGGGAAAAGACAGGTGGGTGGAGACAAGCCTCATCAGATCAGCCATTATCTCATTGAATGGCCGAGAAGGGCTCGATGGGCCGGATGGCCGCCTCCTGCTCCTGTTTCTTATGTTTTTATGTCAGACCTTGATCAGGATGAAGGCAAAATTGAACACTGTGGGTTGAAGGTCCTGTGCTGTGATGTAATGTTCTATGATCGAGGCATCAAATGCTGTTCATTTCCAGCCTCTTATATGCACTGGAAACCATGGTGTTTATGAGATTCCCCAGCCAAGCACACCCGGAGCGGGGACAATGCCAATGGCTGTGAAGGTTTCTTGTCTGAGACAGTGGTTGGGCCAGTGCCCCACTATTTACCTATTGATGATGCCTTTAATCTGACTGTCCTTCTCCTCCTGCTGTCGGCGTAGACGGTTCTCACTTTCATCCAGGCGCGACTGGTATTCCCGTAGGATCTTCCCTGTCTGCTCCTCCTGTGACATCAACCGCCGCTCGTACTCTTCCAGCTTACGGTTGGACATTTGCAGCCGTTCCTTCAGGGAAAGAATTTCCTCCTCGTACTGGGTCTGTTGCCCCTGGGGAAATGGATTGCAGGGGGAATGGATTACACGTAACCCATTACACCAGAGTCACAGAGCCTGTCACCACCAACACAGCACAGAACCGAACCAGCAGTCAGAAAGAGAAATGGGTCAGTAATTCCACTGACAGTGCCCTTAAGGATGATTTCTCTCTCCATGGAGGCTGACTGACCTGCCGAGATCTAGACTTTTAATTTCTGTACTATGTGTGGGATGACTAGCTGAAAAACTTTCTCACTGCAGCTCAGCACATATCACACAAACCTTAAATTTAATTTGGACATATAGCACAGAAACAGGCCTCTCGGCCCACAAGCCCGTGCAGCCCAATTACATCCAATTAACCTCCAACCCCCGTACATTTTGAAGGGAGGGAGGAAACCAGAGCCCCTGGAAGAAGCCACTGGAGACATGGGGAGAATGTACAGACAGTGCGGGATTCAAACCCCAGTCACTGGCGCTGTAACAGCGTTGTGCTACCCACTCCACTAACCCTGCCGCCCCTTGAACCTGACCACTCCTGGCATTTCCCCTTGAACCTGACCACTCCTGGCATTCCCCCTTGAACCTGACCTCTGGCCTTTCCCCTTGAACCTGACCACTCCTGGCATTCCCCCTTGAACCTGACCACTCCTGGCATTCCCCCTTGAACCTGACCACTCCTGGCATTCCCCCTTGAACCTGACCCCTGGCCTTTCCCCTTGAACCTGACCCCTGGCCTTTCCCCTTGAACCTGACCCCTGGCCTTTCCCCTTGAACCTGACCCCTGGCCTTTCCCCTTGAACCTGACCCCTGGCCTTTCCCCTTGAACCTGACCCCTGGCCTTTCCCCTTGAACCTGACCCCTGGCCTTATCCCTTGAACCTGACCCCTGGCCTTTCCCCTTGAACCTGACCTCTGGCCTTTCCCCTTGAACCTGACCACTCCTGGCATTCCCCCTTGAACCTGACCACTCCTGGCATTCCCCCTTGAACCTGACCCCTGGCCTTTCCCCCTTGAACCTGACCCCTGGCCTTTCCCCTTGAACCTGACCCCTGGCCTTTCCCCTTGAACCTGACCCCTGGCCTTTCCCCTTGAACCTGACCCCTGGCCTTTCCCCTTGAACCTGACCCCTGGCCTTCCCCCTTGAACCTGACCACTCCTGGCATTCCCCCTTGAACCTGACCCCTGGCCTTTCCCCTTGAACCTGACCCCTGGCCTTTCCCCTTGAACCTGACCCCTGGCCTTTCCCCTTGAACCTGACCCCTGGCCTTTCCCCTTGAACCTGACCCCTGGCCTTTCCCCTTGAACCTGACCCCTGGCCTTTCCCCTTGAACCTGACCCCTGGCCTTTCCCCTTGAACCTGACCCCTGGCCTTATCCCTTGAACCTGACCCCTGGCCTTTCCCCTTGAACCTGACCTCTGGCCTTTCCCCTTGAACCTGACCCCTGGCCTTTCCCCTTGAACCTGACCCCTGGCCTTTCCCCTTGAACCTGACCCCTGGCCTTTCCCCTTGAACCTGACCCCTGGCCTTTCCCCTTGAACCTGACCCCTGGCCTTTCCCCTTGAACCTGACCCCTGGCCTTTCCCCTTGAACCTGACCCCTGGCCTTTCCCCTTGAACCTGACCCCTGGTCTTTCCCCTTGAACCTGACCCCTGGCCTTTCCCCTTGAACCTGACCACTCCTGGCATTCCCCCTTGAACCTGACTCCTGGCTTTTCCACTTGAACCTGACCCTTGGCCTTTCCCCTTGAACCTGACCCTGGCCTTTCCCCTTGAACCTGACCCCTGGCCTTTCCCCTTGAACCTGACCCCTGGCCTTTCCCCTTGAACCTGACCCCTGGCCTTTCCCCTTGAACCTGACCCCTGGCCTTTCCCCTTGAACCTGACCCCTGGCATTTCCTGTGCTTTGGCAGATTTCCTGCATCTGTATTTTAGTCCTGCTTCAAATGCTCAGCATGGGACATGACTCGTATTGAAATGGGGATCCTTGAACAGCTATGGTCTCCAGACCAGCCAGCTCGCAGAACCATTGGTTGCTGCCAACCACACCCACAATTTGATGGGAGCTGCCGACTGTTCCATCTATGAACATGGATGTCCACGTCCATTGGAAGATAAAAGCCGTCTTCCAGAGGAAGGAGCTAAAATCATTGTCAACGTTTGCTCATTACCCCCACCCCCCTTCATCTCCCCCCCGACTTGACTCCCATTCACCAACTAATACTTTACCACCCACCTTCTCTATGTCAAATGGCCCCTTTGTCTCATTACCCGACTACCCACTGCTCTCCCCTCCCCCATCAAGTTGCCTTCCTCACTCAGTTAACCAGTATTGATTGCCTCCATCACCCTTTAATCGGTAAGCTTTCTCTCAGTTTTCTTTCTTTAGTTGACATTTATCCCCTCACATTGAAACACCCTGACTCACGGCTTCTACAAAACCCCCAAATGCCAATGGTGACCTCCCTTGGGGCTCTGGGCAGCCGTCTACAACACCATTGGGGAAAAAAGATGAATGGTTCAATGTGTGATGGGCCTTGGATGAACAGACTAACAACTTCCAGGCGCACGACCTG
Organism: Narcine bancroftii; assembly: GCF_036971445.1. Lineage (NCBI taxonomy): Eukaryota > Metazoa > Chordata > Chondrichthyes > Torpediniformes > Narcinidae > Narcine > Narcine bancroftii. The sequence goes on along the minus strand of NC_091470.1, from coordinate 177,762,829 downwards.
ATCTGTTACACCCCCGAATGTCTTGCCCACACAGTTCCATTTTCACCTTGTCAAGCCTGCTCTCATCCATCGACTTTGAATATTCCCGCAGTTTGTACTCTTCCCGCTCCAGGTGCGAGCTCTCAATATCTGCAGAGAGGTGAGTCATGTTGGTCACCCAGGCGACGGTACGCTCTGAAGGGGTGACGGGGTGCAGCGTCGAGGGAGAATGGGAGGCCTGGTGGAGAGAATAGATAGCCATGAATAACATCAAACTGGAGCAAAATATTCCCATCAGGTATACTGGGCACCTTATATGAGAAAATACGAGCTGACGTTGGAGAGGGTTCAGAGAAGATTTACTAGAATGAGACCAGGAATGAAAGGGTTAGTATGTGAGGACTGATAGTCAGCTCTGGACTAGAGGGGAACCTCATAGAAATATTTCGAATGTTAAAAGGCCTGGACAGAGTAGATGTGGCCAGGATGTTTCCCATGGTCGGGGAGTCCAGGACAAGAGGGGACAACTTCAGGATAAAAGGGCATCAAATTTAAACAGGGATGTGGTATTTAAGGCAGGGATTTGATTAGTCAGGGCATCAAGGGTTATGGTGAGAAGGATGGGCAGTGGGGCTGAGTGGGAGGTGGATCAGCTCATGATTAGAATGGCGGGCTAGACTCGATGGGCCGACGTCTGCTCCCACATGCTGTGATTGGACACGAACAATACTAGTTTGGTATCTTCATTTGTCATCTGACCATAACTTCCCCTGATCCGGGGGAGTGATTAACAGTCAACCACATCGATCAGTCTGCAGATAGACCACTCCCTCTCTCTTGTGTAAACCAAATGAAAATATGTGCATAAACAAGAAATATTTCATAATTTTCGAGGCAAGTTTTATTTTTAATTCCAGATCTAATTTAATTTAAAATTTCCAACTGAGTTGATTTGAACTCAGGTTTCGTGATTAGCAGTCCAGAATTTCAGTTGCTGGTCCAGGAACTTAACCACTTCAGTCGGAACATATGGATATAAGTTCACAAGACACAGGAGCAGAAATAGGCTATTCAGCCCATCAAGTCTGCCCTACCATTCAATCATGAGCTGATCCATTTCTCTACTCAGCCCCATTGCCCAGCCTTCTCCCCATAACTTTGATGCCCTGGCTAATCAAAAACCCATCAATCCCTGCCTTAAATACATCCAATGACCCGGCCTCCATGGCTGCCTGTGGCAACAAATTTCATAGATTCATCACCCTCTGGCTGAAGAAATTCCTCCATGTCTCTGTTCTAAGTGGACTGCCCTTCAGTCAAGTTGTGCCCTCTAGTCCCCAAATCTCAACTATGGGAAACAACCATCTAAATGGACTAAGAATGTATATGCGGAAATTTCTAGCAGCTGACACGGTCACTGCAGAACCATGTGTGGTGGAAGGCTAGAAGTTAAAACATGAAAGTGGTTAAGGTGAAAGCACATCACAGGAGAAACTCATCAGATCAAACAGTGTCCTCTATAGAGTAAAGATAAAGATACAGAACAAACGTTTTGGGCTTGAGCCCTTCATCAAGGTACGAGCAAAATGTCGACAGGCATCCTAACATAAAGGTAAGGGAGAGAGGAGTTGTGGGGGGGGGGGAAGGAGCACGGTCCAAAAGGTAGGAGGTAAATAAGTGGATAAGGGAGCAAATGGGGGAACGGCTCTGTGAATGGAGAGGGAAGGGGGCAGAGAGCTGGAGGAAAGGAGGCAGAGGGATGGAGTGGGGAGGGGGAACGGGGAGTGGGCTAGCAGAAACTGGAGAAGTTGACATTAATGCCGTCTGGTTGGAGAAGGCCCAGATGGAAAATCAAGGTGTTGTTCCTCTGATTTACAGGTGGTTTTGGTGGGGACAGTACATGAGGCCACGAAGTGGACGCAAGACTGAAGTGCTTGGCCACTGGGAAGTCTCTGTCACTGGTGCTGACAGAGTGAAGGTGCTCAGCGAAGCGATCTCCCAGTCTACGTCCAGTCTCTCCGATGTAGAGAAAGCCACAAAGGGAGCACCAGTTGCAGAACATCTCTCCTGCGGATACACAGTGAAGTGTTGCTTCACTTGAAAGGCCTGTTTGGGGCTCCAGATCGTGGTGAGGGAGAAGGTGTGGGCACAAATGTGGCACCTTCTGCGGGCACAGGGGAAGATGACGGGGGTGGGGGCAATGCTGGGGAGGGATGAGTGCACAATGGAGTCATGGAGAGAGCAGTCCCTACATAAGGCAGAGAGGGGAGGAAAGGAGAAGATGTGCCTGATAATGTGGAGGCTGGTGGGGTGGTAGGTGAGGACAATGGAATCCTGTGTTTGTTGTGTCTGGGGCTAGGTAAGCGGGAATGGAGGAGATGCTAGATTTATTGGCAAGCACACTTTTGCTTTTCATACTTTACAGTGTTGTTAGCTCAGAAACGCTACAAATCCACAGGTGTCACGCACCAATTCATAATTCTTCTGTTAAATTTAAACGTGTATGACATCTGACACACTGTGAAAACAGAAAAGTCTGCAAATGCTGTGATTGTAGTAAAAACACAGGAGGTAGAGATATATTACTGATGATTCTGGCTGGAGCCCTTCCTCAAGGTATATGTAAAAAAAGGCAGGAGCTTGAATATTGGGACGTTGGGCTTCATTAGTCAGGGATTGAGTTCAGGAGTCGAGAGGTCATGTTGCAACGCTACACATCTCGGGTATTGTGTTCAGTTCTGGTCACCTCATTACAAGAAGGATGTGGAAGCTGTGGAGAGGGGGCAGAGGAGATTCACTATGAAATTGCCTGGATTGGGAAATGTATCTTACAAGGCAAGGATAGCAGAGCTGGGCCTTTTCTCTCTGGAGCAAAGAAGGATGAGAGGAGACTTAATAGAGGTCTACAAGATTCTGAGAGGTGGACAGGCAGAACATTTTTCCCAGGGCGGGAATAGCAAACACCAGAGGACATCTGTACAAAGTGGAGGGAAGGAAGTTAGGGGAGACGTCAGGAGTAAATTTTTTTTTTACTCAGAGAGCTTTGGGTGGTGTTGGAGGCTGGAACATTAGGGACGTTTAAGAGATTCTTAGACAGGCACATGGATGGAAGAGAAATAGAGGGTTACAGGGTAGGGAGGGGTTAGTGTTTTTGGGAGAAATATATGGGCCAGTATATCATTGAGGGCCGAAGGGCCTGTACGGCGCTGCAGTGTTCCATGTTCTAATTAAAAGGCTGGTGGAGGAGGAGTGCAGACCAACAAGCAAAAGGTGTTCATGGATGGGAGGCAGGAGAATTTCTCCAGCATGTCTTGTTTTTACATGACACATTGCGGATTCACGTAGGACTTGCAGATTGGGGCACCTGACACGCAGGGCAAGGCAGGAAACTTCCTGGAATTTACCCTGCTGCACGGAAGCAGGGTGAAGATTCCACGGCTTTCTGACAAACCACCAGATTGAAGAGCTGTCTCCTGACAGCACCAGCGATCTGGGTTCAAGCCGGACAGGCGTGAAGTCTGGATTTTCTCTCTGACAGATTCCCCCTGCGTGCTCCCACATCCCCCACATGCAGGTTGAGAGGATACATTCCCCTCTAATGTGGACAACTGGTGGAATTTCGGGGTTGGGGGAATTTGTTGGGAATAGATGTACAAAGATTGTTTCCCACAGTGGGAGAATCTAGAACAAGAGGGCACAACTTCAGGATTGAAGGGCATCCACTGAGAACAGAGATGTGGAGCCAATGGCTTCTACCAGCGTTTGTTCTCCCCTCCCTCAGCAAAGAATCAAACGTTGAGTCATATTCAATCGTGTTCCGCCAGTAATATCCACTCCACTTCCTCCTTCAATCCCCACCATCACAGAATCCATCTTTTAGCTAATTTCACTCATTCCACAAGATATAACAGCTCAAGTATATAATAGCAGGGATGTGATGTCGAGGTTTATAAGGTCCTGGGGAGACCTCACGTGGAGAAATGGGATCAGTTTTGGACTCCTCGTTTAAGAAAGGATGTGTTGACGTAGGAGAGGGTTCAGAGGAGGTTCGCAATGATAATTTCAGGAATGAAAGGGTTATCATATGGGGAGTGTTTGACACTGTTGGTCTGTACTCATTGGAATTTAGGAGAATAAGGGGGATCTCACTGATACATTTTGAATGTTGAAAGGTGTGAACAGAGTAGATGTAGAAAGGTTGTTTCCCACAGTGGGAGAGTATAAGACAAGAGGGAACAACTTCAGGATGGAAGGGTGTCCACTTAGAACAGAGATGCCGAGGAATTTCTTCAGCCAGAGGGTGGTAAATCTGTGGAATTTGTTGCCATGGGTGGTTGTGGAGGCCAGGTCATTGTATGTATTTATGGCGGAGATTGATGGGTTCTTGATTAGCCAGGGCATCAAAGGTTATGGGAAGAAGGCCGGGGAGTGGGGCTGAGTGGGAAAATGGATCAGCTCAGGATTAAATGGCAGGGCAGATTTGATGGGCTGAATGGCCTATTTCTGCTCCTATATCATATGGAATCTGAAGAAATGGGTAAGGCCAGGAATTAAACTCGGAGTAGTCGGTGGGTCAAGATTCTGTGCTGTACCCCTCTGACTCTGAGCTTGGTCAAAGGGTCACTGAACCACATCCTGAGAGAAACCACTGTGGTCTCCTAGATTCATGTCCGGCACCTGGGAAGTGTGGAGGTGACAATGACACAGCTAAATAACTAAATAGGCAATGATGAAGACACCCAGCTGGTCAGTGTCCTTTACACAGCAGAGATAAGGATACAGAACCAACGTTTCAGGCTTGGCGGAGGGGGAGGAGCACAGTCCCACAGACAGGGAGGTAACAGGTGGATAAGGGAGGGGGGGGGGAGGAAAATGGGCCTGTGAATGTATCTGGGTGGTCATAGAACTTGAGAGCAATAAGGATTTCGGATGGGCAGCAGTGAGCTCAGGCCCACAAAGGTGAGGAAACTGGAGCCCCTTGGGGAAAACCCACGCAGACAGGGGAGAACATACAAACTCCTCACAGACAGCACTGGATTTGAGCCCAGGTCACTGGTGCTGTAACAGCGTCGCACTAACTGGTGACTTGTGATTTCTTTTTGCAATAAATCTCTGGGACGCGGCCCTCAATATACAAATTTATGGGTGACTCTATTGCAAAGAATGCGATGTACCACATTATACCATGCATTTACTTCACACCTTTGTTTCACAAAACATTTTACCAGAAATACATCCCTTTAGTAAACCGAACTTGTGCATTTCTGCATAGATGGAAGTTAGTATCGGTTCCTCAGGAGAAAACCAGCAGCTTAGGCAATGTTGCAGGAGAAGGGAACAGGTAATATTTCTGATGCATGACTCCTTGTTAGAACTGCAGATGACACTAAGATTGGAGGTGTTGTGGACAGCGAGGAAGGTCAGTGGGACGACGCACAATTCAGTACAGACTAGAAGGGCCAAAAGGCCAGTTTCCTGTACTGTAATGGTCCATGGTTCTGTGGGGAAGAGAGTAAAACTGGCTCATCTTCATGGTGAAATATAAACCGCAGATGCTGCCTTATGGGATGCGGGTCCTGTTTTTATTTCCCGGTGTCTGCAGCTTTTCTGACCACCTGGAAACCTACCTGTTTGGTGATGGCAGATTTCGGAGCTGGGGCGTCGGTTTTGGCCATGATTGACTGTTGCCGCACCTTGGGAGCATGGGCAGGCTCAGCGGGCGACTGCAGTAGGTTGGCACTTGGTGGCCGGGGTCGCTGGGCAGCACTGACCGTTAGCTGCTGGGTCTTTCCCCGCACGAGCGGTGGAGGGGGAGGCGGGGGCTGGTCTATCCTCCTCTGGGGGCCGATGTTGGTCGGGGGTGTTGACAGCATGTGCTGGAGGTTGTCAGTGAGCGAGAGCTGCCGGCGGCTGAACTCGCTGTTCTGGCGGGCGAACTCATCGCTGTAACTGTGGCTGTGGAAGATCTGCTTGTTGGCCGACAGGTCCTCACTTTTGCTGTAGCCGTGATAGCCGAGGAGCCCCACGCCAGGCTCAGCGGGAGTCCTTAGTGAGGCTGGCCCATCCGAGGTCATATTGAACAGGGGGTTCTGAAAGGACAGGGGGACACGCAGTTGGCCGTGCAGGCCATCCGTCGTGATGCCCATTTGGCCGAGTCGCAGGCCTCCGGACACACTTGAGCCACTGCCCTGAGAGAGCCGGCTTGGTCTGAGGCCCACCGTCGTTCCGATCGATGCCTGGCTGCTGTTTAACATGTCCCCCACGGTCTGGAGGTTGCTAACGCTGTTCATGCTCCTGCTCTCCTGAAGATCCATCATGGAGATACTCTTGTTGGTGGTCATCATTTTGGGGTCGGGTTCGGTGATGTCCGAGCTGCTCGTGCAGTATGCAGGTGAGGAGCGTGCCAGCGGGGGCCTCGTCACATAGAAGACATCCTTCCCCTTCTCCTTGGTGGGAGACGGCAGCCTGGTCATGTCGATGGAGCTGTGGATAGACAGAGAACGGCAAGTCGAAAGTGAGTAAAGCAACGCTGGAGAAACTCACCAGGTCAAACAGCGAACATTAAACTTCATGGAGCAAAGTTAAAGATACAGAACCAACGTTTTGGGCCTTGAGCCCTTCATCAAGGGAGGACCAAAACATTGGCAGGAACCCAAACAAAATGGTGGGGAAGGGGCAGGGTCCCACGGGAAGTGGGCAATCGGTGGATGAGGGAGGAAGGACACAGCAGCAAACAGGGGCGGGGGGATGACTCTGTGAATGGAGAGGGAAGGGGGTGGAGAGTTGGAGGGAAGGAGACAGAGGGATGGGGAAGAGAGGGAGAACGGGGACTGTTGTTCCTCTAATTTGCAGGTGGCCTTGGGTTGACAGTGCATGAGGCCACGGACAAACATGTCAGTGTCAGAGTGGGGCACGGAATTGGTGGTTGGCCACTGGGAGATCCCCATCACTGATGCAGGCAGAGTGAAGGTGTTCAGCGAAGTGACCTCCCAGTCTGTGCCCAGTCTCTCCGACATAGAGGAGGCCACAATGGTAGCTCTAGGTGCCCAGTCTCTCCGACGTAGAGGAGGCCACAATGAGAGCACCGGGTACCCAGTCTCTCCGACGTAGAAAAGGCCACAACAGGACCACCGGGTGCAACAGATGCAGTTTTGTTGCTTCATTTGGAAAACAGTTTGGGCCTTGAATGGTGGTGAGGGAGTGGAGTGGGAGTGGTCGAATGGTGGCGAGGGAGTGGTGGTGAGGGAGTGGTCAAATGGTGGTGACGGAGTGATGGTGAGGGAGTGGTCGAATGGTGGTGAGGGAGTGGTGGTGAGGGAGTGGTCAAATGGTGGTGACGGAGTGATGGTGAGGGAGTGGTCGAATGGTGGTGAGGGAGTGGTGGTGAGGGAGTGGTGGTGAGGGAGTGGTGGTGAGGGAGTGGTGGTGAGGGAGTGGTGGTGAGGGAGTGGTGGTGAGGGAGTGGTGGTGAGGGAGTGGTGGTGAGGGAGTGGTTGAATGGTGGTGAGGGGGTGGTGGTGAGGGAGTGGTGGTGAGGGAGTGGTGGTGAGGGAGTGGTGGGGTGGGAGTGGTGGGGTGGGAGTGGTGGGGTGGGAGTGGGGGGGGTGAGGGAGTGGGGTGGGTGAGGGAGTGGGGGGGGTGAGGGAGTGGGGGGGTGAGGGAGTGGGGGGGTGAGGGAGTGGGGGGGTGAGGGAGTGGGGGGGTGAGGGAGTGGGGGGTGAGGGAGTGGGGGGTGAGGGAGTGGGGGGGTGAGGGAGTGGGGGGGTGAGGGAGTGGGGGGGTGAGGGAGTGGGGGGGTGAGGGAGTGGGGGGGTGAGGGAGTGAGGGAGTGGGGGGTGAGGGATGAGTGACACACGGAGAACAGTCCCTCTGAGGAGAGGGGAGAAGCGGGGAAGATGTCTCCAGTAGGTGGGATCTTGTTGTTGGTGGTGAAAATTACAGAGGGTAATGTGTTGGATGAGGAGGCTGGAGGTTTGGTAGGTGAGGACCAGGGGAATTCTGTCCTTGTGTCTGGAGGAAGAGGGAGCCAGGGCAGATGAATGGGAAATAGAGGGAGGAGATGCAGGTGAGGTCTGAGTTGATGGTGGTGGAGGGAAAGCCACATTTTGGAAGGTGGAAGATATTTCGGATGATCCGGGCTGGAAAAGGTCATCTTGGGAACAGATATGATGGAGTCTTGTGTTCAGAGAAATGGGAGGTTACATCATTGACCTCCACCTGCTTTGACAAGGAAGGTTCTTTCCTGCAGTGGTACATCCAGAATTAGGAGCTACTGTGTGGAAAATAAAGAGTGGGGATTCCAGGACTGAGATGAGAAGAAATTTCTTCAACTTGTATCTTTGAAATTCTCATCCAAGGCCTTGAGGATGCTCAGTTATCAAGATTTGGATACTAAGGCAATCTTGGCATTTAAGATGTGCAAGTGATGAGGTCAGAGGTCAGTCGTAACTGGCTTTTGAAGCAGGCAAAGGGGACTCCAGGCCTGAGCCCTTCAAGTAGAAACATCGCCCGCCAGTTCCTGCACAACCTGCTGAGCTTCCTCACCTCGTTTGTGGTCCTCACTAGAAGTATTTGCCTGCAGCAGTATTTCTGCGGCAGTGTAAACTTTGCCTGACCTGGGTCGGGGGGTATGATAGAGCGGAGTATACAGTTTGATGGACTGCCCAGGGAAGGTTTGAGTAAGAGTATCTATCACTTCTGAATCACCTGTTCAGATCTTTAACTGTGTACTTCTGAAGGTCAGACGAGACACCACGGTTGATGCTGGGTCCAGAGGTGTAGCGTTCCGCGATGTGGCTGGACTGCCTTTGTACATGGGATGGGTTCCGGAGTGCACCACTGATGTCATTGAGGAGGCGAGGGAGGGGACCCAGTTTCAGCACAGCTTCCTGCAATACACAGGAAGGACGACTTCAGCAACAAGGGGGGGAACATACAATTAATACAATGAGTTCAGGACACTCAGTGACTCAGGGGAGACTCTCTTTCTCCTCTTGTTAGGGGCGCCAGCCAATACTCATGGCAACTCTTGTTTTGCTGTACGGCATGCAAAAGTTGAACCGTAGAATATTACAACACAGAAACAGGCCCTTCTGCCCTTCTAGTCTGTGCCAAACCATTTTCTTTGCCTCATCCCACTGACCTGCACTCAGTCCATAGCCCTCCATCCCCCTCCCACCCATGTACTTATCCAAATTCCTCTGAAATGTTAAAATTGAGCCCACATTCACCACCTCAGCTCGTTCCACATTCCCACCCTTCTCTGTGTGAAGAAGTTGCCCCTCAACTTCTCTCCTTTCACCCTGAACCCCACATGTCTATTGTGAATATTAAATTTCTCTGTATTATTATGTGACAGTAAAAGGAAGCTTGAGCCCTGTTCTCCAGTTGCCCCCACACAATCCACAGTGATGGAGAACTGGAATGGAGAATCCCAATGAACTTATCACCTCCTGTTCCCATTGCAGATACAAACCCAGTTAACGTCACATTCCTCTGCAAAGGCCAATTAATCATTCCACACCCAGATCAGGTGTTCACCAACATCCCTGGTGCGTACAAGACTGCACCTTGCCCCACCTTGGTTATTAGATCACATATCTGTCTTCCTAACCCCAGCATACAGACTGGTGGCAAAGCAAACTAGGTCAGTTCGCAGGGAGATAAGGACATGGCCGGGGGGGGTGTGTTGTTAATGGTCATGTAAACAGAGGAGTGCATGAGCTCAGAGACCAACTACATCAACAAGTGCACTGAGGAGGTCACTGAGATCAAATGCTTCACAACCAGGGCTAACCAGGAACCATGGTTGGATCCAGAGGTCCAGGCCCTGCTCAGAGCTCATGATGCTGCCTTCCGGACAGGGGATAGGATGGCACTATGATCAGACTGGGCTGAACTCTCCCGTGCAGTCTGGAGGGCAAAGTGAAGTATGCACAGAAGATCCACAGACAGCTCAGCGATATGTGACAAGGGATGAAGACTATTACGGATCACAATTCAACCTTGCGAACAGCCATCAGGCTCCTGTGTGAGCCCCACATGGGAGCTCTCACACTGCCCTTGCTTAGCGCTAATTAATCTTCCTTTCATTCTAACTTTATCTTCTTCCCCTGGCTCTCCATCCCGAAGGATGGTGATGGATCCTCTCAGTCAGTTTGTGGGGTTTGATAAGGGTCAGAAAGGAGCAGTGTGTGCATGAAAGGATTTAGGTGAGAAGGGGTTGCCCTGGTCCAGACCCATCCTCTCGACATCCCCTCCCGAATCCAGTGGCATGGTGAGGTCCAAGACACCTAAGTGAAGTTCTGTTGCAGTGAATGGCCAGACCAAGCTTTGATGCAAGGGATGCCCTTTCTGCACTTCACGGCACGTATTTCCTTGTCAGCCACTGACCCTTAAAGAGGGTTTGTCCACCCTTTGACAGGCTTTGTTTTTCATCCTGCAGGGTGTCCAGCCACCCTCTGCACCAGGCAAGCCTGGTGGGGGAACAGGTTTAGTTGCCGACCACTTGACCATGCGATAGGTAGTACTGGGTGACATGGTACCAGTAGCACTCCAACAAGTGTCCTGACTTTATTTGCTGATGGCAAATCGTTATCTGCCTAAATGATATTTCATGCAAGATCTATGGAATGCTGGGATTCATTAATAGGGGGACTGAGTTCAGGAGTTGAGAGGTCATGGTGCAACTCTACAAATCTCTGGTGAGACCACACTTTTGTGTTCAGGTCTGGTCACCTCATTCAGGAAGGATGTGGAAGCTGTGGAGAGGGGGCAGAGGAGATTCACCAGGATGTTGCCTGGATTGGAAATGTCTTATGAGGGAAGGTTAGCAGAGCTGGGACTTTTCTCTTTGGAGCGTAGAAGGATGAGAGGAGACTTAATAGAGGTCTATAGATTCTGAGAGGCGTAGATAATTGTCAGCCAGGCTTTTTCCCAGGGCAGGAATGGCAAACACCAGAGGACGTCTGTACAGAGTGAAGGGAGGGAAGTTTAGGGGAGACGTCAGGGGTAAGTTTTTTTTTCCAGAGAGTTGTGGGGGCCTGGAATGCCTTACCAGGCTGGAACATTAGGGGCCTTTAAAAGTCTCTTGGACAGGCACATGGATGAAAGAAGAGGGTTACAGGGTAGGAAAAGTCTAGTATTTTTTGGTGGGAATATATAGGTCAGCACAACATCGAGGGCCAAATGGTCTGTACTGCGTTGCCGTGCTCTATGTTCTATCACATTCTCTGTTTTATGACATGACAATAAAAGTATGTTGAATGTTAAGCCTCACCTTGCTTAGCTGAGGCAATACCTCCCACAGGAGGGAGTGGAGGGTGGAGAGCTCTCGGCCCAGGTCTATGTAGCCTTCGAAGCTGGCTGCGTTAGTCACTGTGTCTGGATTGGAAATCTCCAGCAGGAACTGCTGCATGCTCCCCCACTCCAGTTCCAGAAACTCGTTCATGAATGACATGTAGTCCTCCTTGCTACCAAACCTGAAGGCAAGAGATGGGAGAATCCAGCGCAATAATCAAACAAGTTCACCGAGTGAAATGTGAACATTGGCAGACACCGTGGTTGAACGAGGAATGCTCACCAGCGCATATACTTTGTGAGGAGTTCCGGCACGTCAGCCAAGATAAACAAAAACTTCTACAGGAGAGCATTCTGGCTGTTTGCCTCACTGCCTGATAGAGAGGTGCCAACGCTCAGGACAGGAAATGATCTCCAGAGGGTTGTTAACTCGGCCTGCGACATCACAGGCACCAGACTTCATCAATGTGAGGCAGTGTCTTAAAAAAGCAGCCTCTATCCTTAAAGACCCTGATCCAGGCCAGGCCCTCTTCACTCTGCTACCATCAGGGAAAAGGTACAGAAGCCTGAAGACAAGTCCCCAGCAGCACCAAAGACAGCTTCTTCCCCTCTGTCAGCAGATTCCTGAACAGCTAACGAACCACAAACACGGCCTTACTTTGACTTTTTTTTAATTAATTTTGTCAGGTGGTTTATATAAATGTTTGCTCTGTGATTCTTCTGCAAAGCAACGAACTTCATGACATATTAATGATAATAAATTCTGATTCTGAAGTTAGAACGCACAATGCTGGAGAAACTCAGCTGGTCAAAGAAATGTTTCGTTATCTTTGCTATATCAAGTACACTGTATGACCTGCTGAGTTTCTCCAGTGCTGTGCTTTACTTCGGATAATTTCCGATTTGTATCCCCAACAAATGAAAAATAACCAACATCTGTGAGAATAGGTGTAGAATAACACAGATTGACTAACCACCACAAATATGCTTTTATCACAAATATTTACATATCAATACTCATTCTGCCATGACTAACTGACACTGAATCCTGCATAACATGAGTCATGAGTACAGCGGAGCGCACTGTGTTTTTGAAGCTATGTGGCTGTTCTCTTCAGAGAATGATTGTTAAGAGTGTTCTCGAGATAGATACAAAAAAACAAATAGAATGAAATTACATGCAGCGTCACAAACTTGCCAGCAGAGGTCACCGATATAGAGCCTGAATAAATGAATGAGTGTGTATTATTCCAGAATCAGGTTTAGTGTCGAGGTTTATAAGGTCCTGGGGAGACCTCACGTGGAGAATTGGGATCAGTTTTGGACTCCTCGTTTAAGAAAGGATGTGCTGACGTAGGAGAGGGTTCAGAGGAGGTTCACAATGATAATTTCAGGAATGAAAGGGTTATCATATGGGGAGTGTTTGACACTGTTGGTCTGTACTCATTGGAATTTAGGAGAATAAGGGGGATCTCATTGATACATTTTGAATGTTGAAAGGTGTGGACAGAGTAGATGTAGAAAGGTTGTTTCCCACAGTGGGAGAGTATAAGACAAGAGGGAACAACTTCAGGATGGAAGGGTGTCCACTTAGAACAGAGATGCCGAGGAATTTCTTCAGCCAGAGGGTGGTAAATCTGTGGAATTTGTTGCCACAGGCAGTTGTGGAGGCTGGGTCATTGGCATTGATGGGATCTTGATTAGCCAGGGCATCAAAGGTGATGGGGAGAAGGCCGGGGAGTGGGGCTGAGTGGGGAAATGGATCAGCTCATGATTGAATGGGCTGAATTGCAGATTTGATGGGCTGAATGGCCTCTTTCTGCTCCTATGTCTTTTGATCTTTTTCAGCAGTGGTGTGATGTAGAACAAGATACTAAAATTACTACAATAATTACATCTACGTAGATATATGATTTAAAAAAAATCAGTAGTGTAAAAAAAGTGAAAAAATGAGTTTGTGTCCACAGGTTCACGTGTGTTCAGAAATCTGATGGCGGAGGGGAATAATCTGCACAAAATGTGCAGATGCAATGAACGATACGTTAAAAACACCAGCAATTTAAATGTACAAAAAGAAAGACTACAAAACAAAGATGAAAGAAAATATCAATATTCCTGCAGTTAGCCGATAATGGAAAAAGTCTGTTGGGTTGGTAGAGGTCTGGCAGACGTGTTCTGGTTCTGGTGATATGCAGATGCACAGGGTAAATGCCATGTATGGTGACAAAGCCAAGAAGGTGGAGGGAAATACTGAACACAGCAAACTGATGTGGTATGGATTCAGGCCGAGAGGAAGAAGAACATATAATAGGATATAATAGTATAATCATTTAATAGTAATAAGTTGCAGAAGGAAAGTGGATGAGTACTTCAAGGGCCAGCAAGCACACAGGACTCAGCCGGTCTTGCAGTGACCATAGGAGGTAAAGATACCATCACTGACGTTTCGGGCCTGAGCCCTTCCTCAAGGTGTGCGCAAAATGCCTTTTTGTTGGCGATGTGGAGAAATTCATGGTACAAGCCGACACAGGCAGGGCCCCTCAACTCTTCCTCCGCTACATCGACGACCACTTTGGTGCTGCCTTACACACCGCGATGAGCTCGTCGACTTCATCCACTTTGCTGCCAACTTCCACCCTGACCTCAAATTTACCTGGTCCATCGGCAGCAACTCTCTCCCCTTTCTCAATCTCTTTCTCCCTCTTGGGCGACAAAATGAGCTTTTTGCTCATACCTTGAGGAAGGACTCAGCCCCGAAATGTCAGTAGTAACGTAAAACCCTTGGTATTTGGAGTTTAAGCAACTAACAAAAAAAATCAAGAAAAATATATTAAAAATTTTAAATAAATAAGAATAAATCAAAAAGTAAAAAATACGCAATTTAAAATTGTAAAAGTAAATGTTCTCTGAGGTAACACATAAACCTTTGGTGAAGTTTGGGGCAAATATCCAGCCAGCGGAGGAAGGCCTTGGTCGGGCTTTGCTCGTAGCAGCTGTTCGAATAAAGTTGTGTGAAACAGCGATGGGGTCGCCCAGGAAGAAGAGCTGGTTGATGCCACTCACTGTTGGGGCGTCTCTATTAAAATGTCTCCTTATCCCTGACTAATAAGAGTCGCCCTGGTCAGAGACTTCATCTGTAAACTTGGAGGGAGGGGAGGGGGGAGTTAATTATCTATAATGTAATTGTTCATCTTTCAAGTGGTTCCGTGGAGGGGGAGGAACCTGCAGATGCAGTGACCGTTAAATGTTTTCATAGAATGCGATTGAAAATAAAGTAAAATGCTTTAAGGATCGACAAAGAGATAGACAACAGACTCGCCAAGGCAAATAGCGCCTTTGGAAGATTACACAAAAGAGTCTGGAAAAACAACCACCTGAAGAAACACACAAAGATCAGCATGTACAGAGCCGTTGTCGTACCCACGCTCCTGTTTGGCTCCGAATCATGGGTCCTCTACCGGCATCACCTATGGCTCCTAGAACGCTTCCATCAGCGCTGTCTCCGCTCCATCCTCAACATTCATTGGAATGACTTCATCACCAACATCGAAGTACTCAAGCTGGCAGAGTCCGCAAGCATCGAATCCATGCTGCTGAAGACCCAACTGCGCTGGGTGGGTCACGTCTCCTGAATGGAGGACCATCGCCTTCCCAAGATCGTGTTATATGGCGAGCTCTCCACTGGCCACCGAGACAGAGGTGCACCAAAGAAGAGGTACAAGGACTGCTTAAAGAAATCTCTTGGTGCCTGCCACATTGACCACCGCCAGTGGGCTGATATCGCCTCCAACCATGCATCTTGGCACCTCACAGTTCAGTGGGCAGCAACCTCCTTTGAAGAAGACCACAGAGCCCACCTCACTGACAAAAGACAAAGGAGGAAAAACCCAACACCCAACCCCAACCCACCAATTTTCCCTTGCAACCGCTGCAACCGTGCCTGCCTGTCCCGCATCGGACTTGTCAGTCACCAACGAGCCTGCAGCAGACGTGGACATACCCCTCCATAAATCTTCGTCCGCGAAGCCAAGCCAAAGATTAATGCAGGTGACATTTGTTCAGTCTAAGTACAGTATCGTATTTTTGTCTTTTGAACTGTTTATTCTTAATGCAGGTGTATTAGTCAGGCATTGTAAGGGTAAGTCTCAAGCAACCGGAAAATACACTGATCCAGCATCTCCCAATCCCTATTGGTGCTGGATACCAGGGGCCTTACTGAATAACTTTACCTCCTATGGACGCTGCAAGGCCAGCCGGTTCCTCCAGCATTTCTGTGTTTTTACTACAATTACAGCGTCTGCAGACTTTTGTGTTTCACTGCAAGTATTTCAGGGGAAATGCTTATTACCAAGAAAGAGCATGAGAGGGGGCATTAATTGGATGGCAGGTGAAGATGAGGCATGGTCTCATGAGCTGAATAAAGGAAAACACACAGCAGGTCAGGCAGCATCTGTGCAGGGAGAAACAGAACTCGAGTTTCAGCTTCATATTCATTGCTCTGGAGGATTGATAGAGGACAGAAAAAGTAATGTGACCTGGTGAGGAGGTACCTTTTGTACAAACATTTCTCATAAATTACTTTTACCTTTCCTGTTCCTTAAACTTGCATTTGGAATAAAGAGAGCAGCAGGGGTCAGGATCAAACCTGGGTCACTGGAAGTATGAGGCATCGACTCTACTACCTGCACTGTCATCCCACTCCAAGACACTCCCCACTCAACTCCATGGCAAAGCAATCGTGTGTCTGACCCTTCTGTAATGTGGGTGATAACCTGGACTGAGATACTGGAGGAACGCAGCAGGTCCTGCAGTATCCATACTGAGAAGTAAGATTCTAATCTCCCCTCCCCCCCCCACCCAACTACGCCACAAAGCCTTATATGTGGTGTTTACTCGACACTGGGCTCCTTGACTGCAGACACCGCGGTTGAAGTGAAAACCCCAACGCTGGAGAAACTCAGCAGGTCAAACAGTGTCCTTTATACAGCAAAGATACAGAACCAATGCTTCGGGCTTGAGCCCCTTATGAAGGTATGAGGAAAATGTAAGCAGACACCTGAATAACGGTGGGAGGGTGGAATTTTCATACATCTTTTGAGGAAATGTAGAAGTTGCATCAAGACCAACACGGATAATAAATTTCAATTTTTAAATGTAGACATATAGCGTGGTAACAGGCTCCTCTGCCCCACTAATCTGTGCCACCCAATTTACCTACAAACCCCAGTACATTTTTTAAGGGTGGGAGGAAACCGGAGCCCTCGAGGAAAACCCACGCAGAGGAAGAATGTACAAACTCCTTACAGACAGCGCTGGATATGAGCCTAGGTCGCTGGTGCTGTAACAGTGTTGCGCTGACCCTATGGTAACCGTGCCGTCCAAGTCACTCCCAGCAACATTTCCAGTACAAAGTCACCACCAACACCCTTCCAACATTTCTGTTCCATCAGTCCCAGGACTCTCTGGGCAATGACTTACTTGGTAAAGTTGGCCAGGTTTTGAATAACCTTGGCTATGAGGGTCAAGGTCCTCGAGGTGCGGTCATCTGGGTACTCTTGCATCAGGTTGAAGAGGCTGGGGGACATGATGGCGGGGCACAGGAAGCGGAGAAACAATGAGGCACTGATCAGGCGATCGGCGATGTCCTCTCTGCCACGTTCCGCACAGCGGTGTCTCCAGGAGGCAAACACTTCCTTCAGCTCACGGGGAAAGACACTGTTTAACAAAGACAGCAAGGAAGAAATATTGTAAATGTCTACTTGATCTAGTCAAATTAAATGATTGTGATATCTGCCCATTAGTTATTACTTTAGCTATAGGACTTTTATAAGTTCTTTAATCCAATTTACAAAATTAAGTCCACAGCCAAATTTTCCTAAAACTTTAATATTAAAAATCCCATTCTAATCTATCAAAAACTTTTTCTGCATCCAAAGCAACTACAACTTAGATCAAGCAACCAGAAAATACACTTATCTGGCATCTACCAATCCCTATTGGTGCTGGATGCCAGGGGCTTTGTTTTATTTCACTGAACTAACAAAATAGAATTAAGTATCTGTACAATTCCAAAATAGTTAAAGAGAAACATAAAACATCAAGAAAACCAGTGAGAACTCAGCGATACGATATTCCACTTGTAAAACAGAAGTTCATGGGCTGGAACTCCGATAGCTGGCAAGAAATGCAAAGCTTGCTCCTTTTTTTATAATTTTTTATTTTTCACACTGTGAACCATATCAACCAAAATATGTACAAATTTCTCTCATTAAATTTACACAGTGGCATTTTCTCCCTTTCTTCCCCCTTTCCCTCCCTTCCCTCTACCCACCCCCTCCAAAACCCATAAATATTCAACATATACAATACAGTAAAACCATAAAACAATATCTTCACACAAAGGAAAATAAACAAGAAAAATGCTTTATCTATTTGTTATTCACTGAATCTAATCGTTTTGTCTTCTTATCATTTTCATTTTAGGTGATGGAGGTCCTAGGCATGTTCTCTCTATGTTCCATGTATGGTTCCCAAATTTGTTCAAACAATGTGACTTTATTTTTTAAATTATATGTTATTTTTTCCAATGGAATACATTTATTCATTTCCATGTACCATTGCTGTATTCTCAGGTTCTCTTCTGATTTCCAAGTTGACATTATACATTTTTTTGCTACTTCTAGGGCTATCATAATGAATTTTTTTTGCACTTTATCCAATTTGAGGCCTAATTCTTTACTTCTTACATTACTTAAAAGAAAGATCTCTGGATTTTTTTGGTTTGTTATTTTTTTTGTAATTTTATTTAATATCTGATTTAGTTCTTCCCAAAACGTATTCACTTTCGTACATGCCCAAATCGCAAGTACTGTTGTTCCCATTTCCTTCTTACAGCGAAAACATCTATCCATAATGTTGAATCCCATTCTTTTAACTTTTGGGGCAATATATAGCCTGTGGAACCAATTATACTACATCATGCGTAACCTCGTGTTTATTGTATTCTTCATAGTTCCAGAACATAACTTTTCCCATACTTCATTTTTTATCTTTATGCATAAATCCTTTTCCCACTTCTGTTTAGGTTTATAGTTTATTTCATCATTTTCCTTATCTTGCAGCTTAATGTACATGTTCATTATAAATCTTTTCATTATCATTGTCTGTAATCACATATTCAAAGCTGCTTCCTTCAGGTAATCTCAATCTGTTTTTCAATTTATCCTTTAAATAAGCTTTCAATTGATTATATGCAAACATTGTATCATGAGTTATTCCATATTTGTACTTCAACTGTTCAAATGTTAATAAATTATTTCCCAAAAAACAATTTTCTATTCTTTTGATTCCTTTTCTCTACCATTCTCTAAAGGAAAGGTTATCTATTGTAAAAGGGATTAGTTGATTTTGCGTCAATAATAATTTTGGTTTTTGGTAATTCATTTTTTTCCTTTCTAAGTGGATCTTCTTCCATATATTGAGTAAATGGTGCAGTACTGGTGAGCTTTTATACTGCACCAGCTTTTCATCCCACTTATAAACTATATGTTCCGGTACTTTCTCCCCTATTTTATCTAGTTCTATCTTAGTCCAGTCTGGTTTTTCCCTTGTCTGGTAAAAATCTGATAAATACCTTAATTGTGCGGCTCTATGGTAATTTCTAAAATTTGGTAACTGCAAACCATCTTGATTATACCTCTCTGCTAATTTATCTAACGCTACCCTTGGATTCCTCCCTTTCCACAAGAATTTCCTTATTATTCTCGTTAGTTCCTTAAAGAATTTTTCTGTTAAGGGAATTGGTAATGATTGAAATAAGTATTGTATCCTTGGGAACATGTTCATTTTAATGCAGTTTACCCTCCCTATCAATGTTAGCGGTAATTCTTTCCAATATTCTAAGCCTTCCTGCAATTTCTTTATTAGTGGCTAATAATTTAGTTTGTACAAGTGGCTTAAGTTATTATCTAACCTGAACCCGAGGTATCAGATTGCTTGTGCTTGCCATTTAAGTGGTGATTCTTTTTTAAATTCTGTCTAATCCGCGTTACTCATTGGCATCACTTCACTTTTATTTGCGTTGATCTCATACCCCGATATTTCTCCATATTCCTTCAATTACTTATGTAATTCTTTTATTGATATCTCTGGTTCTGTTAGGTATACTATGATGTCATCTGCAAATAAACTGATTTTATACTCCTCCTTTATTTTTATCCCTTTTATTTTGTTTTCTATTCTTATCAGCTCTGTCAATGGTTCTATTGCTGAGGCGAACAATGAGGGAGATAATGGACCTCCCTGCCTAGTTGATCTACTTAATTTGAATTGGTTTGATACATATCCATTTACTGCTACCTTCGCCAACTGTCCATTATACAATGCTTTAATCCAATTCATATATTTTTCTCGTAGACTGAAGTTCTGTAATACTTTAAATAAGTAGTTCCACTCTACTCTGTCAAAAGCTTTTTCTGCGTCAAAAGCTTTTTCTGCGTCTAAAGCAACAGCCACTGTTGGTTTCTTATTTCCTTGAACCTCATGAATTAGATTAATAAGTTTATAGACATTGTCTGCTGATTGTCTTTTCTTAATTAATCCAGTTTGATCTTGTTTTACTATTTACTACACAGTCAGCCAATCTGTTTGCTAATAATTTTGCTATTATCTTATAATCTGAATTAAGTAGAGATATTGGTCTATATGATGCTGGTGTTAGTGGATCCTTCCCCGACTTTGGTATTACTGTAATTATTGCTGTCTCACATGAATCTGGCAAGTTTTGTGTTTCTTCTATCTGGTTCATTACTTCCAGGAGAGGAGGAATTAATAACTCTTTAAATGCTTTATAAAATTCTATTGGAAATCCATCCTCTCCTGGTGTTTTATTGTTCGGCAGCTTTTTTTTAATATATCCTGTACTTCCTCTATTTCAAATGGTTTTATTAGTTTGTTTTGTTCCTCTTGCAATTTCGGCAGTTCAATTTTAGCTAAAAATTCCTCTATTTTATCATCTTTCCCCTCGTTCTCAGTTTGGTATAATTGTTCATAAAATTCCTTAAAGTTTTCATTAATCTCTGTTGGGTTATATGTAATTTGTTTGTCCTTTTTCCTTAATGCCAATACAGTTCTTTTAGCTTGTTCTGTTTTAAGTTGCCAGGCTAATATTTTGTGTTTTTTTTCTCCCAGTTTGTAATACTTCTGCTTTGTTTTCAATATGTTCTTCTCCACCTTGTACGTTTGTAATGTTTCGTATTTTATTTTTTTGTCCACCAATTCTCTCCTTTTTGTTATATCATCCCTTTTTACTAATTCCTTTTCTGTACTTACTATCTCCCTTTCCAACTGCTCTATTTCCCGATTGTAATCCTTTTTCATCTTAGTTACATAACTTATCATCTCCCCTCTAATGAAAGCTTTCATTGCATCCCATAATATAAATTTGTCTTTCACTGATTCTGTGTTTATTTCAAAATATGTTTTAATTTGGCGTTCAATAAACTCTCTAAATTCCTGCCTTTTAAGAAGCATGGAGTTTAATCTCCATCTATACATTCTTGGTGGGATGTCTTCCAGTTCTATTGCTAATAACAGAGGTGAATGATCTGATAGTAATCTAGCTTTATACTCAGATTTCCTAACTCTTCCTTGAATATGGGCTGACAGCAAAAACATATCAATCCTTGAGTATGTTTTGTGCCTACTCAAATAATATGAATATTCCTTCTCTCTTGGGTGTTACCTCCTCCATATATCTATAAGTTTCATTTCCTGCATTGATTTAATCATAAATTTGGCTACTTTATTCTTTTTGCTTGTCTTTTGTCCAGTTTTATCCAACATTGGATCCAAATTAAGGTTAAAATCCCCTCCTATCAATATATTTCCTTGTGTGTCTGCAATCTACAAAAAAAAATATCCTGCATAAACTTTTGATCCTCCTCATTAGGTGCATATATATTGAGCAAATTCCAAAATTCTGAGTATATCTGACACTTTATCATTACATACCTCCCTGCTGGATCTATTATTTCCTCCTCTATTTTGACTGGTATATCTTTGTTAACTAATATGGCTATACCCCTCGCTTTTGAATTATAGGATGCTGCCGTTACCTATCCTACCCAGTCTCTCTTTAATTTGTTATGTTCCACTTCAGTTAGATGCGTTTCCTGGACAAATGCTATATCTATTTTTTCCTTTTTCAATAAATTTAGTAGCCTCTTCCTTTTAATTTGGTTGTGTATTCCATTAATGTTTATAGTCATATAGTTCAACGTGGCCATCTTATATTTTGCTTACACCTCTTTTCCACCTCCTTGCCATCCCCATTTTCCCATTTTCATCTCTTAGTTTTCCCTTATTAAACTCAATGTACGACAACACATTTAAAACATAAAATACCCAAACAGTTCCCATACCCAATAATACCATAACCCCAAATGAGTTGCCCCTTATCCCTTGCCAGGCAACCACAACTCCCTTTTCCATTTGGATTGCGATCTTGCTCGCAAGTGTCAACTGATTTTGCAGTGACGGTTATTCCCCCTCCCCCCAGCCCTCCCCAGAAAACACTTTTTTTTTTAAAAAACACATAACAAAGTTCTCTCTTTTTCTCCCCCCTTACTTCCTTCCTTCCCTTCTCTTTTTCCTCTTTAGTTCTTTACATATACATTGTTTTTACATCTTTATATATATTTTATCGCCGTTCTTCATACTTGTTACATCTCTTCATTTCTTCTTCTGTCCTGCAAATGTTCTGCGAATGCTTGCGCTCCCTCCGGATTTGACAACAGTCTGTTTTGCTCCCTGGGTATAAATATTTTAAGCATGGCTGGATGTCTTAATATGAATTTGTAACCTTTTTTCCATAAAATCGATTTCACTGTATTAAACTCCTTCCTCCTCTTTAAAAAAATATTTTTTGACCCATGTATTCCAATGGTTTATTATCTTCTCTAACTTTATTCCTTGCTCGTTCCAGTATATTTTCTCTTGTTGTGTATCTCAAAAATTTTAATAAGATGGATCCTGGTTTTTGATGTGTTCTTTGTGCCCTTTCTATTTCCATTCCTTCCTGCATTTCTGTTGTTCCCAGGACCTTCGGGATCCATCCTTTTATAAATTCCTTCATGTCTGTGCCTTCTTCATCTTCCTTCAGGCCCATTACTTTTATGTTGTTTCGCCTAGTATAATTTTCCAGCATATCAATTTTCTAAGATAATAACTCTTGTGTCTTTAATTTTTTTTTGTCACTTTCTTCCAATTTTTCTCTTAAGTCACTTACTTCCATTTCTACAGCCGTTTCTTGCTCTTTCACATTCTCTACTCTTTTCCCTATTTCTGTCATTACCAGTTCTAACCTTTGCATTTTATCTTGTTCTTTTCATTTTCCTTTTAATTGCATTAAATTCTAATGACAAGCATTCTTTTAATGATCTCATTTGTTCCTCAAAAAAGACTTTATCTATATTCTGTTCATCAGTTTTACCTTCTATTTCTCTGTGAAGATCTTGGTCGTCTTCTTCCTCTTCTTCTGTGTCTGTATCTGTGTTTGTATCTTCTTCTCTTCTTTGTGTCTGTGTCTCTTCTGTTTTTCCTGATGAGCTGCTTGATTCTCTTTGTCGAGCCTCCTCTTGCTGGGCCTCTTGCTGTTGGTCCTCCCCTCCTGGCTGCTTGCCTGTCGGGCCTCCTGTCGTTGATCTTCTTGTCGGTCACCCCTCCGTCTTTCTCCCTCGTCTGTTTCCTCGCTCCCTCCTCTGCCACATTTCTCATCCTCCAGCTGACCGCCCTGGTGTTGGGTGTCCCTCACGTTTGCGCTGTGGCTGCCCGCTCCTCTGCTGAGCCCCCCTCCCGTCGGTGTCCTTTTTTTCCTTTGGTTGCGTTCTTTTGCTTGGCTCCAATAGCCATTTTTGAAGTCCACCGATTGGGAGGTCGCGACTCTGCAGGGCAGGCACTAACCTCGGGGATCGGGCACCCCTCACCACCACAGCTCCCTGTTCCTTCGTGCAGGTAAGGCCTTCTTCTTTCTTCTCCGGCGACTTTTCTACTTTTTTTTCCGGTTGTTTTTACTTTCTCCTTCTTGGGTGCCATCTTCTTTCTCTTTGTAACTTTATCCTCTATTTCATACTTTATTTTTGTTGTGCTTTGTCTTTTCGTAACTTTTTTCCTATTTTTCTGGAGAGGGCTGGTTTTCCCGACCGGCCACTACTCCATCACGCGATTCCTCCAAAGCTTGCTCCTTGAGGACGAGGAATTAGTATTGTATTAACCAGTATCCCAATCATTTCTGCTGCTTCCCACGTTCACCTCCATCCAGCCGTGTATCTTCACATTCCTTTTACCACCTATTTTCTTATCGATGTTCTATTACCTCTTGGGGGAAAAAGTTCCATGTCTCAACCCTCTATGACCAGTTTATATGGAAATATGGGCCATCTGCTGTTTGGCTACCTGTCTCGACATCAAATGCCTCAGCCAAGTTATATTCCCTTCCCTTCCTCAGATTTTGGGGCTGAAATATAGGCTCCATTTAAAAAAAGTGGCCAGTTTTGGCTGATATTGGATTTTCAACCAAATTCAATTGGCTCAGATTCAATTCAGTTGCAAATTTTGTTCATGTTTTACCAGTGACTGATCATCTCCCATCACGCCTGGACTTTGTATGGACAGACACTTGAATTATTTGGTTCTTAAAGTAGATCGTCTATCAGCCACTGCACTCAAAATCTCTTGGGGTAGAACAATTCATTCCTTTGGACCTTTGTGTGTTTGAAAGGAAGCATCAGAGAAGGGTCATCACCTTTCATGGACTGGATCGCTAATGAGGAATATATTCCAAAAGTATTCTGGTCACCTCATTACAGGAAGCTGTAGAGAGGGTTCATAGATTTACCAGGATGTTTCCTGGATCAGAAAATAAATTTTATGCAGCAAGGTTAGCAGAGCTGGGACTTTTCTCTTTGGAATGAAGGAGGATGAGAGGAAACTTAACAGATGTCTGAGAGGCATAGATAAGGTGGACGGTCAGCACCTTTTTCCCAGGGCAGGATCAGCAAACACCAGGGATGGGTACAAAGTGAAGGGAGGAAAGTTTAGGGGAGACGTCAGGGGTAGTGTGTGTGTGTGTGTGTGTGTGTGTGTGTGTGTGTGTGTGTGTGTGTGTGTGTGTGTGTGTGTGTGTGTGTGTGTGTTGTTTTTTCTTTACACACAGAGAGTTGGAGGGGCCTGGTATACTTGTGGTGGAGGCTGGAACATTAGGGACATTTAGACAGACAAATGGATGGAAGAGAAATGGAGGGTTATGATGCAGAACACTGAGGGCTGTAGTGGTCCATGTTCTAAATTCCCCACTGTTTGGGTAGACAACAGCTCCCACCACTATGAGGACAGCACCCTTGACTTAAAGTTCCACCATGGACAATTGGCTTCTATTGGCTAGTCATGTTATACCAGCACTGACCAATGGGAGTTGACGATCTTGCAGAGTGCCAGCTCGCAGCACATCCTCAGATTGGCCTGGTGATCAGCCAAGGTGGAAAAGGTACACTTGGCTGGGTCCACCTCGCAGTTCTCCTCAGATTCATAAAGTGCTCGGATAAACTCCCCTGTGAAAAAGACACAGTTGCTCTGTTATTACCTGCTCCCTTCCACTGACTCCAGTCACCCAAGCATCACATCCCAAAACATGCTGTCCCATCACACAAACAACATTCAGCATCACATCACATGCAACCCGAAAGCTCTCCAAGTTCTCCAGTACATGCTGTCCCACACCAAGACCATTTCCCCCCTCACCTCTCACACCTATGGATCCCAACACCTTGTCACATTTTATCACCCTGCCCCTACACTCCAAATGCATGCAGTCCAAACACATCGTCACTCACTCCCCAAGTAGCCAGGAGCTCTGAAAACCCTGCAACACACTTCCTGAACGCAACACTAATTGCATTGAAAAACCCTATTGCATGCAACTCAAGCACTGGACCCTATTTCTCTGGAGAAAAAAAACTGCAGACTGCCTCCCAAACACCCCATCGCTTCTGCTCACTCTCAAACTACCCACTCCGCACACACCTCAGTGGTAAGACTCAGGTGCCAAAAAGATAAGGACGCAAACATCGAGTGCCCTACAGCAACCCCCTTGGAAACATACTCCCATTCACGCCCCAAGTATAGAACTCGTGCAAGGCCGAAGATGCCAGGCCTCTGTCAGGTTAGGGATGAGGCCGGGGGTTGGGAGGATAGGTGCAGAGAGTGAGGATGGATGGAATGCTGCGTGGACCAGGAGCCACTGAGTCATGGAAGGTCCCACCAACGTAGGAAACCAGCCGGAAACGTGGAGTGAAGCTGCTTGGGTTGATTTTATTTACCTTTGGGAACATGAAGAGCAAAATATTATAGGTCTTTTCCTCAGAGGAAAATAATTGAATTGGGTTGAGTCCAACAGAGAGCAGGTCTGTGGAGAGTGCAGGCTTGGTGAGCAAACGGACCGACTCTTGGATCTTTCTCTTTCCAAACCTAAACTCTCCCAGCCCTGATTCTGGAGGGTTTCGATGTAAAGCTCTCTTCACAGTGTTGCATCTTGCAGTCTCAGCTCAGCAATAGCATTCTATGGCCAATGCCCACAAATTCTTCCCCCGTTCCACTCTCCGTCCTGTTCTCCCTGGGTCAGACTACTCCTGATTGCCCAGCTCATCTCAAGCTGGTTTACATTGGAGAGACGACTCGTTGGGAGCAACAGCCATTGCACCAGGTTTATAGATTTGATTGGACTGCAAAGAAGGTCTGGAGCAGGGGACGAGTTTCACTCATAGAGCTTGTCTTCCAGCTGTGGACGCATTTAACCATTGTATCACCGCAGAAGACTCTCGTGAGGAGGGTTGACAGAATTTAAAGTTGCCGTTGGAGTTCAATGGTGGAACGATCAAGACAGGAGGGGTTCATTGCAGTTCAAGCTCAAATCCCTACTAAGTCATGCAGAGTAGTGAGGCCGAATGGCCTTATTGCTGCAGGAGTGGTTAGAACAGAACATTTGCTCCTACTTTGTGTGATATATTAATGATTTAGATTATGGAATGAATGGCTTTGTGGCCACATTTGTGGATGATACAAAGGTAAGTGGAGGAACAGGTAGTGTTGAGGAAACACGGAGGCTGCAGGACATCTTAGGCAGATGAGGAGAAACGGGCAGAGAAGTGGATAATGAAATACAATGTCGGAAAGTGTACGGTCAAGCACTTTGGTCGAAAAAATAAATGGCCGACTATTTTTTTTTTAAAACGGGGAGAAAATTGAAAATCCTCAGATGCAAGGGGACCTGGGAGTCCTCGTGCGGGACGGCCTGAAGGTAAACTTGCAGGTTGGGTCGGTGGTGAATGCAAATGAAAAGCTGGTGTTCATTTCAAGAGGTACAGAATCTAAGAGCAGGGATGTGGAGGCTTTATAAGGCCCTGGGGAGACCTCACTTTTGAGCAGTTTTGAGCTCCTTGTTTAAGAAAGGATGAGTTGACTTTGGAGAGGGTTCAGAGGAGGTTCACAAGGATGATTCCGGGAATGAAAGGGTTATCACAAGAGGAGCGTTGACAGTTCTTGGCCTGTACTTGTTGGAATTTAGGAGAATGGGGAGGTGGGGGGAATCTCATTGAAATATTTTGAATGTTGAAAGGCATAGACAGAGTAGATGTAGAAAGGTTGCTTCCCCACAGTGGGAGAGTCTAGGACAAGAGGGAACAACTTCAGGATGGAAGGGTGTCCACTTAGAACACAGATGCAGAGGAATTTATTCAGCCGGATTGTGGTAAATCTGTGGAATTTGTTGCCATGGGTGGTTGTAGAGGCCAAGTCATTGGGTGTATTTAAGGCAGGTATTGATGGGTCCTTGATTAGCCAGGGCATCAAAGGTGATGGGGAGAAGGCTGGGCAGTGGGGCTGAGTGGGGAAATGGATCAGCTCATGAATGAATGGCGGGGCAGACTGGATGGGCTGAATGGCCTATTTCTGCTCCTATGACTTATCGTAGATCAGGTATGTGAGAATGTGCTTCAATGGGGAAGGAGAGGGCTGGAGTCAGAGGTGGGGTGGGGAGTGGCTCTGTGGTGGAAGGAGCTCAACAATTTTGGCCACTTCAGGAACATCTCATTTTGTAAATGGACCATTGTTTGTAGCTACAGGATGTTAACTTGTTCCTCTTCAATGTTCTTGCTTGATTGCTGGTGCCGAATTTGTGGGCAGCGCGGATCTGCAAAGGATTCCTTGTGGAACCATTCAAACTGCTGTAATAGAAGGAAGGAGTGAAACCTCTGCCTCCCATCTCTGGTGACTCGGGTTCGATCCCCACTTGCTGCCCTGTCTGTGAGGAGTTTGCAAGATTCCTCCCCTATCCCCTAGACAAACAGATGAATTGGCCTTGAAGTGCAGGTGAGTGGTAGAATCTGGAAGGAGTGGATGGAAATTTAAAGATGAGATGAGTTGGGATTGATGCTCTAAGACTAGCATGTATCCTGTGGGCCAAAATGCAAGTGTGGTTTCCTGAGTCCCTGGTTCAGTGCTGTCCAACTATAGGACAACCCACCTCCCTTTCATTTGGAAACCAAAGCTAGGCCTATTCTTCAGCCAGCTTGGCTTACCTGACTCAGTCCTTTTTACACCTCGATTTAATCACCCTTGCCTTAGATCAAACCATCCGATTTAACATTTCAATGGACTGGCTTTCTTCATGATCCGCAAGGTAGTTGCCTTTTCCACAGGATTCTCATTTGCACTAAAATCTATTCTCTGATGAAAGCCCTGCCAACCAACATCAATAATGGTTCATCTTGTGTTCTCTAATCTGACAATGAACAATTTCTCGACTTCATTTAAAGACACCAGAGCAGTGTTTATACAAGTCCTGCATCACAGAAATAGCTGCCTCCGACCACCAATTCGGTGTCAATTATCAAGTTTCTTAAGAACATAACATGAAAACAGGAGCAGGAGTTGGCCTTCTGGCCCGTTGAGCCCTCCTCCCCCATTCAATGAGATCATAGCTGATCGGATGATCAGCTCATTTCCACCCCTTATCCCTTAATTCCCCGATTATGTAAAAATCTATTCAACCTTGTCTTAAATATATTTACTGAGGTTGCCTCCATTGCTTCAATGGGCAGCAAATTCCACAGATTCCCCCCTCCTCTAGGAAAAGCAGTTCCTCCTCATCTCTTCATCCCTGAATCTTGAGGTCACGTCCCCTAGTTCTAGTCTCTCCAACCAATGGGAACAACTTACCAACCTCTATCTTATCTATGCCTTTCATAATTTTATACATTTCTGTGATTCCCTCTCATTCTTCTAAATTCCAGTGAGTACAGTCCTAGACGACTCAATCACTCCTCATAGGTCAACCCCCCCATCTCTGGAATCACCTGGTGAACCTCCTCTGCACCCCCTCCAAAGCCAGTCCATCCTTCCTCAAGAAAGGAGACCAGAAATGCACACAGTTCTCCAGATGTGACCTCACCAGGACCTTGTCCAGTTGCAACCAAACCTCCCGGATCCCAAATTCCATCCCTCCAGCAACGAAGGCCAATGTTCCATTTGCCTTCTTGATAACCTGCTGCACCTGCAAACCCACCTCTTGCGATTCATGCACAAGCTCTCCCAAGTCCTTCCACACGGCCACAGGCTGCAATCACTTGCTATTTAAATAATAATCTGATCTTCCATCCTTCCTTCCAAAGTGGATAACCTCACATTCAGCACCATTGTCCTCCATCTGCCAGACCCTTCCCACTCACTTAACCTATTGATATCTCTTTGCAGACTCCCTCCACATCCTCTGCACAATTTGCTGTTCCACTCAATTTAGTGTTATCAGCAAAGTTGGATACTCCTGCACTCTGTCCCCTCTTCTAGATTAATCCTGCACTATTTCCATTTCTTCCCAGCTCCCGCCCAAATTGTACCCTTCACCCTCATACCAAGGGTAATTTACAGTGGCCAACTAACCCATCAGTCGGCAGGTCTTTGGGGTGTGGGAGAAAACATGAGCATCTGGGGGTGGGGAGGGAACACTCATGATCACAGGAAGAATGGGCAAATTCTGTGCAGATAGTGCCAGGAGCTCAAAGATGGTGGCTCCACCTGCTGTGGCCCCAACGTTGCCCAATGGAAGTGCCATAATGATCGAGGTCATTGCGTGGTGCACTGTGGGGACAAACAACAAGCTACCAGGGACTGCTGTCGCAAGAAGGATGGACAAGGGGGAAGAGGCAGGTGCTGTGGGGCCAGTGGCAGCAAGACACAGTTTTAGTTCAAGAGTCCAGGGCTAGTCAGGCATCTGGAGAGTAATGCTACTCAATTATAGCTCTATAAAACTCAGTTCTGGTCACCTTACTATAGGAAGGATGTGGATGCTGCAGAGAGGGTACAGAGAGATTCACCAGGATGTTGCCAGGATTGGAGAACTTGTCTCATGAGGTCAGGTTAGCAGAGCTGGGACGTTTCTCTTTGGAGTGAAGGAGAAGGAAAGGTGACTTAACAGAAGTCTCCAAGATTATGAAAAGCATATATAGGGTAGACAGCCAGTGCCTTCTTCCCAGGGTGGGAATATCAAACACCAGGGGACATCTGTACAAAGTGAAGGAAGGGAAGATGTCAGGGGTAAGTATTTAATTTTTTTTAAACACAGAGTTGCTGGGGTTAGTGGTGGAGGCTGGAACATTAGGGACATTTAAAAGGCACACGGATGCAAGAAAAATCGATGTTATGGGTATGAGGTTGGGAAGGTTTACTTTGTGGAGTAGGTTTATAGAAGTTGGCACATCATCGTGGGACGAAGGGCCTGTACTGTGCTGGGATGTTCTAGAACCATGAATGCTGACGTTCTGGGAAGATACACTATGCAGAGATCCTGGTGCCTGTTCGATGGGGCAGTTGATGAAGGCTTCAAGAAGGCGCTAGGTAGGTTAAGTGAGTGGGGAAATGTTTGGAGCACATTGGTAAATATGAGGTCATCCATTTTGAAAGGAAAAATAGTAAATTATTTTTTAAATGGCGAATGATTGTGGCAGCCTCTTGTGCAGAGAGACTTGTGTATGAATCGGAAAAGGTGGGTTTGCAGGTGCAGCAGGCTATCAAGAAGGCAAATGGAACGTTGGCCCTCGTTGCTGGAGGGATGGAATTTAGAAGCAGGGAGGTTCAGCTGCAACTGTACAAGGTCCTGGGGAGGCCATATATGGAGAACTGCATGCGGGTCTGGTCTCCTTACTCGAGGAAGGATGGACTGGCTTTGGAAAGTGCAGAGAAGGTTCACCAGGTTGACTCCAGAGTCAAACAGGTCAGGACTTTATCCCCAGGAGTGTAGAAGAATGAGGGGAAATTTGATAGAGGTTTACAAAATTATGAGGGGAATAGACAGAATAAATGTAGGTCGGCTTTTTCCACTGAGGGTGGGTGAGATACAAACCAGAGGACATGGGTTAAGGGTGAAAGGGGAAAAGTATAGGGGAAACATGAGGAAAGCTTTTCACACAGTAGTGGTGGGGGTGTGGAACGAGCTGCCAGCTGAAGTGGCGAATGTGGGCTTAATTTTCACATTTAAGAAGTATTTGGTTAGGTACATGGATGGGAGGGTTATGGAGGGCTGTGGACTGATTGCAGGTCAGTGGGACGAGACAGAGTAATAGTTTGGCACAGACTAGAAGGGCCAAAGGGCCTGTTTTCTGTGCTGCAATGTTCTATGAGGGAGTCATAGAGATCAAGTCACCTGGGACTATACTCACTGGAGTTTAGAAGAATTAAGAGGGGATTTTCTAGAAACAGGACATTCTGAAAGGCATCGATAAAAGCTGGAAAGTTGTTTCCACTGGCAGGTGAGACTAGAATTGGGGGACAAGGCATCATGATTTGGGAAGTAGATTTAAGTCAGAGATGAAGATGAACTGCTTCTCCTGGAGAGTAGTAAAGCTGTTGAATTCTCTGCCTGAGGAAGTAGTGGAGGCTGCCTCATTCAAATTATCTGAGGCACAGGCAGATTTCTGTAGAGAAGGGGAATTAAGGGTAATGGGGCAAAGCCGGGTCCGTGGAACCGAGGCCACTGCCAGATCAGCCGTGATCCTGTAGAATGGCGGAGCAGGCTTGACGGACGAGATGGCCAATCCCTGCCCCTGTTGTTTATGTTTCAAGTTAAACAGTTGGCCCAGGAATCCCACAATGCCAGCTGGAGTACCCTGGAAACCTAGTTCTCGTGATAGAGGGCACTTGGGAGACTCTTAAACAGACATATAGATGAAAGGAAAATAGAGCGTTATGAGGCAGGGAGGGTTTAGATTTTTTGGGGGGATAGGAATCTATAGGTTTCCATAACATCGAGGGCACACATTTCTTATTTGGAGCGATGGGATAAGGCGGATTTCAAGAAGAGATTCCTTTCTCTTGGATGGTTCGATTTCAACACGGAATACTGTACCAGGACGACCGGTATCAACAGCAAGATGGATTAAAAGGAACAGGAACTTGGATAGAAAGTAAATACTAAGATATTTCTGCAGTAAACTGAGCTTTTCAGCTCTGAATGGTCTTCCCCAAAAAAACCCACCGATACTGGAAGATACAGAGACTCTACAGAAGAAGACTTAAAACGTCAGAAGAAGAAAAAAGATGATGCTCGTCCTTGCACAGGAACCTTCAAAATTCAACTAAAGAATTAGCAAGGCCAAGTTGTTAAGTCACAGCCAAAGAAACACTGGCGAAACCTTCGGGCAATAACGGACGACCAAATGAACAAAACCCTTTGCTCCTTTTGATTCATTTATTCTTGGGCTTATTGAGAAGACGACTCCATGTGGCATTTTGCCTCTCCCTGATGGGCATTCCTAATTTACCCAAGGAAAGGGAAAATTTTCCGAGCCTGTCAACTTCCCTTTGAGGATTCTGTTGTCCTGCAATCGAGAGAAAACCTTCCCGACATCCGATACACCTGCAGTGGGCTCCACCGTCAACATTTGCTCAGCTCTCAGGTACGTTGGCAGGCGATGCACGTCCAACATGGTTGGGTGTTGGGGTGGGGGGGGAGGATGGGGGTGCGGGGAGTGGGGGAAGTTTGCAAAGCACAAGGGCATCACTTGTCAGGCTCCCAAATTCATGCAAACGTGCACACACGCACAGCAGCTGTAACATCGCATTATCCCAGGCAGATCAATACAGGAAATATTGAGAACGATATACTTGGTACAAAATCTGGAGAGCAGAGCAGTTTTAGCAGGGTCCCACTAAACCTGGTGAAGAACACTCAGCTAGCAGTGGCAGAGATTAACACAAAACCCAGACCAATCACAGTATCGTTCCTCCTCTTGACCTTACAGCTGATCAGCACACACTCATGTTGCCTGCATGGTCTTATGGTCTCAATATCGTTTTTTACGTGGAATGGGAGGACAGAAGCAGGCCCTTTGGTTCAATTAGACTAACGATTAGGATGCCCGAATCCCATTTCTATTCTTACCAAAGATTGATAAGCATCGGTATAATCAGGGATCAAAGGTTATGGGGAGAAGGCAGAGGAGTGGGAGAATGGATCAGCTCCTGATGTAATGGCAGAGTGGACTCAACAGGACGAATGGCCTGCTTCTGCTCCTAGTTGACTCACTCACACACTGGAGGCCATTTATGCTGACCAATGAACCAACCAACCTGAAAATCTTTGGGACATGGAAGGGATTAAAACGCCTGAGAGAATGCCAGGCAGTGAAAGGGAGATTGTGCAAACTCCACACAAACAGCACTGGAGGTCAGGATTGAACCAGGTTGCTGAAGATGAGAAGCAGAGGGTTTTGCACTGCACGGTCTTTGAGGGAGACGTCATCGACCTCTTCAAATCAGGACATGGTGTTAAATTTTAATTTCGACATGTAGCACGGTAACAGGCCCTTCCATACCGCAAGTCCATGCCACCCAATTACACCCAAATGATCTACAATGCCGCTACATTTTTGGAGGGAGGGAAGAAACTGGAGCCCCCAGGGAAAACCCACAAAGGCACGGTGAGAACGTACAAATTCCTTATAGACAGCAAGGGATTCAAACCCAGGTCACTGCTGCTGTAACAGCGTTGCACTATCTGCTACATTGACTGTGTAGGCCTGATGTTCCTCCAAAGGGTGAGCTGAGACCTAACTTAATGTTTCATTCCAAGGTTTGCTTCCAACAAGGTGACTTGCTCTTAGTTCTGGAGACAAGAGTGTCAACCTGGATCTGAGCCAGTCTCAAGATTGAGTCTTGGAAGGCACTAGTGTATTACCGAATCCCAACATATGAAGGTGGCCATTCAGCCCCTCAAGTCTGTGATGTTTGAAAGGGTGACGAGTTCTCAAATTTGAAATTTACTCAAGTCTCCAAGAGAATTAATCAGGAGGAGCTTGCTTTGCACGAGATCCACAACAAACTATTTCTGGAGAGGAGGGAGCAGAAGATTCAAGTTGAACCTGTTGAGTAAAGTAAAATATTCCAAAATCTGAGTTTATTTGTCTCTTCCCCCAAGGTGAGATTAGAAAGTTTGGTGAAGAAGTTTAAAACATTGGTTACTCATCCTTATCTTTGAGTTTCTCCAACATCGTGTTTTTACTGAGTTCAAAGAACACGGGTGAGTGAATTTGGCAAGTGGAAAGATACAAACAATATCCCTTCAAACTGCTCTGCCCTCGTTGACATATTATCATTCAGCACAAGCCATCATTACAAAACAATAATCCTCAGCAATCCTTATGAGAAATGGAAAGTATTAACCCTTTGAGGCCACCAAATGTTTGACAGTCAAGATCTTTGTGATACAGATGGTCCAGGCAAGTTGAGCCGTATCATGGTGGGACCTTTAGATCTGGGGTAAGCAATGGCTTGTGCAGTAAGGGAATCCTCACAGGACTGGCTGTCATTTTACCTTCTGTTTATGTTGGACAATTTTGGTAGAGGAGTCCCTGGGATCCTTGGAGAGGGTGCCGAAGGCAAGGATGCGCCTCGGACACCGAAGGCTTCCTTGTCGTGTCAGGGGTTTGGATCTGGAGATGTTTTGGACTGGACTCTGTGCGGCTGCGGAGGCTGCAGGAGTGCCCGAGGACGCTCAGCGACTTTGAAGGGACTCTTTCTCCCATTGTTATGGGCACTGAGCAATGCTCATGGTGACTCTGCCTTATGGCAAGCAAAGGTTGAAGTGGACCATGTATATTACATTGGAGGGGTGGGGGTGGGAGATGTCCCACGTTGGGGAAGGGGGAGTGGGAGAGTCCCACGTTGGTGTGGGGGAGTTGGAGATGTTCCACGTTGGGGAGGGGGAGTGAGAGATGTCCCATGTTGGGGAGGGGTGAGTGGGAGATGTTCCACGTTGGGGAGGGGGGAGTGGGAGAGTTCCACATTGGAGGAGTGGGGGTGGGAAATGTCCCATGTTGGGGAGGAGGGGTGAGAGAGTCCCATGTTGGAGGAGTTGGGGTGTGAGATGTCCCACATTGGGCAGAGCCATTATTTCAGTGCAGGACACCGTGGAAGAGGTGGGAGATCCAAGGATGGGGCCTGCATGAGGCCGAGACCACGGGTGTCACACACGAGATACAGAATGTCTTCATGGGCTAACAGGAACTCCTGGCCCAGTCTCAGTAATAACTCCCTTTGAGAGTTACTACAGAGTGCCATGGAATCCCACCCACAACAATTCAAACTGAAGGTCAACTCTGGGCAGGATTTCCCAACAGGAGCACAGCCATCAGATGATACACTGGTTCTGGGAAAGTCACTCCTCCCCAGGAGGCTGTCTGGATTGGACTGTTCAGGCTGGGCTTGTTCTTCTTGCAACAAAGGCAGCTAAGGGTGCCTTGATAACTGGATAGAAACTTCTAAGGGGCATGGAGGTTAAGTGGGCATCAAAAACAAGAGGGTTTTGGTGTAAGGCGAGCACAAGGAGTTTTGAGGGGAAAAAAAGATTTCCTCTTTGATATCAGGACCGCTGCTACACAAGGCGGTGGAATCTGCTTAAGAGGTCATCAGACAGACACAGAAGCAAAGGAGAAAAGGATATGGTTCTAACATGGGCAAATAGGATGTGTAGTGGACAAGTCAGCAGGGACGTAAAGGACAGAATGGTCTGTCCCTGTGCTGTATGACTTGACAGCAGACTCCAGTTGAATGAAGCAGCAGTGAAAGCATCAGGTCCACAAGAGCTGGGGCTGGTGAACTGGCTAACTCCTCGCTCCCCTGCCCCACCTCCTCGCTCCCCTGCCCCACCTCCTCGCTCCCCTGCCCCACCTCCTCGCTCCCCTGCCCCACCTCCTCGCTCCCCTGCCCCACCTCCTCGCTCCCCTGCCCCACCTCCTCGCTCCCCTGCCCCACCTCCTCGCTCCCCTGCCCCACCTCCTCGCTCCCCTGCCCCACCTCCTCGCTCCCCTGCCCCACCTCCTCGCTCCCCTGCCCCACCTCCTCGCTCCCCTGCCCCACCTCCTCGCTCCCCTGCCCCACCTCCTCGCTCCCCTGCCCCACCTCCTCGCTCCCCTGCCCCACCTCCTCGCTCCCCTGCCCCACCTCCTCGCTCCCCTGCCCCACCTCCTCGCTCCCCTGCCCCACCTCCTCGCTCCCCTGCCCCACCTCCTCGCTCCCCTGCCCCACCTCCTCGCTCCCCTGCCCCACCTCCTCGCTCCCCTGCCCCACCTCCTCGCTCCCCTGCCCCACCTCCTCGCTCCCCTGCCCCACCTCCTCGCTCCCCTGCCCCACCTCCTCGCTCCCCTGCCCCACCTCCTCGCTCCCCTGCCCCACCTCCTCGCTCCCCTGCCCCACCTCCTCGCTCCCCTGCCCCACCTCCTCGCTCCCCTGCCCCACCTCCTCGCTCCCCTGCCCCACCTCCTCGCTCCCCTGCCCTATCACCTCACTCCCCTGCCCCACCAATCAACTCGACTCCCTGACAGCTCAGGAAAACAGGGCACATTGAAACACTGCA
The DNA here is from genome assembly GCF_036971445.1 of Narcine bancroftii. Classification (NCBI taxonomy): domain Eukaryota; kingdom Metazoa; phylum Chordata; class Chondrichthyes; order Torpediniformes; family Narcinidae; genus Narcine; species Narcine bancroftii. The sequence continues at coordinate 177,726,594 of NC_091470.1, read as the reverse complement.
ATAGGCCCAGTGTCCTCAAAGGGTTAACAGCCAAAATAAACACATTCGTGACATTAAAAGTGTTTTACTGAAGAGCAAATTCTGCAAATAATCTTTGTTTTGGTTCTAGAGAGGGTGGTGGAGGAATGGCTGGCAGTGAGAAATGGGCAAGGCTAAACGTGGTGAGGGAAACCTTCTCACATAGACGTTTCACCGTGCACTACACACTCCAGGCTGGACGTCAGCACTACCCACTCCAGGCTGGACATCAGCACTAAACACTCCAGACTGGAAACGCCTCGCGCCTTTTTACAAGGAGAGGAGGAGGCAAAAGGACCTCTTTTGTCAACTGGGATAAGTTATCTTGCAAACAGGCTGGAAGATAGTGAGGTGGTGAACGAGGCTTCTCGAGGTGAATCTAGCTGGGACTCTGTGACTGGATCGGATTGCCCATACCAGTTTTGTCGCACGGAGGTCAGGAGGACGACAGAGGGGCACATTGGCTGCTTGGATATTCTCCGCTCAAACTAGTTCCTGACTCAAATTAGACTGGGGTGCTTGGAGCATGGGGGAGTGAGAAGAAAGACAGAGAAAGGGAGAAGAGGGAGGGGAGAAAGAGAGGGAATGGAGGCAAATGAGAGCATCATAGAGGAAAGAGAGGGTGGAGGAGGAGGGAGAACGTGAATGTTTAGGAACTTCTCTACATTTGACTGAGAACAAAGAACAAGTAATATGTGCAAATAATAATCATTTTCCCCCATGCCTTCCCACTGCAGGGAGCCAAACCTTGCCTGTGTCAAAAAACAATCAATAAGCCATTCCTTGGAGATGAAGAGGGGCTTGATCTTGCCACCCATCGACCACCACTGTTCTCTCCAGCACCGTTATCCTCCAATTCCAGCATTCCCTGCAACCGCAGGTGGGGCACTTTCAGGTAAAGCACATTTAAATCGTAATGGAGGTGAAATGATTTTACCACTGAATTTTTTTTCAAAAAATAAGCAAATTACAGCGGAGCCCAGTTTGTAATCGGACCTTTCGATGGCAGATAACTAAAAGTCTGCAAGAGGAAATTCCCTCTTCCCTGGACCATTTCCTCTCCTCAAACTCAGCACTCTCCATATTGCCTGTGTGACATTCCCTTAATCACTTGCCCCACCCCAACCCCCTTCTCCCTCCCATTCTCCAGCCCACCTTCTCTCCATCTTTTCTGCTGGCAAATGTGGAAGCCTCACTCATGATGGGACTCTGCCTTCCTTGGAGTTTGGAAGGGTGGGTGAACCAGGTGACAAGCAGCCAGTGAAGTCAAAGGAAACAGAAGTGAAAGAGGAAAATTCTCCCCCCACCCCCGTCACCACCATCCTGGTTGGTAATGTACTGGGGAAGGATCATTCACCTGAACCTTGAGACATCACTGCCCGGCACTTCTGGGGGTGATTTAACAGCCTGTGTCGTGCAGTGGTCTGTCAATGTCAATGGTATGGTTGGTTTGTCAAGGCCTATGGGACGCTGGGCTTCATTAGTCGGGGATTGAGTTCAGGAGTCATGAGCTGAGTAAATCTCTGGTGAGACCACAATTGGAACATTGTGTTCAGTTCTGGTCACCTCATTTCAGGAAGCAATGGAGATGGGGCAGAGGAGATTCACCAGGATGCTGCCTGGATTGGAAAATAAGTCTAATGAGGCAAGGTTAGCAGAGCTGGGGCTTTTCTCTCTGGAGTGAAGAAGGACGAGAGGAGAGAATAGAGGTTGACAAGATTATGAAAGGCATAGTTAAGGTGGTCAGCCAGTGCCTTTTTCCCTGGGCAGGAATAGCAAACACCAGAGGACATCTGTACAAAGTGAAGGGAGGGATGTTTAGGGGAGGCGTCAGGGGTGTTTTTGAGATATGGACGGTATTGTTTTTTTGGGGGTATATATTGGTTGGCACAACATTGAGGGCTGAAGGGCCTCTACTGTGCTGTAGTGTTCCATGTTCTAATGTCTTATGAGGAGATCCCAGGGAAGGGAGAACACTTCAGCAGCCAGAAGGGGAGAAAATTCAGAGTAAACTCTCATTGCCCTTCTACTCCTACTTTTCCAACTTGATGTCCAGTGTTTAAGAGGCGTTTCGACATTGTGCAGCGGACAGAGGGATATTGATCACGTGCATGTGGCAGAGATATAGTTTAATATGGCATATAGTTTAATATGGCATAAAGTTTAATATGGGCATAAAGTTTACTATGGGCATAAAGTTTACTATGGGCATAAAGTTTACTATGGGCATAAAGTTTACTATGGGCATAAAGTTTAATATGGGCATAAAGTTTAATATGGGCATAAAGATAAATATGGGCATAAAGTTTAATATGGGCATAACGTTTAATATGGGCATAACGTTTACTATGGGCATAAAGTTTACTATGGGCATAAAGTTTACTATGGGCATAAAGTTTACTATTGGCATAAAGTTTACTATGGGCATAAAGTTTAATATGGGCATAAAGTTTAATATGGGCATAAAGTTTACTATGGGCATAAAGTTTACTATGGGCATAAAGTTTAATATGGGCATAAAGTTTACTATGGGCATAAAGTTTACTATGGGCATAAAGTTTAATATGGGCATAAAGTTTACTATGGGCATAAAGTTTACTATGGGCATAAAGTTTACTATGGGCATAAAGTTTACTATGGGCATAAAGTTTACTATGGGCCTTGTGGGGTGAAATCCCTGTTCCTGCGCTCTTCAATGTTGTAACTATTGGCTGTGGGGATGGAGGGAGGGCTGGGCTCTGGTAATGGAACTGGTTCAGACTCAGGGACTTGCGTCTCTGTGCTGTGTTTCTACAAGATGTCGATGACACCGTGTGCTACCCAATTTTGGCCCTCTTCATACTCCAGTTTCTGCAACCACCCGATTGTTTCCCCCCAGGCTGGATCCTCTGTCGCTATTTCACCACCTCTTTTCCAAACCCAGGGGTTTGGAGGGAAGCTGTTATCTTCAATTCCTTTCTCTGCTCCCATTGCCCACTTGTCCTTCAGGTGCGATAACAATGAGGCTTCGCTGCATTTCAATGGTTAGAAGTGTAACACACCAACGTCAGATACAAACCCTGTGTTAATGGAGTGTCGGTAGAAGTGAGTGTAGCAGTCACGTACACCAACCTACCAATTGCGTCCTTGAGGTATTTCTGACCAATCAACTTTAAGTATTCCTCAATCGCCTTGGTCGCCAGTGTATTCTCACGGAATATTAAATGCTCACGGTCGACAAAACGATCAACCTCCGTCATGGCCATGTCAGAGAGGAAATCCTAGCAGAGACAGAATGGTGGCAGAGATCAAGTTCATTTACAGACATTCATGCAGCACATAAGCCATTTGGCCCACTGTGCCCATGCTATCCCCTGAAAGAGCTGTTTCTCCCCACTTTCCTCCTTTGGAAAGCAATAGCAGGATCTGTGTTCCATCATTATGGTAAATGAGATTTGAGTTGGTGGTGAAGAAGGCAAATGCATAGCTGGCATTCATTACAAGAGGAATAGAATCTAAGAGCAGGGATGTGATGTTAAGGCTTTATAAGGCCCTGGGGAGACTTCGCGTGGAGAATTGGGAGCAGTTTTGGGCCCCTCATTTAAGAAAGGATGGGCTGATGTTGGGGAGGGTTCAGAGGAGGTTCACAAAGATGATTCCGGGAAGGAAAGGGTTATCGTATGAGGAGCGTTTGACAGCTCTTGGCCAATATACGTTGGAATTTAGGAGAATGAGGGAGGGGAATCTCACTGAAACATTTTGAATGTTGAAAGGTGTGGACAGAGTAGAGGAAAGGTTCTTTCCCACAGTGGGAGAGTCTGGGACAAGAGGGCACAACTTCAGGATTGAAGGGCGTTCACTTAGAACAGAGATGCGGAGGAATTTCTTCATTCAGAGGGTGGTGAATCTGTGGAATTTGTTGCCGCAGGTGGTTGTGGAGGATGGGTCATTGGGTGTATTTAAGGCAGAGATTGATAAGCTCTTGATTAGCCAGGACATCAAAGGTTATGGGGAGATGGCCAGGCAGTGGGGCTGAGTGGGAAAATGGATTAGCTTATGATTGAATAGCGGGGCAGACTCAATGGGCTGAATGGACCGTTTCTGCACCTGTGTATTATGGTCATGAGAGAAACACAAAGACTGAAGATGTGGGAATCGTGAGCAATCCTGTGATGAAGGACTGAGGCACTGGATACTGCACAGTAGTGGAAGCAGAGAGTACCCCAGGTGTAGTGGTGAAGACGTATGCTCCATACTTGTACACAGGATCCTGTTCCAGGAGAGTCAACGACAACCTGACAACGCGGAAAGGTTCCTCGTGGACCCGTTGAGTCGAACTGCCCCTCCGATCCACCGAATCCGTGCCCACTGACCACCCTTTTACACTAATTTCAATTCCCCACTCATTTCTGTCACCCATTTTCTCCGCCACTCCCACTATGTAGAACAGACAATTAACCTACTGACCTGCCCGTTGTTGCGACGTGGAGGAAACTGGAGCAGGTGGTGGGTGGGTGGTGGGGGAGAACCCACCCTGTCACAGTGGAGCATGCAAACTCCGCACAGAGGTTGGGATCGAGCCCAGGTCTGTGGATCTGGGAGGCAGTGCCTCTACCTGCTGTGCCAGTCTCTGCACCCAAACTTTGCAGATCCTTTGTTAAATGAAAGCTGGGGTTCAATTCCAATAGGCACCTTCATGGCTACATGACTGCAATCGGCATTATGTTTCTCTGCAGCAATAAAACCTGGTTAAATCTTCCAAGCCCCAAATCACAGTACTCATGTCATAACCCAGCCACCAGCTAGTGCCATACTGATTAACTGCCGTTACAAAGCGCCCTGGAGTTTGATCTCGTCATTGCCCACAAAGACATGAGTTAAAACACAAACAAAACCCAAGCTGGGACTTGTAAGGAGAGGAATAAGCTTCAATAAATGCTCACAACTCAAAGAAAAGATGAGCAAAATCTCTCTGACGGTTTGTTGGAGGGGCTGAGCATTTGTTCCGCTGACAAGCTCTTTCCCTTATCCACTCTTTACCTGCCAGTGGCCACGAGCTTAATGAGAGGGATGTTGAATCCCTCATCCATTTCCAAGCTAACAATCTAATTCTGAAGTGAACCTTCCATTTTTATGCTGCATTTTTATCAAAGTTAGCAGAACATATCTGATACAAGGATAAAAGGTGGATTTTTACACTTCTCCTTTACGAGTTTATATATCATCCATGACCCACACATCTGCCCTGGCACACTCAACCCACAAGGACAGGATTCCCCTGGTCCTCACCTACCACCCCACCAACCTCCCAACATATCCTCTCCACCATCTACTGCATGGTTCCACCTCTGGACACATAGTGTTCCCATCTCTGCTCCCTCTGTGGCTCCCTCGTCTACCCTCTCTCCCCACAGCGCCTACCCCTGTGACTGCAGGAGATGCTCCACTTGCGCCCTCTCCTCCTTCCTCACCACCGTTCGTGGCCCCAAATGGTCTTTCCAAAGTGAAGCAACGTTTCACATGAATCTACAGGGGTAAGCTACTGCATCTGGGGCACCAGTTATGGTCTCCTCTGTGTTGGAGAGTCTGGATGCCAACTGGGCGATCGCTTTGTTGAGCACCTTGGCTCTGTCCACTGCAATAGTGTGGATCTCCCAGTGGCCGCCCATTTCAATTCCCCATCCCATTCCCTCACTGACATGTCTGCCCATGGTTTCATGCACCGCCAGACTGAGACCACCCATAAATTGGAGGAACAACACCTCATCTTCCGTCTGGGCCCCCTCCATCCAGATGGTATTAACATCGACTTCTCCAGTTTCTGTTTAAAAAAACCCACAGACCTCCCCAACACCCCCCCCTCATCTTCTTCCCGTCACCTTTGGCCAGAGCACGCACACTCTATCTCTCGCTCTCTTTTTCCCTCTGTTGCCTTTCAGAGCCAACATCTCCTCACCTTTCCACTTATATTCCAATTAACACCTTTTGTTTGCTGGTCTGGACTCCCCCCTCTCTTTCCCCAGCCTTTAATTCAAACCCCTGTCTTTTCTCACGTACCTTGAGGAAGAGCACAGGCCCGAAATGTCGGTAATATATCTATACCTCCTATGGATGCACAAGACCAGCTGAATTCCTCTACACCTCTGTGTTTTGACAACAATCATGGTGTCTGCAGACTTTAGTGTTTTGCTCGATATATAGCTGCCTGGCTTTTGTTCCTTGTTCCCAATCTAGTGTCAATTCATTTAATAAGCACTCCACGTAAGTGCTGCTATGTTTTATGACATTATTGCGGCTGTTTAAATGGACATTTGGTAGGGTTTAAAAAAGCATTTCATAACAATTTTGGAAACATTGATTCTGCTGCAAATTTTGAGCTTGAAAAAATTATTGGTGAGCAGGGGATGAACTCGTCACAGCCTGATTTGAAAATTTCTACAGGTCGCATCACTGTCTTGTACAGAGGTACCAATGCTCAGGACAGGAAAAGGCTACAGAGGGTTGTTAACTTGGCCCAGGCACCAGTCTTCTCTCCATCAAGGACATCTTGAAGAGGCGGTGCCTCAAGAAAGCAGCCTCGATCTTCAAGGACCCCATCATTCAGACCATGCTCTCTTCACACTGCTACCATCAGGGAGGAGGTACAGGAGCCTGAAGACACACACTCAAATGTTACAAAAACAGCTTCTTTTCCTCTGTCATCAGATTTCTGAATGGACATTGAACCTATGGACACTTTTTCTCTTTTTCTGCACTAGTTCATTAACTTTTTTTTGTATCTTGCCTTGACGTCATTGTAATTTTAGAGCAATTTTGTGCCTTGTTCTGTTCAATACTGCTACTGCAAAACAAATATCATGAACATTCCTGGCAATAACACAGATTCCAATCCTGTTTATCTCTGCTACAACAGCAAGAATAGTTCAAACACACTTGAGTGGAATGTGCCATTGTCACCAAAGTTTCATCAGTGAAATCCTACGGTTGATCTTACTGTGCTTAGGGTTTAGTTAATTGCCACCTGCAGTGAGATAGTTAAATCCAGCTATTGCAAAATGTCTCCAGTTCCATCTTAGATCCAAAATTCATAGAAATACACATGATCACAGTGAAGTATCGGGATTCAGCGGACAATGGTCCAACACAACAGGCAAAGCAGACCATCCCCAGCAGCTTCTTGCCATTCATTGGATGGTTGGGTTTGTGAGCTGGGCCAGATCTGTGCGAAATATGATGCTGTGATTGTAGTAAAAACACAGTGAAAGGCTGCAGCAACTCAGCCGGTCTTTCAGCATCCATAAAAGACAAAGACACATTGGTGACGTTTCGGGCCTGAGCCCATCCTCAAAGAATAAGCAGAGTGAGTCAGAAGCAGGAAGGCTCAGGATTCAGACAGTGTGGCTGGTGGGGGGTGGGGGGAAGGGGTCCAGACCTATAAAATTGGATAAGGGGAGAGGTGAGAATTTATCCTGTCTGTGCAAACGGAGACAGGGAAGGGAGAGACACAGCTGGGGGAAGGTAACGGGGAAGATGTAAAGTGGGGTGGGGGGGGGGGGATGGGGAAAGAGGGTTTAACGAAAGCCAGAAAAGTTGATGTTAATGCCGTCCAGTTGGAGGGGCCCAGTCGCAAGATAAGGTGTTGTTCCTCCGACCTGCAGGTGGTCTTAGTCTGGCCATGCATGAGACCATGGACCGACATGTCAGCAAGGGAAGAGGACGGGGAATTGAAATGGGTGGCCATTGGGAGATCCACGCTATTGTGAAGCATCTTGGTGGAAAGTGGGACTATCGTCCACCTCCTGTAGACACGTGGGAGACTGCAGACTCTGGATCCCAGAGCCCCACGATCACCGCTGGAGGAACCGAGCAGCAACGGCATGAGTCAGGGATGCATGCCGAAATGCCAGGCATTCTTTCCCTCTAATGAGTTGAGCGTGATTCTGCTCACCTGGGAGACAGTGCTACCGTCTCGGCAGGTGGTCAGGATGCCGGCATTCCACCTCCCTTGGCGAGCCTTACCTTTGCCTTGCCCGTGCTCTGCAGGATGTGCACCAGTGCACATGCCACCTCCTCCTTGTTCTTAACGCTGAGCACGGGCTCCAGCACCGCGCAGAGCATCTTGTAGTTGTTGGTGACGTACTCGGCGAACTCCTTGTACAGCTCCATCGGGAGGATGTTCATGCTCTGGTAGCGGGACTTGATGCGGATGGTGGGGCCACCTGCCTTGCCCCGGCTGGAGCTGGGCTGGCTGACAGGGTACCATTGCTCCACGAACTGGCGACTGGCCACACTGCTGATGGGGATGTTCACCAGCCCCACGTAGTTGCTCTTGTCCTTCTTCTTCTTCTTGTCCGTGTCCTTGTACAGGTGGATCCGGATGTTGCGCACGGATGGCAGATTGTTGAACTCAAAATGCTCACCCCAGAAGACGTTGTCCGTCTTCATCTTGCTCGTTGTGCGGGCGTACAGCATCTCATCCAGACACAGCTCGCAGTAGTAGCGCTTCTTGGGCGGCAGGTCCTTGCCCTCGATGATCCAGAGCTTCAGGACGTTGTCAACACGTCGACTGTTGTCCTGCAAGGGAGAGGGACAAGGTGGTGAGGAGCGTCAGGGTCAGAGGGTCAGGTCAGGGGTTAGCAGGTCAGAGAGTCACAAATTTTTTAAATTTAGGCATACTGCACAGTAACAGGCCCTTCCGGCCCACAAACCCGTGCCACCCAATTACACCCTATTAACCTACAATCCCCATGTTTTGAACTGTGGGAGGAAACCAGAGCGCCCGGGGAAAACCCACGTAGACACGGGAAGAACGTACAAACTCCTTACAGACAGCATCGGATTCGAACTCCAGTTGGTGATGCTGTTACAGCGTTGCGCTAACTGCTGCGCCAACCATGCCGCTCATAAGGACATACAGCACAGAAACAGGCCTTTCGGCCCACCAGTCCGTGCCCACCATTTACATTCTATTCCTCGCACCAACTGCCCCCTACATTTTACCACTCAGGGAGAAAGAGGGAGGGTACTGCATCTCTGGAAGGTGCTGTGTGGAGGAGAGTGGGCATTCAGTGGGATAATTTAGTGTCAGACACACAAGTATGATGTACAGGTGCACTGAAATTCTTACCTTCTGCAGCCACACAGGGACAGAAGCTGTATAAATTAACACAGGCATGCATGAGACAGAAACAGAGGTAAAACATACAAAAGGACAGATAAATATATTCACAGTTTGTTGGAAATAGAATATACAATAGCCCGTGTTTGCAGGCTGTTCTCGGTATAATATTAGGACCCAGGACTTTATGCTAGTGTATAAACAATGAGAACAGGAAGAGGGTCACAAGACTACCTCCTGCCCATGATTAATCTGTCTCAGACACAGACCGACTCGCACTGTCTCCATCTCTTTGGCCCAATTGATCTAAACTTCCGCACCATCCCTTCATTTCTCTAAGGTGCCTCGAGTGTGTTGCTGAACCTTTGTAATGGCCAAGGTCTGCTGATTCACCTTCTGCCTCCCTCTTGCTGCCCCTTTGGGCTGGATGGGGAACCAGGTTTGGCTGGGGGATCTCAGGAGGGGACTCAGCCCCGCCAGTCTACATTGCAGCCAATCGATGATGGGTTCAACCCCTTCGTTGTGCCAGTTCCCCAGAACCCTCCATCCTTCAACTATTTCCTCTAAATAACCACTGTAATTCAGCCTCCACGACCCTCCTGAGTGGAATATTCAAGAGATTCACCCCCTCCACCAGATGAAATTACTTTGCCCCGTTACCAATCTTATAACTACAGCACCTCATTTGAGACTCTCCCACCAGTGGAAACATCCCAAGATCTATCTTGTGAAGCCCACCCCCCTCCCGACTGAAGGATGTTGTGTATTTTAATTATTTCAGAAGTTTCTTTTTTTTTAAATTTTTTATTTTTCACACCATAAATCACATTAGCCATGATATACACTATTTCTTTTTCACACATATACAGTGACTTTTTCTCCCCCACCCCCCCTCCTCCCAAGCCCTTTATACTCCAGTGGTTTGTTGCCCTCTCTTACTTTTTCCATTGTCTTCTCCAGTACCTTTTCTCTTGTAGTATATCTTAGGAATTTTACTACAATAGATCTTGGTTTTTGTTGTGGTTGTGGTTTAGAGGCCAATACTCTATGTGCCCTTTCTATTTCCATTTCTTGCTGTAGTTCTGGACATCCTAGGGTCTTAGGGATCCACTCTTTTATAAACTCCCTCATATTCTTGCCTTCTTCATCTTCCTTAAGGCCCACTATCTTTATGTTATTTCTTCTGTTATAATTTTCCATTGTATCTATTTTTTGAGCTAGTAGTTCTTGTGTCTCTTTAGTTTTTTTATTAGATTCCTCCAATTTCTTTTTTAAGTCCTCTACCTCCATTTCTGCTGCTACTGCCCGCTCTTCCATCTTGTCCATTTTCTTTCCCATTTCTGTTAAGGTCATCTCTATTTTATTCATTTTCTCTTCTGTGTTGTTTATTCTTTTTCTTAAATCCTTAAATTCCTGTGTTTGCCATTCTTTAAATGACTCCATGTATCCTTTAATAAGAGAAAGTATATCCTTTATCTTGCCTTTCTTTTCTTCTTCTATTTCACTGTACTCTTCCTCTTCCTCTTCTTCTTCCTCTGGGTTGGCCATCTGTTGTTTCTTTGGTGCCCTTTCCTCCTCTTCTTTCTTGTTTCTATTGTCTTCTGTGGTCTCTTCTTGCTGCAGGTGTTCTGCAGCTGTCGTTGCCGGCTGTGGAGATCGACTCCCCAGCTGGTCCCCCCTCCCGTCGGTGTGATTTTTTTCATTCGCATCGCGCATGCGCGGTTGCGCACTTTTACTCGGCTCAGCGAGCCATTTTTGTAGTCCATTATTTACCGACCTGAGGGAGCGGGTTTCTCTCTCCGCAGCGGGCCTCTTCGGACAGGTAAGGCCTTCACCTTTTTCCTCCTTTGTCTTCCTCTCTTCTTACCGTTGCTTTTGATTTTTATTTTTTTGTCGCCATCTTCTTTCCACCTTTATACTCACTTTTCTGTAACTTTTATTTCTGTGCCTTTGTGTTTTCCTTTGTTTTTCCCGACTTTTCTGGAGAGGGCTGGAGTTCACCGTCCGGCCACTACTCCATCACGTGACTCCCCTCAATTATTTCAGAAGTTTCCATGATCTTTGCAATCCACAATTCAAGCATATATGTTGAAGCTTGCCTTGATTAAAGTCACCTTTGTAATGGGGTGAAATAATGATGGGGAGGGGTCAGAGGAGGTTCCAGGAATAAAAGGGTTATCATATGAAGAGTGGTTGACAGGCCTTGACTTGTACGTGTTGGCATTTAGGAGAATGGTGGGGGGGGGGGGAGTGGAATCTCATTGAAACATCCTGAATGTTGAAAGGCGTGGATGGAGCAAATGTAGAAAGGTTGTTTCCCACAGTGGGAGAGTCTGGGACAAAAGGGCATAAATTCAGGATTGAAGGGCATTCCACTGAGAACAGAGATGTGCAGGAATTTCTTCAGCCAGAGGGAGGTGAATCTGTGGAATTTGTTTCCACAGGCGGTTGTGGAGGCCGGGTCATTGGGTATATTCAAGGCAGAGATGGATAGGTTCTTGATTAGCCAGAGCATCAAAGGTTATGGGGAGAAGGACGGGCAGTGGGGCTGGATCAGCTCATGATCAAATGATGGGGCAGACTCAATGGGCTGAACGGCCTATTTCTGCTTCAATGTCTTATGAAATGAGAGTTTGTCATAGAATGCACAAAAGCACAGAAATTCCTTTTTGCTTGTTGCAGTTGAACAGGCATGTTTGACATGTTCTCTGTGTTCCTCTACCACCTCAGCAGATGCACCATTGAAATATCCCATCAGATACATCACTGAATTGTGCAGGAACCATTCCATCCAACATCGCGAGAAGCTGCAGGGAGTTGTGAACCATCACACAAACCCCTCTCTCCTCCACACTTCTCTCTGCCTTGGAAATGTCATTGACTTATTAAGGACCTCATCCCTCCCCAGCCACACTCTCTCATCCTCCTCCCATTGGGAAGAACATTTAAGGACATCTCCTTTCCTTCTGTTATCAGGCTCCAGAGTGAACCTCAACACCAGGAAAATGATGCTAACTGATCTCTGTAATGCTACACTTCTGCACTGGATTTTATTTGCTGTACCATGTACGGGATGTCTTGCTGGAACTGCTTGGAAATCAAACTTTCTTCTTGTACCTTGGTAGTGTGACAATAAATTTGAACATGAATTATACATGAAGGAACAATAGGTATAAATTTTCTTTGCGTTGTGATAAAACTCCATTCACTGGCCACCGGCTCACTTCCTGTTCGACCATGTTTGTGTAGATTTTTGGCCTGGCGATAATTGTCTCAGTAAGGGCGGAACAGTTAGTGCAACGCTGTTATGGCGCCTGCGCCTGAATTTGAATCCGGCGCTGTATGTAAGGAGTTTTTTTTCCCTGTGTCTGCATGGGTTTCCTCCGGGTGCTCCAGTTTCCACCCACCCTTCAAAATGTACAGGTGTTGTAGAATAATTGGGGTATTTGGGTGGCATGGGCTCATGGGCCAGAAGGGCCTGTTACTGTGTCTGATGCGCAGAAGGGCCTGTTACTGTGCTGTGTGTCTAAAAAAAACACAGTATTTCTGGCTTTTCCAGGATTAATTTGGTTCCATTTTGCCCAACTTTTTGTTAAATGACTGATCGAGAGGGCAATAGCGCAATTTAACCTCCCCCAGCAGGAAATGTGACTCCAGAATACCAACTGACATTTAAATACCTTGTTTGGCTTCACTGCCCGCTGCAGATTCTCAATCCACTTGTCCCTTTCAGCTCCAGATCGACAGGCAAAGCATTTTGTTCCAGATGGTGTGGTCACCTGCCGTATGAAGAGAACATGGTGAGTCAGAACATGACAGAGGAAGGAGCTCGGCTTCCACCAGGAGCTGGGGCCGGGCAGGCCCGTACTCAGAAGATTTATCTGTAAAAGTATACTTGTCAATAAAAACAGAATAACGGACTCTTTGACCCAAAACACTAACCTTGCTTCTCTCCCACAGACAAGACCCAACCTGCCACATATTTCCAGCAATTTTGTTTTTAATTTAGAGTTCCAGGTTCTGTAGTTATATTTTTGATGAGCACATGACATGGATGAGTATAGTGCAGGCCCTTCAGCCTTTATGTCTGTGCTGAACATGATGACCGGGTTCATGTAAATCTCTGTCACCTGCATGTGATCCACACCCCCTTCATTCCCTGCATATTCACGTGTCCAGCTTGAAACCTCTTCAATACTACTATTGTATCGGTTTCCATCACTACACCTGTGGCCTGTTCCAGAAACCCACCGCTCTCTGTGTGAAAGGGCTTGCCTCACACAGCCCTGGTGAACTTTCCCACCCCCCCTCACCAACATCCTCTCGCATGTGATGTTTTTACTCTGGGCTGGCATGGTTAGCACAACGTTGTTACAGCGCCAGCGGCCCAGGTTCATATCCCGCGCTGTCTGTAAGTAGTTTGCACGTTCTCCCCATGTCTGTGTGGGTTTTCCCCAGGGGGCTCTGGTTTCCTCCTACCCTTGAAAACATCCTGATGGTTGTAGGGTGTAATTGGGCGGCACAGGCTCGTGGGCCAGAAGGGCCTGTTACCAAGCTGTATGTCCAAATTAAATTAAAAATGATCTATGATGGAGAACAACCATCAGTTCATTTACAACTTAATCATCCCTGGCTTGTGTGCAACTTTTTCCCATTCCCATCCTGTCCATTTCTGAGAGACCCCATGGTGGAAAATCCACATGGAGCCTCTCAGCTAACACCAAATACCACTACCACAAACTCACTTCGGGAAGAGATACAGGAGTATCAGAGCCAGCCCCACCAGGCTGAGGAACAGCTTCTTCCCATGGGCAGTGAGGACACTGAACGACCAAAGGAACCGCTCACACTCACCCTCCGAGACTCTCATATTCATGAAACAATATTTATTTGTATAAATTAATGCTTGTCCTGCTTCTGTACTGTCTGTCTGTCTGTGTGTTGTGTCTGGTTGTGTGTCTGCGTGTTTTGCACCGAGGACCAGAGAACGCTGTTTCGTCAGGTTGCACTTGTACAATCGGATGACAACAAACTTGACTTAGTTTTCCCATCGTTGAGAACTGGCAGTGATGAGTGCAGATGTGATTCCTTTCCCGTGCCATCAAAACATTGCAAAATCTCACATTAAGATCCTTAAATAATAAATAGGATCTAAATAATTCCATCAAATGAAATTAAAATTGGCAATCCCAAAGAGGCAGGGGCAGGCAAACTCATAATTAATTCAAAATTACTGCTTCAAGCGTTGTATTGAAGATAACATGGAAATACTTGAATGGCCAAATCGAGGCAGTTCTCATCCCCCGGATTTCTATTTGTATCTTAAATCAACTCACTGCTAAATCACGACCAGAGTAGATATATATAGAGATAGAGAGAGGGGGAGAATCACACATGAGGGAGGGGGAGAGAGAGATGGATGGTGTGGGAGCAGGAGCTGCTGGGTAAGGGGGGGGGGAAATCGTCTCAAGTTCATCCCAGGCCCTTCAATCCATGCCCAGCATTTACGCTGATCCCAGTTTTTATTCCCCTCACGTTCCCATTAATTTACCACAGGTTCTATCCTTCACCCACACACTAGAGGTGCGGTTTACGTACCAACCCACATGTCTTTGGGATGTGGGTGGGGTGGGGGGTGGGGGGGGAAACACCCCGGGGGAAATCCACACGGTGGCAGGGAGAACAGACAACACCGGAGGTCAGGAGTGAGCCCTGATCTCTCGAGCTGTAGATCAGCAGCCCGACTCAGCTGGACTGCCTGAGATGCCCATTGTTCACTGCTGGTGGCTGGGCTGAGAACAAGGGGCAGAACTGTACTGGGATCCTTCGGGAAGGGATGTGGAGGGCATACCACAACTCACCGCTGTTCCTAAAATGTCCCAGTACAGATCAACTCAGTGTAGGGATCTGTTTCCCGGGTAGAAAGCAGGATCAGTCCAATCCATCTCACCCTCACTGAAGGAATGGAAGGGCCCATTGACAGTGATGTCACTCACCAATCACATGCTCACTGTCCAGTTTGAGTCTTGCTGGAATCGCTTCGCTTCAGACCTCATCCAAACATGGGTCTTGCAGAGGTGGGAGGTCTGCCCTTGCCAACGAGGGAGTGTGGGAGCAAGTGAGGCTGTTGGGAGGGAGTAGTGGCAGGAAGGGCCAGTATCTGTACTGATCTCACGACAACTCTGAGCAGAAGGTCACTGCTCCCGTTGTGGTCTCCTCTACATCAGAGAGGCTGGATACAGACTGGGAAATCACTTCATTCAGCAGCTCGGCTCCATCCACATCAATATTGTGGATCTCCCGTGGTGTGGTCACCCATTTCAATTCCCATCCCATTCCCTCGCTAACATGTCTGTCCATGCACTGTCAGACTGAGACCAACCATAAATTGGAGGAACAACACCTCATCTTCCAACTGGGAACCTCCAACTGGATGGCATTAACATTGACTTCTCTGGGTTTCGTTAAACCCCCCCCCCCCCCCAACCTCTTCCCCCAGCACTATCCCTCCCTTCCCTGTCTCCTTTCACACAGACAGGATAAATTCTCGCTCCCCCATTATCATTATCCAATCAACTCCGTTTGTTGGTCTGGACTCTTCCCCCAGCTGGCACTGTCTGAATTCTGAGACTTTCCTGATTCTGATCCTGAAGAAGGGCTCAGGCCTGAAACATCGGCAATATCTTTGTTTTTATGGATGCTGAAAAACCGGCCAAGTTCCTCCAGTATTTCTGTGTTTTTACTGCAGTCACAGTGTCTGCAGAGTTCACTGGACCTGTCCAGCCTGCCCTGCCATTCAACGCGATCACGGCCCAGCTCTTCCTCAATGCCCCCACAGCCTTCAGTTCCCTGACCTCCCTCCCTGGTCCTTAAATGCTCCCAATGATCAGACCTCCAGGGTGGAGAAGGTTCACCCGCCTCCAGGAGAAAGAGGGAACAAAACCCTCATCCCACTGGTCAGTTGGGACCCTGCGCTGCGGATATGACCACAGGCTCACCCCCCCCACCCCACCCCCGTCACCCCGTACCTCAAAGCAGAACTCCTGTCCCAGAATACTGCTGTGCACTGGCTTGATGATGGCATCCTCGTCAATGCTCAGTTCCAGGGCCTCTGCTGCACTACTTGGACTCAGCAGAGACTCGTGGGAGTGCGACTCCTTGAAGCTCTGCATCAGACGGGTTCTGCAAGAGATGGGCAGAACGTGAGACAGAGAAGGCTCCACCGTGTGGGTTGGCTGCATTTTCTTATTCTGCCACTTCTGATACAAAACATGTACATCACTCTTCATAGTTGACACAGCAGTTGCTTCACTGGGTTCATGATCCATATCTAGTTCCCCTGACATTTGACCAATATCAACAATTCTGCTCAATGAGCAAAGGAATCGTTCCCATCGACATTTTACCACCGTCGTGTCTCATTTTTAAGAGAGAAAAGAGAGCTCGAATCATGCACTTAATTGCACCTGTTGCTGCAATGGTTCAGGTTCCCTGAGATGGCTGATATCAAACTGACAGCCAGGCTGATAATAGGGGAACAGCTGGCCAATACGCCTCCCTTCATTCTCTGAAATAAATTGCTGCATGTATTAAAGCGCCAAAGATGTCAACGGGGGCAAGGCTTCGGTGACCTGTGAGGAGAGCGAGTGAAAGTGCGGTTCAGTCGAAATCCAGAGGCTGCAAGGCTGGGGGACCGTTAAGTGCATTTTGGAAGCTCAAACCAGAGGGCTGAGGACAGGGTTAATGGTCCCAGACTTAGGAATGTGGAGGAACAGAGGAACCTTGAGGTCCAAATCCATACATCCCTCAGGTCGCTGCACAGGTTGATAGGGTCGTTATGATGGAGTTCAAGAGTCGAGAGGTCATGTTGCAACTCTACAAATGTTTGATTTAATTATCTGGTCACCTCACTATAGGATAGAAGTGGAAGCTGTGGAGAAGGTGCAGAGGAGATTTACCAGGATATTCCTGGGATTGGAAAATAATTCTTACGAGGCAAGGTTAGCAGACCTGGGACTTTTTTCTTTGGAGCGAGGAAGGATGAGAGGCAACTTAATAGAAGTCGACAAGATTCTGAGAGGCGTAGATAAGGTGGACGGCCAGGGCCATTATCCCCAGGGCAGGAAGAGCAAACACCAGATAACTTCTGTACAAAGTGAAGGTAAGGAAGCTTAGGGGAGGTGACAGAGGTACATTTTTTTTTAAACATAGAGTTGTGACTGCTTGGAATGCATTGCCAGGGCAGAGGCTGGAATATTAGGGTATTTAAAACAGGTACACAGATGAAATAAAAATAGAGGGTTACGAGGTAGAAAGGGTTGGGAGTTTTTTTGGTAAGAATATATAGGTTGGCACATCATTGAGAGGGCCAAAGGGCCAGTACTGGGCGGTAGTGTTCTCTGAGACTGAGGGAGAAATCCACATCTCCAGAGGATGAGGCTGGGGAGTGTTACGAGTCTGAGACCAACGACACTGGTGACTGCACACTTCCTTAACTTCAGCACCACTCGTGACATTATAGCCCAGAAACAGGCCCCTTCGACTCTTCTCTTCTGTGCCGAACTATTTTTCTGCCTTGTCTCACTGACCTGCACCCAGTCCACAGCCCTCCATCCCTCTCCCATCCATGGACCTGTCCAAATTCTTCTTAAATGTTAAAATTGAGCCTACATTCACCACTTCAGCTTGTTCCACACTCCCACCGCTCTCTGCGTGAAGAAGTTTGCCCTAAACCTTTCCCCTTTCACCCTTAACCCATCTCCTCTGGTTTGTATCTTACCCACCGTCAGTGGAAGAAGCTGGCCTACATATACTCTGTCTGTCCCCTCATAATTTTAAATACCTCTACAAAATCTCCCCTCATTCTCTACACTCCAGGGAATAAAATCCTAACCTGTTTAGCCTTTCCCTGTAACTCAGTTCAGATGGCTCTTTGAACAAACCTTCCTCCACAGCCACGTTGAGGTACAGGACAGAGGTGACCCCTCCTCACATGCAACCACCCATTTGCACTAATCCCATCTTATTCTCCCATGTGTCCAACTAACCGACCGGCTGACACACCTTTGGGATGTGGAGGAAACCAGAGCAGCCGGTAACCCACCCATTCACAGGGCGAAGAGGCAGCACCGGAGGCCGGGATTGAACAGAGTCTTTGGTGCTGCGAGGCCCTGACTCGATCCACTGTACCACAGTTCAGGTGGTCAAGGTTGCCAGATTCTGCTCATGGGCAATCTCCAGCACCTTTAGTGAAAGCTTCCAGCCACATTGGGGCGGCACAGTCAGCAAAGCAGTTAGCGTAACCCTGTTACGGCACCAGAGACCCAGGTTCAAATCCAGCGCTGACCTCTAAGGAGTTTGTACGTTCTCTTTGTGTCTGTGTGGGTTTTCCCCGGGGGCTCCGGCTTCCTCCCACTGTTCAAAACGTACTGGGGGATGTAGGTTAATTGGGTGTAATTGGACAGCATGGGCTCGTGGGCCAAATGGCCTGTTACCGCGCCATATGACTACATTTAAAATCTAAACTGTAAATGTGACCTCTTCATAGTTTTAAGACACTCTCCACATTAGGTGAAATAACTTTATAAACCCTTTCACCATTTTAATGATCTCAGTGAAGAACATCGTGGTCAGCTCAACTAGTTACAGCATGAGGCTCGAACCTGCTGCTGTCTGCAAGGAGTTTGAACATTTTCCCGGTGACCACGTGGGTTTACTCCAGGTGCTCCACTTTCCTCACATGTTCCAAAGACATACGGGATTGGAGGGTGAATGGGTATATTTGGGCGGTGGCTCATGGGCCAGAAGGGCCTTTTACTGTGAATGAAAGTGCATCACTTCATCTTTCAGACCCCTGGGTAATCCAACCTGGTCATTATATAGTCCAGCTCATTCCATGTATCCAGCTTTTCCACAGAAAGGTATCCATGTTCAGAACTGAGCAGAGTGTTCTACTCCAGGAGAAATCTGGATCGGTTCAAACAAGCCCAATTCTCCATTGATACCTTGAAGAGAGGCTCAGGTCCAAAACTTTGGTTATATAACTCTACCTTCTGTGGACGCGGTGAGACATGCTGAGTTTCTCTAGCATTTTTGTGTGAAGAAGTTGAGCATTGGCCCGTTGATCCTGCAGCTGGTCTGATGATCGGCTCATCTCTGCCCACCTGCCTTTACCCCATATCCCTTCATTCCCCAATACATAGAAATCGACCCAACCTTGTCTTAAATATATTTACTGAGATCGCCTCCACTGCTTCAATGGGCAGTGAATTCTTCAGATTCCCCACCCTCTGGGAAAAGCAATTCCTCCTCATCTCCATCCTTAACCCACTACCCTGAATCGAGGCCATGTCTCCCAGTTCTTGTCTCAACTACAAGTGGAAAAAACTTACCTACCCCCATCTTCTCTATTCCTTTCATACATATCTACAAGATCTCCCCTCATTCTTCTGAGTACAGTCCCTGATGACAATCTCTCCCTAGAGGATAACCCTCACCCCCCCTCAATTCTCCTACCTGTGTTTGAAAACATTGGCGGTCATTGTGCTGCCGATGAGCCATCGAGGGGTGATCATTGTGCCCACAGCTGTGACTCCCAAGTTGGAACCATCACTCCCTCGTCTCTAAGCCCTCTCCTGAGTTCACTGGTAGCACGTGAGAAGTGGAGGGCTGGGGTCATTGGGAGTCTTTAGATAAGTTAGAGGACATGAGATATGGTGGGGGGGGGGGGGGGGGGAAGAAGGGGCAGGCTGGAATGGAATGGTGGAGATCCAGGTTGGTGCAGGAATGGAAATCGGGGCGATTCTTGGAGAGAGTGGGTATGGGGTGAGTTTGGCGAAGGAGACAAAATCGTGAGGGAGATGGTGAGACAGGAGGAGACTACGAGAAACAGGGTTACAAAGAAGTGAAACAGGTCCTTTGGCCCAATGAATCCGTGCTGGCCAACAAGCACCAATCCTACACAAATCCCATTTTATCCTCCCCACATTCCCATCAACCTCCCCAGATTCTACACTGGGGGAAATTTGCTGTAGGCATCTAAGCCACCAAGCAGCACATGTTTGGGCCGTGGGAGGAAATGGGAAAACTCGCGTGCTCACCAGGGGAACGTGCAATCTCCACAACGTCAGGATGAACCCCAGGA
Organism: Narcine bancroftii; assembly: GCF_036971445.1. Classification (NCBI taxonomy): domain Eukaryota; kingdom Metazoa; phylum Chordata; class Chondrichthyes; order Torpediniformes; family Narcinidae; genus Narcine; species Narcine bancroftii. The sequence goes on along the minus strand of NC_091470.1, from coordinate 177,706,336 downwards.
TCTCTCTCTGGAGCTAAGAGACAGCAGGGGTTGGGCCACGGTAGAAAAACAGAGCAGAGGGGCGATAAAAGAAGAGAGAGAGATAGAGATGTGGGGGGAAGAGTGGAAAGGAATACTGAGTCAGATGGGGAGCAAGGCAACTTGGCTGAAAGGTCGGGGGCTTTGATGAAAATGGAGGAGAGATCAGCGGTGTCGATTCTCAGAACATTGGTCCCTCAGCTGCCGTTACTGGAGCTCTCTGTCCACCACTGAAGTCTTGTAACAGGAAGAGGACTGAGGCCTGATGTTAAAAGCACGTTTGCAACTCTGGGTCGATCACGACACGACAAATAACAGACAGGCGACCGTAGGTTAAATATTAACGCAGCCTGTCTGTCGGTTGTTGGAGGAGGTGGGGGGGGGGGGGGGCGGGTCGGAATTAAAGGGACAGAGAGTGGAGATCCACGAAGTAGGTCAACCTTTACTGACGGCCCCTCATCCTGCCTGATGACTCAGTTCACTGTGCTACTCTGGTCCGGTTCCACGAGCATCGATGACCATTGGTCTGAGCTGGATCGAAACAGCTCACCCCCAGCATTTGTGGGAACTCCCCAGGCCCACCACAAGCAGAAAATGGTTCCTTGGGTGGGAAATGTGTTGCCAAACCTGGCTTCTTGTGGGTCCCTGCAGCCATGACCCACCCTCTCTGTCACCTTTGCTCAACGCTCACAGTTTTCTATTCCCCGACTGAGCAGAATTTCCTTATGGTCACCACCATGTCTCCTGGAAGCACGGGACCTCTTCATTTACTGTCACAAGGACCAAGATACAGTGGAAACCTTTCTTACATGCTACCCAGACAAGTCAACCTACACATCCTACAACAGGAAGTGCAGGAAGCCTGGGGTATATTGTCGCACAAGAGGGAAAAGTACAGTTAAATGGTGCAAGGAACATGGATCCTGAGGCAAGGGAAGTTGGCCAGATTAATGCCGACATAGCACCCAATATCAGCATCTGTGTAGCTTCAGCAAGCAAGCACCTGTATATTACAAAATTGAACACTACAGCACAGTAAATACAGGCCCTTGATGTTGTGCCAACCTATATATTCCTCCTAAAAAATAAATTAAACCTTCCCTAACCTGTAACCCTCTATTTCTCTTCCATCCATGTGCCTGTCTAAGAGTCTCTTAAATGCCCCTAATGTTCCAACCTCCACCACCACTCCTGACAAGACATTCCAGGCGCCTGTAAAAAAAAACTCACCCCTGACATCTCCCCTAAACTTCCCTCCCTTCACTTTGTACAGACGTCCTCTGGTGTTTACTGATCCTGCCACTCCAAAGAGAAAAGTCCCAGCTCTGCTAACCTTGCCTCATAAGACTTATTTTTCCAATCCAGACTACATCCTGGTGAATCTCCTCTGCACTCTCTCTGTAGCTTCCACATCCTTCCTGTAATGAGGTGATCAGAACAGAACTCAATACTCTAAAGGTGGTCTCATCAGAGATTTGTCGAACTGCAACATGACTTCTTGGCTCTAGAACTCAATCCCCTGACTAATGAAGCCCAGCATCCCATAGATCTTCTTAACGATCCTATCAACCTGGGCGGCATCCTTGAGAGATATATGGATTTGGACCCCAAGATACCTTTGTTCCTCCACACTGTTAAGTAGCCGACCATTAACCCTGTCCTCAACCATCTGGTTTGATCTTCCAAAGGGTTTCTGGCTTCCATTCCTCACCCTCACAAACCAGTGGCGGACACCGGACCTGGTACAAGTACAAAATAACCTCAGCCCTCTCAGAATCTTGTAGACCTCTTCTAATCTTTCTTCAATGCAAAAAAACAAGCCCTAGCTGTGCTAACCTTGCCTCACAAGACATATTTTCCAATTGTACTTGTGTACATGACAATAAATTCTCATCTCATATCATTTCATATTGAAGCTGAGATAACATTACACAAGGGATCTCTTCCACAAAGCAGAGCCAATGGTTCATTCTGGCCTTGTTCTGGCCTTGGTGGCTCTCGAAACAGTAGTGCCTTTCTAAAACTCTTGCAAACACTTACATCACAGTGTCACTGCCTGGCCTGACCTCCCTGCAACACACATTCACCTTCTCTCCTATCCCACCAGCTCCCACCAGGCATCCATTCTCCTGTTAATCCACAGAACCATAGAACATTACAAAAAAGAAACAGTCCCTTTGGCCCTTCTAGTCCACACCAAACTATTTTTCTCCTTAGTCCCCATGACCTGCACTCAGTTCTTAGCCCTCCATACCTCTCCCATCCATGCACCTGTCCAAATTCTCAAGACTTAAAATCAATCTCACGTTCACCACTTCAGCTTGTTCCACACCCCCACCGCTCTCTGTGTAAAGAAGTTCCCTTAACCCATGACCTCTTGTTTGTATCTCACCCACCTTCAGTGGAAAAAGCCGACCTACATTTACTCTGTCTGTCCCCCTCATAATTTTAAATACCTTGAACAAATCTCCCCTCATTGTTCTACGCTCCAGGGAATAAAGTCCTAACGTGTTTAACCTTCCCCTGTAACTCAGTTCCTGAAGTCCGGGCAACATCGTAGTAAATCTTCTCTGCCCTCTTTCTATCTTATTGATATCTTTCCTGCTGTTCGGTGACCAAAACTGCACACAAAACTCCAAATTTGGCTTCACAAATATCTTACCATAATATAACATCCCAACTCAGTACTCAGTACTTTGATTTATGAAAGCCAATCTGCCAAAAGATCTCTTCACAACCCTATCCACCTGTGATGCCCCTTTCAGAGAATTATGTTTTCCCAGATCTCTCTGTTCTACCGCACTCGTCAGTGCCCGACCATTTACCGTGTACATCCTGTCTTGGTTTGTCCTTCCAAAATGAAACACCTCACACTTGTCTGTATTAAATTCCATTGGCCATTTTTACGTCCCATTTTTCCAGTGAATCGGCTCTCGTGTCCTATGTAAACAAATTGTCAAGGCACGGAGCCCAAGGCAGGCTCTTCAGCCCATCGAGGGCATGCCGACCGTCTTCACCCTGACCCTTTTTATTACTAAAGTATGACAGGTTAATAGGAATGAAAATAAAAGGGTATTTACGGGTTAGTTGGGAATAACATTCAACGGCTGGAAAAGTCCCCTGGGAGATGAGTTACATGGGACTACAACATTTTACAAATGTTTTGCTTCCTGCAAAACAGGGGATTATGATGGACAACTACAAGCTGAACACAAAGATAATTTCAGAATTGCTGTGTCACGCAGGAAGTTGGAGAAACATTATATTAACTTTTATTGAATTGAGCACGTTTAATCACATAATGAACCTCTGAGCCAAGCACTCGGGTTGACTGCACATGTTCCACAGCAAATGTGAGGAGCCCAGGGTTGGTTTTGGTCACCAATTTTACAAAGTAGAGCTCATCGACTTTCTTAATAAGTGCAGTCATGCTGCGTCTTTGAGCCTTGAGCATGTACTCAATACAAATATAACAGAAGGTATCACAGCTGTTGGTCACTGACTAGACATTTGTGCTGTTGTTTAAATACACTCACTGTGCTGTTGCCTGAAGAACATGGCGTTCTGATTGAAGAGGCCAGAGAAGATTGACTAGAATGTTGCCCGACTTCAGGAACTGAGTTACAGGGAAATGTTAAACAGGTTAGTGCTTTATTACCGGGAGCGTAGAAGAATGAGGGGAGATTTGATCGAGGTATTTAAAATTATGAGGGGAATAGACAGAGTAAATGTAGGTCGGCTTTTCCACTGAGGGTGGGTGAGATACAAACCAGAGGTCATGGGTTAAGGGTGAAAGGGGAAAGGTTTAGGGTGAACTTATTCACACAGAGAGTGGTGGGGGTGTGGAACGAGCTGAAGTGGTGAATGTGGGCTAAATTTTAACATTTAAGAACAATTTGGACAGGTACGTGGATGGGAGAGGGATAGAGGGCTATGGACTGGGTACAGGTCAGTGGGACGAGGCAGAATAACAGTTCTGTACAGACTAGAAGGGCCAAAGGGCCCATTTTAACTGCTGTAATGATCCATGGTTCTATGGGGTTGGGGAGGGTGTGCAAGGGTCAAGGTACTCATCAGAGCTCCTGGAAGAAGCCCCACCCACCTCCTGGAGGGAGAGCCCCCCCACTTTCCAATCGGGAGTGGCATGGTGCTTCAGTGCCGGAGTGACACAGAAGTCTGCAGACGCTGTGATTGTAGTAAAAACACAGAAATGCTGGAGGATCTCAGCCGGTCTCGCAGTGTCCACAGGAGATAAAGATATATGACCAACGTTTTGGGCCTGAGCCCTTCCTCAAGATGTAATTGAAAAGAGACAGGCATCTGAACTAAAGACTGAGGAGAGAAAGGGGGAAGAATGGGAGGGGAGGAGTGCAGACCAACAGACAGAAGGTGTCAACTGGATATGGTAAGAGGTGAGAACTGATTGTGGGTCTGTGAAAGGAGACAGAGAAAAGGGGAGAGAGAGAGAAAACAGTGGAGGAAAGGAGAAAGGGAGAAGAAGATAGTGGGGGTGTGTCCAATGGAAATTGGAGAAGGTGATGTTAATGCTCTGTTTGGAGGGTGGAAGATCTTACTTTATTGTTCACGAGCTGCTCATGGCAGGAAACAAACTGCCCTCAGTGGGTGGGTAAGGGTGGAATCACAGGGGAGGTGGGAGGTGGGGGGGGGTGGGGAGAGTGGACGAGAATGTGGGAAATGTAAATGTGTGACAGATGGTTTTGGTGCTTTTTGCTGTGCTGTAGAATTGACACGGTGATCCACACACTCGTTTTGAGCTGCAGGCTGGACATCCTCACACACAGTGCTCTCGGCGCAGAAGACTGAAGCGTTAAACTAGTGTTCATCATCAGGAAGTGCCAAGGGGTAGCTGGAATCCGAAGCAAACACCAAACTGCAGGAGGAACTGAGCGAGTCAGGCAGCAGCCGCAGGGGAATGGACAGTCGACGACGCGAGGCCTGACTCCTCCTGCAGTTTATTTTGTTTTGATGGATGAGTTCAGAGATGTTGCAGCAAGCCCCTTGAGTGACAAGAGCAGACATGGACTTGCTCCTGTGACGCACTCTGTGTAGGTGGTCACACCGAGCAGGAGGTGAGGGGGCTTGTGCACGTCACCCAGGCTCCCCGCCACATCTTGGAATCATATTGGAGTGGGCACAGGATCAACGGCAGCTCTGGGATCCTCACGCTCTCAGCTCCTTCAAAACAGATCCCGGCTCTGTCACAGGAAGAGATGACTCGTGGGTGGAAGAATGTTCTCAGAGCTTCTTTGAGGGAGTGAAGCGTCCCCACTGTCTGCCAGGGATATCTAGTAGTGTCCACAAGGGGTTGCAGGCTCTGGGGAAGCAGAGGACTGGCGTAGGGCACCAGGAAACGGGGAGAACACCTCCATTTGAGAAGGAGAAGCCAAGGAGATGACTCACAGGAGGGTGACCGCCACGGAAGACCAGCAAGGGGCTCTGAGGTTAACAGATGAGGAACTCACACCAGGGTGTGGACTGCTGGAGACTGGCTCGAGACTGGATGAAGGGGAACCAGGTATCGAAACCTGGATTCAAGAGGGTGCCGAAGGCTTCCTAATCATGTCAGAGGCTTGGATCTGGAGCTCAGGTTGCTGATGGTTTGGACCGGAGTCTTTGGCTGTGGAAGCCTGGAGGCGAATCCACGGACACTCGGTGACTCTGGGGAGACTCTTGTTTCTCTTTCTCTATCTATAAGAGGTGCTTCAGGCATTTTCTGTTGATGACAAATCTGTCTGCCTTACAGCAAGCTAAAGACAGTTTTGTATATTACATTGTTTTTACTGCACGGCAATAAAGGAATCTTGATCGTTTAGAAGGGTAGAGAAGCTTGCAGCTACCCAACGAAGCGCACAGTCGCCGTGTGTAAAGGGTGAATGAACACACCACTTCACACATGTCCAGGTCCATCCAAGTGAAGCCCCATTTGGACATCAGGGCATCGAAGGTGATGGGAAAAAGACTGGGCAGTGGGGAAATGGATCAGCTCATGATTAAATAGTAGGGGAGACTTGATGAGCTGAATGGCCTATTTCTGCTCTGATGTCTCATAGTGTTATGAATACAAGTATGTATTTATAGCAGCAATGTCCTGCAATGACTGACACACAATAAAGCCCGTAGCCTACGGAGACTAAACAGAGGAACAATATCATATTCCACCTGGATATTCTTAACACCCATTGGATTCCATTTCCATCCCTTCTTTAACTATTCCTGTACCTTTTCTTCCTTTGTCTAATTTTGCTTCCCCTCCTCCTTCCTCGTGGTCTCTCCCTCCACCCCCTGAACCCTATCACCTCAGCCCCTCACCCTAGCCTCTTTCCCTATATATACGTCATAACACTCCCATTTCACTTTAGTCCTGACTTGAAATTTTGATCCAACATTTCTACCCCTTGCCTGACCCTTCAAGACCAAGAGAGATAGGGGCAGAAGTAGGCCATTCAGCCCATCCAGTCTGCCCCGCCATTCAATCATGAGCTGATCTATTCTCCCACTCAGCCTCACTGCCCGGCCTTCTCCCCATCACCTGGCTAATTAAGAACCCATCAATTTCTGTCACAAATACACCCAATGACCTGGCCTCCACAACCGCCTGTGTCTGCAAGTTCCTCTCAGTTCCTCCAGCAATTCTTCATCTGTTTAAGATTTTCACTTTGTGCCTGCACACAACAACAGACAATTCAATTCAGAGGGCTGAAGGATCTCCCAGTCTTTCCCTGCCAAAACTCTCCCCTGTTCGAGGAAGGACTCAGGCCCGAAATGTGGGCAACATCTCTTTACCACCTATGGGTGCTGTAAGTGCAGCCGAATTCCTCTGGCACTTCTGTGTTCTTTACTACAATTGCAGCATCTGCCAACTTTGGTGTTTCACCCCCATTATCCCTCCACCGCTGACAATTTGCCTGTGTGATTGAGAGACGCTCCCTAATAGATTGAGCCCATGGGCAGGAAGGAGGATAAAATGGACTGAAATTAACCAGCAGGAATTTTCTCTCCTTCCCCCACACTCTCTAAACAATACCATTTGCAAAATGACTCAAACATGCAACACCAGAGGCATTTCAACCCTAAAGTGCTCCAGATGTTGTTTCCCGGCTCCCATGTCTTACAGAAGTCGTGCAACACCCAAAACTATCTGTAGCTATTGATCGTGTCCCAGGGAATGCATCAGTGCAAATGTAAACAAAGGCCCTGGCTGAAAATAGAGCACATCTCCTTTTATAGTCACAGGCACTTGCCTAGAGCAACTCTTCTCATCTGCTGCCTCCTGCGTAGGAGATTCAACAAGGATTTAAAAGGGAAATGTAGGCAATGAGATTGAGCTCACTGAGACAACAAAGGATGAAGGGTAACCTGGCACTCATTAGCAGAACTGTTCTCTTCAGCTCCTCCCCGATGTACACCTGCATGCCAAGAAAACCTGGGGTAGCCATCACTTCAGAGCACCTCAGCTCTGTCCGCCACAATAGCATGAATCTCCCAGTAGCCACCCATTTCAATTCCTGTCCCATTCCCTTGCTGACATGACTGTCCATGGTCTCGTGCACTGCCAGACTGGGACCATCCGTAAATTGGAACAATGCCTCCAACCGGATGGCATTAATATCAACTTCTCCAGTTTTCGTTAAACTCAACCCTCCCCCTTCGTCTTCCCTGTCTCCTCCAACTCTCTCTCTCTCTCCTCCCTTTTTCCTCTGACTCCTTTCACAGAGCCAAAATCAATTCTTGCCTCTCCTCTTATCATATCCAATTAACACCATTTGTTGGTCTGCACTCTTCCCCCAGCCAGTCTTCAGTCTTTATTCTGACGCCTTCCTGCTTTTTACCCAAACCGTGAGGAAGGGCTCAGCCCCGAAACGTCGGTAATGTATCTTTACCTCCTATGGACGCTGCGAGACCAGCTGGGATCCTCCAGCATTTCTGTGCGTTTTTACTACAATCACAGCATCTGCAGACCTTTGTGTTTCACTACTGTTCATAGTCTCCAGCTCTGCCTTCAATACCACAGACCCCCACAAACTCCGGGATCTCAGCATCGCCGCCCTCCTCTGCAACTGGATCCTTGACCTCCGGTTAACAGTCTGCAATCAGTGAAGAGGGGTAACAATGTCTCCATGATCACACGCAACACCGATGCTCCTCAAGGATGTGTGCGTAGTCCTCCACTACATTCCCTTTACTCCCAAGACTGTACAGCCAACTCCATCTTCAAATTCACCTATAACATCAGAGGTATTCTGATGGCCTCCACAGGCCAGGTATCAAACAACAATGAGACAGGAAGGAGACCGAAAGTCTGGTGGCATGAAGCCCTGAAAACAACCCCTCTCTCAACATCAACAAGTTGAAGACTTCCGGAGAGGGGACAGAGTCCACACTCCTGTCAACATCAATGACAATGAAGTGGAGAGAGTAGAGAGCTTCAAGTTCTCCAAATAGATTTTAAAATTTTGACATACAGCACAGTTAAAGACCCTTTTGGCTCATGAGCTCATGATGCCCAATTACACCCAATTGACCCACAAACTTGGTACATTTTTTGAAGGGTGGGAGGAAACTGGTGCCACCGGGGAAAACCAATGCAGTCATGGGAAGAACGTACAAACTCCTTACAGACAGCACTAGATTCGAACCCGGGTCGCTGATGCTGTAACAGCGTCGTGCAAACCACTACGCGAACCATGGTGCCCTATATAAATATATCCTGTCCCAGAGAAGTGAATCTGTGGAATTCTCTGCCCAAGGAAGCAGTAAGAGATTGCCTCACTAAATATATTTAAAGACAAGAGTTAGGTAGATGTTTGCAGTTGAGTCAGGATATTAAGGGATATGAGCCCACCAGCCATGATCGTATTGAATGACAGAGCAGGCTCAATGGGGCAGACTCCTGCTCCTATTTCGTTCCTGTGTATCTCCAACGACCTCAGCTGGGACAATTACATTGACGTGACAATGCCACAACACCTTGGTTTTTAGAAGAGTAAGGAACCCGTGTAAAGTGAAGGGAGGGAAGTTTAGGGGAGGCATCAGGGGTAAGTTTTTTTTTAAACACAGAGCTGTGGAGGCCTGGAATGCATTGCCGGGGATGGTGGAGGCTGAAACATTAGGGGCATTTTAGAGACTCTTAAACAGGCACATGGATGAAAGAAAAATAGAGGGTTACGGGGTAGGGAGGGTTTAGGTATTTTTTGGATGGAATATATAGGTCGGCACAACATTGAGGCCGAAGGGCCTGTACTGTGCTGTAATATTCTATGTACAGTAAAGCACCTGCTGTTGTCTTTAAATTAAATTTAAACATACAGCACAGTAACAGGAAGGAGGAGGGAGAGGGGAATATGTGTCTAGTTGTGAGATCACGTAATGTCGGTGATATCTCTTTACCTCCTATGGGCGCTGCGAGACCGGCCGAGTTCATCCAGCATCTCTGGATGCGTCTGCAGTCTTCCACCGTGATTGCTGACTGACCGGTGGTTCCCCAGATCCCTTCCCACACAGAGCGTGGCAGACGGCATGAAATTCAATTCATTCTCAACGCAGTTTTGGATTCAGTTCTTGCATTACAACGAACAGGGCGGATGGTGTCCGGGCAAGAGTTGTGGGAGCCTTGACAGGGGAGGCGGTGGAGGCTGGAACATTAGGGGCATTTTAAGAGGCTCTTAGTCAGGCACATGGATGGAAGAAAAACAGAGGCTTACGGGTTAGAAAGAGTTTATTTTTTTTTGGTAGGAATATATGGGTCGGCACAACATCGAGGGCCAAAGGGCCTGTACTGTGCGGTGGTGTATTATGTTTTAGGCTTGGCATATCACCCTTGTCTCTCACCCACTTCTACAGGTATGGGAGTTGCTCTGCTCAGGATCAGGAGGAGCCACAGAAGGTGATGACTGTAGCTCGGAATATCATGGAAACCTCCCTCCCTTCATGGACTCCATCTACACCTTCCTCTGCCCAGGAAAGGCAGCCGACACACTGAAGGGCCCATCGCACCCCGTGTTCACTCTCGTCTTTGTCCTCCCATCGAGGAGAAGGCTTACATAGTGAGCGCTAACAGATTCAGAGTTTCTTCCTCAGTCATCAGGCTCCTGGGTGACCCCCTCCACATGCTTTGTACAAAATTATCTTTTTCACTGGAACACTACACGCTGTTATGGTCCTCCTCCCTTCTACTATGTACTGACTGCTGTATGAAAGTTAGAGCTGACCTGTTGGACTGTTGGCAGAAGAATCCAGGTTTCATGTGACAAATGAATGAACTTGAAACTTCATATGTAAAGAGCCGGGTCCACAAGTGTCAGACCAGATTAGGGAGGAGTTTAGAGGGTCCGAACAGGGAACAGCCGACTCGATCTAACCTCTACATCAGCCATTCTCAAAGGGGGCCACAGATTGAAATCATAAAAGTTGTGTCATGTCTTTTATGTGGTTGGTAGGAGAGAAGGCCTCAAACCGTGCATATTGGCGCCTCACAGTTCGGCAGGCTGCAACCTCCTTTGAAGAAGACTGCAGAGCCCACCTCACTGACAAAAGACAAAGGAGGAAAAACCCAGCATCCAACCCCAACCCACCAATTTTCCCTTGCAACCGCTGCAACCGTGTCTGCCTGTCCTGCATCGGACTTGTCAGCCACCAACGAGCCTGCAGCTGACGTGGACATTACCCTTCCATAAATCTTTGTCCGCGAAGCCAAGCCAAAGAAGAAAGAAGAAGGAGGAGAGAAGGACAGAAGAAACTAACTAAACTTTTCAGAACATTTTAGACATGCAGGCCCTTCCAGCCCATGAACCTGTGCTGCCAAAATACCTCAATTTACCTACGACCCGGTACGTTTTGAAGGGTGGGAGGAAACCAGAGCCCCCAGAGGAAACCCACATGAGCACAGAGAGAATGTACAGACTTCTTACAGACAGTGAGAGATTCAAAGCCGGGTCATTGTAACAGTGGTAAACTTACTGCTAAGCTAACCGGGCTGCCCTTGTGAAACTTGACTGCTTCACAGGGAAAGGGGACCCATAAACATTGAGCAGAGTCCTAAGGGGGCCATAGCCCCCCAAAAAAAGGTTGAGAATGGCTGCTCTAGATCACTGACCATGGGTGGGGAAAGGGGACATTCATGGCAGTGCGCTCAGGTTCCGCCCTGAAGGCAGATGACCTGCTCTCCAGCACCAACAGGTAATGCTGACTGATGTGTGGCCTTGGATTTGCGAGGGGATATCAGTCAGATCATGGTCAGTGTGTGGTAGTCCGGGGCTGATGGGGTAACATCCAGGTTTGACCATGCTGGCTCCACACCATCCAATGATTGCTGGAAGATGAGGACCAGGATGTTTGGCACTGTTGCTGCAGTGGCTGAGAACTGGTACCCTCAGAGGAATCTCAGTGACTAGCAGAACTATTACAGGCAGACTATTTTCTAAATGGGGAGAAAATTGAAAACCCCCAGATGCAAAGGAACCTGGGATCCTCGTGCGGGACAGCCTGAAGGTCAACTTGCAGATCGAGTCGGTGGTGAAGAAGGCAAATTCAAAGCTGGCGTTCATTTCAAGAGGAACAGGATATAAGAGGAGGGGTGTAATGTTGAGGCTTTATAAGGTCCTGTTGAGACCTCACATGGAGAATTGGAAGCAGTTTTGGGGCCCCTCATTTAAGAAAGGATGTGCTGATGTTGGAGAGGGTTGAGAGGAGGTTCACAAGGATGATTCTGGGGAATGAAAGGGTCATCATATAAGGAATGTTTGACAGCTCTTGGCCTGTACTCATGGGACGATTCAGGCCTGAGCACAGAACAGGAAGGTGTCTGAATAAAGAATGAAGAATGGGAGGGGAGAAGTGCAGACAGGCAACAGATGTTAATTGGATATGGTAAGAGGAAAGGAGAGCATTGATTTTGGCACTGTGAAAGGAGACAGAGGGGAAAGGGGAGAGAGAACGCATGAGACAGCGCACGAGAGAGCAAGATAGCGAGAGAGAGCTGGGGAAAGCGACGGGGGGAAGAAGGGCAGGTCGGGGGGTGTCAATGGAAACTGGTGGTCGATATTAATGCCATCCAATTGGAGGGTGACCAGAGCTTTGGAGTGAACATTTAGAAGAGCTAGAACACATGGATAGGCAGGGTTTTGGGGAATAAGGAATGACAGCAGACATATGGGACTAGCTTGGTGGGCAACTTGGTGGCATGAATCAGAAACGGGCAGTTTCGCTGCAGGTTCCCTTAACCCAGTTCTCTCCCCACAGATGCTGAGTGCTGTGCCCTACTGGATATTTCCAGCATTCTCATTTTGCTTTCAGATTCAGCATAATTTCTGACCTCAATTTCACCGACTTGACAGCTTCCATTGTTTGACCTCCCTCTCTAAACGCCTTCATTAATCTATCCTCCAGGCAGTTCCATAAACAGTGCATCGCCATGGCTACAGTGACCTCATCCTGTCAGAGATTCCAATCGCCTTCCCCATCCTACTCTAATTTCCTTACAACTTAAAACTCACTTGTTTTCTCCAAATTTCCAATTAACAGGCAACTTTCCTGAATACATCCATCTGTTCCCCCTTCTTCCTCCATCACCTTTTCCCCAGCACTCTCTTTCTCTCCCCCTTTTCCCTCTGTCAGTCAAAAATCAATTCTCACCTTTCCTCTTATCAAATCCAATTAACACCTTTTGTTGGTCTGGATTCCTCCCCCTGCCAGTCTTCGTTCTGACGCCTGTCTGCTTTTTGCTTATACCTTGAGGAAGGGCTCAGGCCTGAAATGTCAGTATCTTTACCTCCTATGGACGCAGTGAAACCGGCTGAGTTCCTCAACAATCTCTGTGCTTTTTTACTACAATCACAGTGTCTGCAGATTTTCAGGTTTCAGTTTGACTGAATATTCTGAGGACCACCTTGGGCAGGTAAAATACTCCTTCAGATTATTGGTAACTCTGACTTTTAGTCTCTCCAACAGAAAGCACAGGAGACTGATCCAGCCTTTCACTGGTCTCAATGCAGCCGACTTGAATGAAAATGCTGCAAGCTCCACCGAACTGTTCCTGTTGGCTTTCACCAGCTAGAATGTACCTCCTGTTCCAACAGGATGTGGCACACAGCTCTGGCAAAAGCACAAGCCAATGCACTCCCAGACAAATAATCTGACCAACAAGTCACCTCACTATTCAGGGAATTAGACTTCAAGAAGGAAACCAGGAGAGGACGAATCAGCCCTCATCGAGGGGTCAGCAGTGGAGAGGGTCAAGAACTTCAACATCTCCAAGGATCTGCCCTGGAGCCTCCACGTCGATGCAATTGTGAAGGTTCGCCAGCAGGAAACTGAGGAGATTTGGTTTGTTACCGAAGGTCCTCGAAAACTTCTGCAGGTTACATAAATACACTGGCTTTACACAAAGCCCTGGAACACCTGGACAGTAAAGATACATATATCAGGATGCTCTTTATTGACTCTTTCTTCTTTGGCTTGGCTTCACAGACAAAGATTAATGGAGGGGTAATGTCCACGTCAGCTGCAGGCTCGTTTGTGGCTGACAAGTCCAATGCAGGACAGGCAGACACGGTTGCAGCGGTTACAAGGGAAAATTGTTGGTTGGGGTTGGGTGTTTCCTCCTTTGTCTTTTGTCAGTGAGGTGGGCTCTGCGGTCTTCTTCAAAGGAGGTTGCTGCCCGCCGAACTGTGAGGCGCCAAGATGCACGATTTGAGGCGATATCAGCTCACTGGCGGTGGCCAATGTGGCAGGCACCAAGAGATTTCTTTAGGCAGTCCTTGTACTTCTTCTTTGGTGCACCTGTCTCGGTGGCCAGTGGAGAACTCGCCATATAACACGATCTTGGGAAGGCGATGGTCCTCCATTCTGGAGACGTGACCTACCCAGCGCAGTTGGATCTTCAGCAGCGTGGATTTGATGCTGTCGGCCTCTGCCATCTCGAGTACTTCGATGTTGATGATGAAGTCGCTCCAATGAATGTTGAGGATGGAGCGGAGACAACAATGGTGGAAGGGTTCTACAGTTTGGCATTTAACACCATCATCCCCTCAAAACTGACCAGCAAACTCCAAGACCTGTGTAATTGGATCCTGGATTTCCTCACCTCCAGACCACAATCAGAGAGGATTGGTAAGAACTTCTCTTCCACAATCTCCATCAGTACAGGAGCATCACATGTCTTCTTAGCCCCCTGCTCTACTCAATTTACATCTGTCTGTGTGGTTCGTTACGACAATAACACCATCTACAAATTTACCGATGATACCTCAGCAGTGGGTTGTATAGAGAAAGGTGATGAGTTAGCGTATAGGAGGGAGATGAATGGTGGACCCACAACAACCTCACACTCAATGTCACCAAAACCAAGGAGCTGATTGTTGACTTCAGGAAGGGAAAGCCAGAGGCATATAATCCAGTGATCATCGGGGGATCAGAGGTGGAGAGGGTGAGCAAGTTTAAGTTCTTGGGAGTCACTATCTCAGAGGAGCTTTCCTGGTCCCAACACACTAATGACATCATGAAGAAAGCATGTCAGCATCTCTACTTCCTCAGGAGTTCGTGGAGGTTTGATACAACACCAGAAACCCTGGCAAATTTCTACAGTGGTGTGGTGGAAAGTGTGCTGACCAGCTGCATCAGGGTCCAGTACAGGGACATAGATACTCCCGAGCGTAGAGCCCTGCAAAAGGTAGTGGACACAGCCCAGGAAATCACAGGTAAAAGTCTCCCCACCATAGAGAACATCTACGGGGAACGCTGCCGTCGGAGAACAGCAGCTATCATCAAGGATCCACACCACCCGGCACACGCTCTGTTCTCGCTGCTGCCATCAGGGAAGAGGTATCGGTGCCACAAGACTCGCACCACCAGGTTCGAGAACAGCTGCTCCCCCTCCACCCTCAGACTCCTCAATGACAAACTCAATCAGGGACTCATTTTTGGACTCTGACTTGTGCACTTTATTTAAACAGTTTGTTTACATTCATTATGTGTTTACAGTTCTTTATTTGTTTACATACCTAAGTTTCAGGCCTGAGCCCTTCTTTGAGATATAATCAAAAAGCAGGCAAGTTTGTAGTATTTCTCGCCGAGCCACACCAACACTTCCTACATAAAAATCAAAATGTAACACAACACCACCTAGCACTTGTGATTTATTGTTGCTCGACCTGCTGTACACAAGTATGGGTTGACGTTCCAGGGCAGCATTCCCAACAAAACCTTTCAATGTATCTGACAAGAAACAATGTAATTCTTATTTCGAATTTCCACAGTTTGTGCTCTTCAGAGTTACAGGGTGAGCTCAATGGGCCAAATGGGCTAGTTCTGTTTCTGTATCGTGTGGAAACAGGCCCTTTGGCCCATCTCAGCCATGCTGAGCTGAGGTGACTCCATTTGCTTGTATTTGGCTCATATTCATCTGAACCATCCCTGTCTGTGTTCATGGGTAAGGCAGTGATTGGTGATGCTGAGATCCAAAGTGTTTGCACAGCTGATTTAAGGAATGGTGGTACCCATGCCACAGAATTACATGCAGTATGCTGACACTCTGAATGTTAATTCCCAGAATAAGAGAGAATAAAAGCCACTTGTCAAATGCACAGAGCCAGCCCACACACCTGCCTCCGGATCCATCCAATCACAGAACCAGCCCACACACCTTCCTCCAGATCCGTTCAATCACAGAACCAGCCCACACACCTTCCTCCAGATGCATCCAATCACAGAGCCAGCCCACACACCTTCCTCCGGATCTGTCCAATCACAGAGCCAGCCCACACACCTTCCTCCAGATCCGTCCAATCACAGAACCAGCCCACACACCTTCTTCCAGATGCGTCCAATCACAGAGCCAGCCCACACACCTTCCTCCGGATCCATCCAATCACAGAGCCAGACCACACACCTTCCTCCGGATCCGTCCAATCACAGAGCCAGCCCACTCACCTGCCTCCAGATCCATCCAATCACAGAGCCAGCCCACACACTTTCCTCTGGATCCATCGAATCACAGAGCCAGCCCACTAACTTGCCTCCAAATCCATCCAATCACAGAACCAGCCCACACACCTTCCTCTGGATCCATCCAATCACAGAGCCAGGCCACTCATCTGCCTCCAGATCCATCCAATCAGAGCCAGTCCACACACCTTCCTCCAGATGCGTCCAATCACAGAGCCAGCCCACACACCTTCCTCCGGATCTGTCCAATCACAGAGCCAGCCCACACACCTTCCTCCAGATCCGTCCAATCACAGAACCAGCCCACACACCTTCTTCCAGATGCGTCCAATCACAGAGCCAGCCCACACACCTTCCTCCGGATCCATCCAATCACAGAGCCAGACCACACACCTTCCTCCGGATCCGTCCAATCACAGAGCCAGCCCACTCACCTGCCTCCAGATCCATCCAATCACAGAGCCAGCCCACACACTTTCCTCTGGATCCATCGAATCACAGAGCCAGCCCACTCACTTGCCTCCAAATCCATCCAATCACAGAGCCAGCCCACACACCTTCCTCTGGATCCATCCAATCACAGAGCCAGCCCACACACTTTCCTCTGGATCCATCGAATCACAGAGCCAGCCCACTCACTTGCCTCCAAATCCATCCAATCACAGAGCCAGCCCGCACACCTTCCTCTGGATCCATCCAATCACAGAGCCAGGCCACTCACCTGCCTCCAGATCCATCCAATCAGAGCCAGTCCACACACCTTCCTCCAGATGCGTCCAATCACAGAGCCAGCCCACACACCTTCCTCTGGATGCGTCCAATCACAGAGCCAGCCCACACACCTTCCTCCGGATCCGTCCAATCACAGAGCCAGACCACACACCTTCCTCTGGCTCCATCCAATCACAGAGCCACTCCACACACCTTCCTCCGGATCCATCCAATCACAGAGCCAGCCCACTCACCTGCCTCTAGATCCATCCAATCACAGAGCCAGCCCAAACACCTTCCTCCAGATGCGTCCAATCACAGAGCCAGCCCACACACCAGATCCACCCAATCACAGAGCCAGCCCACACACCTTCCTCCGGATCCATCCAATCACAGAGCCAGCCCACTCAACTGCCTCCAGATCCATCCAATCAGAGCCAGTCCACACACCTTCCTCCAGATGCGTCCAATCACAGAGCCAGCCCACACACCTTCCTCCGGATCTGTCCAATCACAGAGCCAGCCCACACACCTTCCTCCAGATCCGTCCAATCACAGAACCAGCCCACACACCTTCTTCCAGATGCGTCCAATCACAGAGCCAGCCCACACACCTTCCTCCGGATCCATCCAATCACAGAGCCAGACCACACACCTTCCTCCGGATCCGTCCAATCACAGAGCCAGCCCACTCACCTGCCTCCAGATCCATCCAATCACAGAGCCAGCCCACACACTTTCCTCTGGATCCATCGAATCACAGAGCCAGCCCACTCACTTGCCTCCAAATCCATCCAATCACAGAGCCAGCCCACACACCTTCCTCTGGATCCATCCAATCACAGAGCCAGCCCACACACTTTCCTC
This sequence comes from Narcine bancroftii, assembly GCF_036971445.1. Classification (NCBI taxonomy): domain Eukaryota; kingdom Metazoa; phylum Chordata; class Chondrichthyes; order Torpediniformes; family Narcinidae; genus Narcine; species Narcine bancroftii. The sequence goes on along the minus strand of NC_091470.1, from coordinate 177,688,780 downwards.
TGGATCCATCGAATCACAGAGCCAGCCCACTCACTTGCCTCCAAATCCATCCAATCACAGAGCCAGCCCGCACACCTTCCTCTGGATCCATCCAATCACAGAGCCAGGCCACTCACCTGCCTCCAGATCCATCCAATCAGAGCCAGTCCACACACCTTCCTCCAGATGCGTCCAATCACAGAGCCAGCCCACACACCTTCCTCTGGATGCGTCCAATCACAGAGCCAGCCCACACACCTTCCTCCGGATCCGTCCAATCACAGAGCCAGACCACACACCTTCCTCTGGCTCCATCCAATCACAGAGCCACTCCACACACCTTCCTCCGGATCCATCCAATCACAGAGCCAGCCCACTCACCTGCCTCTAGATCCATCCAATCACAGAGCCAGCCCAAACACCTTCCTCCAGATGCGTCCAATCACAGAGCCAGCCCACACACCAGATCCACCCAATCACAGAGCCAGCCCACACACCTTCCTCCGGATCCATCCAATCACAGAGCCAGCCCACTCAACTGCCTCCAGATCCATCCAATCAGAGCCAGCCCACACACCTTCCTCCAGATGTGTCCAATCACAGAGCCAGCCTACACACCTTCCTCCGGATCAGTCCAATCACAGAGCCAGCCCACACACCTTCTTCCAGATCCGTCCAATCAGAATCCAGATTTTTTTTTGTCAGTCTCCAAACCTGCTCTCCACCAAATCCCTGCCTGTTCGCTTGTCGCCCACACTCTGTTTGCAGTCAGTTACCATGACAACAGAAAGATAAATGCAACTTCAAAAATTATCACTGCCACCGACTGTTCTCCCCACCCCCGTGAACACTCACTCTTCCTCATGAAGGATTTCAGACACTGGGAATTATTATTAAATCCTCTGACGCAAGACGAGTTCACAATGACCAAAGTGGCCTGTCCTGCGTCTCACACACAGCACCCTCACGAACAATATGCATGCCCACGAATGAACATACGCAGGCACACACAAAACTATCACACCCACGCATGCACACGCTTGGAACACACATACACACCCACACATGCATACACACTCATGCACTTGGGGAAAAGACCACCTATCCTATCTACGCCCTTCATCATTTTATTATCCTCTACATAATCACCCTCAGTTTTCAACATCCTATGGGAATTAAAGCAGCTTATCCAATCTCTTAATGATCAGATATCTAACTGTGGAAGAACAGAGGGACCTTGAGGTCCAAATCCATACATCCCTCAAGGTCCCCAGGGTGATAGGATCATTAAGAAGGCCAATGGGATGTGGGCTTCATTAGTCGGGGGATTGAGTTCAAGAGTCAAGAGGTCATGTTGTAACTCTACAAATCTCTGGAGAGACCACACTTGGAGGATTGTGTTCAGTTCTGGTCACCTCATGACAGGAAGGATGTGGAACCTGTGGAGAGGGGGCAGAGGAGATTCACCAGGATGTTGCCTGGATTGGAAAATAAGTCTCATGAGACAAGGTTAACCAGAGCTGGGACTTTTCTCTTTGGAGCGAACGAGGAAGGAAGGAGACTTGATAGAAGTCGACAAGATTCTGAGAGGCCTGGATAGGGTGGATGGCCAGCACCTTTTTACCAGGGCGAGAGCAGCAAACACCCCAGAGGACATGGGCATAGAGTGAAGAGAGGAAAGTTTAGAGGAGATGTCAGGGGTAAATTTGTTTGTTTTACACAGAGAGTTGTGAGTGCCTGGAATGCCTTGCCAGGGATGGTGGTGTAAAAGACTCTTAAGACACTCACATGGATGGAAGAAGAGGGAGGGTTAGGAGGTTGGGAGGGTTTAATTTTTCTAAACTTTGATAGAAATAGATCGGTCTGCCCAATGTTGAGGGTCGAAGGGCCTGCACAGTTCAATGTTCTCTGATCTACAGCCTTCCATTCCGAGAAACATCCTCTCTTCTGCCCGCTCTCAGTGTACTACTTTCACTTCCTATGGATACTGCGTGACCTGCTTGAGTTTATCCGAGCACTGTTACAAATTGCACACACTTTCTCCTTTAACAATACTTTAAAGAGTTTTAAAGAGTGGTCCAACCAATATTTTGCACAACTGCAACGTGGCATCCTGACTTTTCCGCATAGCCGATGAAGAATAAGATTATCTTTTCATTTTTTTATTGTCACATAATAAAACAGAAATTAGCAGACATTGGCTGGCCGGCGCCTCTTAGAATTGTTTAATGCCCCTTACAAGCTTTCCAAATGACTCAATAGAAACAAAAATTGTGGATGCTGGAACCTTAAGCTAATTGGACCAGATAAGTCACCCCACTAGTGTCAATATTCCCAGGGTAGTTCAAAGCAAGTTCTGCAGCATCTGAGGTTGCACTTTCCCAAAAGACATGTCATTCTCAGACCACATTTTCCACTTCGTTATACACAAAAGATCTCATGCAATATATTGAAAAAGAGACCAGTTATGGTCAATGTTTATCTCTTAACCAATGTATGTGGGAGGTTGCTTCAGGTTCTTGCATTAGAACAATAATTATACCTGAACAAATTAGGTTATTGAGATGCTATTAGCCAGTGAGAGCCACTTTACAAATGCAGGTCTGTAACTTCTTTCAACATTTTAATTAGCATCAGGAAGAGGCTTCTCGAACCAGCTCCATCAACTCTGCATTCATCCTTTTATCGAGAACTCCCTACCTCCACCTTAAAAATATTCAAAGACGGCTTCCACCAGCTTTGAGCAAATGTTCCACTTGAGAGACAACTGCTTCAGCTCATCTCTGCTTTACTGGGAAGTCCCCAAATAGTTCCAGAGAGCACATCCAATCTCCTCAGAATTCAATCGAATGGCCAGAAACTCTTCTGCACTCCAGGATGTACAAACCCAGCCTCTCCAAACTTTCCTCACAAGACAACCTCCCCATTCAGCCAATGGGTGAGTAAATCTCAACTGCTTCTAATATATTCAGATTTTTTTGTAAAAAATGGAGACCAATAATGTCTTCCAGATGTGGTCTCACCCAGAGCCCTAATGACTGAAGCATTCTTCTGGCAGTAAGCAACAACATGATATTAGCTTTCATCAGTTGTTAAAGCAAGTGCCCCCCATCACTGGTGAACATCTCATCTGCAAGGGCACAGCACTGGCTGAGTTGGTCTTTGGGGATGAAGTAGTAGGGGTGGGATCAGAGAGAGGAAATGACCCACGCACAGTTCATGAATTGTGTCAAAGTTCCATGTTCTCGAGCTTGCCACATCATACCGCTCGACTAACATTTGCTGTAGTTTTCTATTCCATCATCCTAACACTATCTCTATTTAGAATTCCCCAAAAATCAGAATTTATTGTCATGAACATGTTTTGCGGCAGAATTACAGTGCAAATACTGCTATAAAATTACACAAAAATAAATAAATCAGTGCAAAAATAAGGGAAAGTGAAGTCACCTCTGGGGTTTATTGATCATACAGGAATATGATAGCAGAAGGGAAGAAGCTGTCCTTGTGCCGCTGGGTGCGCGTCTTCAGGCTCCTGGACCTCCTTCCTGCTGGTAGCAGAGTGAAGAGGGCCTGGCCTGGGTGGTGGGGGTTCTTGAGGATAGAGGCTGCTTTCTTAAGACCCTTGCAAATGTCCTCAATGGAGTGAAGTCTGGTGCCCAAGATGCCGCTGGCCAAGTTAACAACTCTCTGCAGTCTTTTTCTGTCCTCTGCATTGGCACCTCTGTACCAGACCGCAACCAGTCAGAATATTCTCCACAGTACAACTGTAGATATTTGCAAGCGTCTTTGGTGTCAGAACAAATCTCAAACTCCATAAAGACAAGCCGCTGGTGAGCTTTCCTCATGATTGCATCAACATGGAGGTCCCAGGACAGACCTTCAGAGATGTTGACAGTCAGAAACTTGAACCCTTTCCACTGCAGATCCCTCAATGAGGGCTGGTTCAGGCTCTTATTATTTCCTCCTGAAGCCCACAATCATCTCTTTGGTTTTACTAGCACTGACTGCAAGGTTGTGGTGACACCACTCAACGAGCTGATCTATCTCACTCCTCATTGCCATTTGTGAATCTGCCAATGACGTTGGTACCAGGCCACACAGTTGTGATTGAAGTGTATCCAGTCATTGATAAACAACATGAAACAATTAACATGAAAAATCCTTTAAAATGAATGGGAAATTCCATCTTTCCTGGAAACAGTTCCACTGATTTTCTCCCTGTTGATGCCATGGATCTCATCAGCTTCCCAGTTGAATCTCAATTCCATCTTCTAGCCTGCTGCAAATAATCTGGATGTCTAGGAACGTATTGATCTGGTTTTCCAAAGATACTATGCCACTGAGTACCCAGCACTTTGGATTGAGAGCTCCCAAGAGTAACAGCTCCAGATGAAGGATTGCTTCCTGATCTCAGCGCAACTTGCTGAAGATGTTTCTGGGAACAGTGGGTGACTTGGTGACATTAGAACAGAAGAGCAGACTGAATTAATGAGCTGCCTGAAGTGCATCCTGGACTAGGTGTGGTTCAAATTCAATTTTATTCATATTACGAGAAGAAACTGCAGCATGCAAAGCATAGTAAACCATCTCCTAGGTTCGGGGTAAAACGCAAAGTCTGCAGACACCACGTTTGAAATAAAAACACAGCAGGTCAAACAGTGCATTTTATGTAGCAAGGATAAAGATACAGAACCAACGTTTCGAGCTTGAGCCCTTCAAGGGATGAGCAGAATGTTGGCAGGTGCATGAACAAAATAGTGGGGGGGGGGGAAAGAGGAGAATGGTCCCACAGGGAGGGGGCAATAGGTGGATAAGGGAGGGAGGGCACACCAGCAAATAAGGGGAGGGGGGAAGTCTCTGTGAACATGGAGGGAAGGGTTGGAGAACTGAAGGAATGAAGAAAGAGGGATGGGAAAGGAGGGAGAACAGAGTAGCAAAAACCGATGTTAATGCAGTTGGAAAGTGCCCAGTCCGACTATCTTTCCAATGTTATCGGAGGCTGTACAGACCAGTGTGCCGATGGCAATTCACTGAGCAATCCTATTTGCTCACTCATTGTCCTGGATCCAACTATCCCCATATTTCCATCAAGTCCCACAGATTCTGTCTCTCACCTACATACCAGGAGCAAGCTACAGCAGACAATCCCCATGGCGTTGGGATGAGGGGAGGGAACGGGGGCACCTGGTCATCGCAAGGAGATCTGTTGCCTCCCAGCTCCGGACACCCAGGTTCCATCCTGACTTCTGCTGTCGTCCGCATGCTTGCCCCGTTATCACAGGGGTTTCTCCCAGGCACTCCAGTTTCCTCCTACACTTCAAAGCCCTGTAGGCTGGTGGGCCAATCGTCCCTAGTGTGAGGGTGAGGGGTAAAATCTGGAGCAGTGGAGGGGAGCCCAGTAGAAATGAGGAAAATCAGTGGGCCAATGTTCTGCTACAGATATCATCATGTCTTATGAAATATTGTCAAACTAAACTTAAGGGAAGTAGGAGAAAAAGATAGGGTGGCAAAATGAGAGATTAGAAGAGATAAAGGGAGAAAAATAACTCTGGACGTTTATGTAGATAACAAGAATTTTCAACAGGCTGCAATTTGAAATGGATTATTTCGAGAGGGGCTTGGAGAGGGGCAAGGAGAGGATTAGGCTACAGGCGAATCTTTGTGGTAGTGAGTGAAGAAAGATTGCAAAACCACTGACAATGAGGTGACAGCAGAACTGTCTCCAAAAATAATAGCAGCACGCAATAGTTAAATGAGTCACCAAGTTGTGCACAGTAACTGTACAGGCTGCCAGGGTGGGGAGAAGGTAGGAAAGATTTGGCCTGCTTTTCCAAGGGCCAGGTTGGGGGGTGGGGGGGGGGGTGCATGGAGAAGTAGAATGGCAGCTAACGAGATGGGAAGAGAGGACGGAGATGCAGAATGTTGCCAGGACTGCAGTGACTGCACAGGCTGAGACTTTTCACCCTGGATTGCAAGGGACTGGGGGCGGAGGGAGAGGGGAGGGGCATGGACAGATTTTTACCAGGCAAAACTAGAGGGCAAAGGTTGGAATTGAGAGGTGAAAGATTTCAAGGGGACCAGAAAGGCACTCCAGTCCCCACCCCACGTACCCCCCCAACACCCCGCAACAGAGGGTGGTGGGTATATTGAACAATTGCCCAAGGTGGGGGTTGGTATGATTACAATGTTTAATGAGTAGATGGGTAAGATACTTTTGGAGGGATTCAGCCAATCACAGGCAAATGTTTGTTGATGCTGGGAAGAGGACCTGTTTCTCTGCCATGTACCTCAATGGCTTCCTATGTTATGGTGGGATATCTTCCTTCTCCCAGCCATGGGTGGCTGTGGAATTGGGACCTCTCTCGACCTCTCCTTCACACATTCTCATTTCCCCCCCCCCCCCACCCCCCACCCACCTCCATCTCCCACTGGAAGTGAAACACAAAAATCTGCAGATGCCGTGGTTGAAGTAAAAAGAACGCTGGAGAAACTCAACAGGTCACACATTTATAGAGCAAACCAACCTTCTCAAGCCCAAAACATTGGTTATACATCTTTCTATACAAAATACACTGTTTGACCTGCTTTTTATTTCCACGTTGCACTCTCCTCTCCCTCCCACCCCCTCCTTGCGGATCCACCCGTTCTTCCTTTATCCCCCATTCTCTCTCTCTCTCTCCACATCAGATTCCAAGGCTGATTCCAACAGCCTTTTTCTTCTCTTTACCCACTCTCTCCCCCCCCACCCCCCCGAAGGTTTATTCCTCCACCTGACCCCTCTCTCCCTTTGTCTGGCATCTGCCTCTGTTGGTCATGTTTTACCTCTGCCCGCATCACCAATCCTGTATGACGACACTGCCTCACCCATCCTCGATGCAAACATCCTCACTAACCTTGCTCAGTGCTGGAGAAGAGTTTCAGCTCCATAAGGTAGAGGTAGTGAAGTCACTTCCATTGTTGGCAAAAACTAGATCTGGGGGGCATAGCCTCAAGACTCAGGATGGAGATGAGGAGGAACTGCTTTTCCCGGGGGTGGGGGGGGGGGAGTTAATCTGTGGAATTCGCTGCCCATTGAAGCAGTGGAGGTGACCTCAGTTAATATATTTAAGACAAGGTTGGATAGATGTTTACATAGGAGGGGAATTAAGGGATATGGGGAAAATGCAGGTGGGTGGAGAGGAGCTCATCATCAGATCAGCCACAATCTCATTGAATGGCGGAGCATGGCTCAACAGGCCGGATGGCTGCCTCCTGCTCCTGTTTCTGATATTCTTATGACATTCCCTGTATCCCTTTCTTCCCCTGATGCTACTCAACCCCCGAGTTCCTCCACCAGCTGATGTCTGGCTTGTACCGTCTCCTGTGCGACTGCCCCAGGTCTAACTGAGACTCCCCTTGAAGCTGGCACTCTGTAGGGAACAGTCGGAGGTTCAAGATGAGCGGGGCCATGAAGGCGAGTGTGCAGAGGCAACAGTGCAGCACTCGAAGCAAGCAAGCCGTTTAACAGCAATCACTCAGGTCACTGCCTGCAGACCAGGCCCCTGCCAACTCGCCCATGACACAGCGAGATGTTGGATGGCAGATGGAAAGGTGATCAGCAGTCAGCACTGATGGACCTGACCTCAGCAGTTCCCAATTATGTACCAGCTGTTCATTGCCTCACTCAGCCGAGAGCTATGCCATCGAAGATAACCTCCCCTTCAAACTGGGATGAGGGAAGGACTGTGTGAGGACCTCTCACAACACCCCCCTCTCCCTCCCATACCTTCTCATTCTCCTTACCCTCCACTTCCCCTCAACACTCCCTCTCCCCCTCGATGCTCCCTCTCCCTACTGCCTCTGGACCTCTAGGTCAGATGGAAATATTTGAGGACTGACAAGATGCTGAAGACCAGCTGCTTCAGACACACCCTAGTCACAATGGGAATAATTCCACAAATCCAACATTTGCCCTCAGGTCATGAATGCTTCCTGGCACACTTCCTTTGTGCAGAGAACAAACTCCCCCTTCATCATCCAAACAAGCTCTTCCTAGTCACAGGCAGCACAGAAAAGACCGAGTGGAACACCGCTGGGAATAAATCCAAGGAACACACCCGGTGCAGGTACCGGCAGGTTATATGGAGCAGAAAGTTACTTCTGAGTGGATCCAATGATCTCATTCACTTCTCAAAGAGCAGGTTAGATACAGCCCTCCACACTATCCTATCACATACTCACAGGTTAGATACATCCGTCCAAACCGTCCTATCACATACTCACAGGTTAGATACCGCCCTCCACACCATCCTATCACATACTTACAGGTTAGATACATCCCTCCACACCGCCCTATCACATACTCACAGGTTAGATACCGCCCTCCACACCATCCTATCACATACTTACAGGTTAGATACATCCCTCCACACCATCCTATCACATACTCACAGGTTAGATACACCACTCCACACCATCCTATCACATACTCACAGGTTAGATACAGTCCTCCACACCGTCCTATCACATACTCACAGGTTAGATACACCACTCCACACCATCCTATCGCATACTCACAGGTTAGATACAGCCCTCCACACCATCTTATCACATGAGATAGAGTTTCTCCAGGACCACAGAGCATATTTACATAATTATGTTATAATAGAAGTTAAACAAATTGAAGTATTAAAATATTAAGACGTTTACACATGCACCATCCACATATGTTCTGGGATCTCAGGAGCCTGATGGCTTGGGGGTAAAAACTGTTGTCCAACCTGGACATAAGTGCCCGAGAGCTACGGTCCCTCCTACCAGGTGGCAGAAGGGAGAACAGTTTATGTGAGGGGTGTGTGGAGCCCTTCACCATATTTATTGCCGTTCACCTGCATCAAGTGTTGCAGAGAGAAGCCCCAATGATCTTTTCCACTGACTTCACTCTCCTCTGCAGGGTCTTGTGGTCCAGGAAGGTACTGCTTTCAAACCAGGCAGTGATGCAGATGGTCTCAATACATCCTCTGTAGAACGTAGTGAGGATGGAGGGTGGGAGATGGATTTTCCTCAGCCTTCACAGGGAGTAGAGGCGCCACTGGGCTTTCTTGGCTTTGAGCTGGTGTTAAGAGACCAGATAAGATTCTCCGCCAAGTGGACTCCAAGGAACTTGATCCTCTTGGATACCTCAACAGTGGAGCCGTCAATGGTCAGTGGAGCGTGGTGTCGTCGTTTTCCACCCCCACCCCCCCCCCCCCCCCCGCGGGCCCTCCTGAAGTCGACAGCCATCTCTTTTGTTCTATTAATGTTCAGGTACAGGTTGTTGGCTCTGCACCAGTCTGTTAGTGACTGCCCCTCATCTCTGTACGCTGGTACACCCCCCCCCCACCCGCCCCCGGGCCCTCCTGAAGTTGACAGCCATCTCTTTTGCTTCATTAATGTTCAGGTACAGGTTGTTGGCTCTGCACCAGTCCATTAGCAACTGCCCCTCATCTCTGTACACTGATGCCTCATTTTTACTGATCAGGCCCACCACAGCCATGTTGTCAGCGAACTTAATGATGTGGTTCGAGCTGTGTTTAGCTGTAGAGTCGTGGGTCAGAAGAGTGAGCAGCAGTGGGCTCAGCACGCAGCTCCGGGGGGACCCCCATGCTCAGTGTGATGGTCTTGGAAGTGCTGTTACCGATAGGTCTGCTTGATGTCTCCCCATTAGGAAGTCGAGAATCCAATTGCTGAGGGAGGTGTTTAGACCCAGTAGGCTCATCAGGTACTGAAGTATGATTGTGTTGAATGCTGAGCTGAAGTCAATAAATAGCATTTGAACATACGAGTCTTTATTTTCCAGGAAGGAGAGGGGTAGATGTAGGGTGGTGGCGATGGCATCATCCATAGAGCAGTTGAGTCTGTCGGCGAACTGCAGGGGGTCCAGTGAGGGAAGCAGCAGGAGCTTGATGTGCCCCATGATGAGCCTCTCGAAGCACTTCATGACAGTGGACCTGAGTGCAACAGGGCGGTAGTCATTGAGGCAGGACACAGATAACTTCTTCGGCACAGGGACAATGGTGGTGGCTTTGAAGCACGTTAGGACCATGACACCTACTCAAGGAGATGTCAAAGATGTCAGTGAGAACATCTGCCAGCTGAGCCATACATCTCCTGACCATTCTGCCATATCTGGTCCAGCAGCTTTCCATGTGTTGATTTTTCCTAACTCTTTCTTCATATCAGCCACTCAGCTCTCCACACAATCCTTTCACATACTCACAGGGCAGGTGCAAACATCCCTCTAATTTAAAAGAAACCAATTCCCTGCTAACAAATCATGGATATGGGTCTCCTGGGATAGCCACTCAGTTCAGTCCTTCTCCTAGCAGGGCAACCCTGTGTTAATCTCCTAATGTGGTCTTCTCTGCATCAGAAAGACTGGATATAGACTGGGAGTTTGCTTTGTTGAGCATCCCAGCTCAGTCCTCTGCAATAGCATGAATATCCCAGTGCCCTCCACCCCCCATTTCAATTCCCCGTCCCATTCCCACGCCAACATGTCTGTTCATGATCCCATGCACGGCCAGGCCGAGACCACCTGCAAATTGGAGGACCTCATCTGACTGGGCCCCCTCCAACTGGACGGCTTTAATATCGACTTCTCCAGTTTTCGTTAAACCCCACCCCCCTCTGTTGCCTTCCCTTGTTTCTTCCTTTTCACACGTAATCAATTCTCACCTCTCCCCCAATCATTTCCAATTAACACCTGTTGTGGGTCTGGACCCCTCCCCCAGCCAGCACTCTCTGAATCCTGAGGCTTCCTGCTTCTGACTCATTATGCTTATTCCTTGAGGAAGGGCTCAGGCCTGAAATATGGGTAATGTATCTTTATATCCCATGGACGCTGCGAGACTGGCTGAGTTCCTCCAGTGTGTTTTTACTACAATCATAGCATCTTCAGGGCAACCCTGTGATACATCCTGCATCACTGCTCTACCTGCTGTTCCAGGTCCGTACTGAGAGAGATTATGTTGTATTTTGTATTGTATATAGATATGTTTTAAAGGAGATAAAGTGTGGCAGGGTTTTTAATGAAGGTCACATATAAACACTTCAACACAGATCTCATTTAAAATACTGGAGCTCTGTTCAAGCCAGACAGTCCAGGCTCCGAGTGCCTTTGCAAAAGCTTTGGGGAGAGCTTAAAGAGTCTTCACTAATGGATTGTTGTTTTGAAAAGCAACAGGATGAAAGAGTTCGGAGGAGGAATTCGGTGTCACTGACTGTCTGAGTGTAGTTTGTGGTTTTAAAAGGGGATCATGTGGTTTTGCAAGCAGGCTTTTCTCTGAGCAAGAGAGAGAATTCAGTTCAGCAGCAGCAGCTGGGACTGGAACAGGACAAGCTGGAAAGCTTGTGGAAAATCCCATTTGGAAGACAGGTTGTGAGTGCTTAGTTCAGCCTGGTCAAAGCCCTTGTGGTTCATACAAGAGGAGAGGACTGTCTGCACAATGTTTCATTTGAAATAAGGGAAACAAAAAGTAACTCTGTGGTGACCTGAAAGAAAGGGGTTATCTGGAAAATCCTGGCGGGGCAAGTTTTTCAGCAAGACACTGAAGTGGCTGATTAGAAAGAATCAGTTTGTGTCCAACGAACAACAAATCTCTCTCTGTTGAAAACTGACAAGAACCTTCCTGAGTGGTAACCGTTTACCTTTCACGCACCAAAGCCTGATGAACTTCATAATTGTTAAATTCTGTGCACAGTATAAGAATTGGCTGCAACCAGTGAACTTGAAGGAGTGAGAAGTGAGATTGGACTGTGAATTAAAGAACTTTTCCAAACTTACATACACGTGCACTTAGAAGAGGCTTAAGTTGATAGTAATAAGTTAAAATTTGATCCTGTTTTCATGTTTAAAGATAATTAAAAGCAACTTTTGTTTAAGTGACATTTGTCTTGGTGAATTTCTGTTGCTCCTGGGTTTTGGGGTCCTCTGGGCTCGTAGGTATTCCAGTTGGGACGACCACCTCCCCCCACTCCGGTCTTAGCGGGGGGGGGAGGGGAAAGAAATAGCACAAGGAAGCTGTTCACTTGGGGTCACCCTGTGTCATGTGGTGAGGACTGAATTAACCAGAGTGCCACCCTTGGCCGCAGAGTCCATCACATTTCTCCCCAATGGTCTGGTGTTTGCACTAGTCTTTTGGTTTGCCTGCACCATTTTTATCCACAGCTGGAGAGTGAATCTAACACCTGCTGTGGGGATGTGGAAGGAATAACATCGAATCAAGCAAGTTTTAGAAATAGCTGGTCAGAATGCAAAGCGAGAACATGGAAAGAGAGATAGCGAGAATGAGAGAAAACAAAAGGAGAGAGAATGGAAGGAAAGGATAACAAAGGAAAACAAACATTTGTAGATGCTGGAACCACGCGCTGAGTGAGGCAGCCTTGGTGGAGAGAGAAATGGAGTCGCGTCTCCCATCGGAGAAAGCAATGCTGAACCACTTTGATACGGACAAAAGATCACTGAGGCAAAATGTAATCGTTTACCCTCCCCACACATTCCACGTGACCTACCATGATTTTCCAGTTTACAGTTTTCTCTCAGATCAGCACCATCTGCAGCTCTTGGTGTTTGTGATTAAAAACCAGAGAGCAATGGAATGGGACAGAAAGTAAATATTACAAGGAACACGTGCAGTTTCAAAAGAGACCACCCAAGAGGAAAATCAGTGACTGATCTTCATTTTGAATCCCTGTCAAATATGGCATGGCATCTTTTATTAGAAGCTTTTAGGGATATTTCCTAACTACAAGAAGGATATCAATAAGATATAAAGATTTACGAGGATGTTGGCCAGACTTCAGGAACTGAGTGACAGGGAAAGGTTAAACAGGTTTGAATTTTTTTTCCTGGAGCGTAGAAGAACAAGGGGAGATTTGATCGAAGTATTTAAAATTATGAGGGGGATCGACAGAGAAAATGTAGGTCACCTTTTTCCACAGAGGGTGGGTGAGATACAAACCAGGGTGAAAGGGGGAACATTTTTTCCCCCCCACATAGAGAGCAGTGGAAAGAACTGCCTGCTGAAGTGGTGAATGCAGGCTCAATTTTAATATTTAAGAATTTGGACAGGTACATGGATGGGAGGTGAATGGAAGGCTATGGACTGGGTGCAGGTCAGTGGGATTAGGCAGAAAAATGGTTTGGCAGAGTGTCAAAGGGCTGAAGGGGCTATTTCTGTCTGTAATGTTCCATGGGATTGTTTTCCTGCTGTTTCTGATGTTGTTCGATGTCCCTAACTTGTTTTTGCAACACAGGTACTCATACCGGTCTAAATTATAGCACAGATACACCCTGAACCATTCATGCTGACCTCCTGAACCATACTTGATCCTGCTTTCCTAGCACCACACTGTTACCTCTCCTTATGCCACAGAAAAGCTCTGACAAAGGAAGAGGCTATTGAGCCCACCAAAATAACCAGCCAAGTGAATCACAACACAAAGGTGGTGCAGTGAGATGGGATTTGATTTCCCTCCCTCTCTGATGCTGCCCATGTGGAGTTTGCACATTCTCCCTGTGACTCCAATCTCAAAGATAGGTCAGATGGTGAATCGGCAAACGTGAATTACCCTCAACATGCAGATGAACGATAGAATCAAGCGTTTGACAACTATTGACCTGTACTCGTTGGAATTTAGCAGAATGAGGATCTCATTGAAAGATTTTGAATGTTGAAAGTCATGGACAGAGTAATGTAGAAAGGTCATTTCCCACAGTGGGAGAGTCCAGGACAAGAGGGCACAACTTCAGGATTGAAGGGCGTCCGCTTAGAACAGAGATATGGAAGAATTTCTTCAGCCAGAGGGCGGTGAATCCGTGGACCTTGTTGCTACAAGTGGTTGTGGAGGCAGGTCATTGTGTGTATTTAAGGCAGAGATTTATAGGTTCTTGATTAGCCAGGGCATCAAAGGTTATGGGGAGAAGGCTGGGCAGTGTGGAAAAATCGATCAGCTCACAATTAAATGGCAGGGCAGACTTGATGGGCTGAATGGCCTACTCCTGCTCTTTGTGATTTTTATAAATGACCTGAACAAAGAAGTGGGGGGATAGGACAGTAAGTATTTCGATGATATGAAGATTGGAGGTGTGTGGATAGTTTTGTCATAGGTTACAACAGCATACAAACAGGATGCAGAATTGGGCAGAAAAGTGGCAGATGGAGTTCAATCCAGATAAGTGTGAGGTGATGCATTTTGGAAGCTCAAACCAGATGGCTGAGGACAGGGTTAATGGTTGGCTGCTTAACAGTAGGGAGGAACAGAGGGACATTGGGGTCCAAATCTGTACATCTCTCAAGGTCGCTGTCCAGGTTGATAGGATAGTTAAGAAGGACTATGGCATGCTGGGGTTCATTAATTGGGGGATAGGGTTCAGGACTTGAGGAAATCTTGCAGCTCTTGAAATTGCTTGTCACCTCATTACAGGAAGGATGTGGAAGCTGTGGAGAGGGCGCAGAGGAGATTTACCTGGATTGGAAAATAAGTCTAATGAGGCAAGGTTAGCAGAGCTGAGACTTTTCTCTTTGGAGCGAAAAAGGATGGGAGGAGACTTAATAGAGGTCAACAAGATTCTGAGAGGCATAGATAAGGTGGACAGGCCATGCATTTTTTCCCCAGATCAGGAATAGCAAACACCAGAAGACAAAGTGAAGGGAGGGAAGTTCAGGGGAGACATCAGGGGTAAGTTTTTTTAAATTTACACAGAGAGTTCTGGGTGCCTGGAATGCCTTACCAGGAATTGTGGTGAAGGCTAGAACATTAAGGGCACTTAAGAGACTCTTAAGCAGGCACATGGATGCAAGAAAAATAGAGGGTTACGAGGCTGTGAGGGTTTAGTTGTTTTTCAGTAGGTATAACACGCAACATTGAGGGCCAAAGGGTTTGTACTGTGCTATTCCTTCTATGTTCTGTCAATCGTTCTCTTTACATGACTGTCTTAAAGTGAGAGATCACCTGTTTGTTTGTCTGCTCATTCTGGACAAGGGACAGTGTGACAAATAAAACAGATTCTGCTCCCAGTTCTTTGAGAAAGAGTAGTCCAAAGATTCAGCACCCTCAGAGACCCGAAGCAGCCTCTCATCTCTGGCGTCTGGGCTGACATTTACACAGACACCCCTAGTTTGAGATTCTCTTAAGAGAGGAGACGTTCTCCATATTCACTCTGTGGAGGCACCCAGGAAGTTTCATCAGATCTCCTCTTGTTCTTCTATCCTCCAGCAGATACAACCCAAGCCTGTGCTCATTGGGCCATCTGCTCATTCCAGATATCAGCCTGGGAAACCATGCTTCCTTAAAAGCGCAACTGTGAGCTGGACAAATATGTACAACACCCTGAGGTTCACAAAGGATGCACGGAAGTGTCCAAATCCCTGGAGCGTTTATCGACACATGATCATCGGAGGCACTTCACATTCCCAGCTGTTTGGGAGGCGCCATTCCACTTCTGCACTGCAGGAGAGGGCACTTCCACCTCCCATTACATCGGTCTCACACCGAGCTTCACAACCGGAGGTCGCTGGGTGGCTGGAAAACACCCACTATAGATCATTGAACCCAGGGATTAATGATGATTCCTTTTATTCTCACATAATAAAATACAAAACACACGATACACTTCAACTTTTGTCTGCGGCACGAGGCCATGCCAAACAGAAGATATTCCCTTGATCTTGTGGGGTTACAACTCCAGGGATGACTGAGGGAATCAGTCTCTCATTCCATTTACACACTTGCTAATGAGGGAAATCACGGCATTCACATTTATTCACTCACTGGTTGGGAGGGACCTCCCCCCAACGCAAAACTTACACCCTCACTGATCGGTAGGACCAACCCCCCTCCCCGCCGTGCTTACACACTCACCGATTGGGAGAAACACCTGCCGTGTTTACACATTCACTGGTCAAGGAGAAACCCCTGCCATCCTTACTCACTCACCAGTCAGGAGGAACGCCGCCATGCTTACACACTCACTGCCTGGGGAAACCTCCATGTACTTACACACTTGCTGATCGGGAGAAACCCCACTGAACTGACACACACTGACTGGGGAAGCCCACACGTACTTACACACTCATGACCAAGTTTACACTCCAACTCGCCAGGAACATGCTCTGGTGCTTACACACTCACAGACCCCAACCCTACCCCTGCAATCAGTGAGGTGGAAGGTTGTGAAGGTGACAGGGAGGGGGTCTGGCTGGGGAAGATGCCAGGGAGGGATCATTGGGACCATGAGGAGGAAGCAAATGTGAGGGAACTAGGAGGAATGCAGCATGTATGACATTGGCAGAGGGGCTGGATAAGAGGGGTGGGGCGAGGCAGCGAGGGGCAGAGTGAGGAGGGGTAAGTGGAGGCAGGGAGGGAAGGAGTGAGAAGGGTGGGTGGAGCAGTGGGAGGAGGAAGAGAGGAGGGGGGCAGTGAGGGACAGATGGGCCTTGGCCTGAAGGCAGGACTTACACCCTCCACAAAGCCATGCTCTCTTCACTCTGCTACCATCAGGAAGGAGGTTGAAGACAGCTTTTTCCCCTCCACCATCAGATTCCTGAATGGACAATGATCCCCAGACACCGCCTCATCTTCTCTTCTGTGACACCAATTTATTTATGTAATTTATAGCAACTTTTGCCCTGTAATGTAATTTTTAGCCATTCTGTCCTGTAATTACATTACACTGTAGTGGCGGCAAGGTGAGTGCAACGCTGTTACAGCGCCAGTCATCGGGACTGGGTTCAAATCCCACGCTGCCTGTTATTCTCCCCGTGTCTGAGTGGGTTTCCCCCGGGGTGGGGGGGCTCCGGTTTCTTCCCTCCGTTCAAAATGTACCGGGTGTGGGTGAATTGGGTGGAACGGAAGGGCCTGTTACCGTGTTGTAGCTCTACATTTTGTTTAATTAAATATGTAATGTACAGCAACTCAGATGTAATTTATAGCAATTCCGCACTGTCAAACCACACATTTCGGGACAATGAATTCTGAGAGGCAACTTTGCAGCGAGTCAAACCTCTCCCTCCCTCCCTGGCACGGCGGTGAGGCAGGGAACGGCCGGACACATCGCCCTGTCTACCGGGACTGGGGTCGAAGTTCTTCCTCCCTCCCCAGACTTCACTTCCCCGAAGCTAACCCGTCCCCAGCCCCGATGCATGGACTGGACCGGACCGTCTCCATCCCCGGTGCCGATGCACGGACTGGACCGTCTCCATCCCCGGCCCCGATGCACGGACTGGACCGGACCGTCTCCATCCCCGGCCCCGATGCACGGATCGGACCGTCTCCATCCCCGGTCCCGATACACGGACTGGACCGGACCGGACCATCCCCGGCCCCGATGCGCGGACCGGACCATCCCCGGCCCCGATGCGCGGACCGGACCATCCCCGTCCCGATGCGCGGACCGGACCATCCCCGTCCCGATGCGCGGACCGGACCATCCCCGGCCCCGATGCGCGGACCGGACCATCCCCGGCCCCGATGCGCGGACCGGACCATCCCCGGCCCCGATGCGCGGACCGGACCATCCCCGGCCCCGATGCGCGGACCGGACCGTCCCCGGCCCCGATGCGCGGACCGGACCGTCCCCGGCCCCGATGCGCGGACCGGACCGTCCCCGGCCCCGATGCGCGGACCGGACCGTCCCCGGCCCCCATGCGCGGACCGGACCGTCCCCACGAACTGGGACCGTCCCCACGAACTGGGACCGTCCCCACGAACTGGGACCGTCCCCACGAACTGGGACCGTCCCCACGAACTGGGACCGTCCCCACGAACTGGGACCGTCCCCACGAACTGGGACCGTCCCCACGAACTGGGACCGTCCCCACGAACTGGGACCGTCCCCACGAACTGGGACCGTCCCCACGAACTGGGACCGTCCCCACGAACTGGGACCGTCCCCACGAACTGGGACCGTCCCCACGAACTGGGACCGTCCCCACGAACTGGGACCGTCCCCACGAACTGGGACCGTCCCCACGAACTGGGACCGTCCCCACGAACTGGGACCGTCCCCACGAACTGGGACCGTCCCCACGAACTGGGACCGTCCCCACGAACTGGGACCCCCGTCCGGGACACACCGACCGATCCCGCGGACCCCGGACCCGGCGCTTTACCATGGGCTGCAAGCGGTGACCAGGGAACCTCCAGTCCAGACGCGCTTCGCTCGCTCGCTGCCTGCCTGCACGGCTCGTCCTCCCGCGGTGCGCCCAGCGCTTCCTCCGCCTCGAGGCTCCAGCAGTCGGCAATCTGCGACTCATTGGCCCACCCGCCCGCTCCTCTCACTTTCCTGGGCACAGCGCGCGACTCCGCCTGCCCGTCTCGGCGCGGCTGCCAACCGCCTCCGCCCACCGCCATTGGCTGCCAACCGCCTCCGCCCACCGCCATTGGCTGCCCGCACCGTCAATCACAGCCCCAACCGGCGCTCGAACCATCCGCAGCCGAGCTGTCTGGTGATTGGCAGCCGGCACGCACCGCCTTGGCGGGCAGCACAACAACACCCGTGCACCTCTCCGGAGCCGGACCCTCACGCCCACCCCCAACCTCTCGACTGTCTGCGGAACTCCAGATGTGGTTTCTCTTAGTAATGCCGTGCACATTTACAGTGAAACCTTCCCAGTCTTTTCTTGCAAACCCTCCTTGAGATCAGGATTGCATTAGCCGACCTGATCGGCACGACACAAGGGAGTTAACGGTATGAAACTGGCTGAGACCTGGTGGTCGGTTTCTCAACCAGGGAGAGAATGATTTTCCGTCAAAACACAACGCCTGCTCGTCTCTGGATGAAGGGCTCAAGCCAGAAGCGTTGCTGATGTCTCTCTCTTAACTTTGACCTGCTGAGTGTCTGCAGTGTGTGTTTTGACAGTGCAAACTTTCATCTTTTTGTTTCTTACTGCAGGTAACATTTTCCCCATGTTGGTTAAACTTTCCCAACAGAAGATTCTGGTTCATCTTAAAATTGCCCTCAGCTCCAAGATGCTGCAGATGTTGCTCATTTCCCAGACAAACTGGAAAGATGATTTCCATCTTCTAACCTTAGGACATCACTTCTTCAACGAGTGGCAGGGCAATTTTCAACAGGCTGGTTTTCTCTTTTCAGATTTCCACATCACATACAACCCTGAGATTCCCCTGCGGGCACGGCAGAATTAACACGAATTGGTAAAGCAAAAGAAAAATAAAATCAATAAAGTGCAAAAGTAAGAGTCCCTGATTGAGTTTGTCGCTGAGGAGTTCGTGGGTAGAGGGGGAGCAGCTGTTCCTGAACCTGGTGGGTGCAGGTCTTGTGGTTGTTGACGGCAGCGACGAGAAGAAAGCGGGTGCTGGGGGGGCTGTGGAGTCCTTGATGATCTTTGCTGCTCTGATGAATGGGGGCTGAGACATGAATGATCCAGCTGCTCCCACTTCCTCAATTGCATCTCCTGTCCTTGATGCCTAATTCTCAATTTCCTTGACTGAACTCAACATTAAATTGCTCTCCCTGGCAAGGGGTGTCCTGACTGGCAGCCCTCTGAGAGAAGAGCTCTTCATCTCTTTATTAAATAGGCTCCCTTATTCGGAGCCCTCCCGCTCTACCTCATTCCGAGGATACATCCTCCCTGCAATTGCACTTTAGATCATATTGGGTCTCACTTTTCTATTCTCTAGTATCAACCTGTTCAGTCATTGTCCAAACCCTCCATTCCTGGGTTCACGGGGCCAGCATGGTTGGGATTAGACTTGGTATAGAACATAGAACACTATAGCACAGTACAGGCCCTTCGGCCCATGATGTTCTGCAGATCTGTTTATGCCCAAACTAAAAAAAAGTACTAAACCCTCCCTACCCCGTAACCCTCTATTTTTCTTCCACGTGTCTAAGATGCACGGACTGGACTGGACCGGACCATCCCCGGCCCCGATGCACGGACTGGACTGGACCAGCTGTTTGGGAGCCCCTAATGTTCCAGCCTCCACCACCATTCCAGGTCCCCTCAAAAAACTTACCCCTGATGTCTTCCCTAAGCATTTCTCCCTTCACTTAGAACACACATCCTCTGGTGTTTGCTATTCCTGCCCTAGGAAACAAGTGCTGGCTGTTCACCCTATCTATGCCTCTCAGAAACTTGTAGACCTCTCATCCTTCTTCGGTCCAAAGTGAAAAGTCCCAGCTCTGTTCACCTTCCCTCATAAGACACATTTTCCAATCCAGGCAACATCTTGGTGAATCTCCTCTGCACTCTCTCTGTAGCTTCCACATCCTTCCTGTAATGAGGTGACCAGAACTGAACACAATACTCCAAGTATGGTCTCACCAGAGATTTGTAGAATTGCAACATAGCCTCTTGACTCTTAAAATCAATCCTTGACTAATGAAGTCCAGTGTCCCATGTGCCATCTTAACTATCCTATCAGCCTGTGCGGTGACCTCGAGGAATGTATGGATTTGCACACCAAGGTCCTCTGTTACTCCACACTGTTCAGTATCTGACTATTAACCATGTATTCAACCTTCAAGTTTGAACTTAAAAAATGCATTTTGAAAGGACAAACCAAGGCAGTACATACATGGTCATCATCTTCTTGTGGTCAATCCAGGTTTATAGCACATTATGGTCATTTCTCCCCATTATTACAATTAACCTGAGATGGAAAGTTGTGATTGTCTCTGCATGGCATTGTTTTTGATCTTACATAGAACATAGGGGTGGCATGGTTAGTCTAGTGGTTAGCCCAACACTATTTCAGCGGCAGTGACCCTGGGTTCGAATCCCACACTGTCTGTAAGGAGTTTATACATTCTCCCCATGTCCGCGTGGGTTTCCTCTGGGCGCTCCAGTTTCCTTCAAGACGTACTTTTTGGTTAATTGGGTGTAGTTAGGTGGCATGGGCTCGTAGCTGGAAGGGCCTGTTACTGTGCTGTACATCTACAGATTAATCCTAGTGAAGCTTATCTGAATTCCCTCTAATGAAGGAATATGTCCCCTGAAGCTGGGAGCCCACAATTGTCTGCAGAACTCCAGGTGTGATTTCTTTCAGTAATGCCTTGCACAGTTGCAGTAAAACTTTCCAATCAAACCCTAACCCTCCTTGAAATCAGGATTCATTAACCTGTTAGCACTGTACACGTGAGTAAACTCCACATACAGGGACCCTGCTCCATCCCCCATTACTTTGGGCTACAGTTGGTTGCAGTTTTTTTGTCCATAAACACTCTGTCCTTCTGTCCATTTTCCCACAATGAACAACTCCACACCTCGCCCATGTTACACTCCAATTTCTCATGTTTTATCCGTGTGTCGACCCTATCGATATCTCTTTGTTTCCCCTCACGACTCTTCTTCCCAATTACTTTTCTGCAGTCCACCAAGTATTTGCCCAAGACATCAACCACTCAGAAGCAGCAGCTCTGACCTTTGGTGACTCACTGATTATAGGACCCCAATCCTGCCCATGTACCAGACCTGTATTCTCCCACATCCTGAGTCAGCCACGTTGTCACAAAACATTCTCAAAGTCAGCTGATCCTTGCCAATCCACTTAGTAAAGATTCCTCCAGACGATTCTCCTACATCTTAGTCATGGAGAGATAGTAAAAGAGCCTACAACACAGTACAGGCCCTTCGGCCCAACTCATCCATGCAGACCAAGGGCTTGTTCAATTTGCCTGTCTTCCTTGCCATATAGCTTTGGAACGTTGTAATGTATCTGCTTCTACAGCTTCCTCTGGATCTTGTTCCAAATACAGATGAGTGAAAAAGTTCTCTCAGGTCTCTCTTACACCTCTACCCTCTCACCTTTAACCTGTGCCCTCTCGTCCACAAATTCCCGAGGGTAAAAGATGGTGAGCGTCCACTTTATCCATGCCCCTCAGGATTTTATGAGGTCAGCGTTCCACACAACATCTGTCTGAAACACTGTCTTTCAAAAGGCCAACTAACTCCGGTAAATTGGAACAGGATTTTCCAAACATGTAAATATTGCTTCCGTTGTCGTTGATCCTAACATTTTCCACAATAGATGTCAGATTAATTGCTGCTTGTTACCCATTTCAACCTCCGCCCTTGATGGATAAGGCTGTCACATTGGGCAGTTCTCCAGTCCACTTGCACTCCTCCAGGATATAGTGGATTGTCAAGGAAGTCAGGACTTTGATCTCAAATGTTGCCCAATTTTTATTTGCCATAGATACTATCTGGCCTGCTGATTGGCTCAAACAATTTCTGCTTTTATGATAAGTTTCTTTGGTCTCAGAACAGCTTTTTTAGGCTCTATTAGAAGAATGCAGATCTCATCCAATCAGGATTACAAATGGAAAATCCCAAACACTGCTGTGTTCCTGCACTGAATGAGTAACCTGAATAAAGGGGGAAGAATGGGAGAGGGAGGAGTCCAGACCAACAAACAGAAGGAGTTAGCTGGATATGATAAGAGGAAAGGTGAGAATTGATTCTGACTGTGAAAGGAGACAGAGGGAAAAGGGGAGTGAGAGAGTCAGAGCTAGAAGGAAGGAGAGAAAGGGTCTATCGTCGTGAAGAAGGTGCAGGAGCCTGAAGACGAGCATTCAGTGGCACAAGATCCCCTCCGCCCTCAGATTCCTGAATGATCAATGAACCACAGACACTGCTTGACACCCTATTTTTTATTTATCTTTCTCAGGTATTTTATACGAGATGCTGCCACAAAACAACGAATTTCGTGATAAATTCTGATTCAGAAAAGTATCCTGAGCTCCCGATCCAATCCCCACAATCCTGTCAACAATACATTCAGTAATTGTACCATTCATGTTCAATAAAATTGAAACAAAGCCTGTGCTGCCACGTCGGGAACATCCGCTGTCCCTGTGATGCTGCTCAGCACTAACATTCCCCTTTAAGGGGCCACTGCTAAGATGTTTATTTTGGATCTGCCTTCAGACCCAGGAATCTGCTTCTGCACCACATTTTCACGCACCATGACAACAGATCGTAATTCTTTTCGTTATTGCTTACATCTGACTGAAGAGGGTCGTGCTGTTCAACATGCCAACATATTTCTACCACTGCTGGCAAGTAACTGTGGCCCAGATTCTGGGTCTTCTTGGCACTTTCCCCTGTGACCGCAGGAAATGCTCCACTTGTGCCCACGCCTTCTCCCTCACCACCATTTTGGGCCCCAAGCAGTCCTTCTAAGTGAAGCAACATTTTCCTTGTGTATCTGCAGGGCTGCCTACTGCATCAGATACTCCCGCTGTGGTCTCCTCAATGTTGGAGAGACTGGACACAGACCAGGAGATTCAGCACTTGCTGCAATAGCCTGGATCTTCCAGTGGCCACTCATTCCAATTCCCCATCCCATTCCCTCACTGACCTGCCTGTCCACGGTCTCATGCACTGAGACTGAGACCACCCGCAAATTGGAGGAACAACGCCTCATCTTCTGACTGAGCCCCCTCCAATCGGACGGCATTAACAGTGACATCTCCGGTTTCTATTCTTCTTCCCTCTCTCCTTCCTTCTAGCTCTGTCTGTCTGTCTGTCTCTCTCTTTTCCCTTTTCTCTCTGTTTCTTTTCACAGCCAAAATCAATTCTCACCTTTCCTCATCATATCCAGCTGACACCTTCTGTCTGTTGGTCTGGACTCCTCCCCCTCCCATTCCTCACCCTTTCTTTATTCAGGTGCCTGCCTGCTCATACCTTGAAGAAGGGGTCAGGTGCGAAACGTTGGTAATTTATCTTTACTTCCTATAGACGATGCAAGACCAGGTGGGTTCCTCCAGGATTTCTGTCTGTTTTTTACCATAATTTCAGCATCTGCAGGCTTTCATGTTTCACCCACATTCTGATTCTCTGTGTCATATAGGAAGTTTCAGTGAATAACAGGAAGTGTGGGAAATGGAGATCTGGTACAGCAGCATGAAGGACAGAATGGCCTGGTCTTACCCGAAGGAAAGATTCACCTTCCCTCTCACCCTTTCTGTTCAAACTTTTCTCTGCTTTATCCAATCTGAATTTCGCTTCACTCTTTCTGGGCTCCAAAGGTTCGTCCAACTCTCTCATAATTTGCTCTGTTCCAGCCCTGCAGATCACGAAACCACAGTAGTACATGAAGAAATCCACAGGGAGATGTGCAAACTCCACGCAGAGAGCACAGGAGGTGGGGATGGACCTGTGGCTGGAATTCTTGTGTGGAGGATGAGGAAGCTGTCTCCAGCACCAGGACCTTCTCACACTGTTGACTGACCTGAGCCGACCATGAGCATAGAACACTATGCCACAGTACTGGCCCTTCACCCCCTGATGTTGTGCTAACCCATATATTCCTACCAAAAAAAAACTAAATCCTTCCTACCTCATAACCTTCTATTTTTCTTGCATCCATGTGCTTGTCCAAGAGTCTCTTAAATGCCCCTTGTTCCAGCCTCCACCACCATCCCTGGCAAGGTATACCAGGCACCCACAATTCTCTGTGCAAAAATACTTAATCCTGATGTCTCCCCTAAACCTTCCTCCCCTCACTTTGTACAGACGTTCTCTGGTGTTTGCTACTCCTGTCCTGGGAAAAATGTGCTGGCCGTCCACCTTATCTATGCCTCTCAGAATCTTGTGGACCTCTTTTAAGTCTCCTTTCTTCATTCCAGAGAGAAAAGTCCCAGCTCTGTTAACATTGCCCCATATGACATTTTCCAATCCAGACAACATCCTGGTAAGTCTCCTCTGCCCCCTCTCCACAGCTTCCACATCCTTCCTGTAATGAGGTGGCCAGAACTAAACACAATCCTCCAAGTGTGGACTCACCAGAGATTTGTAGAGTTGTAACATGACCTCTCGACTCTTGAACTCAATCCCCTAACTCATGAAGACTGGCATCCCAAAGAACTTCTTAATGATCCTATCACCCTGTGCAGTGACTTTGAGGGATGTATGGATTTGGACCCCAAGGTCCCTCTGTTCCTCCACACTGTTAAGTCGCCGACCATTAACCCTGTCCTCAGCCCATCAGGTTTGAGCTTCCAAAATACATCACCTGTAGAGGCAGGGTTGCTGCCTTCCATTCCTTCCCCTTACAAAGCAGTGGAAGACACTGGTCCTGGTACAAGTACAAAACAACCCAAGCTGCATCAATTTAAATGTTTTAATTTAGATGTACAGCACAGTAACAGGCCCTTTCGCCCCATGAGCCTGTGCCGCATAATTACACCCAATTGATCAATCACCCAGTATGTTTTGGATGGGGAGAGGAAATCTAATCTCATGGAAGAAACCCAAGCAGACACGGGAGAACAAACAAACTCCTCACAGACAGTGCTGGATTCGGACCCCGGTCCTGATCGTCTGTGCCAGTGTGGAGGAACAGAGGGACCTTGGGGTCCAAATCCATACATCCCTCAAAGTCATTGCACAGGGTAATAGGATCGTTAAGAAGGTCTTTGGGATGCCAGTCTTCATGAGTTAGGGGATTGAGTTCAAGAGTCGAGAGGTCATGTTACAACTCTACAAATCTCTGGTGAGACCACACTTGGAGGATTGTGTTCAGTTCTGGTCACCTCGTTACAGGAAGGATGTGGAAGCTGTGGAGAGGGGGCAGAGGAGACTTACCAGGATGTATTAATCACTATGCTAACCCTATTGCCCACTGATCTATGGAACATCACCAACCTTTGGATGGCCCTGATTTTGGAGAGGTGCAAACTCACAACACTGCAGCACAAAGATCCAGACGAACACCATCATTGGAAATCTGAAATAAAACTGCTTCAGGGATCCAGGTTCGACCCTGACCCCTAGCTCTGCCTGTGTGGAGTTTGCATGTTCTCGCTGTGACCACGTGGGATCCCACTCTCCTGGGTCCTCCTACGTGGGGTTAGTCTGAATGGGTGGTTGATAGTTGGGCATCAAAATTTATTGTCATGAACACGTCACAAAATTAGTTGTTTTGTGGCAGAATTACAGTGTAAACATTGCTATAAATTACATTTAAAATAAATAGATGGATTTGTACAAAATAAGAGAAAATGAGGTTGTGACTGGGGGTCATTGTCCGTTCAGGAATCTGATGGCGGAGGGGAAGAAGCTGTTTTTGTTCTGCTGGGTGTTCATCTTCAGGTTCCTGCACCTCCTTCCCAGTGGTAGCAGAGTGAAGAGGGCTTGGCCTGGGTGGTGGGGGTCCTTGAGGAGAAAGGCTGCTTTCTGAAGATCCTGCCTCATGTAGATGTCCTCAATGGAGTGAAGTCTGTGTGTGGAATTCGTGGAAGCGAGGTCGTTGGGTGTACTTAAGGCAGAAATTGACATGGGGAGAAGGATGGGGAGTGGGACTAAGTGGGAGGAGGCCATGTTCATCACTCCCTATCCTGTGCATTGGCACCTCCATACCAGACAGTGGTGTAACCATAGAATGCTCTCCATGGTACACCTGTTTTTAAGAGTCTTTAATGACATTCCAAATCTCCTCACAAGTATAGCTTCTGGCGAGCCTTCTTCACGATGGCATCAACAAGGAGCCCCCAGGACAGACCTTCAGAGATGCTGACACACAGGAATGTGAAGTTCTTGACCCTCTCCACTGCTGACCCCTCAACGAGGACTGGGTCATGTTCTCCTGAAGTCCACAATTAATTCCTTAGTTTAGCTAACGATGAGTGCAAGTTTATTGTTGAGGCACCACGCAACTGATCTATCTCTCCCCTGTAGATTTCAGGTGTCTGAAGGGCTCCAAGATACTGGAACAGAAGGCCAATCGGCCCATTGAATCTTCTCCACCATTCTTATGATGAGCTGATCCATCCTCCCACTCAGTCCCACCCACTCCCCGTAACTCTTGATACCCTCACTAATGAAATACCTGTCAATTTCTGCCTTAAATACACCCAACGACCTCACTTCCACGAGTTCCACAGACTCATGGCTAAAGAAATTTCTCTGCATCTCTGTTTTAAATTGTAGCCCTTTTACCCTGAAGTTGTCAAAACATCTTTGCCACATCTACTCTGTCCAGGCCTTTCAACATTCAAAATGCCCCTATGAGGCCCTCCCTTATCTTCTGTCCTCCAAAAAATACAGTCCAAGGGCTGACAAACATTCCTCAAACACTAACCCTTTCATTCCTGGTATTGTTCTAGTAAATCTTCTCTGAACCTTCTCCAACGCCAGCACATCCTTTCTCAAATAAGGTGCTCGAAACTGTACATAGTTCTCCACGTGAGGTCTCACCAGCGCCCTATTCCAACTCCAGTCCCAATTGCTGGTGCTGCAACAGTGTTGCGCTAACCATGCTGCCCTTCCACCAAGTTGGTTCTTCTCAATTGCTGACACATCACTGGGAAAGTGTGTCCAAGAAACCTTCTCAAGTATTAGACCTTGCGCTGCTTCCCCCACTCTGGCTAAGCAGGCAGGGGTTAATACAGCAACGGCTGGCTACTCCCCCTCATTCTGCTCCCTGGGCTCTTGCTGAAAGCTGAGAGTTGTTGTTGATGTGCCAGGTCAGAAACAGCGGCAAATTGCATGGGTCAGAGTGGGTCACGGAATCTGTGGGCCCTTAAAGTACTTATATGTTTTAATGAGGGCATGTGGAGTGGCTGCTTTAATGGAGCCAACTATAAGTAGTCTGGTTGATGGACCGCATATAATGAGCACTCACTGATGGTACTTCGCAGTTAATAATCATCTCCATCTCTCGGTTCAACACATAATTCTGAGCAGCAGTACAATGATTGGTTGTCCTGGATTAAACCGTTGTGAATTTGACAAGCAGCCCAAATTAAACAAACTGCCTTAATCGCCAGCTCCCGACTGAACATGACATTCAACTGCTGTTGAGATGAGGATTCGGGATAAGGAAAACTCAACATGCCAAAGCTCTGGAATGGAATCAGTTTCTGAAATGGAAGGTGAGGATTCGGAAGGGAACAAGGACAGAGTTGTAGAGGCCTGGAATGCCTTGCTGGGGGTGGTGGTGGAGGCTGAAACATTAGGGGCATTTAAGAGACTCTTAGACAGGCACCTGGATACAAGAAAAATAGAGGGCTACTTGGTGTGAGGTAGGGAAGGGTTAGATTGTTAAGTAGGTTTGTAAAGGTTGGCATAACATCATGGGCTGAAGGGCCTGTACGAATGTTAAATTTTAAAATTAAAATTTAGACATACAGCACGGTAACAGGCCCTTCTGGCCCACAAGCCCGTGCCGCCCAATTACCCCCCCCCCCCCCAGTACGTTTTGAAGTGTGGGAGGAAACCAGAGCCCCTGAAGAAATCCCATCCAGACACGGGGAGAACGTTAAAAACTCTTTACAGACAGCACGTGATTCGAACCCCGGGACACTGGCGCTATGATAGTGTTGGGCTAACCACTACACTAACCATGCCATCCTTTCGTTCTATGTAAAATCAAAAACAATGCCATGCAAAGACAATCACAACTTTCCATCTCAGGTTAATTATTATAATGGAGAGAAATAATCATAATGTGCTATAAACCTGGATTGACTACGAAAGTGCGACGAGAATTTACTGTAATATACATACAGATGCATCAAAGGTCTGACTTACTGCAGCCTCAGTCACGTAAGATGCACCGACTCCAATGCTAGAAATTAAATTACCACAATATACAAAGGCAGAAAGCGAAATAGGGCACTGAGGAGTGCGGTAGAACAGAGGGATCTGGGAAAACAGAGACATCCTTCCCTGAAAGTGGCATCACAGGTGGACAGGGTTGTAAGGAGAGCTTTTGGCATCTTGGCCTTCGTAAATCAAAGTATTGAGTTCAGGAGTTGGTAAGTTGTATAGACATTGGTGAGGCCAAATTTGGAACATAGTGTGTAGTTCTGGTCACCGAACTACAGGAAAGATATCAATAACATTGAATGAGGGCAGAGAAGATTGACTAGGAGGTTGGAAGAAGGGCTCAGGCCCAAAACATTGCTTCCTATAGATGCCGAAAAAACCATCTGAGTTCCTCCAACATTTTGGTGGTTTTACTACAATCACAATAGTGTTTCACTCTATTTACTAGGACGTTGCCCAGAATTCAGGAACTGAGTTTCAGGGAAAGGTTAAACAGGTTAGGATTTTATTCCCTGGAGCATAAAGGAATAAGGGGAGATTTTATCGAGGTTAGGGGTCTAAACAGAGTAAATGTAGGTTGGCTTTTTCCACCGAGGGTAGGTGAGAAACAAACCAGAGGACATGGGCTAAGGGTGAAGGGGAGGAAAAGTTGGGGGGGAACATGAGGGAGAGCAGTGGGAGTGTGGAATGAGTTGCCAGCTGAAGTGGTGAATGTGGGCTCAATTTTAACATTTAAGAAGAATTTGGACAGGGTCATGGATGGGAGGGGGATGGAGGGCTGTGGACTGGGTGCAGGTCAGTGGGACTAGAAGGGCTTGTTTTTCCGCTGTAATGTTCCATGGTTCGTTAATAAAAATAAAAGGGTGGATAAATTAATGCAAAAAAATGTTTCAATAAGGCAGACATGTCTTTTGGTGGTCCCAGAGTAGTTTCTGGCAAGGGTATGGTAGTACAGGGAGGTTCAAGAGCCTGATAGATTTATCAGGAGGCTTAATAATTAAAGTAAAATTATTTCTTAATTTTGAACAAAACTACTGTACACAAAGCAAATTTGGCAAAGGTAGATTTGGGAAATTAGCTTATAAGAAATTAGAAATGTAAGCAATTGTGCATAAAAATTGACAAATGTACCTTCCCTTGAGAAATAAAAACTCCACAGTAAGTGGTCCTAATAAGAGAAGTTAAGGAGGATGTCGAAGGAAGAGATTTATAAAGTCACTGAAGGTAGTCAGCCTGAAAATTAATGAGATTTTAGAATTCAGGAAGGATAAAGGACAAAGAACATCAAAGTGAATCAGTAAGAGAGAAGTAAATGAACTGCAAAAGTTATCGTGGAAGTGCAGAAAAATAAAGAGCTCCGTGAAAGTCAATAGCAGCTCCCCGCAGCCAGATACAGGAGGAAGGAGACAGCGATGTAAAGCAAATTCTTAGCATCTGTCACAAGGAATTATGTTCAGGAAAGAGTTGGGAGTCACAATGATACTGAGAGTGAGAATTTACATTTTTAAATTAAAAAATTTTAAAATTTAAATGTAGATATGCAGCACGGTAACAGGCCCTTTCTGCTCACGAGTTCGTGACATCCAAATATACCAATTAACCTACAACCCCCAGAAGTTTTAAAATGGTGGGAGGAAACCAGAGTCCCCAGGGAAAACCCACGCAGCCACGGGAAGAACGTACAAACTCCTTACAGGCAGTGCAGGATTCCAACCCCAATCTCTGATTGCTAGCGCTGTAAAGGCGTTGTGCTAACCGCGAAGCCAACCGTGCTGCCCTGGTTAGCGTAGCGGTCAGCTGCTCCTGGTAGAAATTGTACTGGGAAGTTAAAGGGACTAAATCCCCTGAATCTGACCCAAAACTTTCCACAGCTTCAGGTTCAAGGTTCCCTTTATTGTCACACAATCATGCATAAAAATGCAATATCATATGAAGTACATATTTGTCTGCCTTAAGGCAAACAAAGAGTCGCCATGAGTATTGCCCAGCACCAGAGAAAGAGAAACAAACGAGAATCCCTTCAGAGTCACTGAGTCTCCGTGGATTCGCCTCCAGTGTTCCTGCAGCCTCTGCAGCCGTACAGATCCCTACTCAAACCACTGGGCGCCCGAGCTCCAGATCCAAACCTTCGACATAATCAGGACGGCTTCAGTACCCGATGCCCTCCAGGAGCCATCCTTGCCCTCGGTGCCCTCTCCAAACCTGGTTCTGATTCATGGTTCCCATGTGTGGGTCCTTCAGCCACTGAACCCATCCCTGGTCCACTTCCTTGGTCACCTTCCCTTTAGGGTCATTTCCCAGGCTTCTCTTTGACAGGGTTGGGGGTGGGGGGGGGGGGTGTGTGTCCTCACCATATCTGCAGCTTCCCCAAAGTTTGTAACTCCTCATGATACACTGTCCACCACAGGCACCGTTATGTTAGGCACAGCCCTGTGGTCGCAGGATTTTAAAAAAAACACTGTCAGCTCTTATTGTAGGCTGTTTAATGCCTGTACGGAGTCATGGCAATCAGGACCGGACAGTAGGACCCTGCAGAGTCCACTCCCTGCACTCCCAAGTCCACACCAGCAGCAGCGCCACCGGTTTTATAAAAACAGGGACAAGATTGGGCCAACAGCTCCTCAAGCCAGCCCTGACATTCAGTACCATCGAAGCTTCTCTATCCCAGGCCCAAGCTCCTCTTCTTGGAGTTCCCCAGAGCCTCAAACTTCCCTGATCCATCCCCCTCTTTAAAAACTCAAAATTCAAAATTGTTCCTGCCACGTGTAACAAGATACAGTGAGAAACTTAATTGTGCATCCAATCCAGCCAATCAACCCATACATTGTACTGTAATAACAACAGAGTCTCAAGTACTGATTTACAGAGAGGTCAGACTGAACAGGGCAAAGGCAAGGCTATTTTCCTTGTGTGAGATCAATTCCAGAGTTTAATACAGTACCCCAATGATCCAGGCCCAACATTCCTCTGGGACTGAGGTCCAGAGATTGGTTTGATCATAAAACAGGCCCTTTGACCCTTCTATTCCATACCAAGATATTATTCTGTTGAGTCCCGCTGACCTGTACCCAGTCCATAGCCCTCCATACCTCTGTCCAAATGTGGCTTAAATGTCAAAATTAAGCCCGCATTCACCACTTCAGTGGGCAGCTCATTCCACACTCCCACCACTATCTGTGTAAAGAAGTTCCCCTTAAATTTCTCCCCTTTCACTCTAAACACATGTGCTCTGCTTTGTATCTCACCTACCCTCAGTGGAAAAGCCAACTTACATTTACTCTGTTAATCCCCCTCATAATTTTGCATATTTATATCAAATCCCCTGTTTTTCTTTGCTCCTGGGAATAAAGACCTATCTTGTTTAAACTTTCATAACACTGTAAGACATTGGAGCAGGAATAACCCATTCAGTCTATCCAGTCTACCCTGCCATTCAATCATGAGCTGATCCATTTCCACACTCAGCCCCACTGCCCGGCTTTCTCCCCATCACCTTTGATGTCCTGGCTTATCAAGAACCCATCAATCTCTGCCTTAAATACACACAATGTCCCGGCCTCCACAACCGCCTGCAGCAATAAATTCCACAGATTCACCACCCTCTGGCCGAAGAAATTCCTCCGCGTCTCTGTTCTAAGTGGATGCCCTTCAATCCTGAAGTTGTGTCCTCTTGTCCTAGACTCTCCCACCGTGGGAAACAACCTTTCTACATCTACTCTGTCCATGCCTTTCAACGCTCAAAATGTGATTCTCCAAAATTCCAATGAGTACAGGCCAAGAGCTGTCAAACGCTCCTCGTACGATAAGAATCGTCCTTGTGAACCTCCTCTGAACCCTCCCAACGTCAGCACATCCTTTCTTAAACTAGGAGCCAAAAACTGCTTACAATTCTCCTCGTGAAGTCTCCTCAGGGCCTTATAAAGCCTCGACATCACACCCCTGCTCTTAGATTCTATTTCTCTTGAAATGAATGCCAGCTTTGCATTTGCCTTCTTCACCACCGACTCAACCTGCACGTTTACCCTCAGGCCATCCCGCATGAGGACTCCCAGGTCCCTTTGCATCTGGGGATTTTCAATTTTCTCCACATTTAAATAATAGTCGCCTGCTTACTTTTTTCTACCGAAGTTCATGACCGTACACTTTCCGACATTGTATTTTATTTCCCACTTCTCTGCCCGTTCTCCTGATGTCTCAGTTCTTTCGAAGCCTCCCTGTTTCCTCTACACAGCCTGTTCCTTCACCTCCCTTTGTATTACCTGCAAACCTGACCACAAGGACGTTCATTCCAGAATCCAACTCATTAATACCCAATGTGAAAAAGGAGCGGCCCCAACACCGACCCGTGTGGATCAGTAACTCAGTTCATGAAGTCCCAGCAACATCTCATTAAATCTTCTCTGTGCTCTTTCAGTTGTCCTTAATCCAAGATTTTAAAGAATCTCTGCAGATTGTAAGGAAGCAACTGCAACCTTGCCATTTCACAGATGGAAGAAGATTCAGTCTGACATCAGTCGAGAAAATGCCAGAATCTATAATTAGGTACACAGCAGTTGGAAAATGATAATATTTGGCAGAAACACAACAGTCTTATGAAGGGAAAATAGCATTCATCAAATCTGTTCGGGTTTGGTGAGGATATAATTAGCGAGTGGGTAAGGAAGATGGTAGATGTGTATATACAAGGTACCACAGGAGGGGTTATTGCAGAAGATTTGTCCATGTGTAGTTGAGCTACAGTAAATGTATCCAGAATCCAGAATTCAAGAAACCGGCAGCCTCAAGCAACCGGCAAAAAAATTGTGGAAAATAAATAGGTAAAAAATACCGGTTTAAAAATGGCGAGACTCGTTAATTCACCAAACACTCAACATACAACCTCAAGCAACCAGAAAATTCACTGATCCGGCATCTACTAATTCTCATGGGTGCCGGATACCAGAGGTTTTGCTGTATTATGCAATGAGGTTTGTTTACCAGCCATGAACGTAGAAGCGCAGAGCACAGAGCACAGGAAAAGGCCCTTCGTCCGAAGGGTCTGTCTCAATCACGATTCCGGATAAACTGAAACACTGAGAGAGAACACATTGAAAGGGGAGCTGAGCGGAAACTTCTTCACACAGTGGGTGCAGGGTCCATGGAACCAGGTACCAGATGAAGAGGTAGGACAGAGTCAATTACAATGTTTAAGAGATTTCGACTAGTGCATGGATGGGAACAGTTTAGAGGGATTTGGGCCAAACGTAGACAAATGGGACTAGCTTGGGCGGTCCTATTGGTACAGACCATTCGGGAGGGGATGTCCTGGTTGGTACAGACCAGTCGAGGAGGGGGTAGGTGGATTCTGATTGGTTTGGACCAGTCGGTGGGGGAGGGGGGAAATTCTGGTTGGTTCGGACCAGTCGGGGGGGAGTCCTAGTTGGTACAGACCAGTCGGGGGGGGGTCCTGGTTGGAACAGACCATTGAGGGAGGGTGGGGGGGAGTCTTGGTTGGAACAGACCCATCGGTGGGGGAAGTCTTGGTTGGTACAGACCAGTCGGGGGGGTCCTGCTTGGTACGTACGGTCAAAGGGCCCAATTCTTTGCTCTAAGTCAGTGCTGAGATGATTTTGGGTGATTCTATACGCACATTAGGCATGTTAACATGCCAGAAAGCAATGAATTGGGAAGGAGAAGAGATATCGTTCTCTCAGCCAGACAGATCAGTGGTTGGGAAGATGTTGGAGTCGATTGTCAAGGATGAGGTTATGGAATGCTTGGGGGCACATGACAGGATGGGCCAAAGCCAGCATGGTCTTCTAAAAGGAACACCTTGCTTGACAAACCCATTGGATTTCTTTGAGGAAGTGACAAGCAGACTGGGTAAAGGAGATGCAGTGGATGTTGTGCAGTTGGATTTTCAGAAGGCCTTGACAAGGTGCCGCACATCAGGCTATTTAACGAGATAAGAGTCTGTAACAGGAAACATACTAGTGTGGGGAGAGCATTGGCTGATTGGCAGGAAGCAGAGAGTCGGAATACAGGGATCATATTCTGATCGGGCTGCCAGTTGCTTGTGGTTTTCCATGGGGGTCAATGTTTGGGACACTTCTTTTCACAATGCACTGTATATTAAAGGAAAGATTAAAATTTAGATTGTCCAATGAATGGCCTTGTGGTCAAGTTTGCAGATGATACGAAGGTAGGAGGAAGAGCAGATCGTGTAGCGGAAACAGGGAGGCTGCAGAGGGACTGAGACAGATCAGGAGACGGGGCAGAGAAGTGGTAAATGAAATAGAGAATAACTCCGATTATCTGAAATGGCCGGAACTGGGCCTATGTCGGATAAACAGATGTTTCGGAGAACAAATCCTTTTTTTAAAAACAGCCCAATAGCAACAATAAGTCACTTGCAAAAGTGTTTAAACAACAACAAACAACAGGGAAGGCTTTTTAAGCATTAAAATAATCTTTGAGTCTCACCAAAAAAAATTAACGACACCTCCCCTACAAGGTTCCTGCTCCTACCTAATTAGATTTGTTTTTACGCCGACTTTGGCTACAGCAGCCAGGAATCAGCACCCATGAATCCAATCAGGACAAGGACATTGCCCACCTCTTGTGGCGATTACTGGTGACCAACAGAGACACCACCACTCCTCTGCTGCCAAAGTGATGTGTATGTGCCCAAGCCACTATGGCAGAGACAGCAATGCCCCGAGAGCTGGCATATGGTTCATTGAATGTCTGAGGGGCAGTATAAATGTTGTAGGGCTAAAGGGCCTGTACCCATGACCTCAATAGATGACCAGGGTGGAAGAGGAAACAATCCAACCGTGCTTCTGTACCACCTCAGCTCCCTGAAACACAAATTCACCAACAGATAGAATCGTACATGTGCAGGATCTGAAACACGCACATCTGCACCTGCGTATTGGTTTCCACATCGACAGGCGTGCGCACAAGGCTCGCACACCAACACCTACCTAATGGTTTCCATGTCAATAGGCATGCATACAAGGCTTGCACACCAACACCTGTGTATTGATTTCCACGTGCACGTTAACAGGCGTGCAGAACAAGGCTGGCCAACACGTCCAGTCATTAACACGGACTCCACCAAAGGCACTTATGAACATACAGAGAAAAATCGCCAACACAATGGGGCCTTTAAACAACAAGAGTGGAGAGATAGAACAAGAAACAGGAAAACACCAATGGTTCCAACCTGTCGTGGTCAGCGCTGCGAAAGCGAGGCAGGATATGCCGGAAGCTGCTGGTGCGGTCCAGTTTGGGCTGACTTTTGGTCCTCTTGATGGAGCCTTTCAGCCTTCGGCTGAGGAATCCCTGCTGGGATAAATGAGAGAGAGAGAGAGAAAGGTTCAGGCGCACAGCTGGCAGCAACGAGCAATGGGGGCATACCACCTTGTGCTCTCGTCGGGGAACCTATGTTCTCCAGGCACAGCACCCAGCCTGAGACACAGCACCCAGTCCAAGCAAGTGTGTGATGGGACAGTCTTACCCTGTGTCTGACCCCACTCTGACCCTACCCCGGGAGTGTGTGACGGGACAGTCTTACCCTGTGTCTGACCCACTCTGACCCTGCCCCGGGAGTGTGTGACGGGACAGTCTTACATAGAAACATAGAAAATAGGTGTAGGAGTAGGCCATTTGGCCCTTCAAGCCTACACCGCCATTCAATTTGATCATGGCTGATCATCCACTCAGTACCCTGTTCCAGCTCTCTCTCCATTCCCCCTGATCCCCCTAGTCACAAGTACTAAATCTAACTCTCTCTTAAATATAGCTAAGGAACCGGCCTCAATCACTTCCTGTGGCAGAGAATTCCATAAATTCACCATTCTCTGAGTGAAAAAATTCTTCCACATCTCAGTCCTAAAGGACTTCCCCTTTATCCTTAAACTGTGACCCCTGGTTTGAGACTTGCTCAACATTAGGAACAATCTTCCTGCATCTAGCCTGTCAAATCCCTTAAGAATTTTGAACGTTTCTATTAAATCTCCTCTTAATTGTCTAAACTCCAGTGAGTACAAGCCCAGTTGTTCTAGCCTTTCTTCATATGCAACTCCCGCCATCCCTAGTATCAATCTGGTCAACCTTTTCTGGACTCTCTCCATGGCAATGGTGTCCTTCCTCAGATAAGGAGATCAAAACTGAACACAAAACTCTAGGTGAGGTCTCACCAAGGCCCTAGACAACTGCATCAATACCTCTCTGCTCCTAAACTCGAATCCTCTTGATATGAACGCCAACATACCATTCATCTTTTTTACTGCTTGCTGCACCTGCCTGCCCACTTTTAATGACTGATGCACAGCAACACCGAGGTCTCTTTGCATCTCCCCTTTTCCTAATTGGATACCATTAAGATAGTACTCAGCCCTCCCATTCTTTCCTCCAAAGTGGAGAACCACGCACTTATACACATTATATTGCATCTGCCATGCATTTGCCCACTCACCCAATCTGTCCAAGTCACCCTGCACACTCTGAACAGCCTCTACACAGCTTACAATCCCACCCAGCTTCGTCTCGTCTGCAAACTTGGAAATACTGTTTTCCATTTCCTCATCTAAAATATTAATATATATTTTAAATAACTGGGGTCCTAGCTCTGAGCCTTGTGGTACCCCACTAGTAACTGACTGCCATTCTGAAAAGTACCTGTTTATTCCTACTCTTTGCTTCCTATCTGTCAACCAATTCTCTATCCACCTCAATACCATATCCCCTATACCGTGTGCCTAAAGTTTGTATAGTAATCTCCTGTGTGGGACCTTATCAAAAGCCTTCTGAAAATCCAGGTAAACCACATCCACTGGTTCTCCCCTATCCACTCTACTAGTTACATCCTCAAAAAATTCAATAAGATTAGTCAGACACAATTTTCTCTTCATAAAACCATGCTGGATCTGACCAATGAATTCACCACTTTCCAGATGTCCCTCAATCACATCTTTAATAACTGACTCTAACATTTTCCCCACTACCGATGTCAAGCTAACCAGTCTATAATTCCCTGATTTCTCTTTCCCTCCCTTTTTAAAAAGTGGAGTTATATTAGCCACCCTCTAGTCCTCAGGAACTAGTCCAGAATCAAAAGAGTTTTGAAAAATTATCAACAATGCATCCACTATTTCATGGGCTACTTCCTTTAGCACTCTGGGATGCAGACCATCTGGCCCTGGGGACCTGTCTGCCTTTAATCCCTTCAATTTATCCAACACAACCTCATAACTTACACTTATTTTCCCCATTCCTTCCATCACATTAGCCCCATGGACCCCCATTATTTCCTGAAGATTATTCATATTTTCCCTAGTGAAGACCGAACTAAAGTAGCTATTTAATTGGTCTGCCATGTCCTTGTTCCCCATGACCAAGTCACCTGTTTCTGACTGCAAGGGACCCACATTTGTCTTTACTAGTCTTTTTCCCTTTACATATCTATAAAAACTTTTGCAGTCATTTTTTATGTTCCCTGCCAACATTCTCTCACAATCTCTTTTGCCTTTCCTGATTAATCCCTTTGTCTTCCTCTGTAGAACTCTCAATTTCTCCCAATCCTCTGGTATTCTGTCTTTCCTGGCTAGTCTATACACTTCCTCTTTACACTTGATACTCTCCCTGATTTCCCTTGTTATCCAAAGATGTACTACCCTCCTTGAGTTATTCTTTTTCCAAACCGGGATGAACAAACGCTGTATTTCATCCAGGTGATCCTTAAATGCTTGCCATTGCCTTTCTACAGTTAATCCTTTAAGTAACATTTGCCAATCTAACTTAATCAATTCATGTCTCATACCCTCAAAGTCACCCTCCTTTAAGTTCAGAACCTGAGTTACAGAATTAACCCTGTCACTTTCTATCCTAATGTAAAATTCCATCATATTGTGGTCACTCTTGCCCAAAGGGCTTCGCACAACAAGATTGTTAACTAGTCCTTCCTCATTACTCAGAACCCAGTCTAGAGTGGTCTGTTCCCTCGTTGGTTCCTTAACATACTGGGTTAGAAAATTATCCTGTATACCTTCTAAGAAATCGTCCTCATCAGTACCCTTACCAATTTGATTCATCCAGTCTATATGGAGATTAAAGTCACCCATTATAACTGTCTTTGCCTTTGTTGCACGCATTTCCAATTTCCTGTTTAATGCCATCCCCAACCTCTCTACTACTGTTAGGTGGTCTATATACATCTCCCACTAACATCTTCTGCCCCCTTGCATTTTGCAGCTCGACCCACATTGATTCCACATCATTCAAGCTAACATCCTTCCTTTCCATTGCTTTTAACTCCTCTCTAACCAACAATGCTACCCCACCTCTTTTTCCTTTCTGTCTGTCCCTCCTGAATATTGAAAATCCATGAATGTTAAGCTCCCAGCCTTGGTCCCCTTGAAGCCATGTCTCTGTGATCCCAACTATATCATAGTCATTTTTAGCTATCTGCACAATCAAATCATCCATTTGATTACCTGTTCTCCTTGCATTAAGACACAAGGCCTTCAAGCTTGTTTTTACCAGAGCCTTAACCCTACCACCATTATGCTGTAAAGTGGCCCTTTTACATTTTTACCCGGAGGTTACCTACCTGCCTCTTTTGCTTTTCACCCTCCTATCTCCGACTTCTTCCCTCATGCTAAACCCCTCCGTCTCTCTACTCCTGATCCCATCCCTCTGCCACATTAGTTTAAACCTTCCCCAACAGCACTACCAAACACTCTATCCTGTGTCTGACCCACTCTGACCCTGCCCTGGGAGTGTGCGATGGGACAGTTTTACCCCGTGTCTGACCCACTCTGACCCTGCCCCGAGAGTGTGTGACGGGACAGTTTTACCCTGTGTCTGACCCACTCTGACCCTGCCCAGGAGTGTGTGATGGGACAGTTTTACCCTGTGTCTGACCCACTCTGACCCTGCCCCGAGAGTGTGTGACGGGACAGTTTTACCCTGTGTCTGACCCACTCTGATGCTGCCCCGAGCGCTTTATTTAGATTAATGGCATCGAGTTTTGCACCTGTGTGATGACAAGAGGCTGAACTTCATCACTGTGTTTTGGCGAACCAGTTATACACAAATTCGGGAGCACTCTTGCCCTGCAGAACCTTGGATAACACAAGTGGCCATTCAGCCCTTCACGAATGCGCTCCTATTCCGTGCATTTCATCCACATTCCACCCTTCTCTCCTCATTCCTTGATCCCTCTTGCCAAAGAACATTATCAAACTCTGTCAGAGACTCATTTACAGACCTGGCTTCTGTACTGTAAATACTCGTTAAAATGTCAAGTTTTGTGAACCAATTTTTGGGGTAAAATCTAGGGGGTCAACTATTACACGCTTATATACTATTTTTGATCGTGGTAAGTACCTGCATCATTCGGGGCGTCGGGAGCTTGGATGGGCAGCTAGGCAGCTGGGACCGGGTGGTAAGTCCATGTTCGAGCCGACAGGAGCTCAGATGGTCGGGTGGGCGAGAGGGACTGGGTGCTAAGTCCGATTTTGGGGTGTCGGGAGCTCTGGTGGATAGGCAGCAGGGGCCAAAAATAGGGAGGTTGACTCTTACACAAGTATATCTGGTAATCGGTGCTGTCAACCTTGACTGTACTACCTCGTTAGGAAGAGCCATGCACAGTTCACTGATTTCCCCCCCACCTCGCCCAGCTGGCACTGCCTGAATTCTGAGATTTCCTGCTTCTGGTTCATTCCGATTATTCCTTGATGAAGGGCTCAGGCCCGAAACATCGGCAATGTATCTTTGCTTTTATGGATGCTGAAAAGGCCGGCTGAGTTTCTCCAGCATTTTGGTGTGTTTTCACAGTTCAGATTCTTTTGCACCGAGGAGGTTAAACTCTGGGCCAGCCTGCACTGTAGTTGCCTGGCCCACCATATCAGCAGGTCTGTTCTGCCATCTGCAGATCACACATATAACTGCAGGAGAGGAGATAAACCTTGTGTCTTCAGCAGATCATTCACAGGCCTCTGGTTAACCATTACAATGCCAGTCTCATTAACTATTACAATGCCAGTCTGGTTAACCATTACAATGCCAGACTGGATATCCATTTCAATACCAGTATGGTTAACCATTACAATGCTGGTCTGGATATCCAATATAATACCAGTCTGGTTAACTATTACAATGCCAGTCTGGATATCCATTACAATGCCAGACTAGATAACCATTACAATACCAGTCTGGTTGACTTATTACAATGCCAGTCTGGATATCCATTACAATGCCAGACTAGATAACCATTACAATACCAGTCTGGTTGACTTATTACAATGCCAGTCTGGATATCCATTATAGTGCCAGACTAGATAACCATTACAATACCAGTCTGGTTGACTATTACAATGCCAAGCTCGCAACACAAACCCATCGAATCATACAGCAGCAGAACAGGACTGCCAGCCAACCACACCTGGATCAACCATGATGGTGAGTTCAACTGATCCCAATTGCATTACTCTCAGTGTTGGTTATATCCTACCTGCTTCCACCACCCCCAAAAACTGCACATCCCATCCACCTACCACTCTCTGTGTGCACAGACTTGCCTCACACATCTCCTTTCCACTTCGCCCTCTCATCTTGAAGCTTCGCCTGCCTTTAGTTGGCATTTCCTCACTGGATAAAAATCTGACCCATCTGCACGATCCACGCCTCTCAAGTTTCATAAACTGACAAAGCTGCCCCTCGGCCTCCAGCGCAGCAGAGGTCATGTGTTGGTCAAATGTGATCTCAGAAGGTTGGGCAGCATCTGGGGAGAGGAGATATCCAGTTGTGCACTACCTCAGCAGATTGAAGCGCCTGCAGTCTCCTGTGTCCGGGCAATGTTGGCAGGGAGGAGGCACTGAGGGCAGATGGCTCTAGAGCACGAGGGCTGGAGGGGAGGGTTTGGTGGTGGGGAGGGAGGGTGATGGTGGAGGTGGAGGGTAGGGAGGTAGAGGAGTGGGTTGGGGGAGAAGGTAGAGGGGAGGAGGTGGTCGTGGGAGGGTTGTGGTGAAGGGAGAGAAATGGAGGGAAGGGAGGCAAAAGTCAAGGTAATACCCATGTGTAAAAATGGTCTATACAGCTATAATGAAGGAGCTCCATGGTGAGGGAGCACTGTGGTGAGGGAGTGCTGTGGTGAGGGAGCACTGCAGTGAGGGAGCTCTGCGGTGAGGGAGCGCTGCAGTTACAGAGCTCCGCGGTGAGTGAACACTGTGGTGAAGGAGCTCCACGGTGAGGGAGCGCTGCAGTGATTTCTGTGGTGAGGGAGCTCCACATTGAGGGAGCTCCATGGTGAGGGAGCTCTGCCATGAGGGAGCACTGCAGTGAGACAGCTCCATGGTGAGGGAGCTGCAGTGAGAGAACTCCATGGTGAAGGAGCTCTGTGGTGAGGGAGCTCCACAGTGAGGGAGCTCCACTGTGAAGGAGCACTGCAGTGAGGGAGCACTGCGGTGAGGGTGCTCCAGAGTGAGGGAGCTCCATGGTGAGGAAGGGGGTGTAGGGTTGGGAGGGGTTTGGAGGAAGACGTATGTTGAGGGGAGGGGGTGTGGAGAGTGAGATGGGGAAGTGGGGGTTAGGGGGACAGCTTGGAGCAATGCAGCCGGAATGAGTGGCTGCTCGTTGGGAGAGGGGCAGCTGAGGACTGTGGGGGAGGTGCGATCATGGAGGGTCCACGGCCCCTGGGGCAGGGCTGGGGTCAGGCCCCAGCTCGTCATTCAGACTGATGGAAGCCCAATTCCAAGAGCCAACAGGCCCCTGTGAACCTGCATCTGACCCAGGTTATTATGAGTGAGCTCTGTTGCTGGACTCCAGAGCACTGCGCCCTGTGTAAGCCCCAGCACAACAATCCCAGGGGTGACAATTAAACTGTAAACAAGAACAGTTCTCTGTAAACCTGTCTCCAGGGCTACAGGAAACTCAATCTCGCTGGAAAAAATCTTTTTTATTGCCAGCTGGAGTTTTTGATCAACATTGGTTTCCATACCACTGAAGTGTGGGCGCAGGCTGCGGGGGCCGTCTCCCAGTGAGCTGTGAGGTTGTTCTAGATTTCCTCTCCAGAGACAGTGATCAAGTTTATGTGTGATCTCCAAAAAAATTCAGCCTGCAGGAGGGAGGTGGTGGGGGGGAGGGGGAATGGTTGAAGATGAGAAGATATATTTTCTGGGGGCAATTCAAGGAAGTATGATTTGCTCTCGCTGTTTGCAGAGGACATGTGCTTTCAAGGAAATGGCTTGATCGAGGTACAGGTATACCTGTTTTACAAATACTCGTTTCATGCAAATTTGTTTCTACGAAGAAACCTGTGTTCACGATCCGAAATAAATTTGAATGGGTTTTCGCTTTTACAAAAATAGGCTTCAATAGTTGTGAATGGGTCTTCGCTTTACACCATTTCATAAAGTGGGGCATACACGGATACAAAATTATGAGGGGGTTCGACAGAGTAAATATAGGTTGACTTTTTACCCTGAGGGTGGGTGAGATAGAAATCAGAGGACATGGGTTAACGGTGAAAGGGGAAAGGTTTAGGGGGAACTTCTTCACACAGAGAGCGGTGGGAGTGTGGAATGAGCTGAGGTGGTGAATGTGAGCTCAATTTTAACATTTAAGAAGAATTTGGACAGGTACATGGATGGGAGGGTGTGGAGGGCTGTGGACTGGGTGCAGGTCAGTGGGACGAGGCAGAAATAGTTCAGCACAGACTAGAAGGGCTGAAGAGCCTGTTTTCTGTGC
Source organism: Narcine bancroftii (assembly GCF_036971445.1). Classification (NCBI taxonomy): domain Eukaryota; kingdom Metazoa; phylum Chordata; class Chondrichthyes; order Torpediniformes; family Narcinidae; genus Narcine; species Narcine bancroftii. The sequence continues at coordinate 177,645,527 of NC_091470.1, read as the reverse complement.
AGTTTTCTATAGCTTCCCCTCTCACTTCCAGCACTCTGTCATGTGTCCATCAGATCCAGGAAAGCGGTGGAGCAGGTTGAACTCCAGAGACCTGGTGCTGTCTGTTTGGAGTGTGCACGTTCACCCCATGACCTCGTGGCTTTCCCTCCCTCCCCGGATGCTCAAGAGTCAGTGGGTTAAATTCCCTCTTTGGTGTACAGGTGAGGGGAGTTGATGGGCTGAAGGATCTGTTTCCCTGCTGTATCTCTCTGAGTCTCTACACTTACTTAGCCACTGGATGCCCCTCCCTGGTCCCATGCAGTCCAGTGGGGTGAATAGCACCAGGGCCATCGTGTTTCCACTCTCTTGTCTTCCACTCAAAGGGAAGTGGTCAGCTGTGAGGTTTTACCCGCCTGCTGCTTGCATGAGGCACTGTATGGTTGGGGAGATGGGAAGGGTCACAAGGTCAGATCTGTGGCTGTGATCTGTGCGGTGCAGTAGGCGAGACATCACAGGAAGGCCCAACCTTCTAGTCACCTCATTACAGGAAGGATGTGGAGGCTGTGGAGAGGAGGCAGAGGAGATTCACCAGGATGTTTCTGGATTGGAAAATAAGCCTTACGAGGCAAGGTTAGCAGAGCAGGGATTTTTCTCTTTGGAGCAAAGAAGGATGAGAAGAGATGATGGAGGCATAGATAAGGTGGACGGGCAGCGCCTGCTTCCCAGAGCAGGTGTAGCAAACACCAGAGGACGTCTGTACAAAGTGAAGGGAGGGATGTTTAGGGGAGACGTCAGGGGTAATTTTTTTTTACACAAAGTTGTTGGAGCCTGGAATGCCTTGCTGGGGGTGGTGGTGGAAGCTGGAACATTTGGGATATTTAAGAGACTCTTAGACAGGCACATGGATGGAAGAAAAATAGGAGGGTTACGGGGTAGGGAAGGTTTAGTACCTTCTTAAGGAATATATGGGTCAGCACAACATCAAGGGCTGAAGGGCCTGTATGGTGTTCTCTGTTTGATGGAAGTCTGTAGATATCTTGATTGAAGTAAAAACACAATGCTAGAGAAACTCAGTAGGTCAAACAGTGTACTTTATATTGCAAAGATAAACACCTAGTGTGTTCGGTGCTGCTCCCCTTGTGGTCTCCTCTATGTTGGAGAGACTGGGCACAGACTAGGAGATCACTTCGCTGAGCACCTTTGTTCTGTTTGCATCAATGTCAGGGATCTCCCAGTGGCCAACCACTTCAATTCTGTGCCCCACCCCCGCACTGACATGTCTGTCCATGGCCTCATGGACTACCAAACCAAGACCATCCGTAAATCAGAGGGGTGACATTTAATTTTCCGTCTGGGCACTCTCCAACCAGACAGCATTAACGTAATCTCCTCCGGTTTCTGCCCACTCTCTGTTCTTCCTCCCTTCTCCATCCCTCTGTTTCCTTTTCTTCATCTCTTCACCCCCTTCCATCCCCATTCACAGAGCCATCCCCCTCCCCCTGTTTGCTGCTGTGCCCTCCCTCCTTTATCCACCTATTAACCCCTCCCTGTGGATCATGCTCCACCCTCTGCCCCATCCCCCACCATTTTGTTCAGGCACCTGCTTCCATTTTGCTTGTCCCTTGATGAAGGCCTCAAGCCCAAAATGTTGGTTCTGTATCTACATCTTTGCTCTATAAAGTTCACTGTTTGACCTGCTGAATTTCTCGAGCCACGAGGTGTTTTTAGCCCACCCTTGGGTGAATGGAGAGGGTGCCTGCTCCTGACTGATGCTACAAGGTCATAGAACTCAGCTGTTTGCGGGGACAGAGTCATGGAGGGGTAGAACACAGAAACAGGCTCTTCGGCCTATTACATCTGGTCTGACCATCGATCCTACTTTAATCCAACCTTATTCTCCCGTCCATCTGGACACCTCCTCCACTCACCTTCACACTGGGAGGTGGGAGGAGGGAGTGGGGGGGGCGATTTGCAGTAGACACTCCCTGTGTTCCCTCCGCTGGCTAAGAAGGCCTGAGTATTGGCAGCGCCACGGAGGCGAATCAGTGATGTTGAACATGAGCAGGCGGGGAGCAACCGTTGGACCTATGGCAGAATCAACAGCCACACCTGGAGGGGTGCACGTCAATGAAGAGACAGGCAGGATTATCAGGTCCAAACCTGACCTCCGTTGCTGTCTGTGTGGAATTTGCACGGCCCAACTCCGGCTGCTTCCATGTCCCAAAACCGGGCAGGTTGGTGGGTTAATTCGCCACTGTGAAGTACCCCTGGAGTTAAGATCTGTGGGGGGAGTTGAAAGGTCATAAAGGAAGTCAGTGGAGAATGGGATCCTGTGAGATGGCATGAAAATGATGGGCCAAACAGCTTCTTTCTATGTTACAAGCCCTGGAGAGGGATTTGAAGGACTGCCCTTCCATTACCAAGTAATACAGACACCGTGGGTGGAGTTCACACACAATATTGGGTAAACTCAGCTGGTCAAACAGCTGGACGCTGTTTGACCTGCTGAGTTTCTCCAGCGTTGTTTTCACTTCCATTACAAAGTATGTACGTTAGATTCTGCCCAAGTTCATCTTAGTATTGCATCACTGAAGAGAAACAGGTCAAGGTCCATCAACTAGTGTCTGCTACAGGGATGAGAAATGATTTGCAAACAGGGTGGATGTATAGCTGAAGCCCCGAGGTGTTACCTTTGTCCCGAGGGATCGGGAGAGGGGGGTTTCTTGCTTGGGTCTGACGTGTCGCTGTCTCAGTGAGGTGCTCCTTTCTCTCAAGAACCATCTCCAACTCATGCTCTCCACCTCCGATCTGGTCACTCCCACACCCACACCCTCACCCCACTTCCTGCAGATCTGGGTGGCCCCCGACTGAGCCACGTGAACGCGGTGTCACTCTCCCCTATCCTCCCTCCCTACAATGAGGAACTCTGCCACACCTTGGCCAGGTGCCTGGTTGGGTGGACTCTCTCTCTGAATCCAAAGATCACAGGCTCAGGTTGCACCCAGCCAGGGTTCAGAGTGCAGGCAGACACTTCCATGGCAGCCCAGGAGATGGCCCGGAATCAGCACAGAGCTCCCGATGCTGCCACTCCCAGGGGCGATTGCAAAGTTTCCCCAACAACCACCACTTCACTGGCGTCTCGGCAGATATTACAGATGCCAGTCACTTTCCCCAAGTGTCTGGGTGGAGGGTACAGGTCTCCCCACAACTCCAGACACTTGGGTTCAACCTTCACCTCCAATGCTGTCTTTGTGGAGTTTTCATGCCCCTCCAAGTTTCCTCCCGCAGCTCAAAAGATAGTGCGGTTGGTAAGTTAATGTTACCTGGAGTATGTTGGTGAGGGGTGGGTGGGTGGCGTGGGTGGGTGGGTGAAGGGAATGAGGGAAGAATTGAAATAGGATTCATTAAAATACAATTCCTTGATGAAAGGCTCAAGCCTGAAATGTTGGTTCCGTATCTTTATCGTTCCTAATATAAAGGACACAGTTTGACCCGCTGAGTTTCTCCAGCACCGTGGTTTTACTTCAACCACGATGTCTGCAATTTTTTGTGTTTAACTCATTAAAATGTGAGCTGGATGGTAGCCATGGACTGGATGGGCTGAATGGCCTGTTTCTATGTTGTACAATGTATAAAACATAAAACACTACTGCACAGTACAGGCCCTTCTACCCACAATGTGCCAGCCTACAAATACCAGAAAAATACCCATCCCCACCCTGAAAATCTTTATTTTTTTTTCCATCTATGTGCCTCTCTCAGAGTCTCTTAAATCCCCCCAATGTTCCAGCTCCACCACCATTTCTGGCAAGGCATTCCAGGCCCCCACAACACTCTGTATGAAAAACTTACCCTTAATGTCTTCCTTAAACTTTCTTCCCTTCACTTTGTGTTATCTACTCCCGCCCTGTGAAACAGGGGCTGTCTGTCCACCTTATCTACGCCTCTGATCAACTTGTAGATCTCTATGCTCATCCTTCTACACTCCAAAGAGAAAAGTCCCAGCTCTGCTAACCTTGCCTCATAAGACTTATTTTCCAATCCTGGTGAATCTCCTTTGCCCCCTCTCCACAGCTTCCACATCCTTCCTGTAATGAGGTGACCAGAACTGAACACAATAAGAGTGGTCTCACCAGCGATTTGTAGAGCTGCAACGTGACCTCTCAACTGATTCCTGGGACAGTGAACCAGGCCCATGCTGACCAGGATGGAATTCTGGGAGAGGCCCACTTGTCTGTATTTTTTGTTCACTGTGCCATCCATTTTGGTCTCATCTGCAAATTTACTATTTAATTACAAATGCCAGGCAAGTCGTTAATTTCAGTAACAAACACCAGTGGGCTCAGTATTGCCTCCTGCAGCATCCCACTGGGTCACAAGAGTCCATCCTCCCACCACTGTCCTCTGACACTTTCCACTGCCAGTTTTGAATGCAATGGGCTCAACTCCTCTTCCATCCCAAGTGAGCTAATCTTCCAGACTAACCTGCCATCTGGGGCCTTGTCAAAGTGACAACATTCACTGCCCTGAACTCTTCAATCCTCATCTTCACCTCTGGACACAGTCTGCCATGCTCAACACTCTGCTGACGACCTCCAATCAATCCAAAATCCAATGGCAATAGATCCCAGCCCTCCAGCAACGTTCCACCCACTGATATCACACTCGTCGCATGTAGATCACTGACTACTCCTTCCTTCCTTTATTCAATATTATTTGCCACCCTTCAGTCTTCCAGCTCTTCACCCGAGGCTAAAGATGACGTGGCCTCTCTGTGAGCACCGTCACAATTTCCTCCCTTGCTTCCGACAAGGTCCAAGGATGCACTTGATCAGGCCTGGGCATTTGTCCACCTTAATGTGCTCAAAGGCCCCCGTCCCCTCCTCCCTGACCAGGATCGGGCCCCACGGGTGAGATGAAGTGAATTGGTCCGACACCGAATTCAGAAGGTGAGAAGATCCCAGTGCTTCTGGGATTTCCAGTTCATACATCCTGACACTACCCACTGTACCATCAGCCCTCGAGCTCTGTAACACCTCTCAGATGACCCACCACTTGATGGTAGCCTTCAAAACCCTTGAACAGGGTCTCCTCGAAACTTCCCCTCCATCTCCCGCAAGCCCTTGGCCTCAGCACTCATTTAAAGAGTTTGATCAAGGTTCAGGTTACGGCTCAGCTGCTCTGATCTCGACTGCTAGTACTCCTTATGACCAGGAAGCATTTGGAGGTGCTATTTAAATGGACAATGATGTCCTTTTGTGTTAGATTGTGAGGGCGAGTATTTGTGGCTGAGAGACTATTTGCATTTATTGAGATACAGTGTAGGTGTAAGGTCAGGGGTATGTGTGTGTGAGAGAGAGAAGGGGAGGAGAGAGGAGGAAGAAAGAAGGGGAGGGAGGGAAGGAAAGGGAAGGGGAGAGAGTGGAGAAAGAGGAGAGAGGTAAAGAGAGGGGGAAGAGAGGGAGAGATCATTTACATGCAGAGGAAAGTATATCTGTTTGTTTGAGAGACTGTGTGGGAGAATTAGAGGTGGATAAATGTATTTACATTAATGTGGGAGACTACGAGAAGGTGGAAAATGTTAATGTGATGCTGAGAGGAGGAGTTTGAGTGTGTGTGTGTGTGTGTGTGTGTGTGTGTGTGTGTGTGTGTGTGTGTGTGTGTGTGTGTGTGTGTTTGTGTGTGTGTGTGTGAGTGTGTTCATGTGTGTGTTGATATGTGCGTGCGTGCATATTGGTGTGTGCATGTGCCTCTCTGAGCTCGACCATGGAAACCCATGGGGTAATCATGTGTTTAAATTGGTGCCTTTAATGTTGCCTGGAAATCAGACACAACATAACTGGGTTGTATTGATTAGAACCTTCCACCCTCTCCTCTGCTGAGTTCCCAGCAGACGCAGGTATTTGGCAGACACCAACCCATTGAAAAATCCCTGCAGGAGTTGAAACCTCTCTGTCGAGCCTCAGACACAAGGGCTCAGACAGAAAAGCTGGTCAGGACAATGCCCTGTTTCTTCACAGCGCTTCAGACAAAACGAAAGGGGCAAGTAAAAGTCCAGGCAAGCGAGTGTACTAACAGGGACAGAATGCCCAGGGTTGCGTGACGGGTCATTGTGGAGGGAGCTTAATTCTGTCTAATCTATGCTGTCCCTGCCCCACGAGTGTGCGACAGGACTATGTGGAGGGAGCTTCATTCTGAGTCTAACCTGTGATGTCCCTGACCCAGGAATGTGTGACGGGACTATGAGGGAGCTTCGTTCTGTGTCTAACCCATGTTGTCCCTGCCTGGGAATGTGTGATGGGGGAGTGTGGAGGGAGCTTCACTCTGTGTCTAAGCTGTGATGTCCATGACCCAGGAGTGTGTGACAGGACAGTGTATAGGGAGCTTCATTCTATGTCTAACCTGTGTTGTCCCTGCCTGGGAATGTGTGATGGGGCAGTGTGGAGGGAGCTTCACTCTGTGGAGGATTGGTGTCAATGGGCGAATGATGGTCAGTTAGGACTTGATGGGCTAAAGGGCCTGTGTCTTTGATGTGTAGATGGTTGATTGCATGGTTTTGCTCCACTCTCATCTACTTTCTAAACATTACACATTCACTGTTTTGCTGCTTTGGAATAAGTGGACTGAAATTAAAAATGACTCCAGTGGCAAGCTCCTGATAAAATAACAGACAAGAGTGCTTGTGGTAGGAAGGGAAACAGGCCATTTAGCCACAGCCATTGTACTGGATCGATGAGAATGGTTGGTGGTGGACGCCAATTACCATGAGATAAACTTTGGGAACAGATTAGAATTGTATGTTTTGAATATTTTATTTACAGAGCGTGGGATTAGTATCAATTGAAGACTTCACAGTTGTTACCAGGGCAACTCACTAACATCCATCTTCCGTGTGTTTGTGGAAGTTGGGCCAATTAGAAGGGGAAAGGCTGGGGAGGTGGAGGCGAGGATGAGCTGATGCACTGAATGGACGGCTGTTGATTGTGACCCTGGTCCAGGGTTATACATTAGATGCAAGGGCCCTTGTCACGGTTCATCCCCAGTGGCAGCGTGACAAGAGGACCCCCTGATCTTCGGGCTATTCCCAGGGTCGCACACAGAGTCAGACATCCAGAGTTGCTGGAAGACCATTGACTCGGTGAAAGACACCCTTTGGTTTACCCGAAAACTGTTGGCCTTTCAGCACAAGGAGATGCTGGTGAGGGAATGCTGCTGACGGGCACATTCCAGGCTGCAGGAGTATGTGCTGAGGGATGCACTGAGGCGTGGTGCAGCCCACGTGAGGGCGCTGTGGGGAAGGACCTCAGTCTAGAGTCCTTCTGTTACTGGGCATCGAGGGGAAGCCCCTCCAACAACAAAGGGGCAGGGAGAAGCGACAAGGTGCCACAGGGGTGGTAGCAGTGTACATTGATGGGAATGTATAGATTTGGTTTACTCTATGGGTGTAGAGAGACTTTGAACAGTTTACTTTTTTGCAATTAATTTATTGTGAATAAAGTCTATTTTTGGAAAAAAACAATATGTGATGCAATCAGTGCCAATTTTGAGAGGATTGTCCCCTCCCAAGTCCATGTTTTGAAATGAAAACAGAAACGACTTGAAACAGAAACCAGCCAGCCAGGCCGCATCTGAGAAAGAGGGAGAGGGAGAGAGGAGAGAATCCGGATAAGCTCAAGGAAAGACAAATCAGACGGCTGAGTACAGGGTTAATGGTTGGTTATTTAAGAGTGTGGATGAACAGAGGGACCTTGGGGTTCAAATCCATACATCCCTCAAGGTCACCGTGCAGGTTGATAGGTTAATTAAGAGTTGAGAGTCATGTTGCAATTCAACAAATCTTGGGTGAGACCACACTTGGAGTATTGTGTTCAGTTCTGGTCACCTCATTACAGGAAGCTATGGAGAGTGTGCAGAGGAGATTTATCAGGATTGGAAAATAAGTCTTATGAAGTAAGGTTGACAGAGCTGGGACTTTTCTCTTTTGAGCGTAGAAAGATAAGACGAGACTTAACAGAGATTATGAAAGGCATAGTTAGGGTGGACAGCCAGTGCTTTTTTTCCCAGGACAGAAGGAGGAAACACCTGAGGATATGTGTAAAAAGTGAAGTAGTTTCTTTTTTACACAGAGCCAAGGGGGCCTGGAATGCCTTGCCAGGAGTGGTGATGTAGGCTGGAACATTAAGGGGAATTTAAGAGACCCTCAGACTGGCACATGGATGGAAGAGGTTTAAGGAGTAGGGAGGGCTTAGTACTTTTTTTTAAAAGAATATATGGGTCAGCACAACATAGAGGGATGAAGGGCCTGTACTGTGCTGTAGTGTTCTATGATTCAGATAGAAAGAATAAGTGAGAACAAGGAAAAAGATAAAAGAGAGGCAGAAGCAAAAGGAAATGCAAGAGGAAGAAAAGAGGGAGAGTGTGGGACACAACTCTTTGGGTCTATGACACTTCATTTCAGAAGCATTTATACAACAAGCTTTTAAAAATGTTTTTAAAGTTTAGACATACACCACGGTAACAGACCCTTTCGGCCCATCAGCCCATGCTGCCCAATTAAACCCAAATGACTGACATCCACAGTATGTCTTTCAACTTACATCTGAAGTATAAAAGGCTAAGACCAAGTGCAGGCAGAAAGTTTTAGATTGGGTGGGTACTTGGCCAGGATGGAAAGAATGGGCTGAAGGGCCTGTTTTTGTGCTAGATGACTCTGATGAAGTTGATGCAATCACAAATAAGCTCGCCAGCGGCTACACTTTGTGAAGTGTCTAAGGCGGTTTGGTACGTCACCGAAGACTCTCAAACATCTACAGGTGGACCGTGGAGAGCACTCTGGCTGGTTGCATCACTGCCTGGTACGGAGGCGCCAACTCCCAGGACAAGAATGAACTCCAGAGGTTGTTAACTCAGCCTGCGACATCGCAGGCACCAGACTTCACTCCACCGAGGGATCGACCTGAGGCGGTGTCTCAAGAAAGCAGCCTCTATCCTCAACGATCCCCACCCCCCCCAAGGCTGGGCCCTCTTCACTCTGCTACCGTCAGGGAAAAGGTAGTGGAGCCTGAAGTCGAGCACCCTGCGGCACAAGGACGGCTTCTTCCCCCCCCCCGCCATCAGATTCCTGAATGATCAATGAACCCCAGACATGGCCTGACTTTTCGTACCCTGTCATTGTTAATTTTTAAATTTTTTTTATAGTTATGTTGTAAGATGGTTTATAATATGAATGTTTGCACTAATGTTGCTGCCACAATAAAGCAAATTTCATGACTCGCTCATTAGAATAAATTTGGATTCTGGAGGGGCGGCACTGGGCAGCATTGTTGGGATGGGTACTTACTGTGGGCCGAAAGGGGGCTGATGGCACTGCGTCCATACTCAGCTGCTTCCCTCCTGGGATGCTCTTCCTCCTCGAAGACCGGCCTGGATGAAACTCTGAAAAACACAAAGCAAAAATGGGGGGGTTGCTCAGAGCTGGTCACCAGTTCAAATCCTGCTGCAGGCAGATGTACCAAGGCCACACTGAAGATGGAGACAGTTTTCCGGTGAAGTGCCAAGCTCCCCACAGGTGGGCATTAAGATCAGCGGTATCCTTTCACAAAAAATGCATCATCAATGCAGCTCGGTCCACTCCACTCCAACATCTCCGTTTGTACCTCTCCTGTCTCAGAAAGGCTTCTCTCCCTCCCCCTCAGGCAGCAGCTACATGAGCATGAAAACAAAGCTCCAGATTCATGGACAGTTTCTTTCCTGCTGTTATCAGACTTTTAAGTGACCCCTTGCTGGTAGAGGGTGATTGCCTTGCACTGTTTACTCAATACTTCGCGGAACACAGCACCCTGCTCTCTTCTTTTCTTATTGCACCACCTCCTTAAAAAATAATTAATACATTTTACATTTCAATTATAATTATTTTTAAATTTAAATTTAGACCTACAACACAGTAACAGGCCCTCCTGGCCCATGAGCCTGTGCCACCCAATTATATCCAATTAACCTAAAACCCCCAGTACGTTTTGAATAGTGGGAGGTAACCGGAAGCCCAAGGGAAAACCCACACAGACACCGGGAGAAATAAATTAAAAACATTTATTTTTATATGTGACCGCATTTAAATTGCTTGTAAATATGTGCGCTATGTCTATATACATGCTTGCATGAGTTTACACCGAGGACCGAAGACCAAAGATCGCCATTTTATCCACTTGTACTTTACACCAAAGACGGTCGTTTCATCCAGTTGTACTTTACACCGAGGACTGAAGACTGAAGATCGCCATTTTGTCCAGTTGTACTTTACACCGAGGACTGAAGACTGACGATCGCCGTTTCGGCCAGTTGTACTTTACACTGAGGACCAAAGACTGAAGATCGCTGTTTCATCCAGTTGTACTTTACACCGAGGATCAAAGACTGAAGATCGCCATTTCGACCAGTTGTACTTTACAATTGTATGATAATAACAGGTTGACTTGCTGGATTGCACACAAAGCAAGGATTTCACTGTATTTCAGTATGTATGACAATTTAATTCCAAATGTTAGACGAGGCATCCTGCTCCTCACTTATCCCCTGACCGACATAACAGATTGTTCAAGTGTTAGAATATTCCAAATCATGGGTATGGCAGAGTTCTAATATTGCAGTGTGCAGTGAGACTGAGAGAAAATTGAGGGAAGGCTATTGAGAGGTCAGTAGGATTCACATCACAGGATAACCGGTTAATGTCACGGGAGGGTCCAACCACCTGCCCTTAACGTTTGGTGGCACTCCCACCTCCCCGTTTGGTGGCACTTCCATCTCCCCATCACCATCCTTGGGGGGGGGGGAGGTGGGAGTCGCATCGACCAGAACTCAGCTGGTTCAGGCATGTGGATACAGTGGCCCCAACAACAGGTCAAAGGCTGGGGGAACTCAAACCTGTGACACCCGACGTCTTTCCACATCTACAAAGCATGTGAGGAGGATGAGGGAACACTCTCCGCTTCCCTCCAAGAACTCCCAGGGAGATTGACTGCACCCAGGACAAAGAAGCCTGTCGAACTGGAACTGCCACCCCCCACCATCCCTTCCCCCTCCCTCTTCCACCAGCACCTCCCAAAGCCCCCAAGTGGACAATGGGAGCAGGCACAGGAGACCGCCACCGCCCAAGACACGGAGCGCCTTGACCTGGAGAGTCTATCGCCATCACTGTGGTCACGAGGTCCAATTCCTGGCACTCCCTCCCCAATAGCCTGCAAGAGCACCTTCGGCTCAGGTAGGCGACCTACCCCTCCCACCTCCTCACGGACAAGTCGGGACAGGTAATAAATGCTGACCGGTGCCACGGCCTTGAAAGTGAATCAATGATAAGAAAAAAATCCTTCAGTTACCTTTCATATACAGGCTTCAAAGAAGACCGCCACTCAGCTTCATGCAGAGTTATTGAAGTCGATGTGTCTGATGGGGAGCTTTACTCTGTATCAAACCATGCTACACCTTCAGTGTGAGTAAGAGATACAAGAACACTGAAGGTCCTTTCCATAAACGACCTTGAGATGGCATCACCCTCTGCCAGTCCCCCCTTTGAAATAAACTACAGATCTATATCTCAACACCAATTGCTTTGTCATTTATCCATTTTCTATCACATAATTAAAATCAGCGGCCTTAAAAAAAAACGCGTTTTCTCAGTTTTTCAAGGTTTATCCCATCGTTTAGAAAACTGCTTCCCGATTTAGCTGCAGAAAGCTTCACACCAGTTTTATTATTTGAATACCTAGGCACGAGATTTGTAACTCTCAGTTTAGTCTTCGAAATGTTCCAATGTTTCCAACACCTTGATCAAACCTCCATTCATCCCTTAACCTGAAAATCTGCTCATCATTTAACCCTCTGAAGGCCCGGTTCAAGTCTGAAAACTGCGCTGAAACCTTCTGCAGGTCCAGAACACATCAAATGAAATGAAGACTAAACACTCGTTAGATCAGGCTGCATCCATGGAGATAGGATTGTTAAGAAGGCCTATGGGATGCTGGGCTTCATAAGTCAGGGGAGAATGAATTCAGGAGTGGAGGGGTCAGCTTGCAGCTCTACAAATCTATGGAGAGATTTGGAGTATTGTGTTCAGTTCTGGTTGCCTCATTACAGGAAGGATGCGGAAGCTGTGGAGAGGGGCAGAGGAGATACACCAGGATGTTGCCTGGATTGGAAAATAAGTCTCATGAGGCAAGGTTAGCAGAGCTGGGATTTTAGGATTAGGGTGGCATGGTTGGCATTGCAGTTAATGCAACACTGTTACAACGCCAGTAATCAGGAACGGGGTTCAAATCCCGCGTGGTCTGTAAGGAGTTGGTATGTTCTCTGTGTCTGCATGGGTTTTCCCCAGGGGCTCCGGTTTCCTCCCACCCTTCCAAACGTACTGGGGCAATAGGTTAATTGGGTGTAACTGGGCGGCACGGACATGTGGGCTAAAATGACCTGTTACTGTGCTGTATGTCCAAATTTATTTTAAAAAAAAGTTTAAATTTAAAATTTCCTCTCTGGAGTGAAGAAGGACAAGAGATGACTTAATAGCAGGCTAGAAGATTATGGGAGGCACAGATAAGGTGGACAGCCGGTGCCTGTTTCCGAGGGCAGGAGTAGCAAACACCAGAGGACGTGTGTATAAAGTGAAGGGAGGGAAGTTTAGAGGAGACTTCAGGGGTAAGTTTTTTTACACAGAGAGTCGTGGGTGCCTGGAATGCTTTGCTGGGGGTGGTGGTGAAGGGTGGAACATTAGGGGCATTTAACAGACTTAGACACACGGGTGGAAGAAAAATAGAGGGTTACGGGGTAGGAGGGATTAGTATTATTTTTAGGTCTGATTATATAAGCTGGCACAACATCAAGGGTGGAAGGGTTTATCCTATGCTGTAATGTTCTGTGTTCGATGTAAATCTATAATGACACTGGCCCAGCAACTCAACAATTAAGCCGTCAATAATTAATCCCGATTTATTGTCCCAACATTCCCATCAACTCCCGCCCCCTCCCCTCCTCACCCACTGAATTTTACCACTGACGCCACCCCAGTGGCGAGTCCCACGGGATGATGAACCTTCCACCTGGCATATTGCTGAGAGGTAGGAGGGAACCAGAGTGCCTGGAGGAAAGTCCGTCTCTGGGACAATGTGTAAACTCCACACAGGCAGTGCCGGAGTTCAGGATTCAAAGCTGAGTCCCTGGAGTGGTGAGGCAGTGCCACCCATTAAGAGCTCGGCCAGCTGAAATCAGGTGTGAGACTGTAGTTGATGACAAGATCATGGCAGATCTAAAAAGTATGCCCAATTCTTACCTTACTGTGAAAAGAGCAATGTCAGTGGGTCGCTCCCTCTGCTCTTGCTACCTGTTTCCCAGTACTACAACTCATTCATGCCATTTTATGGAGGCTATTTTCAATTCTCCCTCTACAACTCTCTTCCGTTCTCGCCCTCCCGATGCTTCCACCTTCAGCTAGAATCTCACTTGTGTAATCAGCCTTACATCAGTCGTACACACGAAGTTTATCTTTATCAGCCCCCTTCTTCATCTTTTAGCTCCCCCACTGACCCTCCTTGTGTGAATGGACCTGGATTGTTCTTTCTCTTTAAGTACAAGATATTGTGCTACCGATGCCAAGTTTGTTTTAACTCCACTAAAACCGGCCTTCCACCAATTAGGGCCTTCTATTCAAAAGATTCTCTTTATTCCCCCATCACCTTTTATTGTGACCACTATTCCCTGAATGGTTCCTTTGAAACAACCACATTATATGCCAGATTCAGATTGACCTATCACTTCCTCAAAGCTGAAACAAAGACATACTGTGAAGAATATTCTCGTGCACCCTGAAGATCAGTGATCCAGTCTCCACAACTCTTCAGAGCAGAGAATTCCAGGGAGTAACTGCTCCCTGTAAGATGACGTTCCTTCCCACCACAGGTTTTGAGTCACCACTTCTAATCCTGTCACAATATCCCCTCATTTGAGATTCTCTCAACATTGTTCTCCTCGCCACGAGTATGTGGGGAAGGCACTTTCTTCAGGTCTCATCTGCTTGACGAAGGTTTTCTAACCCCCACCTCGAGACATACCATCTCCACCTGGAAATACACCACCATTGCTGCTGGGACCAGACAGCTCTGTGGGAGCACCTTCCGCAGAGGCGCTGCAGTGTCCCACCATCAGCCTCTCAAGTACAATTAGGGGCTGGCCTTAACAACCACATCAATGAGGAAAATATACGTGAAGGTTGGTGGATCCTGTGGATCAACCTATAGTCGGAGCTGGAAACATACAGCATCTGTGGAGACAGAAACCAAGTGAACCTTTCAGGTCGAAGGATTTGTCCCTCTTTCTCTCTCTGGATGCTGTCTGATTTGCCTGGTGTCACTGTTTCTATTTCAGATGTTGGGGCATGCCTTGGACCAGTTTGTGTCAAATACCCCTCAGCAAACTCTTCGACCTTTTAAAAAAAATTTAGGCATACAGCACAGTAACAGGCCCTTCCAGCCCACGAGCCCGCGCTGCTCAATTACACCCAGTTGGAAGGTGGGAGAAACTGGTGCCCCTGGAGGAAACCCATGCAGAGACAGTGAGAACGTACAAATACCTGTCGATGGCTAACCATACACTAGTTCCGCCCAATGCAACATGTGGTGTCACATGGCTTGACTATCAATAAGTGATTATCCCACAGCTAACGTCACAAAAGAATTCTTCCTCTGCCTGGGCGAGCCAACATTGTGGCCATCCCTAAATTCATATCTTGCTTCTTTTGAACTCAAAGCATCAAATGTTAGAGGAAGAGTATGCCCAGTATTTTCTGTTACACCCACATGTTTGGTTCAACTGAGTAGAGAACGAGGTTCTCATCACAATGATGTTTCTGGAACAATCTACATACAAACTAGGCGCGCAGTGCCCACAGTGTCTCCCTTCCTCACGGCACTTCATCAGCTCAGACTTCCTGAGTAGGTTACCATAAGACCATAGACATAGGAACAGAAATAGGCCATTCAGCCCATCGAGCCTACCCCACCATTCAATCACGAGCTGATCCATTTCCCCACTCAGCCCCATTGCTCGACTTTCTCCCCATATCTTTGATACCCTGACTAAACAAGAACACATCAATGTCTGCCTTAAATACAATGACCCGGCCTCCACAACTACCTGTGGCAATAAATTCCACAGATTCACCACCCTCTGGCTGAAGAAATTCTCCGCATCTCTGTTCTAAGCGGACGACCTTCAATCCAGAAGTTGTGCCCTCTTGTCCTGGACTCTCCCACCTTGGGAAACAACCATTCTACATCTACTCTGTCCACGCCTTTCAACATTCAAAATGTTTCAATAAGACTCTCCCTCATTCTCCTAATTTCCAACTACAGGCCAAGAGCTGTCAAACACTCCTCATATGATGACCCTTTCATACCCAGAATCTTCTTCTGAACCCTCCCCAACTCATCAGCATCCTTTCTTAAACGAGGAGCCCAGAACCGCTCACAATTCTCCACGTGAGGTCTCCCCAGGGCCTTATAAAGCCTCAACATCACATCCCTGCTCTTAGATTCTATTCCTTTTGAAATGAACGCCAGCTTTGCATTTGCCTTCTTCACCCCCGACTCAACAAGTTGACCTTCAGGCTGACCCGCATGAGGATTCCCAGGTCCCTTTGCATCTATGGATTTTCAATTTTCTCCCCGTTTAAAAAAAAGTCTACCATACTGTCCCTTGTAACAAACTGAATGTTATATAACACATAGAGGGATGCAAAATTGGCAGTTACTACTCCATAATACCCCGTAATGAAGTCTGCCGTTTATTTTTTCTACCAAATGGGCTTGACCGTCCACTTTCCAACATTAGATTTCGTTTGTCACTTCTCTGCCCATTTCTCCTAATCTGTCAAATCCTTCTGCAGCCTCCGTGTTTCCTCTACACGACCTTCCTCCATATTGTGGTAGGGACGCGAACCTTTCTTGACCCATTAGGTTAACTCACAATTCGCTTACTTCCAATTCCAGACCCATGCTCTTTTGTGTCAGTGAGTCAGTGCGAATATTAAAACTACAGACAGCTGAAAGTGAAACAAAATGCTAGAAACACTCCGCTCGTCAGGAGATGTGAAACGATAACTCTGAGTCACTCTCCACAGATGCTGCCGAACTTATAGAGTGTTTCCATCCTGATCAACTTTAATAAAACAAAGAACGCTACTTTTTGGAGCATCCACCTCGAGGTCAGCCATCCCCCTCCCTCATGGAACATGGCTCAGCATGAAAGATAGAGATGATGTGAGGGAGGGAGGACCAGTGGGGAGCTGAGCACAGGGAACCTGCCGATTTCTAGTCAGTGGGGCAGAGGCAGCAATGATGAAAAAGGGGAGAAATGGGAACATTGTTAAGGGAGTGTGAGAGAGGGAGCAAAGGAAAAAGGGAGAGGGAGAAAGGGGAGGGAGGGAGGGAGGAGAGTGGGGAGAAGGAATGAGAAAGGGAGAGGGGGAGGGGAGAGGGGAAAAGAGAGGGGTAGAGGGAGAAAGATAAAGAGAGAGGAGGGGAAAATGGATGGGAAGAATGTAAAAGGCAAAGAGGGAGAAAGATGGGAGCAGAGGGGGAGGGAAGGAGGGGCAGAGGGAGAGGGAGGGAGAGAGAGGCGAGGAGAGAAAAAGGAGGGGGAGAAAAAGGGGAAAGGGGGAGAGAGGGTTGGTGAACATTGACTGAGAGGGAAATCAGTTAGAGTTTGTGATCAATGTACCTTGATGTTACCAACAAACAGATGTCTCTAACAACGGAACAGGACTTAAATATTCATCACTGGTTGCTCCTTGGATTTGCATTATTCAGTCGAAAGGTGCAATGCTATCTGACAAGAGAAGGTGGGAGGGGATTGCAACCAATTCAACGATGAAACTGTTGCATAGCAACTGTGCTCCCACGCCAGTGGCTGCAGCACTGAACTGTTCTCATCTCTCTGCTTGGTAACCTGACAACAGAAGGAGGACCAGCATACAGCTAGTTTGCAATTGCTGTTCCACAATTTAGAAGGAAATTCTCTCCAGAGAGTTACGTGCCACGTGCAGCCCTGTGTAGCAGCGGACGGGCGCTGCATTGGCAGGGTTGTACTCCGATGATAAACTGAAAACGCTCCCTGGCCAGTGGCCAAATGCCAATCACCAGTCAACGTGACACAAACCTAGTCACGCCATTTCTGCATGAACATTCGGAAAAACTCGCCATATGTGAACCGACTTCTCCAAGTATCTCACTGGGCGGAACATAGTTTGCTTCATAATGTTCGGCCACTGAGTTCAGGCCAGCTCACCAGGCCCCCCCAGCAATTCCATTGTCCCCACCCATTTTCCCTGGACCTATTCTCCCACATTCCCATCAATTCTGGGATACCTGTCTTCCCTGGAGTTCTGACCTGTGCAACGTATCCCCTTGTGAATAAAAACATAAGGGAAGACAAGAGAGTTTGTGTTTTTACTTCAACCAGGGTGTCTGCAGATTTTCGTGATTTACTTCAGTATCTCCTCGTGAGAGTGGTCAGCGCTGTTGTCTGATTGGGATAGTTAGAATACCTGTGAACTGTTTGAAATGCTTTGTGAAAAGAGAGGCAGTGGGTGTTCTTTGATCAGGTGCTGGAAATAAGGCTACTTAACAAGAGTCCATAGTATAACAGGAAATATACCAGAATGGGGAGAGCATTTGCTGATTGGCAGGAAGCAGAGAGTCGGAATACAGAGATCATGCTCTGCTCATGGAGATCCACACGGGTCGGTGTTGGGGCCGCTCCTTCTTATGTTGTGAATCAGTGATTTGGATGGTGGAATGAATGGTCTTGTGGCCAAGTTTGCGGATGATACGAAGGAGGAGCAGGTTGTGGAGAGGAAACACGGAGGCTGCAGAAAGACGGGCAGAGAAGTGGGAAATGAAATATAATGTTTCAAAGTGTACGGTCACGCACTTTGTTTGCAGAGTCTCTGTGCAGGACGGCCTGAAGGTAAACTTGCAGGTTGAGTCGGCAGTGAAGAAGGCAAATGCAAAGCTGCCGTTCATTTCAAGAGGAATAGAATCTAAGAGCAGGGATGTGATGTTGAGGCTTTATAAGGCCCTGGGGAGACCTCATGGAGCACTGTAAATAGTTTTGGGCTGAGGTTGTGGAGGGTTCAGAGGGGACTCACAAGGATAATTCCGGGAATGAAGGGTTATCATGTGAGGAGCATTTGACAGCTCTTGGCCTGTACTCGTTGGAATTTAGGAGAATGAGGGGGATCACATTGAAACATTTTGAATGTTGAAAGGCGTGGACAGAGTAAATGTAGAAAGGTCATTTCCCACTGTGGGAGAGTCTGGGATAAGAGGCCACAACTTCAGGATTGAAGGGCGTCCGGTTAGAACAGAGATGCGGAGAATTTCTTCAGCCAGAGGGCGGTGAATCTGTGGAATTTGTTGCCACAGGTGGTTGTGGAGGCCGGGTGATTGGGGCAGACATTGATGGGTTCTTGATTAGCCAGGGCATCTAAGGTTATGGGGAGAAGTTTGGGCAGTGGGACTGAGTGAGAAAATGGATCAGCATATGATTGAATGGCAGGGCAGAGTCAATGGGCAAAATAGCCCATTCCTACACCTACGTCTTATGGTCTTAAATGGGCTTGCACCAACTGGAAACTCCAGATCTGATTGGCTAAATCTCGTAAAGACTGCAGCTTTTGCAGAGGTCACACTTTCGGACGAGTTTAAACTGGTCGATGCATGCCATGTGCAATAATGCAGATGTGTGGATGTACAAGTCAGAACCATTAGTTGTCCATGACCCCTCAGATATGTCTGTCCTTTCACTAACTTGATGGTGACCTCAGACTCCCTATCCCGGCCCATCCCAATAATCCTATTCTCAAATATCATCCACATCTGTCTTAAAAATATTCTAAGACTGTTTCTATCACTCAAGACAAAGTGAGTTGCAAAGATTCTGAGGGTAATTTTTTTTTGCCTTGTCTTTGATTGAAAGGAGCTAGTCCTTAACTTTTAAACAGTGACCCCTTAATCTTGATTCTCCTACGCAGGGAAACAGTCCCAGCATATCCAAACTATGAACCCCTTCCAAAGATCTCCTGGTTTTAACCTTTGCCAGACTGAAACTCATCTTTGAGCTCCCGTTACATTGACTGTTCCACGCACGATCCTGAACTCTCAATACACCAACACTGATGCCATCTCCAGGGGTGTAATGTTAAAATGTCAACAAGGAGGTGCCCGGAGCAGTCCCAGGTGCCACAGCAGCCCCATGAGGTGCCTAGAGCAGCCCCAGGTGCCGGAGTGGCGCTGCGGTGAGCTCCTGCAGCCCTGCACCCCTGGCAATCTCCTTCCGATCTCCACTTTGGTTTAACAGGGACCCAAATGCTCAAATGGATTCACTGATAAACATTTCTCTGAAAACAAGTTTTGTTTAATACAAAAATGTCTCCAGTTCCCATCGAGTCACAGAGCACAGAAACAGGTCTGGTCCACACTGACCATCAAACACCGTTTACAACTCATTCCATTTCATTCTCTCCACTTTCTCATCAACTACCCATCGATCGTACTCCTCACCCACATTCCAATGGCCAACTAACCAATCTTTGGGATGCGAACAACAGATTACCTGGGGGAGACCCACCTGGTCACAGGTAGAATGTGCAAGCTCCACAAAGGCAGCGCCAGAGAGTGGGATCGAACCCAGGTCTCCAGCGCTGAGTCAGAGGCTCTACCCGCTTCTCTCAACCCGAAAGCCAGTTTTACTTACATACCGGGTGACACGATTATTGTTATGGTTCGCGTAACATTGTGACCTGGGTTTGAATCCCGCATTGTCTGTAAGGAGTTTGTACGTTCTCCTCATGCCTGTGTGGGTTTTTCCCAGGGGTTCCAGTTTCCTCCCGCCCTTTAAAACGTACCTCAGGGTGTAGGTCGAATGGGTGTAATTGGGCAACACCAGCTTGTGGGTCAAAAGGGCCTGTTACTGTGCTATATGTCTATATTAAAAATTTAATATTTTTACCTCTTCATTCTTTCAATGCACTTCTCTTGGCTTGGCTTCGCGGACGAAGATTTATGGAGGGGGTAAAAAGTCCACGTCAGCTGCAGGCTCGTTTGTGGCTGACAAGTCCGATGCGGGACAGGCAGACACGATTGCAGCGGTTGCAAGGGAAAATTGGTTGGTTGGGGTTGGGTGTTGGGTTTTTCCTCCTTTGCCTTTTGTCAGTGAGGTGGGCTCTGCGGTCTTCTTCAAAGGAGGTTGCTGCCCGCCAAACTGTGAGGCGCCAAGATGCACGGTTTGAGGCGTTATCAGCCCACTGGCGGTGGTCAATGTGGCAGGCACCAAGAGATTTCTTTAGGCAGTCCTTGTACCTTTTCTTTGGTGCACCTCTGTCATGGTGGCCAGTGGAGAGCTTGCCATATAACACGATCTTGGGAAGGCGATGGTCCTCCATTCTGGAGACGTGACCCACCCAGCGCAGCTGGATCTTCAGCAGCGTGGACTCGATGCTGTCGACCTCTGCCATCTCGAGTACTTCGATGTTAGGGATGAAAACGCTCCAATGGATGTTGAGGATGGAGCGGAGACAACGCTGGTGGAAGCGTTCTAGGAGCCGTAGGTGGTGCCGGTAGAGGACCCATGATTCGGAGCCGAACAGGAGTGTGGGTATGACAACGGCTCTGTATACGCTTATCTTTGTGAGGTTTTTCAGTTGGTTGTTTTTCCAGACTCTTTTGTGTAGTCTTCCAAAGGCGCTATTTGCCTTGGCGAGTCTGTTGTCTATCTCATTGTCGATCCTTGCATCTGATGAAATGGTGCAGCCGAGATAGGTAAACTGGTTGACCGTTTTGAGTTTTGTGTGCCCGATGGAGATGTGGGGGGGCTGGTAGTCATGGTGGGGAGCTGGCTGATGGAGGACCTCAGTTTTCTTCAGGCTGACTTCCAGGCCAAACATTTTGGCAGTTTCCGCAAAGCAGGACGTCAAGCGCTGAAGAGCTGGCTCTGAATGGGCAACTAAAGCAGCATCATCTGCAAAGAGTAGTTCATGGACAAGTTTCTCTTGTGTCTTGGTGTGAGCTTGCAGGCGCCTCAGATTGAAGAGACTGCCATCCGTGCGGTACCGGATGTAAACAGCGTCTTCATTGTTGGGGTCTTTCATGGCTTGGTTCAGCATCATGCTGAAGAAGATTGAAAAGAGGGTTGGTGCGAGAACACAGCCTTGCTTCACGCCATTGTTAATGGAGAAGGGTTCAGAGAGCTCATTGCTGTATCTGACCCGACCTTGTTGGTTTTCGTGCAGTTGGATAATCATGTTGAGGAACTTTGGGGGACATCCGATGCGCTCTAGTATTTGCCAAAGCCCTTTCCTGCTCATGGTGTCGAAGGCTTTGGTGAGGTCAACAAAGGTGATGTAGAGTCCTTTGTTTTGTTCTCTGCACTTTTCTTGGAGCTGTCTGAGGGCAAAGACCATGTCAGTGGTTCCTCTGTTTGCGCGAAAGCCGCACTGTGATTCTGGGAGAATATTCTCGGCGACACTAGGTATTATTCTATTTAGTAGAATCCTAGCGAAGATTTTTACCTCTTCATTCTTTCAATGCACTAAGCACTGATCAAATCTCATCTTCTGTTTAACACAAAAGCACTGCTGCAAAACCCCAGGTCTCCTTCCTACACAGACAACCCAGTCTCCTGACCTGTTCAGCAGGCTGCAGTCTCCCAGTTTCGGTTTGATTACTTGCATGGACTCCACCTCGATCTCAAGTTACAATGAATATGTTGGTTATCTGTTCCACATTGTCCCAATTTCACCTCTTTGACTCGGTCACCAGTATTGTGCGGCACATACACAGGCTATTCTCATTAGGATTGGCACAAGATTGCTCTACAACAGCAAGTTTCAGTCCAAATGAAGTACACTTGTCCTGTACTCAAGTAATCACATCCTACACGAGTCTCATTTTATTCTCCCCATCATCGTTCTCCACCCCCCAAAGTATTTTCTAATTTTAAACGTACGGTAACAAGCCCTTTTAACCCATGAGCCCATGCCACCCAATTACATCCAATTAAACTACAACCCCTGGTACGTTTTGAACAGTGGAAACTCACGCAGACATGGGGAAAACGTACAAACGCCTTTTGGACAGCTCCAGATTCGAACCCGGGTCAGTGGCATTGTAACAGCGTTGCGCTAGTCGCTACGCCAGAGTTGGCTACATCCCAGCTCGCAGGCCCCATGGGGCTTTTTGACATATGATGTGCAGCTGGCGGAAGTAGGTTGGCTGAGACAGGAATCGTACGAGCTGGTGCTCAGAGGTAGTGTTAGTGGGCGTGGGGTGTGATTGTGGTGTGTACGGCTGCGTTGCGGGCAGTGATATTAATGGAGTGTTCGTGTGATACTGGCATCGTGCAATCCTTGCAAATCACCGCCAGACAAAGCTAATTTGTACAACCTTGACAATAGATCAGCCGGATTTTCAACAACTCACAGCCAAGGTGGAGACTCGGAATAATCAGTCAGGATTTTGAAATATTCAGTACGTACATGTGTACTGCTTGATTATTGAAACTAATACAAATTAGCAGTTTAAAAGTTAATACTTAAATATTATTATGTACATGTATTTCTTAATATTTATAACATTTTTGTAACTAGATGTGCATGTAAGAGTAAAACGTGGATGTAATATTTTTTCAAGTCTTGAAGCTCTCAAACATCTGAAGTTAATCGTAGGTGGCTCTTACGTTGTGCAGATTTGGTCACCCCCTGCACTACACTAATCGTGATCTGTCACTCACCTACAAATTAGGGACTAATAACCTCTCAACATCCTTAGCATGGATGGAAACTAGAGCACTGAGAGGAGACCCACGCCATCACAGGGCGAACATGCAAACTCCACACAGACAGTTAAGGAGGTCAGAATTGAACCTGGGTCTCAAGCTGCGAGGCAGGGACTCTCCCAGCTACACCACCATGCCATGTTCTTGCACACATGCTCTTTTTAATACAATAAACCTTTTTAATTTTGGTCTGCTTTGAAAATAAATCTGGACGTTTTTACTATGATACACAAATATTGTAAATGCCAGGGCAGCACAATTAGTGTAGTGATTAGCACAATGCCGTTACAGCACCAGCGATCAGGATCAGAGTTCGAATCCCACACTCTCTGTAAGGAGTTTGTAGGTGTCTGAATGGGCTTCCCAGAGGTCTCCGGTTCCCTCTCACCGTTCAAAAACATAGCGGGGGTGTAGGTTAATTGAGTGTAACTTGGGTGGCCCGGACTTGTGGGCCAAAATGGCCTGTTCCCGTGCTGTATGTATGTCTAAATGTCTGTCTATGTCAAACACAGATCCCATCTCCCACTTTGTTTCTTACCTAAACACAATTGCAATTTGTAGTTCTGCACAACAGAGAAACACTCGTCAATCTGCAGTTCTGTTAATTCACAAACACTCTGGTTGTTTTTGTTTGAATATTACTACACCAACTTCCAGATTGATATATAAACAGAACAAAATCTACAGTTGTTTTGCAGAGTGATACAATTCCAATCTCCAGTTCAGTTTACTGCAATAAACAATGCACTGATATGAGCCATACTGCTTTGGGTGCTGCCTCACACACTGCTACGAGCTCGTCGACTTCATCCACTTTGCTGCCAACTTCCACCCTGACCTCAAATTCTCTTGGTCCATCTCGAGCAACACTCTCCCCTTTCTCGATCTCTCATTCTCCATCTCGAGAGACAAAATCCTGACTGACATTTTCTACAAACCCACCAACTCCCACAGCTACCTCAACTCTGCATCTGTCCCTGTAAGAACTCCATTCTTTTCTCTCAATTTGTCCATCTCCGCCGCATCTGCTCCCAGGACAAGGTCTTCCATGCCAGATCATCTGAGATGTCCTCCTTCTTCAAACAATGTGACTTTCCATCTACCACCATCAACTTGGCCCTCACCCGTATATCTTCCATTACCTGCACATCTGCCCTGGCCCCCTTCACCCCCACGCGCAACAAGGACAGGATCCCCTTGTTCTCACCCTTGTCTTCAGGAGGGCCTGGGGATATCACCCTCCGCTGACTATTGACGGCTCGACCATTGAGGTCATCAAGAATATCGAGTTCCTCAGAGTGCACCTGGTGGAGAATCTCTCCTGATCCCTTAACACCAGCTCCAAAGCCAAGAAAGCCCAGCGGCACCTCTACTCCCTGTGAAGGCTGAGGAAAGTCCAGCTCCCACCCTCCATCCTCACTACGTTCTACAGAGGATGTATTGAGACCATCCTGAGCAACTGCATCACTGCCTGGTTTGGAAGCTGTACCTCCCCGGACCACAAGACCCTTCAGAAGGTAGTGAAGTCAGCGGAAAATATCATTGGGGAACCTCCTCCTATCATGAAGGATGTCTACTGCACTCGATGCAGGTGAAAGGCAATAAACATCGCGAAAGACTCCACACATCCCGTATGTAAACTATTCTCCCTTCTGCCATCTGGCAGGAGTTACTGAAGCACTCGTGTCCTTATGTCCAGAGTGAGAAACAGCTTTTTCCCCCAAGCCATCAGGCTCCTGAACTCCCAGTATCATGGACTTTCAGTGTATATGTCTTAATACCTTAATAATTTAATGTGTTAACTGCTTTCCTAACATATTTATGTAAATATACTCCTTGGTCTTGGGGAAAAGCTATCTTATCCTACCATGCAAGCATAGTTTGAACAATAAATAAAGTTGACTTGACCTACCACCCCACTAGCTTCCACATATGCCTTTTTTGCCACCTACTACATGATCCTATCACCATACACACATTTCCCATTCCTCAAGGACCGCTCCTACGTGACTCCCACTTCGACTCTTCCCTTCCCACCAATCACCCCTTGGCACCTTCCTCTGTGACTGCACCTCCTCCCTCACCACCATTCGGGGTCCAAAACCAGTGAATTTGCAGGGGTCATCTACTGCATCTAGCACTCTGTTGTGGACTCCTCTACATCAGAGAAACTGGACACAGACTGGGAGATCGATTCGATGAACACCTCGGCTCTGTCCGCCACAAGAGTGTGGATCTCCCAGTGGCCACCCATTTCAATTCTCTATCCCATTCCCTCGCTGACATGTCATGTCTGTCCATGGTCTCATGAACAGCCAGACTGAGACCACCTGTAAATTGCAGGAAAACCAGCCTTCTGGGCCCCCTCCAACTGGAATGCATTAACCGAGGTTTCCATCAGCCCAACCCTGCCCACTCCCCCCATTTCAGTTTCCCCTTAACCTATGTCTTCTTTCCCCAGCTCTGCCTCTCTCCCTCCCTCCTTCCTTTCCCTCCAGATCTGCATTAAGAGAGCCACCCCCTCCTCTGATCAATTCGCACCTTTCCTTCCTCCCCTCCCATCCATCCAATCCTGGCCTTTTGTCTGTTGGCCTGTGCTCCTCCCCCTGCCGTTCCCTCCCTCCTTCACTCACCATTCCCTCCCTCCTCCCCCCACTGTTCCCTCCCTCCTCCATCCGCTGTTCCATCCTCCCCTCACCATACCTTCCCTCCTTTACCCGCCATTCCCTCCCTCCTCCCCACCATTCCCTCCCTCCTCCTCCCCTCCATTCCTTCCCCCCACCCCGCCGTTCCTTCCCTCCTCCCCCACCATTCCTTCCCACCTCCCCGCCATTCCCTCCCTCCTCTCCCTGCCATTCCCTCCCTCCTCCTCCGCCATTCCCTCCCTCTTCCCCCCAGCATTCCTTCCCTCCTCCCCACCATTCCTTCCCTCCTCCCCGCCGTTCCTTCCCTCCTCACCGCTGTTCCTTCCCTCCCCCCGCTGTTCCTTCCCTCCTTCCCCCGCCATTCCTTCCTCCCACCCCGCCATTCACTCCCTCCTCCCCGCTGTTCCTTCCCTCCTCCCACTGCTGTTCCTTCCCTCCCCCCCCCAGCCTTTTTATTCAGGTGCCTGCCTGATATTTGCTTAGACCTTGAAGCAGGACTCAGGCCCAAAACGTCAGTAATATATCTTTATTTCCTGGGGACACTGTGAGACCGGGTGACATCCTCCAGCATTTCTGTGTTTTTACTATTAACAAGCAAGCACTGACCAAACTCCCTCATCAAATACCCACCGTGGTTTCAAACTCCCTCGTCAAATACCCACCGCGGTTCCAAACTCCCTCATCAAATACCCACCGCGGTTCAAACTCCCTCGTCAAATACCAACTGCGGTTCCAAACTCCCTCGTCAAATAACCACTGCAATTCCAAACTCCCTCGTCAAATACCCACTGTGGTTCCAAACTCCAGTGCACTGATCCACAAACACTGTCCCAAACTCCAGCGTAGTCTGATCCACAAACACAGTCCCAAACATCAGCGCATTGATATGAAAACGCAGTCCCAAACTCCAGCGCACTGATACACAAACAATGTCTCAAACTCCAGCGCTATCTGATCCACAAACGCTGTCCTAAACTCCAATGTAGTCTGATCCACAAACACTGTCCCAAACATCAGCGCATTGATATACAAATGCAGTCCCAACTCCAGTGCACTGATCCACAAACGCTGTCCCAAACTTCATCGTAGTCTGATCCACAAATGCTGTCCCAAACTCCAGCGTAGTCTGATCCACAAACACTGTCCCAAATATCAGTGAATTGATATACAAACGCGGTCCCAAACTCGAGCACACTGATCCACAAATGCTGTCCCAAACTCCAGTGTAGTCTGATCCACAAATGCTGTCCCAAACTCCAGCGTAGTCTGATCCACAAACACTGTCCCAAATATCAGTGAATTGATATACAAACGCGGTCCCAAACTCGAGCGCACTGATCCACAAATGCTGTCCCAAACTCCAGCATCGTCTGATTCACAAACACTGTCCCAAAAATCAACGCATTGATATACAAATGCAGTACCAAACTCCAGTGTAGTCTGATCCACAAACACTGTCCCAAACATCAGCGCATTGATATACAAATGCGGTCCCAAACTCCTGCACACAGACACACAAATGCTGTCTCAAACTCTAGCGTAGTCTGATCCACAAACACTGTCCCAAGCTCCAGCACACTGTTACACAAACACTATCCCAAACTCTAGTGCACTGATACACAAACACTGTCTCAAACTCTAGCGCAGTCTGATCCACAAATGCTGTCCCAAACTCCAGCGTAGTCTGATCCACAAACACTGTCCCAAACATCAACACATTGATATACAAATGCAGTCCCAAACTCCTGCACACTGATACACAAATGCTGTCACAAACTCTAGCGCAGTCTGATCCACAAATGCTGTTCCAAACTCCAGCGTAGTCTGATCCACAAACACTGTCCCAAACATCAGCGCATTGATATACAAATGCAGTCCCAAACTCTTGCACACTGATACACAAATGCTGTCACAAACTCTAGTGCAGTCTGATCCACAAACACTGTCCCAAGCTCCAGCACACTGGTACACAAACACTGTCTCAAACTCCATTGCAGTCTGATCTACAAACACTCTCTCAAACTCCAGCATAGTCTGATCCACAAACACTGTCCCAAACATCAGCGCATTGATATACAATCGCGGTCCCAAACTCCAGGACACTGATACACAAAAACTGCCCCAAACATCAGCGCATTGATATACAAACGCGGTCCCAAACTCCAGTGCACTGATCCACAAACGCTGTTCCAAACTCCAGTGTAGTCTGAACTTACAAACTCTGTCCCAAACTCCAGCGTAGTTTGATCCACAAACAATGTCCCAAATATCAGTGAATTGATATACAAACGCGGTCCCAAACTCGAGCGCACTGATCCACAAATGCTGTCCCAAACTCCAGTGTAGTCTGATCCACAAATGCTGTCCCAAACTCCAGCGTAGTCTGATCCACAAACACTGTTCCAAATATCAGTGAATTGATATACAAACGCGGTCCCAAACTCGAGCGCACTGATCCACAAATGCTGTCCCAAACTCCAGCATCGTCTGATTCACAAACACTGTCCCAAAAATCAACGCATTGATATACAAATGCAGTACCAAACTCCAGTGTAGTCTGATCCACAAACACTGTCCCAAACATCAGCGCATTGATATACAAACGCGGTCCCAAACTCCAGTGCACTGATCCACAAACGCTGTTCCAAACTCCAGTGTAGTCTGAACTTACAAACTCTGTCCCAAACTCCAGCGTAGTTTGATCCACAAACAATGTCCCAAACATCAGTGCATTGATCCACAAACACTGTCCCAAACATCAGTGCATTGGTATACAAATGCGGTCCCAAATTCGAGCGCACTGATCCACAAACGCTGTCCCAAACTCCAGTGTAGTCTGATCCACAAATGCTGCCCCAAACTCCAGCATAGTCTGATCCACAAACACTGTCCCAAACATCAGCGCATTGATATACAATTGCGGTCCCAAACTCCAGGACACTGATATACAAAAACTGCCCCAAACATCAGCGCATTGATATACAAACGCGGTCCCAAACTCCAGTGCACTGATCCACAAACGCTGTTCCAAACTCCAGTGTAGTCTGAACTTACAAACTCTGTCCCAAACTCCAGCGTAGTTTGATCCGCAAACAATGTCCCAAACATCAGTGCATTGATCCACAAACACTGTCCCAAACATCAGTGCATTGATATACAAATGCGGTCCCAAATTCGAGCGCACTGATCCACATACGCTGTCCCAAACTCCAGTGTAGTCTGATCCACAAATGCTGCCCCAAACTCCAGCATAGTCTGATCCACAAACACTGTCCCAAACATCAACGCATTGATATACAAATGCGGTACCAAACTCCAGCGTAGTCTGATCCACAAACACTGTCCCAAACATCAGCGCATTGATATACAAATACGGTCCCAAACTCTTGCACACAGATACACAAATGCTGTCTCAAACTCTAGCACACTGATACACAAACACTGTCTCAAACTCTAGCGCAGTCTGATCCACAAATGCTGACCCATACTCCAGCGTAGTCTGATCCACAAACACTGTCCCAAACATCAACGCATTGATATACAAATGCAGTCCCAAACTCCTGCACACTGATACACAAATGCTGTCACAAACTCTAGCGCAGTCTGATTCACAAATGCTGTTCGCAAACTCCAGCATAGTCTGATCACTCCAGCGCACTGATCCACAAACCCCGTCCCAAACTCTAGTGCACTGATACAACAAACACTGTCTCAAACTCCAGCGCAGTCTGATCCACAAACACTGTCCCAAACATCAACGCATTGATGTACAAATGCAGTCCCAAACTCCTGCACACTGATACACAAATGCTGTCACAAACTCTAGCGCAGTCTGATTCACAAATGCTGTTCCCAAACTCCAGCATAGTCTGATCCACAAACACTGTCCCAAACATCAGCGCATTGATATACAAATGCGGTCCCAAACTCCAGCACACTGATACACAAACACTGTCCCAAACTCCAGCACAGTCTGATCCACAAACACTGTCCCAAACTCCAGCGTAGTCTGATCCACAAACACTGTCCAAAACATCAGCACATTGATATACAAACGCAGTCCCAAACTCCAGTGCACTGATCCACAAACACTGTCCCAAACATCAGCACATTGATATACAAACATGGTCCCATACTCCAGCACACTAATGGACAAACACTGTCCCAAACTCTAGTGCACTGATACACAAACACTGTCTCAAACTCCAGCGCAGTCTGATCCATAAACACTGTCCCAAATTCCAGTTCACTGGTACACAAACACTGTCTGTGATAGTACAGATCTATCACCAATGTATATAGTGTATATAGTTACAGTATCTAGACTGTGCTTACAGCGATTGGCTGAGAGCTAAGCCACGCCTACTGTCTGGACCTTAAAGGGTTGTGTCTCTAGCCAGGTCGGATCTTTCCGGATTGGTCGGCCACCTGTGAAGAGCTCCTGTCTTTTGCTAATAAAAGCCTTGGTTTGGATCAACAAGTCTTTGGTTCTTTCGACGTGCTCTACACTGTCTCAAACTGAAGTGCAGTCTGATCTACAAACCCTCTCTTAAACTCCGGCGTAGTCTGATCCATAAACACTGTCCCAAACATCAGCGCGTTGATATGCAAACACAGTCCCAAACTCCAGTGCACTGATACACAAACACTGTCTCAAATTCCAGCGCTGTCTGATCCACAAACGCTGTCCTAAACTCCAGTGTAGTCTGATCCACAAACACTGTCCCAAACTCCAGCGTAGACTGATCCACAAACACTATCCCAAACATCAGCGCATTGATTTACAAACGCAGTCCCAAACTCCAGTGTAGTCTGATCCACAAACGCTGTCCCAAACTCCAGCATAGTCTGATCCACAAACACTGTCCCAAATTCCAGTTCACTGGTACACAAACACTGTCTCAAACACCAGTGCCGTCTGATCTACAAACACTCTCTCAAACTCCAGCATAGTCTGATCCACAAATGCTGTCCCAAACTCCGGCGTAGTCTGATCCACAAACACTGTCCCAAATATCAGGGCATTGATATACAAACGCAGTCCCAAACTCCAGCGCACTGATCCACAAACCCCGTCCCAAACTCTAGTGCACTGATACAACAAACACTGTCTCAAACTCCAGCGCAGTCTGATCCACAAACACTGTCCAAAACATCAGCACATTGATATACAAACGCAGTCCCAAACTCCAGCGCACTGATCCACAAACACTGTCCCAAACATCAGCACATTGATATACAAACATGGTCCCATACTCCAGCACACTAATAGACAAACACTGTCCCAAACTCTAGTGCACTGATACACAAACACTGTCTCAAACTCCAGCGTAGTCTGATCCACAAACACTGTCCCAAACATCAGCGCATTGATATACAAATGCGGACCCACCTGCCGGGCCGGGACGGAACCTCTCCCACACCGCCTCCTGATGGTCCAGCCCGACCCTTCCCCAGTACACCGCCACCTGCCGGGCCGGGACGGAACCTCTCCCACACCGCCTCCTGATGGTCCAGCCCGACCCCTCCCCAGTACACCGCCACCTGCCGGGCCGGGACGGAACCTCTCCCACACCGCCTCCTGATGGTCCAGCCCGACCCCTCCCCAGTACACCGCCACCTGCCGGGCCGGGACGGAACCTCTCCCACACCGCCTCCTGATGGTCCAGCCCGATCCCAAACATCAGCGCATTGATATACAAATCCAGTCCCAAACTCCAGTGCACTGATCCACAAACGCTGTCCCAAACTCCAGTGTAGTCTGATCCACAAACGTTGTCCCAAACTCCAGCATAGTCTGATCCACAAACACTGTCCAAAATATCATCGCATTGATATGCAAACGTGGTCCCAAACTCCAGCACACTGGTAGACAAATGCTGTTCCAAACTCCAACGCAGTCTGATCCACAAACACTGTCACAAACTGCAGTGCAGTCTGATCCACAAACATTGTCCCAAACTCCAGCGCACTGATGCGCAAATGCGGTCCCAAACTCCAGATCAGTCTCATAAACAGATAGATTGGAGAGGAAGTGCAATAAATCGATCTCAAGCAACAGTGTAAAGTTGGCAAAACCATATCAGATTCATACAAATGATGGAAATGCTCAGCAGGTCATCCGGCATCTAGTGAGGGAGAAGTTGAGTTCGTATTTCAGGCTTGGGAATCTTCATCGGATTCTGACACATGAATTGCTTCTCTTTCTCTCTCTGTGCATATACTGAGTGTCTCCAAGATTTCCTCGATCATTTCAGACTTCCATTACCACCAGGTTTTTAAATAATTTTTATAATCAAAGAGTGATTTGTTTCATCCCCAGAAATTGATAGGGACTTGATTAGCCAGGGTTCTGGGGAGTGGAGCTGAGTGGGAAAATGGATCAGCTCATGATTAAATGTCTATTTCTTCTTCTGTCTTAAATCTTATCCCAGTGGGAACATCGAGCATACCTTGCTCTCTCTGCAACTCAGATGCTGCTGTCTTTCTTGGCCTTCTCTGAATGGCATCGTTTGGTTGGCGTGTGTGGCTGGGGGCAGCAAAGCATTCTGGGAGGAGTGCTCCGTTATTAGATGCTGACAGGCTGTTATTATCAGCCCACGGTTGTGATCCAGCCCGCTCGGAGGATGATATGGTGCATTGTTATTCCCAGAGTTAAACACAGCCTGTTCCCTGTTGTTTAAATCCATCCCCTTCTCTCCTCCCACTTCTCATCTTAGTCCCAGCGGCAACATTTCCACTAGCAAAGATGCAAGGACCTTCCTCCCCGTTGCAGGATTCAGAGGGGAACGGAGAAGAATAGTTTGAAGGCAGGATGCACCTCCTGAGGGTTTGGTACAGTGACAGGATGGTGGAGGCACAGACTTACACGCTTGGGAAATATCTGGATAAGTACTGAAATCACCAAGGTGCAGAAGGCCATGGTGTGTTAACAGGCCCTTCCAGCCCACTCATCCACATCACCCAAATACACCCATGTGACCAATTAAACTTTCAACCCCGTATACCTTTGGAATGTGAGAGGAAATTGGAGTACCTGCAGACACAGGGAGGATACACAGACTCCTTACAGATAGTGCCAGATACAGACATGGGCCACTTTCTTTGTAATTGCATTGCACTAACCACAACCCTAACCATGTTGCCCCAAATATAGACCACAAGATACTGGAGCAGAAATAGGCCATTCAGTCCATAGAGTCTGTCCCACCATTTAATCATGAGCTGATCCATTCTCCCACTCAGCCCCATTGCCCGGCCTTCTCCCCATAACCTTTGATGCCCTGGCTAATCAAGAATCCATCAATCTCTGCCCCAATCACCCAGCCTCCGCAACCACCTGAGTCAACAAATTCCACTGATTCACCATCCTCTGGCTGAAGAAATTCCTCCGTATCTCTGTTCTAAGTGGACTTCCTTCAATCCTGAACGTACCCTCTTGTCCTAGACTCTCCCACTGTGGGGAACAACCTTTCTACATCTACTCTGTCCACACCTTTCAACATTCAAAATGTTTCAGTAAGATCTCCCCCTCATTCTCCTAAATTCCAATGAGTACAGGCCAAGAGCCGTCAAATGCTCCTCATATGATAATCATTTCATTCCAAGAATCATCCTTGTGAACCTCCTCTGAACCTCTCAAATGTCCTTAAATGAGGGGTCCAAAACTACTTACAGTGCTCCGTGAGGTCTCCCCAGGGCATTATAAAGCCTCAACATCACATCCCTGCTCTTAGATTCTATTCCTCTTGAAATGAATGCCAGCTTTGCATTTGCCTTCTTCACCACCAACTCAACCTGCAAGTTTACCTTCAGGCCGTCCTGCACGAGGAATCTGCAAATAAAGTGGGTGACCGTACACTTTTGAACATTATATTTCATTTCTCACTGCTCTGCCCGTTCTCCTGATCTGTTAAAGTCCTTCTGCAGCTTCTGTGTTTCCTCTACACAACCAGTTCCTCCACCTCCCTTTGTATCATCCGCAAAGTTGGCCACAAGGCCATTCATTCCACAATTCAACTCATTAATATACAAATTAAAAAGGAGTGGCCCCAACACCGACCCCTGTGAATTGCCACAAACAACTGGCAGCCAACCAGAACATGATCCCTGTATTCCAACTCTGCTTCCTGCCAATCAGCCAATGCTCTCCCCACACTAGTTTCCTGTTATACCATGGGCTGTCTTGTTCAGTAGCCTCATGTGCAGCACCTTGTCAAAGACTTCTGAAAATCCAAATACACAACTTCTTCCTTATCCAGCTGCTTGTCACTTCAAAGAAGTGTACAGATGGGTAATTGATGGGCATCACAGACTTGATGGGCCAAATGCCGTGCATCTCAAGTCAAGTCTATTGTCACCTGACTATACAAATACAACCTGACGAAATAGCGTTCTCCAGTCCTCGGTGCAAAACACCCAGACGTAACCACACAGAAAAGCAATATATATGTAGGACAAGTATTCATATCAAGTAAATAAATAAATATTGTTTCATGAAAATGAGAGTCTTGGAGGGTGAGTGTGAGCGGTTCCTTTGGTCGTTCAGTGTTCTCACTGCCCGTGGGAAGAAGCTGTTCCTTAGCCTGGTGGGGCTGGCTCTGATCCTCCTGTATCTCTTCCCTGACAGGAACAGCTGAAAGATGCTGTGCGCAGGGTGGAAGGGGTCCTCAATGATTCTGTGCATCCTCTTCAGACAACAATCCTGGCAGATCACATAGATGGCAGAGGGGGGAGGAGGGAGACCCCAGTGATCCACTTTGCCACTCCTATGATCCTGTGGATTGACTTCTGATCCATTTCTCTGCAGCAACTGTACTGCACTGGCAAGGACGCTCTCAATAGAGCTCCTGAGGAAGGTTGACATGATGGTGGCCGGTAGCCTTGCTCGCTTCAGTCTTCTCAGGAAGTGTAGTCTCTGTTGCGCCTTCCTGACAAGTGAGGAGATGTTGGGTGTCCACATTAGGTGACTAGTTAAGTGAACTCCAAGGAACTTGGTGCTCTCCACTACAGAGTTGTTGATGTGCCAGTGGAGGGTGGTTGTTCCACAATCATTTCCTTTGTCTTTTCCATGTTCAGACTCAGTATGAGACTCATGAGATTTTCCACCTCTTCTCTGCAGTGGGACTCCTCTCATACAAACCCTTCATTTGAACCACATGCCCAGAGCCGGGGGTTATGGCTTCCTAGATCTCCCAATGATGGAAGGAAGCTTGAGATGCGAATCAGGGAACATTCTGCTGTGCTCCCAAGGAGGTGAGGGAAAACAGGGATGAACAGCTGTGTCACAGTGAAAAGCTCTCCTGGCATGGTGGACTTGGGGCAAGTCATGAGTTCATGTCCCAGTCACGAGATCTGCGCAGCAGGATATGTAATCTGGCAAATTTTCCAATGAGAGACCGTTTCCTAGAAACAGCCTTCTGCTGCCTCCCAGAACCAAAGTTTATTCCTCATCCAACATCACCTCAGTGCATACAAGTATAACCCAAGTTTGACACATCACGAGAGTGCTTGGGAGGCTTAAAGAAGGGGATTTATGATCTTCCTGAGGTAAAGAAGCACTTTGCCTGAGGGATGGTTAACGCAGAAATTTTCACGACATTTATGATGACCTGTTTCACCAAGTCCAGGAACCAGTGGGAGACATTGGAGAAGGTGGCAGGATCAATGGACACTCCATGTCTCTGTGGGGACTCTCTCCCTTGCTTCCCTTTCTTGTCCTGACAGTGGTGTTGGACCAAAGTCAGTATGAATCAGAAAAAACATCTCTTTCTCACTGACAATCAAGACAGGTGCACCTCAAGGATGCAAGCTTGGCCCCCAGCTCTACTCGCTCTGCAAGGCAGGGCAAACTTTTGCTGATGACACCGCGATCATCGACAGAATCACAGATGGCAATGAGGAGGCATTCAGGAGTGAGATAGATCAATTTGTTGAGTGGTGTCACAAGTCAACATTAGCAAAACTGAGAACACGGACCTAGTCCTCATCAAGGGGTTAGCGGTGGAAGAGGTTAAGAACTTCAAATTCCTGGGTGTCAACATCTCTGAAGCTCTGTCCTGGAGCCTCCATGTTGATGCCATCGTGAAGAAAGCTCGCCAGTGGCTAGATTTGTTGAGGATTTTGAGGAGATTTGGTCTGACGACAAAGACTCTTGCAAATTTCCATAGGTGTACTGTGGAGTATATACAGACTGTCTGGTGCAGAGGTGCCAATACACAGGATAGGAACAGGCTATATAGAGGA
Source organism: Narcine bancroftii (assembly GCF_036971445.1). Lineage (NCBI taxonomy): Eukaryota > Metazoa > Chordata > Chondrichthyes > Torpediniformes > Narcinidae > Narcine > Narcine bancroftii. The sequence continues at coordinate 177,609,786 of NC_091470.1, read as the reverse complement.
TTGTTAACTCGGCCTGCTCCATCAAGGGGACCAATCTTCACTCCAGCGAGGACAACTACAAGTAACGATGTTTCAAGAAAGCAGCTGCTATCCTCAAGGGCCCCCACCACCTCTTCATTCTGCTACCATCAGGAAGTAAGTACAGGAGCCTGAAGACAAGGACGGCTTCTTCCCCTCCGCCATCAGATTTCTGAATGGACAATGAACCCCAGACATGACACTTTTTCTTCTTCTGCCCTCAATTGTTTATTTTAAAAATGTAATTTATAGCAATATTTGCCCCTGGTAATACTGCCACAAAGCAATAAATTTGTGACGTTCTTGGCAATAAATTTTGATTCTGATTTTAAGATTATGGGGAAACAAAGCAAAAGGGTTTTTGTGTACATGACAAATGAAATCTTGCTTCAGGTGTTTGGGACTTCTGTACTTCATGCTCAATATCGACATGGTGGGCTGAATGTCCACTTACCTTGCTGGAGGACTACATCTCCAGTGGGACCTTGAGTAAAGATGAGTCAAGAGGGCATATCCACTCATCGAGACAATGGAGCTTTGGGATGGCAGGAATTCCTGCCCCTTAACCCCACAGACGTTTGTTCCCCAGTGAAATACAGTCAACGATCGTATAACTCTGACACTTTCCAATTGAGATTTCCCCCCCCCACCTCCTATCCCGGTGAGGATGCATAGTCTGTCCGTGGTAATGTTGAGAAGGAACAGAACTGCTCTCAGGCTGAAGTGGAGGTGGAGTGAGCTGGAAGACTTTGGGGCCTGTGGGGGCACCAGAGAGCACGTGAAGGAGATGGGCAGATCAGTGGGATCAGCGAATGAACGTCAAGGCATGCTTTCAGACACCAACAGGCTACACGTGAATGCATTTCGTTGATGCACACTGCTCCCAGAGGAGAACTCTCCAGCCTGCTCAGTGACCCTGACTGACAACTGAGTGCCATTGCTGCTTTAGACACAGCACAAGGTATGTCAATTTTTTCTCTTACAATGTTTTGATCACTTCACTGAATTTAACAGGTTAGTGGTGGAACTGTTCATCTCTCTCCCTGCAAACAATTCTCACCTTCACTGTAAAAACACAATGCTGGAGAAACTCAGCAGCTCAAACAGTGGACTTTATACAGTAAAGATACAGAACCAACTCAAATTCAAACTATGCCCTTTAATTGTTTTTTCTGAAGAAGAGAATATATCCCTGACTTCAACCCCAAGAGAATCCTCGCTGTTACCTCACTAACAGCTAGATGAGCAATTCTAGCCAAGTGGAAAGATAACTCTTCACCTACTCATACCCAATGGCTACATGGAAAAAACACTAAAGATGTGAAGTTGGAATTGGATAAGATGTGGGGCCTGTTCACAGATTATTATCACATGGTGAAGACTGAAGGTGGACGAATGCTCCGGAGACTCCCTGTCTGGTGTCTGAAAGTCGTTTTTCTGTCCACATTGTTGTCATTTATACGTTAACGTGGTTTAGAGGGAGGGGGTAGATTAGTCGGGTTCTTTTTCTCTTTTTGTTTGTGAGTAGGAGATAATTAGATAAAGAAGGGTTTAAGTGTTGATTATTATCGATCACATCACAGAATAAGACAAAAAAAATTTATATAAGGGAATTTTAATTGTCTTGTCTATTTTAAATTCAATATTAATTTTGGATACATTATGAGAAATGGATTATAATTATAGAATTCGATGTTTTGAAGGAGTTAAGTTATTTATCTGTGATATTTATATGATATGACCTGTTCTATGTTATTAACTAGAAGACCATGTACATGGGGTTTTATCTATTAGACTCGATAAAAATATTTTAAAAAGAAAGAATCTCAAGCCCTTCATACCTTCATGAAGGGATCAAGTCCGAAACATTGCTTCTGTATCTTTACTGTATAAAGTCCATTCTGTGACCTGCTGAGTTTCTCCAGCGTTGTGTTTTTACTTCAATCACCATATCTGCAGACTTTCGTGTTTTTTTACTCTAACCTATACTGTTCCTGCCCAGGAATGTGTGATGGGAGAGTGTGGAAGGAGCTTTCCTGAGACTAACATGTTTCACTGAGGTAGTGTGATGGGACAGTGTGGAAGGAACTTGCTGTGTCCAAGCCGTGGTCTCCCTAAGTTGGGAGTATATGATGAGACTGGGAAGGGGAAGCTTTGCACTGTGTCTAATCCCTGCAGTCTCTGCCCTGGGAGTGTGTGATGGGCTGGATAGGGGGAGCTTTACTGTGTCTAACACATATTGTCCCTGCCCTGGGAGTGTGTGATGGGGCGGACAGGGGAGCTTTGCTCTGTGTCTAACCTACATTGTCCTTGCCCTGGGAGTGGGTGATGGGCGGGATAGGGGAAGCCTTACTCTATCTTTAATCTCTGTAATATTATTGCTCATATTTGCTGACCACAATGGGTGATTCGGCCCATCAACTCAATGCCAGCTGACAGAGCAACGCCATCCACACTACTTTGCCCTGTTCTCTCCTCATTTTCAGCAACTCTCCCCAGATTCTACTACTCACTTCCCATTAGAGGCGATCAACTGACCCATACGTCATGGAGGAAACCTGAGTGCCTGGGGGAATCCTATGCAGTTACAAAGGAATAGGCAAACTCCACACAGGTAGCGCCGGAGGTTGGGATTGAACCTGGGTTTCTGGAGCTGTGACGCAGTGGCACTAACTTCTTTCTGGTGACCTCTACCCACTCTCACATCTCCACCACAGATTAAACAGTGCCTTTGTTGCATCACACTATGGACCTTCCAAAAAGATCTGATATTTGGGAACAATGTTGGAAATGATACAGTATAACCACATTCTCTCAAAGCTAGCAATTGCAGCATGACTTGAGAGGTAGGTTTGCAGGTGCAGCAGGTTATCAAGAAGGCAAATGAAATGTTGGCCTTCATTGCTGGAGGGATGGAATTTAGGAGCAGGGAGGTTCGGCTGCAACTGGACAAGATCCGCATCTGGAGTTCTGGTCTCCTTACTTGAGGAAGAATGGATTGAATTTGGAGGCGGTGCAGAGGAGGTTCACAAGGTTGATTCCAGAGATGGGGGGGGGGGGGGCGGGAGGGGTTGTTCTACAAGGAGAGATTGAGTCATCTGGGACTGTACTTGCTGGAATTTAGAAGAACGAGAGGGAATCTTACAGAAACATAAAATTATGAAAGGCATCGTTAAGATAGAGGTTGGTAAGTTGTTCCCATTGTTTGGGAAACTAGAACTAGGGGACATAGCCTCAAGATTCAGGGGAGTAGATTTAGGATGGAGATGAGGAGGAACTGCTTTTCCCAGAGGGTGGGGAATCTGTTGAAGCAGTGGAGGCGACCTCAGTAAATATATTTAAGACAAGGTTGGATAGATTTTTACATAGTTGGGAAATTAAGGGATATGGGGAAAAGGCAGGTGGGTGAAGATGAGCCCATCATCAGATCAGCCATGATCACTGAATGGCGGAGCAGGCTCGACGGGCCAAATGGCCGACTCCTGCTCCTACTTCTTATGTTCAACACTGAGACCCTGGGGTGAAGTTGAAGCAGAAATTGTGTAGAAATAATATTTCGATTTCAGGGTAGGGACTCCTTCTGTGACACACCATTTCATTACACAGAATTTACAGCCCTAAATCCAGCAATTTACTTTTGAATGACTGTCCAAAAGCCTATCGATCAGAATCCTAGATTTACACAGCAAAAAAAATGTTGAATCCACATCGGACCATTTGGCATGGGGGATGAAATGAGATGAAGAGGAACTGCTTCTCCTGAACACAAGAGATGGGTGCAGAAATAGTCAATTCGGCCCATCGAGTCGGCCTCTTCCTTTCAATCATGATGCGGATCTGTGGGATTTTCTGTCCAATGAACAGAGGCTGAGGACAAGCTTGATTCCAAGAAGGTAAGGTCTTTGATTTTATGGTAGGAAGGCTAGGGCAGTGGAATCCTCCAATTGCGGGATTGTCCCTGATGACCTACTTCGCAATGAGGTGTATCCAACTGCAGCTCCTGAGAGACCATGTTAGGGCACTGGACTCTAGATCAATCGGGTGGCAGAGATAGTTATAGAGAGTTGGCTTCAGAGAGACAGTCATCCCTAAAAGGCAGGAGACAGAGTGAGACAGTGCAGAGCACTCCTATGACCATTCCTCTCAATCACAAGGATACTGTTGGAGGGGGCAGGAAACGATCTACCAGGGACCAGTCATGGTGGTCATGTCTTCGGCACAGAGGCTGGTTCCAGACTCAGAAGGGAAGGGGGGGGGGAGAAGAGGAGAGCAATGGTAATTGGGGACTCGTTGGTTAGGAGAGCGAGATCGAGGCTCCCGGATGGTATATTGGCTCCCAGGATCCAGGGTCAGGATTTCTCTGTTCAAGTTCATAGCATTTTGGAGGGGGAGGGGTACCAGTCAGATGTCATGGTCCATGTGGAGATCAATGACACAGACAGGTAGGGATGAGGTCCTGAAGAGGGAATATAGGGAGTTAGGAAAGAAATTAAAAAGCAGGATCTCCAGGGTGGTAATCACGGGATTGCTGCCAGTGTCATGCGCCTGAGGTTAGGAACAGGACGTTGTGGCAGATCATGTGTGGCTGAAGAGTTAGTGCAGAGCGCAGGAGTTCAGATTGTGGATCATTGGAATCTCTTCTGGGGAAGGTCTGACCTGTATGAAAAGGATGGGCTGTACCTGAACTGGAGGGGGACCAATATTCTGGTGGGCAGGTTTGCTAGAGCTGCTGGGGAGGGTTTTAACTAGTTTGGCAGGGTGGGGGGTGGGGGTGGTGGGAATCAGAATGTGAGTGCAGTTTGAGCTTGGATCAATATGTGAAATTATGATGTTGTGGCCGTTACTGAAACTTGGCTGGAGGAAGGGCAGGATTGGCTAATGTGGGTATCGGGGTTTAAGTGTTTTTAAAAAAATAGGATAGGAGGTAGAAAAGGGTGGGGGTGGGTAGTAGCATCACTGGTCAGGGATAGTATCATGGCTATAGAAAGGGAGGACGCTGCAGAGGGAGGATCCACTGAGACGGTGTGGGTGCAAGCCAGAAATAGGAAGTGAGCTATCACTGTGCTGGGAGTTGACTATAGGCCCCCAAGTAGCCCTCGGGATCCCGGGGAGTAGATAAGTAGGCATATTGTGGAACGGTGAAGAAAATACAAGGTTATAGTTAAGGACAACCTCAACTTCCCTAATATTTATTGGCACATCCTGCAAGAGGGATGGGATGGGGCTGAATTTGTCAGGTGTGTTCAAGAAGGATTCCTGACACAGTATATGGACTGACCGATGAGAGGAGAGGCCATACTGGATCTGGCCTTGGGGAAATGAACCTGGTCAGGTGGTGGACCTCTCAGAAGGGGAACACTTTGATTCGAGTGACCAGAACTCCATGAGCCTCAACATAGCCATGGAAAAGGATAAAAATTGTCAAACTGGGAAAGTGCTTAACTGGGGAAGGGCTCATTATGAAGGGATGAGACAGGAATTAGCAAGAATAAATTGGAAACAGATGTTTAAGGGTGAAAGCACAGAAGCCATGTGGAGGAAGTTTAGAGACCACTTGTGCTGGGTTCAGGAGAGGTTTGTGCCACTGGGACAAGGAAAAGATGGTAGGAAAAGGGAACTGTGGCTGATGAAATAGATCAGGCAACTCCAGGTGGTCAAGAGGAAGAAGGAAGCATAGATTAGATATAGGAAGCATGAAACAGGAAGAGCTCATGAGAAGAATATGGTAGCCAGGGAGGAGTGTAAGAAGGGACTTAGGAGAGCTTGAAGGGGGCAGGAGATGGCCTTGGGATGTAGAATGTGAAGAACAGGAGGATGACGAGAATGAAGGTGGGGCCGCTAAAGGATAAAGGAGGGAACGTGTGCCAGGAGCAAGAGGAAGATGGGGAGGTCCTAAATGAACACTTTACATCAGTATTTACAAGAGAAAAGGACCTTGATCACAATGAGGTTGAAATTGAACGGGCCTGTGTGTTGGACAATGTGGAGATTGAGGAAGAGGAAGTGTTGGAGCTTCTTAAAAGTATCAAGATTGATAAGTCCCTGGGGTCAGACGTGATATACCCTAGGCTACTTTGGGAAATGAGAGAAGAGAGAGCTGAGGCAGTAACTATGATCTTTGAATCTTCACTGGCCAAAGGGAAGGTGTCGGAGGACTGGAGAATGGCAAATGTCATCCCCTTGTTTAAAAAAGGTAATAGGGAGAATCCTGGGAATTATAGACCGGTGGGTCTTACATCAGTGGTGTGCAAATTAATGGAGAGGATTGTTAGGATAGGATCTATGTGCATTTGGAGAAGTCCAGTCTACTCAAGAATAGTCAGCATGGACTTGTGAAGGAAAGGTCGTGCCTCACGAGTCTGATTGAGTTTTTTGAGGAGGTTACACAAGAAATTGATGAGGATAGGGCAGTAGATGTGGTCTACATAGATTTTAGCAAGGCATTTGACACGTTCCCCAATGAAAGACTCATCAAGAAAGTCATGAGGCATGGGATCAGTGGAACATTGGCTGTGTGGATAAAAATTTGGCTTGTCTGTAGAAAGCAGAGAGTACTAGTGGAAGGGAAGTATTCTGCCTGGAGGTCGTTGACTTGAGGAAGGGCCGCAGGGATCTGTTCTGGGACCCCCTGCTCTTTGTGATCTTTATAAATGACCTGGATAGGTCAGTTTGTGGATGACACGAAGGTTGGAGGAGTTATGGATGGAGCTGAAGGTTGTCGAAGGTTACAAGAGGATATAGACAGGGTGCAGAGTTGGGCAGAAAAGAGGCAGATGGATTTCAATCCAGATAAGTGTGAGGTGATGCATTTTGGAAGGGCAAACAAGAAGGCTGAGTACAGGGTTAATGGTCGGTTACTTAACAGTGTGGATGAACAGAAGGACTTTGAGGTCCAAATCCAAACACCCTTCAAGGTCACCACACAGATTGATAGATAGTTAAGAAGGCCTATGGAATGCTGGGATTCATTAATAGGGGGATTGAGTTCAGGAGTAGAGAGGTCATGTTGCAATTCTACAAATCTCTGGTGAGATCACACTTAGAGAATTGTGTTCAGTTTGGTCACCTCATTACAGGAAGGATGTGGAAGCTGTGGAGAAGGTGCAGAGGAGATTCACCAGGATGTTTCATGGATTAGAAAACAAGTCTTATGAGACAAGGTTAGCAGAGCTGGAACTTTTGTCTTTGGAGCGTAGAAGGAAGAGAGGAAATTTGATAGAGATCGACAAGATTCTGAGAGGCATAGATAGAGTGAACAGCTAGCACCTGTTTCCCAGGGCAGGATCAGCAAGCACCAGCAGAGGACATTTGTACAAAGTGAAGGGAGGGAAGTTTAGGGGGAGACATTGGGGGTAAGTTTTTGTTCACACAGAGAGTTGTGAGTGCCTGGAATGAAATGCCAGGGGTGGTGGTGGAAGCTGAAACTTTGGGGGCATTTAAGAGACTCTTAGACAGACACATGGATGAAAGAAAAATAGAGGGTTATGGGGTAGGGTGGGTTTGGTACTTTTCTTTTAAGGAAAGAATATATGGGTCAGCATAGCATCAAGGGCCAAAGAGACTGCATCATTGAATGTAAGAACAGAAGAACTGGGAACAGTAGTTGGCCATTCGGCCCGTCAAGCTTGCTCCACCATTCAATGAGATCATGGCTGACCTGATGATAAGCTCAGCATCAGATGATGTGCACATCATCATCATGTGTTTAAGACAGCTCAAATTTGAAAGAATAGGAAGAGGGAATTACAGGGACACAGGATAAGTGGAGTTGTCCATGGCAGGTCAGCAGAGCAGGCTTGATGGGCCAAATGGCTACTCCTATTTCTATGTACCAATGTTTCTAAGTTCATGGTGAGACCTTGGAAAATGTGGGCCTCTTCCTATAGCTCAGGAGCCATTCCTCGGAAACAGAGGATAATGACCATGAACTATCTCTGCCTTCACTGCACCGTCTTCAGGCAATTGGGGAGAAGGATGTTGGAAGGTGAAGAGTTCTGACGGTACAAAACTGACAGTTGACTTGGCAGAGATGATCCCTGTGCTCCTGCACACTTCTGAGACAGCAGGTAACAGCAGGTATTGGAAAAACTACAAACAATTTCTTAAAACCAAAGAACCCTAGAACATTACAGCACAGAAAATAAGCCCTACAGCCCTTTTAGTCCATGCTGAACTATTTTTCTCCCTCATCACACTGGCCTGAACCTAGTCTATAGCCCTCCATACCCTTCTCATCCATGGATCTGTCCTAATTGTTTTTAATGTTAAAATTTAGCCCACATTCATCATTTCAGTTGGCAGTTCATTTCCTCTTCCAGTGGTTTTCAAACTTTTTCTTTCCACTCACATACCACCTTAAGTTCAGTAATTCCTTACTAATCAGAGAGCACCAATGGCATATGGATTACTGTTTTAATCATACCGAATTGACTTGTTATGTGCACGATTTCATAACTCCAAAGCAAATGGGCCAATGAGAATATTCATCAAGCAAAATATTTCAGAAACAATTGGATCTAGAACAGTGGTTCTCAACCTTTTCTCCCCACTCATATACCACCTTAAATGTGCTCTGTGGTTAGTAAGGGATTACTTACTTAAATAAAAAGTTTGAATGCCACTGCCCTAAACTTTCCCCCTTTCACTCTTAACCCGTGTCCTCTGGTTTGTATCTTACCTACCCTCAGTGGAACAAGTCTGCCGACATTTACTCTGTCTATCCCCACATAATTTTAAATACCTCTATCAAATCCCCCCTCTTTCTTCTGCTCTCCAGGGAATAAAATCCTGACCTGTTTAACCTTTCCCTGTAACTCAGTTCCTGAAGTCCCAGCAACATCCCAGTAAATCTTCTCTGCCCTCTTTTGATCTTATTATTCTTCTCTGCAAAGTCTCTTCAATTCAATGGTAGGACGTGTGAACCGACATCTTTGTCATCGAGCCTGCACTAGTCTACTGAAGCAGACCCTCTGTCCTGTGTTCTGTCCCAGGAAGGGATCAGCAGGTAGGCAGACATAAGAGAATGTGCTTCAGAAGCTTGAAGGTATGGAAGATCCCCATTGTCCCTGGGACTCTCCATCTTGACCATACAAAGCAGCGAGGCAGCATTCAGGATGGGACTGGGAATAGGCAGATTGTACACCATGAGCATGGAGATCTTGTGTGAACAGTAAATGGTGCATGCCTTTCCTGCGACCACAGGAGACACTCTACTTGCACCCACACCTCCTCCCTCACCTCCATTCATGGCCCCAAACTGTCCTTCCAAGTGAAGTTCTGCAAGGATCATCTACTGAATCCGGTGCTCCCATTGTGGTATCCTCTACGTCGGAGAGACTGGGTGCATACTGGAGATCGCTTTGTTGAGCATCTCAGCTTTGTCCGCTGCAATAGAGTGGATCTCCCAGTGGCCACCCATTTCAATTCCCTGCCCCATTCCCTTACAGACATATCTGTACATGGTTTCATGCACTGCCAGACTGAGACCACCCACAAATTGGAGGAAGAACACCTCATGTTCTGCCTGGGCACCCTCCAACCAGATGTCATTTACATGGACTTCTTCAGTTTCCATTAAACACCCCCCCCCCAACACCCCTGCCCACCATCTCTCTTTCTCTATCCTCTGTCTGTGTTTTTTTTACTGTGTCTGCAGACTTCTATGCTTCATTCTATGCCCCATTGGTGGAGGAGGCTGCAGGTCCCACACTGGCCTTGTCAGTCCCCTCCAACTCAGTGGATGCAATTCTCCCTCGACCCTGAGACACTGCTAATTTTAGCAGCACCTTACCTTTGGACCAGGTACCTGACTGCCTTCCGGACTCAACCCTGAGCTTGTGATATCGTGACAGTTTCTGACAGCACAGAAACAAGCCCTTCATCCCATTGAGTCCATGCTGAAATTCAACCACCATTTACACCAATCGCATTTTATTCTCCTCATTTCCCATCAGATTCCGTAGGATCGTACATCAGCCAATTAACCTTCCAAACTACCCATCTTTAGGGGAGGTAAGAGGAAACCAAAGCACCCAGGGGAAACCCACACAGTCACAAGAATGTGCAAAATCCACACAGACCCAAGTTCCATTTGCCTGTTGCCAGTGAAGCAAGAAGCCAAAACCTCAAAACAAAGTGAAGGCATCGCTTCACAAAAATGAAGTCAGGCTCTCACTGTACACAAATACCCAACCTGGGAGTGACTTGTCGTGGGTTCCTGATTGGAATCTGATTGAGGAGGTCAGAGAGGTTGCATCAGAGGTGAAATGACCATGGAGTCTGATTGTGAACTTCAGAAGTAAGAGAGAAGGGGAAGGAGAGCAAAAGAGGTATGTGTGTGTGGAGAGAGAGCAGAGGAGGACAGGGAGGGGATGGGTGTAATGAATGTGGGGGAGAGCGAGCGAGGGCGAGTGGAGGGGTAGAAAGGGAGAGGGAGGGGTGGGGAGGGAGGGAGGGAGGGGTGGGGAGGGAGGGAGGGAGGGGTGGGGAGGGAGGGAGGGAGGGGTGGGGAGGGAGGGGAGGGGTGGGGAGGGAGGGAGGGAGGGGTGGGGAGGGAGGGAGGGAGGGGTGGAGAGGGAGGGAGGGAGGGGTGGAGAGGGAGGGAGGGAGGGGTGGAGAGGGAGAGGTAGAGAGGGAAGGGTGGAGGGAGAGGGTTGGAGAGAGCGAGGGGTAGAGGGGAGGAAAGGAAAGGGAGAGGGGAGGTGCGAGGCCCCGAGGAACAGGAAGGGCGGGGGACGGTCCATGTCTCCACCCCCCCCCCCCCCCCCCCCCCCCCCCACCCCCTCCCAGCCCCCTTCCCTTCGGCGCAGTTCCCGGAACTGAGACCGGAGCTTAGCTGGTGGGTCGGTGACCGAGAACCGGGGCTTACCTGCTGCTTGTCGCCGCTTCGCCCAGGGCAGGGCGCCCCGGCTCTCGGCTCCCAACCCCCGGGCCGGATCGCTACTAGCCGCTGCTGCCAACACCCGTCCGCGCTCCCGCACCCTCCCCCCGGCGCCGCCGGAGCGCAGCGCCGCAGAGAGCGGAGCGATCGCGATCCGCTCCCTCCCTCCGCCCGCCCGCCCGCTCCCCTTCTCTCTCTCTCTCCCTCCCTCCCCTGCCTCTCTCTCATTCCCCTTCTTCCTCGCCCCTCTCCCCTCCCTCTCTTACCCCTTCCCCTCTTTCATTCCCTCTCTTATTCTCTTTACCCACTCCCCTCACCCTTTCCACCTCCAACCTCTCTCCCTTTCTTTCATTTCCTTCTCTCCCTTTCTTCTCCCTCTTTCCCACTCCATCTCCCCTGTCTCTCGCTAACCCTTCTCTCCCCTCCGTCCCTCTCCTCGCTCTCTCTCCCTCCATCCATCTGTTTATCTTTCCCTTCTTCCCCTCCCTCTCACCCCTCTCTCCTTCTGTCTCTTTCTGCCTCTCTCTCCCCTCCGTCCCTCTCCTCGCTCTTCATTCATCTGTTTATCTTTCCCTCCTTCCCCTCCCTCTCACCCCTCTCTCTCCTTCAGTCTCTCTCTTCCTTTTCTCTCCCCTCCACCCCTCTCCTCGCTCTTCATCATGTTTATCTTTCCCTCCTTTCTCTCCCTCTCACCCATCTCTCCTTCAGTCTCTCTCTACCTCTTTTCTCTCACCTCCATCCCTCTCCTCGCTCTTCATCATCTGTTTATCTTTTCCTCCTTCCCCTCACTCTCTCCTCTTCTCTCTTTTCCTCCCTCCCCTGGTTCTTTCTTCCCCTTCCTCTCCCCACGATTCTGACACCCTCACGCAGAAGGGGAGATAGCAGCCTCTTTCTCTTCTCTCCTGCACATTTCTGGGATGTGGGAGGAAACCAGTGCATGGTGGAGGTGGGAGGGGAACCCACATGATCATGGGAAAGACTGCAAACTCCATACAGACAGCAACAGAATCGAAGCCTGCCCATTGGAACAGTGCGGCAGTCACTCTACAAGATGTGCCACTGCGAGGTGGAACCAAGATGAGGTTTTTTTACTCAGAGGCTGGTGATCCTGCGGAGTTCCTCAATGATCTGTAGGAATATATTCAGGAAGGGAGTAATGCCAAATGAAAGACAGGAAATGGGGAGGGGAAGGAACAGGATACTGCATGGATTGTCTACTCCAGTATCCAATCCACTCACTCTAGGGGGACCACTGTAAAGAATTATGGGAAGGGGGTTTCTGCTGTGGTAAGTAGGCCAACAAAGAGTTAAAAGTTGAGTAGATTAGGCTGTCCACAATTGCAAAGCAGAGTATAATGGGAATGGGATGAAATAAGAGATAAGACGTATCAAAAAGTTGCTGGGTTATAAATCACAGAAACTGTGAAAGAGTAAAAACATTAGACTGGCAATACTACAAAACATGTAAAACTGCACATAGGCACTTGTCTGAAGGACGATATAGTCTGTACAATGATGCTGTGTATTTTGAGTGGGGCTCAGTGCAGGGAACGAGTTACATTGTTTACTCTTGTACCCCTCACTCCCACTCATGTAATACAATAAAGAAGTGATTATACACTCTTTGGTTCTGCTGTTGTTCATTTTATTACAGCGTGGGTCGACTTCAACAATGGAGTAGTTGAATTCTCCAATTTGCTCTGGTTTTGTTTAAAACAGGAGTCATGGATGGGGTTACAAAAGCCATCCCAGAACTCAAAGTGGGAAGGAGTTCCTGCCCTGCATTCTGGTAGAGTTGGGGAGACAAAAATGAAACTTGATTTTCAGGCCTTCTGCCTTTGACAAGTTCCCTCTCGCCAGGTTAATCTGAATGGTCGGATTACATGGGATCCAGGGGAGCTGTCCAATTGGATTCAAAGCTCACAGTGCAAGGAGTGAGAGGGTCATGGTGGAGAGATGCGTTTCTGATCGGAAGCCAGTGACCAGTGGTGCGCAGCAGGGGTTGGTTCAGGTTCCCATATTATTTGTTATCATTATCAACGATTCGGATGGCAATGTCGTTCACATGATTAGTAAATTGGCAGATGAGACCAATATTGGTGGTGGAGTGGACAGGGAGGAAGGAGTGGACATGGAGGAAGGAGGTGGGAAGTAAAACAAGGTTAGGAATTGCACAGTGAATGATAGGGTGCTGGAGCGTAGTTGTACCGTAGCTGTACCGAGGGGTACAGGAGCATAGTTCCATTAAAGTGGTGACTCAGAGGGACCAGGTGGTGAAGAACGTATTTGGCCTGCCCACCTTTGTTGGGTGGGGTAGTGAGTACAGAATGCGGGAACTTCATGATACAGCTGTCCACAGCATTGCTGAGACCACACGGAGTACTGGGTGTAGTTCAGGTTGCTCCACACCCCAGAGTAATCATTTTAAATTTAAACATAAAACACGGTAACAGGCCCTTTCGGCCCACAAACCTGTGCTTCCCAAATTACACCAATTTACCTACAGCCCATGTATGTCTTGAAGGTTGGGAGGAAACCCATGTAAACACGGGAAGACTCCTTACAGACAGCGCCAGGTTGAACCTGTGTCCCGATTGCTGGCACTGTAACAGCGATGGACCTAACCACTTTGTTAGCTGTTCTTACCAATGCTTCCTGTATGCTAATCATGTTCTCTAGATTAATCACACATCCCAGAGTAACCACATACTGTAAAGTAATTACACATCCATCAAGCAATCACATTGTCCAGAGCAATCATATCCTCTTGCTGATCATACTCCCAACATTCCCCAAAGTATAATTTTATTTCCCCAGAGTAATCACATTCCTTCATGCTCCCAGAGTAATCTCGCCTTCCCAGAGTAATCTCACCTTCTCAGAATAATCTCGCCTTCCCAGAGCAATCACATTTAATAGAGTAATCAAACCTTTCCAGAGTAATCACATTTAATAAAGTAATCTCACTTTCCCAGAGTAATCTCACTTTCCCAGAGTAATCTCACCTTCCCAGAGTAATCTCGCCTTCCCAGAGTAATCTCACCTTCCCAGAGTAATCTCGCCTTCCCAGAGTAATCTCGCCTTCCCAGAGTAATCACATTTAATAAAGTAATCTCACTTTCCCAGAGTAATCTCACTTTCCCAGAGTAATCTCACTTTCCCAGAGCGATCTCACCTTCCCAGAGTAATCTCACCTTCCCAGAGTAATCTCACCTTCCCAGAGTAATCTCGCCTTCCCAGAGTAATCTCGCCTTCCCAGAGTAATCACATTTAATAAAGTAATCTCACCTTCCCAGAGTAATCTCACTTTCCTAGAATAATCTCACTTTCCCAGAGTAATCTCGCCTTCCCAGAGTAATCTCACCTTCCCAGAGAAATCTCACCTTCCCAGAGTAGTCATGCTCCCAAGTGCAAACACATTACAAAGTCATAACATGCCCCAGAGTCATCACTTGACCCAGAGTATCAGGGCTCACACGAGAATAATCCCATTCTCCAGAATAATGACAGTCCACAAATTAAACTCTTTCCCAGGAAAACAGGAAACCACATTTCTCAGAGTACTCACATTTCCCAGTGTTATCATGCAACCCCAAACATTAACACACTCCACAGTAAACTTGTCTGCCACCTCTTTCTGTTGAGTAATCATACAGCAAGAGTATCACAACCGCAGCACAGTTCGGTTCGTGCAACGCTGTTACTGCGCAGCAACCTGGGTTCTAATTTGGCAGTGTCTTTAAAGAGTTTGTACTTTTTCCAGTGTCTGCATGGGTTTCCTCTGGGTGCTCCAGATTTCTCCCCCCCTCCATTTAAATTGTGCCGAGGGTAGTAGGTCAATTGGGGTACTTGGGCGGCATATGCTCGTGGCCAGAAAGGTCTGTTACTGGGCTGTATGTCCAAAAAAAGATCCAGAGAATTATATATCCAAAAGTAATCACACATCACCCTTGCAATCAAATGATCTGAGAGTAAATAAATTCCCTGGAATAAAACAGTCCCCAGAATATTCAAACCCATAATCACATTCCATTAAGTAATCTCACTTTCCCAGAGTAATCAAATTCCATAGAGAAATCTCACCTTCCCAGTAATCTCACCTTCCCAGAGTAATCTCACCTTCCCAGAGTAATCTCACCTTTCCAGAGTAATCTCACCTTCCCAGAGTAATCTCGCCTTCCCAGAGTAATCTCACCTTCCCAGTAATCTCACCTTCCCAGAGTAATCTCACCTTCCCAGAGTAATCTCACCTTCCCACAGTAATCTCACCTTCCCAGAGTAATCTCACCTTCTCAGAGTAATTGCCTTCCCAGAGTAATTTCGCCTTCCCAGAATAATCTCACTTTCCCAGAGTAATCTCACTTTCCTAGAATAATCTCACCTTCCCAGAGTAATCTCACTTTCCTAGAATAATCTCACCTTCCCAGAGTAATCTCACCTTCCCAGAGTAATCTCACCTTCCCAGAGTAATCTTACTTTCCCAGAGTAATCTCACCTTCCCAGAGTAATCTCTCCTTTCCAGAGTAATTACACATTTCTGGAGTAATGTTATCCACAGTATTCACGTGTCTCTTGTAATGAATGATCCCAGAATTACTTCATCCCCAGCGTATAACAGTCATTGGACTAATTAATGTATTCAGAATACAAACAGTAATCAAACATGGAAAATTAATCACATTATAGAAATCACTCATCCACAGAATTATCCCAAATCCTTTGTGCAAAGACATCTCACACAATAATGACACTCCCTTCAGTTATCACAAAGTAATCACCTGTCATCACACTCCCAGAATATGCAGACCCCAAGTACTGAAAAGTACCTGGAGCAGTCACGTACACCAGAGTAATCATATTCCCAGAATATTCACATTTTAAGTAATAATATTCCCCAGAATAACCTCAGATCTCCAGAGTAATCCTGTTCCATCAAGCTATCTTAATCTCTATAGTAATCACATTCTCCAGGATAAGCAAATTTACTAGGCTGTTCACACACCCAGAATTTCAAGTTTATTGTCATCCGATTGCACAAGTACAACCTGACAAAACAACGTTCTCAGGTCCACAGTGCAAAATATGCAGACACACAACCAGACAGAACACACAGACAATCAGTACATATTCAGGACAAATATATTGTTCACACACACACGCATATATATAAATAGATGAATGAATAAATATTCCTACATTCCTTCACTAATCAACCCTTAACAGAGATAATACCTTACTAGAACCCCACAGCAACACAAGAACCCAAAGTCATCAGATTCCCCAGAGCTTTCACAGTGTGTGTAACTAGATCAACTATTCTCATCCTTATTTTGGCTGTGACCCCCTTAGGACTCTGTTCAATGTTTATGGGCCTGCTTCCTCCGTGATTCCTCTTGGTTTCTTCCATACTTCTCTCTTACCGACTACATAAAACATAAAAATATTTTATGATTTCAGTCTGGCCCCCCTTAAGTGTGCTGTGGCATTTGTACAGCCCCCCCTCCCCCATTGAAAATGGCTGCTCCAGAGTTATGATGCTTCAGAACATACATATTTCACAGAGAAACCTCGTTGTCCAAACATTTCCAGCGTAATCACCTTTTCCTGTAATCAGCATCTCCAGACCCATCACACATGCCCAAAGGGACATTACATATCCCCAGAACAATCAGTAGTTCCACCAAGGTATTATATTCTCTATTGTAATCACACCCCAGGGGATCTGTGATTAGTAAGAGATTACTTAAGGTGGGATGTGGGTGGAAAGAA
Source organism: Narcine bancroftii (assembly GCF_036971445.1). Lineage (NCBI taxonomy): Eukaryota > Metazoa > Chordata > Chondrichthyes > Torpediniformes > Narcinidae > Narcine > Narcine bancroftii. The sequence continues at coordinate 177,593,120 of NC_091470.1, read as the reverse complement.
AACGTTCAAAACCCACTGTTTTAATCGTCCCTCATTGACTCGTCATGTGCACAGTTTCAGAACTCCAAAGGAAATTTTTCTCAAGCAAAATATTTCAGGAACAATTGGGTCAAGAGCAGTGGTTCTCAACCTTCCCTTCCCACTCACATCCCACCTTAAGCAGCCCCTTACTGATCACATTCCACCGATATCAAATTCTCTAATGTAATCACAATCTCAGCGTAATCAAATTAACTGGCTCTTCACTTGTTCACCAAAGTTACTACATTCTCCACACCAAGTCTACGTCCTGGAGCAATGGTGTTCCCTGGGGTAGTAATGTTGCCAAGAGGACTCGTGTTCTTTGGTGTTATGAAATCCCCAGAGCAGTCAGAGTAAAATCAACCCCAGGATATTCTCATAATTCGGTACATTCATCATTCCAACCCGAAGCAATTCCAGATCCCTGAGTCATCATATTCCCAGAGTAATCTCTGGCTAGAGTATCAAATTAAACATTGTCAGCACTAGGCCAGAGTAATCACATTCACATTGGCAAGAGTAATAAAATTGCCAGAATTTCACCTAGATAATACATTCTGCAGGTGGTCACAAACCCACCAGAATTATTCCATTTCCTATATTAATTCTCAAAAGTCAGAAATTACGCAGAGCAATTAAACACCCGCAGAATAATCAGTCCCCAGAGTAAACTCATTCCCCAGAGCAAGCATCTACGCCAATCACATTTCCCCAAGTAACCACGGATCCCCAGTAATCACAATCTGCAGTATACTCACATTCCGCAGAGGAACCACACAGCCCAGAGCAAGCACACTCCCCAGAGTAATTAGAGGCTCCAGAAGGGTCACATTCCCCAGAGTAACCACACGTCCCTAGAGGAATCATATTCCCCAGATTAATCGCAATCCCTGAGTCATGCACCAGCCAGTGTAAATACATTTCCCTGAGTAAACATTCCCCAGAGTATTTGGACAACCCCAGAGGGAACACATTCCCAGAGGCCCCAGGCGCCAATCATTCGAATTACACAGGAAAGTCTGCAGATGCTGTGATCATAGTGCAATGCAGGTCACGCAGCATCCATAGATCCTCAGAACTATAGAAATTACAGCATAGAAAACAAGCACTTCAGGCCTAGTCTGTGCCGAACTATTATCCTGCCTCGTCCCACTGACTTGCATCCAGTCCAAAGCCTTCCATATGCCTCCCATCCATGTACCTGTCCAAATTCTTCTAATATGTGAACATTGAGACCGCATTCACCACCTCAGATGACAGCTTCTTCCACTCTCCCACCATTCTCTGTGTGAAGAAGTTCTTCCCTCAATGTTTCCCCTTTCACCCACTCGTTTGTATCTCACCCACCCTCAGTGGAAAAGGCCAACCTACATTTACTCTGTCGATCCCCCTCATAATTTTAAATGCCTCCATCAAATCTCCCCTCATTCTTCTACGCTCCAGGGATTAAAGTCCCAACCTGTTTAACTACTGGAGTAATCGCAACCCAGAGTTAATTGCATTCCTCAGATTATTTGGGCGTCCCCAAAGTCATCCGTTGTCCGCACCTGAGAGAACCATATTCCACAATCGCGCAACTCCCAGTGTATTTGAACGTAATGAAAATCGCCAGAATAATCACATTCCAGAGATATCACACCCCACTGAGTAATCCCATTCCCCATTGTAATCCCATTTCCCAGAGGCTGTCGTGTAAATCAAATACCCAGAGTAATCTAGACACCAGTGAAGTCACACTTTCCACATTAAAACACCAGAGCAAGCACATTCTCAGAATAATCACATGATCCCAGTGTAATCACACTCCCAAGAGTACCTTCAGAGTCTAGAAAATTCCTTCCCAAGAATACCAAAGAGTCATTACACTTCTGCAGAGTCCTCACATTTCCCACTGTACTCTCTGGTACAGATTGTTAAAACATCCCAGGAATACGTTACACATTCCAGATTCAACACATTAATCTAATCCCCCCCCCCAGTGGCCGCACATGCCCAAGGTGAATAACATTCTCCAGTGTAACTACCCAGTCAGCGGGAACACCTTTCCCAGAGGAATCACACTACAAAACCGTGTGGAGTGGCTCTACCATCATGCTGAATGGGCCACACTGCGACCAGTGATAGTAACTCAGGACTGGGCATTTACAAGGCACTGAGGAACATCAACAGTTGGAGAATTCTATCAAGCCACAGCCTGCAGCAGCCTGATGTGATCTAATGCCCACTCTATCATCAGTACCAACACTGGTTCGGCAAAGAGTGTGGGAGAGCATGCCAGGCACTGCTCAGAACGAGGCTGCAGGATGGGACGACTCACACCCATGCAGAGCACATTCCCAAAGCAAACGGATCAGATCCAAGCCCTGCTCATCATGTAAAAACACGCAGAAATGCTGGAGAACTCAGCTGGGCTCGAAGCGTCCATGGGAGGTAAAGAGATATTACTGTCGATCTGGACATGAGCCCTTCTTCAAGGAATAAACAAAAAACAGGTAGACATCTGAATGAAAGACTGGGAGAGGGAGGAATGGAGACCAACTGACAAAAGCTGTTAATTGGACATGATAAGAGTAAAGATGAGAATTGATTTTGGCTCCGTGAGGGAAAAGGGGAGAGGGAGAGAGAGAGTCAGGACTCAAGGAAAGGAGATAGAGAACAAAGGTGGGGAATGTTTAACGGAAAGCAGAGAAGTCAATGTTAATGCCATCCGGTTAGAGGGTGTCCAGATGGAAGATGGGTGATGTACCTCTAAATTGCGGGTGGTCTCAGTCTGGCTGTGCATGAGTCCAGGGACATACATGGGATGGGGAATTGCTTATACTTTGAGGAAGAGCTCAGGCCTAAAATAATGTTAATATATCTCTACCTCCTAGGGGAGCTGCAAGACCTGTTGAGATCCTCCAGCATTTTTGTGTGATTTTACTCCAGTCACAGTGTCTGCAGACTTTCGTGCTTTACTCTACTGGTCCTGTGGAGAGTGGCGATGAACAATTAAATAATTCACCAGAGGAGCAGGCTCCACAAATAATCCTGTTCCCAACACTGAGACCCCAACCAGCACATCAAAAGAATTTTCAGCAGAAGCCTTCACCCCACAAAGATATCAGAAAAACATCCAAGGGCACTGGATGCTGCAGAGACGCCGGCCAACATTCCTACAATAGCACTAAAGACCTGAGCTCCACAACTTGCTGCACCCCTTGCCCTAAGTTCATTCAGGTGCTGCGACTCAAGGTGAGGAACCCATGCAGATTGCAGGTGTCTTCGGTCCAAGGACTCACGGCCGGTGCGGACTGCTGGAGACTGACTCAAGGCTGGAAGAACAAGCGGCAGGTATCGGAACCGGGATGCTGGAGGTTTCCTGATCCTGTCAGAGGTTCGTATCTGGAGTTGGGGTGCTGATGAATGTGGCTGTGGAGGCTTCCAGGAGTGGTGGAGTCTACCTGTGGCTGCAGAGGCTTCCAGGAATGCTGGAGTCTACCTGTGGCTGCGGAGGCTTCCGGGAGTGCTGGAGTCTACCTGTGGCTGCAGAGGCTTCCAGGAGTGTTGGAATCTCCTGCGGCTGCAGAGGTTTCCAGGAGTGCTGGAGTCTACCTGCGGCTGCGGAGGCTTCCAGGAGTGTTGGAGTCTACCTACGGCTGCAGAGGTTTCCAGGAGTGCTGGAGTCTACCTGTGGCTGCAGAGGCTTCCAGGAGTGCTGGAGTCTACCTGTGGCCGCGGAGGCTTCCAGGAATGGTGGAGTCTACCTGCAGCTGCGGAGGCTTCCAGGAGTGCTGGAGTCTACCTGTGGCTACGGAGGCTTGCAGGAATGTTGGTGTCTACCTGTGGCTGCAGAGGCTTCCAGGAGTGCTGGAGTCTACCTGTGGCTGCGGAGGCTTCCAGGAGTGCTGGAGTCTACCTGTGGCTGCGGAGGCTTCCAGGAATGGTGGAGTCTACCTGTGGCCGCGGAGGCTTCCAGGAATGGTGGAGTCTACCTGCAGCTGCAGAGGCTTCCAGGAGTGCTGGAGTCTGTCTGTGACTGGAGGCGAATCCACAGAAACTCAGTAGCTTTCTATTGCCTTCTCTTTTTCTGACTGTGAAGGGTGCTGGGGCAATTTCTGCTGATGGCGGATATGTCTGCCTTAAGGTAGACTAAATGAAATTTTGTGTGATAAAATAATCTTGAATCTAGCCCTGGACAGTACTGAACCTGGTCTGATAGGTGAAGGGTTCAGCTTCACGACCTTCAGAGAAATTACAGCCCTCAGCCTGACATTCAAAAGCTGCTCTATTCTGAATCTCCCAGCATCAATATCCTGTGAGTCAACATTGACTGGAGTAGCCATTTACACAACTTGACTACAGAAGCAACCCATTTCCTACTTCCTTGAACATATTCCAAGAGGAATAATGTCAGGTAGACCAATGCAAGAAAGTCCAGCAGCACCTCTATTTCCTGCAAAGACTCATAAAGTTCATCTCCCACCCTCCATCCTCACTACGTTCCACAGAAGATATATTGAGAGCATCCTGTGCAACTGCATTACTGCCTGGTTTGGAAGCTGTACCTCCTTGGACCACAAGACCAAGTGAGGTCAGTGGAAAAGATCATTGGAAACTTTCCTCCTACCATGAAGGATATCGACAACACTCGATGCAAACAAAAGCAATAAACATTGTGAAGGGGCTCCATACACCCCTCATGTAAACTGGCTCTCCCTTCTGACACCTGGTAGGAGGGACCATCGCACTCAGGACCTGATGTCCAGATTGGGCAACAGTTTTTTCCCCAGTCATCAGACTCCTGAATTCCCAGAACGTTTGTGGATAGGGTGCCATTGACTGTATACATCTTAATATTTTAATGTGTTGAACTTCAATGCTAACATAATTTTGTAAATATGCCATCTCATCTTTACTATGTGAGCATGGTATGAATGATAAATAAAGGTGACTTGACTTGACACATCGGCATAGACCAAAAGAATCTTGAAGGCAGAGTAATCACGTTCAACAGTAATCATGTAGTACCGAGCAATTCCTGTTCCCAGAGACATCACAATGCCAATAATTATTGTGTGTCACCATATCCCAGATTAATCACGTTGCTCAGAATAATCATATACCCAGAGTACCCCCAGATCCAAGATTATCCAAGCTCTCTGTTCACCAGAGAAATCGGACATTCCTTGTGTCATAACACTCTTCTGAGTTATCACAATTCCCAGTTAAACTCATCCCAAAATAATCACACAACCTCACCTCGATAATATACTCCAGACCAATTACATTTCCTGTAACAACATGTCCACAGATCCATCATACCTCCTTGGAGTAATTCCATTCACCAGAAAACACACATTCCACAGATAATCATCTATCGAGGAATGAGGCATCTGCCAAGTATTCACACATTACAGAGCAATCACATATTACAGAGCATTCACCCATTACAGAGTATTCATCCATTACAGAGCATTCACACATTACAGAGAATTCACATATTACTTCTTCTTTGGCTCGGCTTCGCGGACGAAGATTTATGGAGGGGTATGTCCACGTCTGCTGCAGGCTCGTTGGTGACTGACAAGTCCGATGCGGGTCAGGCAGGCACGGTTGCTGCGGTTGCAAGAGAAAATTGGTGGGTTGGGGTTGGGTGTTGGGTTTTTCCTCCTTTGTCTTTTGTCAGTGAGGTGGGCTCTGCGGTCTTCTTCAAAGGAGGTTGCTGCCCGCCGAACTGTGAGGTGCCAAGATGCACGGTTGGAGGCGATATCAGCCCACTGGCGGTGGTCAATGTGGCAGGCACCAAGAGATTTCTTTAGGCAGTCCTTGTACCTCTTCTTTGGTGCACCTCTGTCTCGGTGGCCAGTGGAGAGCTCGCCATAGGACACGATCTTGGGAAGGCGATGGCACTCCATTCTGGAGACGTGACCCACCCAGCGCAGTTGGGTCTTCAGCAGCATGGATTCAATGCTTGCGGACTCTGCCAGCTCGAGTACTTCGATGTTAGGGATGAAGTCGCTCCAGTGAATGTTGAGGATGGAGCGGAGACAGCACTGATGGAAGCGTTCTAGGAGCCGTAGGTGATGCCGGTAGAGGACCCATGATTCAGAGCCGAACAGGAGCGTGGGTATAACAACGGCTCTGTACATGCTGCTCTTTGTGTGCTTGTTCAGGTGGTTGTTTTTCCAGACACTTTTGTGTAGTCTTCCAAAGGCGCTATTTGCCTTGGCGAGTCTGATGTCTATCTCTTTGTCGATCCTTGCATCAGATGAAATGGTGCAGGTGAGGTAGGTAAACTGGTTGACCATTTTAGTGTCGATGGAGATGTGGGGGGGCTGGTGGTCATGGTGGGGAGCTGGCTGATGGCGGACCTCAGTTTTCTACAGGCTAACTTCCAGGCCAAACATTTTGGCAGTTTCCGCAAAACAGGACGTTATGTGCTGGAGAGCTGGCAACTAAAGCGGCATCGTCTGCAAAGAGTAGTTCACGGACAAGTTGCTCTTGTGTCTTGGTGTGAGCTTGCAGGCGCCTCAGATTGAAGAGACTGCCATCCGTGCAGTACCGGATGTAAACGCCGTCTTCATTGTTGAGGTCTTTATTGGCTTGTTCCAGCATCATGCTGAAGAAGATAGTAAAGAGGGTTGGTGCGAGGACGCATCATTGCTTCATGCCGTTGTCAATGGAGCAGGGTTCGGAGAGCTCATTGCTGTATCTGACCCAACCTTGTTGGTTTTCGTGCAGTTGGATAACCATGTTGAGGAACTTGGGGGGGCATCCGAGGTGCTCTAGTATTTGCCAAAGCCCTTTCCTGCTCACGGTGTCAAAGGCTTTGGTGAGATCAACAAAGGTGATGTAGAGTCTTTTGTTTTGTACTCAGCACTTTTCTTGGAGCTGTCTGAGGACCAAGACCATGTTAGTAGTTCCTCTGTTTGTGCGAAAGCCACACTGTCATTCTGGGAGGACATTTTCGGCGACACTAGGTATTAGTCTATTAAGGAGAATCCTAGCGAAGATTTTGCCTGCAATGGAGAGCACCGTGATTCCCCTGTAGTTTGAGCAGTCTGATTTCTCTCCTTTGTTTTTGTACAGGGTGATGATGATGGCATCACGAAGGTCCTGAGGCAGCTTTCCTTGGTCCCAGCAGAACATGAAAAACTCATGCAGTTTGCTATGCAGAGATTTGCTGCCAGCCTTCCAGACCTCTGGGGGGGATTCCATCCATACCTGCTGCTTTGCCACTTTTCTTTTCTACAATTGCCTTATGTGCCTCTTTCCGGATAAGGACCTCATCCAGCTCTACCCTCAAGGGTTGTTGAGGGAGCTGGAGCAGGGCGGATTCTTGGACTGAGCGATTGGCACTGAAAAGGGATTGGAAGTGTTCTGACCATCGATTGAGGATGGAGATCTTGTCGCTGGGGAGGACTTCACCATCTGAGCAGTCACATATGACAGAGCAATCACATAATACAGAGCATTCACATATTACAGAGCATTCACACATTACAGAGCAATCACAAATTACAGAGCAATCACACATTACAGAGCAATCACAAATTACAGAGCAATCACACGTTACAGAGCAATCACACATTTCAGAGCAATCCCACATTACAGAACATTCAGGCATTACAGAGCAATCACGGATTACAGAGTATAATCACACATTACAAATCATTCACCCATTACAGAGCATTCACACATTACAGAGCAATCACACATTAGAGAGCATTCACACATTACAGAGCAATCACACATTAAAGAGCATTCACACATTACAGAGCAATCACGGATTACAGAGTATAATCACACATTACAAATCATTAACACATTACTGAGTAATCACTCAATAGAGTATTCACACATTACTGAGCATTCACACATTACAGCGCAATCACAAAATACAGAGCAATCACACATTACTGAGTAATCAAATATTACATATTATTCACACATTACAGAGTAATCACACATTACAGAGCAATCACACATTACAGAGCATTCACACATTACAGAGTAATCGCACATTACAGAACATTCACACATTACTGAGCAATCACACATTACAGAGCATTCACATGTTACAGAGCAAATATTACAGAGTATTTACACATTAAAGACCAATCACACATTACAGAATATAAACACACATTACAGAGCATTCACACATTACAGAGCAATCACACATTACAGAGTATCATCACACATTACAGAGCATTCACACATTAAAGGGCATTCACATATTGCAGAGTAATCAGATATAACAGAGAATTCACATATTACAGAGTATTCACACATTACAGAACATTCACACATTACAGAACATTCACACATTACAGAGCATTCACACATTGCAGAGCAATCACACAATTCAGAGCATTCATAACTTACAGAGCAATCACACATTACAAAGCAATCACACATAACAGAGCATTCAGACATTACAGTGCAATCACAAATTACAGAGTAATCACACATTACAGAGCATTCATACTTTACAAAACATGCACACATAACAGAGCAATGACACATTACAGAGCATTCACACATTACTGATTAATCAAATATTACAGAGCATTCACACATAATCACACATTACAGAGCAATCACACATTACAGAGCATTCACACATTGCTGATTAATCAAATATTACAGTGCATTCACACTTTACAAAGCATTCACACATAACAGAGCAATTACACGTTACAGAGCATTCACACAGAATCACACATTACAGAGCAATCACACATTACAGAGCATTCACACATTAGTGATTAATCACTCATTGGATCATTTGCATATTACAGAGCAATCACACATTATAGAGCAATCACACATTAGAGAGTAATCAAATATTACAGAATATTCACACATTACAGAGGATTCATATATGACAGTGCAATCACACATTACAGAACAATCACACATTACAGATCATTCACACATTGCAGAGTAATCAAATATTACAGAGTATTCACACATTACTGAGCCTTCACACATTACAGCGCAATCACAAAATACAGAGCAATCACACATTACAGAGCATTCACACATTACAGAGTAATCGCACATTACAGAACATTCACACATTACTGAGCAATCACACATTACAGAGCAATCACACATTACAGAATAATCAAATATTATAGAATATTCAGACATTACAGAGTATAATCACACATTACAGAGGATTCATACATGACAGAGCAATCACACGTTACAGAGCAATCATACATTACAGAGCATTCACATGTTACAGAGCAAATATTACAGAGTATTTACACATTAAAGACCAATCACACATTACAGAATATAAACACACATTACAGAGCATTCACGCATTACAGAGCAATCACGCATTACAGACTATAAACACACATTACAGAGTATAATCACACATTACAGAGTATAATCACACATTACAGAACATTCACACATTACAGAATATTCACTCATTACAGAATAATCACACATTACAGTGCATTTACACATTATAGAGTAATCACACGTTACAGAGCATTCACACATTAAAGAGCATTCACACATTGCAGAGTAATCAAATGTTACAGAGTATTCACACATTACAGAGCAATCACACATTACAGAGCATTCACACATTACAGAGCAATCACACATTACAGAGCATTCACACATTACAGATCATTCACACATTGCAGAGTAATGAGATATTACAGAGTATTCTCACATTACAGAGCAATCACAAGTTACAGAGCATTCACACATTACAGAGCAATCAAACATTACGGAGCATTCACACATTACAGAGTAATCACACATTACAGAGTATCATCACACATTAAAGAGCATTCACACATTGCAGAGTAATCAGATATTACAGTGAATTAACACATTACAGAGTTTTCACACATTACAGAGCATTCACACACTACAGAGTATTCACACATTACCGAGCATTCATACATTACTGAAAAGTAACACATTACATAGCATTCACACTTTAGAGAGTAATCACACATTACAGAGCATTCACACATTACAGAGCAATCACACATTACAGAGTATCATCTCACATTACAGAGCATTCACACATTAAAGGGAATTCACATATTGCAGAGTAATGAGATATTACAGAGTATTCACACATTATGGAGCAATCACACATTACAGAGCAATCACACATTACAGAGTAATCATACATTACAGAACAATAACGCATTACAAAGCCTTCACAAATTATACAGCATTCAAACATTACAGAGCAATCACAAATTACAGAGTATCATCACACATTACAGAGCATTCACACATTAAAGGGCATTGACATATTGCAGAGTAATCAGATATAACAGAGAATTCACACGTTACAGAGTATTCACACATTACAGAACATTCACACATAACAGAACATTCACACATTACAGAACATTCACACATAACAGAACATTCACACATTACAGAGCATTCACACATAATCACACATTACAGAGCATTCACACATTACTGATTAATCAAATATTACAGAGCATTGACACATTACAAAGCATTCACACACTTCAGAGTAATCATTCATTAGATTATTCACATATTACAGAGCAATCACACATTACAGAACAATCACACAATAGAGAGCATTGACATATTACAGAGCATTCACACATTATGGAGTAATCAAATATTACAGAGTATTCACACATTAAAGAGCAATCAAATATTACAGAGCATTCACACTTTACAAAGCATTCACACATAACAGAGCAATTACACGTTACAGAGCATTCACACAGAATCACACATTACAGAGCAATCACACATTACAGAGCATTCACACATTACTGATTAATCACACATTAGATTATTTGCATATTACAGAGCAATCACACAATTCAGAGCAATCACACATTATAGAGCAATCACACATTACAGAGTAATCAAATATTACAGAATATTCACACATTACAGAGGATTCATACATGACAGTGCAATCACACATTACAGAACAATCACACATTACAGATCATTCACACATTGCAGAGTAATCAAATGTTACAGAGTATTCACACATTACAGAGCATTCACACATTACAGAGCATTCACACATTACAGAGTAATCACACATTACAGAGTATCATCACACATTACTGAGCATTCACACATTACAGCGCAATCACAAAATACAGAGCAATCACACATTACAGAGCATTCACACATTACAGAGTAATCGCACATTACAGAACATTCACACATTACTGAGCAATCACACATTACAGAGCAATCACACATTACAGAATAATCAAATATTATAGAATATTCAGACATTACAGAGTATAATCACACATTAAAGAGGATTCATACATGACAGAGCAATCACACGTTACAGAGCAATCATACATTACAGAGCATTCACATGTTACAGAGCAAATATTACAGAGTATTTACACATTAAAGACCAATCACGCATTACAGAATATAAACACACATTACAGAGCATACACACATTACAGAGCAATCACGCATTACAGACTATTAACACACATTACAGAGTATAATCACACATTACAGAGTATAATCACACATTACAGAATATTCACACATTACAGAATATTCACTCATTACAGAATAATCACACATTACAGTGCATTCACACATTATAGAGTATTCACACATTACAGAGCATTCACACATTACAGAGCAATCACACATTACAGAGCAATCACACATTACAGAGCATTCACACATTACAGAGCATTCATACATTGCAGAGTAATGAGATATTACAGAGTATTCTCACATTACAGAGCAATCACAAGTTACAGAGCATTCACACATTACAGAGCAATCAAACATTACGGAGCATTCACACATTACAGAGTAATCACACATTACAGAGTATCATCACACATTAAAGAGCATTCACACATTGCAGAGTAATCAGATATTACAGTGAATTAACACATTACAGAGTTTTCACACATTAGAGAACATTCACACATTACTGATTAATCAAATATTACAGAGCATTCACACATAATCACACATTACAGAGCAATCACACATTACAGAGCATTCACACATTACTGATTAATCCAATATTACAGAGTATTCACACATTAAAGAGCAATCAAATATTACAGAGCATTCACACTTTACAAAGCATTCACACATAACAGAGCAATTACAGGTTACAGAGCATTCCACAGAATCACACATTACAGAGCAATCACACATTACAGAGCATTCACACATTAGTGATTAATCACTCATTGGATTATTTGCATATTACAGAGCAATCACACAATACAGAGCAATCACACATTATAGAGCAATCACACATTACAGAGTAATCAAATATTACAGAACATTCACACATTACAGAGGATTCATACATGACAGTGCAATCACACATTACAGAACAATCACACATTACAGATCATTCACACATTGCAGAGTAATCAAATATTACAGAGTATTCACACATTACTGAGCCTTCACACATTACAGCGCAATCACAAAATACAGAGCAATCACACATTACAGAGCATTCACACATTACAGAGTAATCGCACATTACAGAACATTCACACATTACTGAGCAATCACACATTACAGAGCAATCACACATTACAGAATAATCAAATATTATAGAATATTCAGACATTACAGAGTATAATCACACATTACAGAGGATTCATACATGACAGAGCAATCACACGTTACAGAGCAATCATACATTACAGAGCATTCACATGTTACAGAGCAAATATTACAGAGTATTTACACATTAAAGACCAATCACACATTACAGAATATAAACACACATTACAGAGCATTCACACATTACAGAGCAATCACGCATTACAGACTATAAACACACATTACAGAGTATAATCACACATTACAGAGTATAATCACACATTACAGAACATTCACACATTACAGAATATTCACTCATTACAGAATAATCACACATTACAGTGCATTCACACATTATAGAGTAATCACATGTTACAGAGCATTCACACATTAAAGAGCATTCACACATTGCAGAGTAATCAAATGTTACAGAGTATTCACACATTACAGAGCAATCACACATTACAGAGCATTCACACATTACAGAGCATTCACACATTACAGATCATTCACACATTGCAGAGTAATGAGATATTACAGAGTATTCTCACATTACAGAGCAATCACAAGTTACAGAGCATTCACACATTACAGAGCAATCAAACATTACGGAGCATTCACACATTACAGAGTAATCACACATTACAGAGTATCATCACACATTAAAGAGCATTCACACATTGCAGAGTAATCAGATATGACAGTGAATTAACACATTACAGAGTTTTCACACATTACAGAGCATTCACACACTACAGAGTATTCACACATTACCGAGCATTCATACATTACTGAAAAGTAACACATTACATAGCATTCACACTTTAGAGAGTAATCACACATTACAGAGCATTCACACATTACAGAGCAATCACACATTACAGAGTATCATCACACATTACAGAGCATTCACACATTAAAGGGAATTCACATATTGCAGAGTAATGAGATATTACAGAGTATTCACACATTATGGAGCAATCACACATTACAGAGCAATCACACATTACAGAGTAATCATACATTACAGAACAATAACGCATTACAAAGCCTTCACAAATTATACAGCATTCAAACATTACAGAGCAATCACAAATTACAGAGTATCATCACACATTACAGAACATTCACACATAACAGAACATTCACACATTACAGAACATTCACATATTACTGAGCAATCACTCATTACAGAGCATTCACACATAATCACACATTACAGAGCATTCACACAATACTGATTAATCAAATATTACAGAGCATTGACACATTACAAAGCATTCACACACTTCAGAGTAATCATTCATTAGATTATTCACATATTACAGAGCAATCACACATTACAGAACAATCACACAATAGAGAGCATTGACATATTACAGAGCATTCACACATTATGGAGTAATCAAATATTACAGAGTATTCACACATTAAAGAGCAATCAAATATTACAGAGCATTCACACTTTACAAAGCATTCACACATAACAGAGCAATTACACGTTACAGAGCATTCACACAGAATCACACATTACAGAGCAATCACACATTACAGAGCATTCACACATTACTGATTAATCACTCATTAGATTATTTGCATATTACAGAGCAATCACACAATACAGAGCAATCACACATTATAGAGCAATCACACATTACAGAGTAATCAAATATTACAGAATATTCACACATTACAGAGGATTCATACATGACAGTGCAATCACACATTACAGAACATTCACACATTACAGATCATTCACACATTGCAGAGTAATCAAATGTTACAGAGTATTCACACATTACAGAGCATTCATACATTACAGAGCATTCACACATTATAGAGTAATCACACATTACAGAGTATCATCACACATTACAGAGCATTCACAAATTAAAGAGCATTCACACATTGCAGAGTAATGAGATATTACAGAGTATTCACACATTAAAGAGCAATCAAATATTACAGAGCATTCACACTTTACAAAGCATTCACACATAACAGAGCAATTACACGTTACAGAGCATTCACACAGAATCACACATTACAGAGCAATCACACATTACAGAGCATTCACACATTACTGATTAATCACTCATTAGATTATTTGCATATTACAGAGCAATCACACAATTCAGAGCAATCACACATTATAGAGCAATCACACATTACAGAGTAATCAAATATTACAGAATATTCACACATTACAGAGGATTCATACATGACAGTGCAATCACACATTACAGAACAATCACACATTACAGATCATTCACACATTGCAGAGTAATCAAATGTTACAGAGTATTCACACATTACAGAGCATTCACACATTACAGAGCATTCACACATTACAGAGTAATCACACATTACAGAGTATCATCACACATTACTGAGCATTCACACATTACAGCGCAATCACAAAATACAGAGCAATCACACATTACAGAGCATTCACACATTACAGAGTAATCGCACATTACAGAACATTCACACATTACTGAGCAATCACACATTACAGAGCAATCACACATTACAGAATAATCAAATATTATAGAATATTCAGACATTACAGAGTATAATCACACATTAAAGAGGATTCATACATGACAGAGCAATCACACGTTACAGAGCAATCATACATTACAGAGCATTCACATGTTACAGAGCAAATATTACAGAGTATTTACACATTAAAGACCAATCACACATTACAGAATATAAACACACATTACAGAGCATACACACATTACAGAGCAATCACGCATTACAGACTATTAACACACATTACAGAGTATAATCACACATTACAGAGTATAATCACACATTACAGAACATTCACACATTACAGAATATTCACTCATTACAGAATAATCACACATTACAGTGCATTCACACATTATAGAGTATTCACACATTACAGAGCATTCACACATTACAGAGCAATCACACATTACAGAGCAATCACACATTACAGAGCATTCACACATTACAGAGCATTCATACATTGCAGAGTAATGAGATATTACAGAGTATTCTCACATTACAGAGCAATCACAAGTTACAGAGCATTCACACATTACAGAGCAATCAAACATTACGGAGCATTCACACATTACAGAGTAATCACACATTACAGAGTATCATCACACATTAAAGAGCATTCACACATTGCAGAGTAATCAGATATTACAGTGAATTAACACATTACAGAGTTTTCACACATTAGAGAGCATTCACACATTACTGATTAATCAAATATTACAGAGCATTCACACATAATCACACATTACAGAGCAATCACACATTACAGAGCATTCACAAATTAAAGAGCATTCACACATTGCAGAGTAATGAGATATTACAGAGTATTCACACATTAAAGAGCAATCAAATATTACAGAGCATTCACACTTTACAAAGCA
Source organism: Narcine bancroftii (assembly GCF_036971445.1). Classification (NCBI taxonomy): domain Eukaryota; kingdom Metazoa; phylum Chordata; class Chondrichthyes; order Torpediniformes; family Narcinidae; genus Narcine; species Narcine bancroftii. The sequence goes on along the minus strand of NC_091470.1, from coordinate 177,577,086 downwards.
TTCACACATAACAGAGCAATTACACGTTACAGAGCATTCACACAGAATCACACATTACAGAGCAATCACACATTACAGAGCATTCACACATTACCAAATATTCAGACATTACAGAGTAATAACAAATTACAGAGTAATCACGCATTACAGAGCAATCACAAAATACAGAGCAATCACACATTACAGAGCATTCACACATTGCTGATTAATCAAATATTACAGAGCATTGACACATTACAAAGCATTCACACATTACGGAGTAATCCAATATTACAGAGTATTCACACATTAAAGAGCAATCAAATATTACAGAGCATTCACACTTTACAAAGCATTCACACATAACAGAGCAATTACACGTTACAGAGCATTCACACATTACAGAGTAATGAGATATTACAGAGTATTCACACATTATCGAGCAATCACACATTACAGAGCAATCACACATTACAGAGCATTCACACATTACTGATTAATCAAATATTACAGAGCATTGATACATTACAAAGCATTCACACACTTCAGAGTAATCATTCATCAGATTATTCGCATATTACAGAGCAATCACACATTACAGAACAATCACACAATAGAGAGCATTGACATATTACAGAGCATTCACACATTATGGAGTAATCAATAATTACAGAGTATTCACACATTAAAGAGCAATCAAATATTAAAGAGCATTCACACTTTACAAAGCATTCACACATAACAGAGCAATTATACGTTACAGAGCATTCACACAGAATCACACATTACAGAGCAATCACACATTACAGAGTATTCACACATTACTGAGCCTTCACACATTACAGCGCAATCACAAAATACAGAGCAATCACACATTACAGAGCATTCACACATTACAGAGTAATCGCACATTACAGAACATTCACACATTACTGAGCAATCACACATTACAGAGCAATCACACATTACAGAATAATCAAATATTATAGAATATTCAGACATTACAGAGTATAATCACACAGTACAGAGGATTCATACATGACAGAGCAATCACACGTTACAGAGCAATCATACATTACAGAGCAAATATTACAGAGTATTTACACATTAAAGACCAATCACACATTACAGAATATAAACACACATTACAGAGCATTCACACATTACAGAGCAATCACACATTACAGACTATAAACACACATTACAGAGTATAATCACACATTACAGAGTATAATCACACATTACAGAACATTCACACATTACAGAATATTCACTCATTACAGAATAATCACACATTACAGTGCATTCACACATTATAGAATAATCACACGTTACAGAGCATTCACACATTAAAGAGCATTCACACATTGCAGAGTAATCAAATGTTACAGAGTATTCACACATTACAGAGCATTCACACATTACTGATTAATCACTCATTAGATTATTTGCATATTACAGAGCAATCACACAATTCAGAGCAATCACACATTATAGAGCAATCACACATTACAGAGTAATCAAATATTACAGAATATTCACACATTACAGAGGATTCATACATGACAGTGCAATCACACATTACAGAACAATCACACATTACAGATCATTCACACATTGCAGAGTAATCAAATGTTACAGAGTATTCACACATTACAGAGCAATCACACATTACAGAGCATTCACACATTACAGAGCATTCACACATTACAGATCATTCACACATTGCAGAGTAATGAGATATTACAGAGTATTCTCACATTACAGAGCAATCACAAGTTACAGAGCATTCACACATTACAGAGCAATCAAACATTACGGAGCATTCACACATTACAGAGTAATCACACATTACAGAGTATCATCACACATTAAAGAGCATTCACACATTGCAGAGTAATCAGATATTACAGTGAATTAACACATTACAGAGTTTTCACACATTACAGAGCATTCACACACTACAGAGTATTCACACATTACCGAGCATTCATACATTACTGAAAAGTAACACATTACATAGCATTCACACTTTAGAGAGTAATCACACATTACAGAGCATTCACACATTACAGAGCAATCACACATTACAGAGTATCATCACACATTACAGAGCATTCACACATTAAAGGGAATTCACATATTGCAGAGTAATGAGATATTACAGAGTATTCACACATTATGGAGCAATCACACATTACAGAGCAATCACACATTACAGAGTAATCATACATTACAGAACAATAACGCATTACAAAGCCTTCACAAATTATACAGCATTCAAACATTACAGAGCAATCACAAATTACAGAGTATCATCACACATTACAGAACATTCACACATAACAGAACATTCACACATTACAGAACATTCACATATTACTGAGCAATCACTCATTACAGAGCATTCACACATAATCACACATTACAGAGCATTCACACAATACTGATTAATCAAATATTACAGAGCATTGACACATTACAAAGCATTCACACACTTCAGAGTAATCATTCATTAGATTATTCACATATTACAGAGCAATCACACATTACAGAACAATCACACAATAGAGAGCATTGACATATTACAGAGCATTCACACATTATGGAGTAATCAAATATTACAGAGTATTCACACATTAAAGAGCAATCAAATATTACAGAGCATTCACACTTTACAAAGCATTCACACATAACAGAGCAATTACACGTTACAGAGCATTCACACAGAATCACACATTACAGAGCAATCACACATTACAGAGCATTCACACATTACTGATTAATCACTCATTAGATTATTTGCATATTACAGAGCAATCACACAATACAGAGCAATCACACATTATAGAGCAATCACACATTACAGAGTAATCAAATATTACAGAATATTCACACATTACAGAGGATTCATACATGACAGTGCAATCACACATTACAGAACATTCACACATTACAGATCATTCACACATTGCAGAGTAATCAAATGTTACAGAGTATTCACACATTACAGAGCATTCATACATTACAGAGCATTCACACATTATAGAGTAATCACACATTACAGAGTATCATCACACATTACAGAGCATTCACAAATTAAAGAGCATTCACACATTGCAGAGTAATGAGATATTACAGAGTATTCACACATTAAAGAGCAATCAAATATTACAGAGCATTCACACTTTACAAAGCATTCACACATAACAGAGCAATTACACGTTACAGAGCATTCACACAGAATCACACATTACAGAGCAATCACACATTACAGAGCATTCACACATTACTGATTAATCACTCATTAGATTATTTGCATATTACAGAGCAATCACACAATTCAGAGCAATCACACATTATAGAGCAATCACACATTACAGAGTAATCAAATATTACAGAATATTCACACATTACAGAGGATTCATACATGACAGTGCAATCACACATTACAGAACAATCACACATTACAGATCATTCACACATTGCAGAGTAATCAAATGTTACAGAGTATTCACACATTACAGAGCATTCACACATTACAGAGCATTCACACATTACAGAGTAATCACACATTACAGAGTATCATCACACATTACTGAGCATTCACACATTACAGCGCAATCACAAAATACAGAGCAATCACACATTACAGAGCATTCACACATTACAGAGTAATCGCACATTACAGAACATTCACACATTACTGAGCAATCACACATTACAGAGCAATCACACATTACAGAATAATCAAATATTATAGAATATTCAGACATTACAGAGTATAATCACACATTAAAGAGGATTCATACATGACAGAGCAATCACACGTTACAGAGCAATCATACATTACAGAGCATTCACATGTTACAGAGCAAATATTACAGAGTATTTACACATTAAAGACCAATCACACATTACAGAATATAAACACACATTACAGAGCATACACACATTACAGAGCAATCACGCATTACAGACTATTAACACACATTACAGAGTATAATCACACATTACAGAGTATAATCACACATTACAGAACATTCACACATTACAGAATATTCACTCATTACAGAATAATCACACATTACAGTGCATTCACACATTATAGAGTATTCACACATTACAGAGCATTCACACATTACAGAGCAATCACACATTACAGAGCAATCACACATTACAGAGCATTCACACATTACAGAGCATTCATACATTGCAGAGTAATGAGATATTACAGAGTATTCTCACATTACAGAGCAATCACAAGTTACAGAGCATTCACACATTACAGAGCAATCAAACATTACGGAGCATTCACACATTACAGAGTAATCACACATTACAGAGTATCATCACACATTAAAGAGCATTCACACATTGCAGAGTAATCAGATATTACAGTGAATTAACACATTACAGAGTTTTCACACATTAGAGAGCATTCACACATTACTGATTAATCAAATATTACAGAGCATTCACACATAATCACACATTACAGAGCAATCACACATTACAGAGCATTCACAAATTAAAGAGCATTCACACATTGCAGAGTAATGAGATATTACAGAGTATTCACACATTAAAGAGCAATCAAATATTACAGAGCATTCACACTTTACAAAGCATTCACACATAACAGAGCAATTACACGTTACAGAGCATTCACACAGAATCACACATTACAGAGCAATCACACATTACAGAGCATTCACACATTACCAAATATTCAGACATTACAGAGTAATAACAAATTACAGAGTAATCACGCATTACAGAGCAATCACAAAATACAGAGCAATCACACATTACAGAGCATTCACACATTGCTGATTAATCAAATATTACAGAGCATTGACACATTACAAAGCATTCACACATTACGGAGTAATCCAATATTACAGAGTATTCACACATTAAAGAGCAATCAAATATTACAGAGCATTCACACTTTACAAAGCATTCACACATAACAGAGCAATTACACGTTACAGAGCATTCACACATTACAGAGTAATGAGATATTACAGAGTATTCACACATTATCGAGCAATCACACATTACAGAGCAATCACACATTACAGAGCATTCACACATTACTGATTAATCAAATATTACAGAGCATTGATACATTACAAAGCATTCACACACTTCAGAGTAATCATTCATCAGATTATTCGCATATTACAGAGCAATCACACATTACAGAACAATCACACAATAGAGAGCATTGACATATTACAGAGCATTCACACATTATGGAGTAATCAAATATTACAGAGTATTCACACATTAAAGAGCAATCAAATATTAAAGAGCATTCACACTTTACAAAGCATTCACACATAACAGAGCAATTATACGTTACAGAGCATTCACACAGAATCACACATTACAGAGCAATCACACATTACAGAGTATTCACACATTACTGAGCCTTCACACATTACAGCGCAATCACAAAATACAGAGCAATCACACATTACAGAGCATTCACACATTACAGAGTAATCGCACATTACAGAACATTCACACATTACTGAGCAATCACACATTACAGAGCAATCACACATTACAGAATAATCAAATATTATAGAATATTCAGACATTACAGAGTATAATCACACATTACAGAGGATTCATACATGACAGAGCAATCACACGTTACAGAGCAATCATACATTACAGAGCAAATATTACAGAGTATTTACACATTAAAGACCAATCACACATTACAGAATATAAACACACATTACAGAGCATTCACACATTACAGAGCAATCACGCATTACAGACTATAAACACACATTACAGAGTATAATCACACATTACAGAGTATAATCACACATTACAGAACATTCACACATTACAGAATATTCACTCATTACAGAATAATCACACATTACAGTGCATTCACACATTATAGAATAATCACACGTTACAGAGCATTCACACATTAAAGAGCATTCACACATTGCAGAGTAATCAAATGTTACAGAGTATTCACACATTACAGAGCATTCACACATTACTGATTAATCACTCATTAGATTATTTGCATATTACAGAGCAATCACACAATTCAGAGCAATCACACATTATAGAGCAATCACACATTACAGAGTAATCAAATATTACAGAATATTCACACATTACAGAGGATTCATACATGACAGTGCAATCACACATTACAGAACAATCACACATTACAGATCATTCACACATTGCAGAGTAATCAAATGTTACAGAGTATTCACACATTACAGAGCATTCACACATTACAGAGCATTCACACATTACAGAGTAATCACACATTACAGAGTATCATCACACATTACTGAGCATTCACACATTACAGCGCAATCACAAAATACAGAGCAATCACACATTACAGAGCATTCACACATTACAGAGTAATCGCACATTACAGAACATTCACACATTACTGAGCAATCACACATTACAGAGCAATCACACATTACAGAATAATCAAATATTATAGAATATTCAGACATTACAGAGTATAATCACACATTAAAGAGGATTCATACATGACAGAGCAATCACACGTTACAGAGCAATCATACATTACAGAGCATTCACATGTTACAGAGCAAATATTACAGAGTATTTACACATTAAAGACCAATCACACATTACAGAATATAAACACACATTACAGAGCAATCACGCATTACAGACTATTAACACACATTACAGAGTATAATCACACATTACAGAGTATAATCACACATTACAGAACATTCACACATTACAGAATATTCACTCATTACAGAATAATCACACATTACAGTGCATTCACACATTATAGAGTATTCACACATTACAGAGCATTCACACATTACAGAGCAATCACACATTACAGAGCAATCACACATTACAGAGCATTCACACATTACAGAGCATTCATACATTGCAGAGTAATGAGATATTACAGAGTATTCTCACATTACAGAGCAATCACAAGTTACAGAGCATTCACACATTACAGAGCAATCAAACATTACGGAGCATTCACACATTGCAGAGTAATCAGATATTACAGTGAATTAACACATTACAGAGTTTTCACACATTAGAGAGCATTCACACATTACTGATTAATCAAATATTACAGAGCATTCACACATAATCACACATTACAGAGCAATCACACATTACAGAGCATTCACAAATTAAAGAGCATTCACACATTGCAGAGTAATGAGATATTACAGAGTATTCACACATTAAAGAGCAATCAAATATTACAGAGCATTCACACTTTACAAAGCATTCACACATAACAGAGCAATTACACGTTACAGAGCATTCACACAGAATCACACATTACAGAGCAATCACACATTACAGAGCATTCACACATTACCAAATATTCAGACATTACAGAGTAATAACAAATTACAGAGTAATCACGCATTACAGAGCAATCACAAAATACAGAGCAATCACACATTACAGAGCATTCACACATTGCTGATTAATCAAATATTACAGAGCATTGACACATTACAAAGCATTCACACATTACGGAGTAATCCAATATTACAGAGTATTCACACATTAAAGAGCAATCAAATATTACAGAGCATTCACACTTTACAAAGCATTCACACATAACAGAGCAATTACACGTTACAGAGCATTCACACATTACAGAGTAATGAGATATTACAGAGTATTCACACATTATCGAGCAATCACACATTACAGAGCAATCACACATTACAGAGCATTCACACATTACTGATTAATCAAATATTACAGAGCATTGACACATTACAAAGCATTCACACACTTCAGAGTAATCATTCATCAGATTATTCGCATATTACAGAGCAATCACACATTACAGAACAATCACACAATAGAGAGCATTGACATATTACAGAGCATTCACACATTATGGAGTAATCAAATATTACAGAGTATTCACACATTAAAGAGCAATCAAATATTAAAGAGCATTCACACTTTACAAAGCATTCACACATAACAGAGCAATTATACGTTACAGAGCATTCACACAGAATCACACATTACAGAGCAATCACACATTACAGAGTATTCACACATTACTGAGCCTTCACACATTACAGCGCAATCACAAAATACAGAGCAATCACACATTACAGAGCATTCACACATTACAGAGTAATCGCACATTACAGAACATTCACACATTACTGAGCAATCACACATTACAGAGCAATCACACATTACAGAATAATCAAATATTATAGAATATTCAGACATTACAGAGTATAATCACACATTACAGAGGATTCATACATGACAGAGCAATCACACGTTACAGAGCAATCATACATTACAGAGCAAATATTACAGAGTATTTACACATTAAAGACCAATCACACATTACAGAATATAAACACACATTACAGAGCATTCACACATTACAGAGCAATCACGCATTACAGACTATAAACACACATTACAGAGTATAATCACACATTACAGAGTATAATCACACATTACAGAACATTCACACATTACAGAATATTCACTCATTACAGAATAATCACACATTACAGTGCATTCACACATTATAGAGTAATCACACGTTACAGAGCATTCACACATTAAAGAGCATTGACACATTGCAGAGTAATCAAATGTTACAGAGTATTCACACATTACAGAGCAATCACACATTACAGAGCATTCACACATTACAGAGCAATCACACATTACAGAGTATCATCACACATTACAGAGCATTCACACATTAAAGGGAATTCACATATTGCAGAGTAATGAGATATTACAGAGTATTCACACATTATGGAGCAATCACACATTACAGAGCAATCACACATTACAGAGTAATCATACATTACAGAACAATAACGCATTACAAAGCCTTCACAAATTATACAGCATTCAAACATTACAGAGCAATCACAAATTACAGAGTATCATCACACATTACAGAACATTCACACATAACAGAACATTCACACATTACAGAACATTCACATATTACTGAGCAATCACTCATTACAGAGCATTCACACATAATCACACATTACAGAGCATTCACACAATACTGATTAATCAAATATTACAGAGCATTGACACATTACAAAGCATTCACACACTTCAGAGTAATCATTCATTAGATTATTCACATATTACAGAGCAATCACACATTACAGAACAATCACACAATAGAGAGCATTGACATATTACAGAGCATTCACACATTATGGAGTAATCAAATATTACAGAGTATTCACACATTAAAGAGCAATCAAATATTACAGAGCATTCACACTTTACAAAGCATTCACACATAACAGAGCAATTACACGTTACAGAGCATTCACACAGAATCACACATTACAGAGCAATCACACATTACAGAGCATTCACACATTACTGATTAATCACTCATTAGATTATTTGCATATTACAGAGCAATCACACAATACAGAGCAATCACACATTATAGAGGAATCACACATTACAGAGTAATCAAATATTACAGAATATTCACACATTACAGAGGATTCATACATGACAGTGCAATCACACATTACAGAACATTCACACATTACAGATCATTCACACATTGCAGAGTAATCAAATGTTACAGAGTATTCACACATTACAGAGCATTCACACATTACAGAGCATTCACACATTACAGAGTAATCACACATTACAGAGTATCATCACACATTACAGAGCATTCACAAATTAAAGAGCATTCACACATTGCAGAGTAATGAGATATTACAGAGTATACACACATTAAAGAGCAATCAAATATTACAGAGCATTCACACTTTACAAAGCATTCACACATAACAGAGCAATTACACGTTACAGAGCATTCACACAGAATCACACATTACAGAGCAATCACACATTACAGAGCATTCACATATTACTGATTAATCACTCATTAGATTATTTGCATATTACAGAGCAATCACACAATACAGAGCAATCACACATTATAGAGCAATCACACATTACAGAGTAATCAAATATTACAGAATATTCACACATTACAGAGGATTCATACATGACAGTGCAATCACACATTACAGAACAATCACACATTACAGATCATTCACACATTGCAGAGTAATCAAATGTTACAGAGTATTCACACATTACAGAGCATTCACACATTACAGAGCATTCACACATTACAGAGTAATCACACATTACAGAGTATCATCACACATTACAGAGCATTCACACATTAAAGAGCATTCACACATTGCAGAGTAATGAGATATTACAGAGTATTCACACATTAAAGAGCAATCAAATATTACAGAGCATTCACACATTACCAAATATTCAGACATTACAGAGTAATAACAAATTACAGAGTAATCACGCATTACAGAGCAATCACAAAATACAGAGCAATCACACATTACAGAGCATTCACACATTGCTGATTAATCAAATATTACAGAGCATTGACACATTACAAAGCATTCACACATTACGGAGTAATCCAATATTACAGAGTATTCACACATTAAAGAGCAATCAAATATTACAGAGCATTCACACTTTACAAAGCATTCACACATAACAGAGCAATTACACGTTACAGAGCATTCACACATTACAGAGTAATGAGATATTACAGAGTATTCACACATTATCGAGCAATCACACATTACAGAGCAATCACACATTACAGAGCATTCACACATTACTGATTAATCAAATATTACAGAGCATTGACACATTACAAAGCATTCACACACTTCAGAGTAATCATTCATCAGATTATTCGCATATTACAGAGCAATCACACATTACAGAACAATCACACAATAGAGAGCATTGACATATTACAGAGCATTCACACATTATGGAGTAATCAAATATTACAGAGTATTCACACATTAAAGAGCAATCAAATATTAAAGAGCATTCACACTTTACAAAGCATTCACACATAACAGAGCAATTACACGTTACAGAGCATTCACACAGAATCACACATTACAGAGCAATCACACATTACAGAGCATTCACATATTACTGATTAATCACTCATTAGATTATTTGCATATTACAGAGCAATCACACAATACAGAGCAATCACACATTACAGAGTAATCAAATATTACAGAATATTCACACATTACAGAGGATTCATACATGACAGTGCAATCACACATTACAGAACATTCACACATTACAGAGCATTCACACATTACAGAGCATTCACACATTACAGAGTAATCACACATTACAGAGTATCATCACACATTACAGAGCATTCACAAATTAAAGAGCATTCACACATTGCAGAGTAATGAGATATTACAGAGTATTCACACATTAAAGAGCAATCAAATATTACAGAGCATTCACACTTTACAAAGCATTCACACATAACAGAGCAATTACACGTTACAGAGCATTCACACAGAATCACACATTACAGAGCAATCACACATTACAGAGCATTCACACATTACTGATTAATGACTCATTGGATTATTTGCATATTACAGAGCAATCACACAATACAGAGCAATCACACATTATAGAGCAATAACACATTACAGAGTAATCAAATATTACAGAATATTCACACATTACAGAGGATTCATACATGACAGTGCAATCACACATTACAGAACAATCACACATTACAGATCATTCACACATTGCAGTGTAATCAAATGTTACAGAGTATTCACACATTACAGAGCATTCACACATTAAAGAGCAATCAAATATTACAGAGCATTCACACTTTACAAAGCATTCACACATAACAGAGCAATTACACGTTACAGAGCATTCACACAGAATCACACATTACAGAGCATTCACACATTACTGATTAATCACTCATTAGATTATTTGCATATTACAGAGCAATCACATAATACAGAGCAATCACACATTATAGAGTAATCACACATTACTGAGTAATCAAATATTACAGAGCATTCACACATTAAAGAGCATTCACACATTGCAGAGTAATCAGATATTACAGTGAATTAACACATTACAGAGTTTTCACACATTACAGAGGATTCATACATGACAGTGCAATCACACATTACAGAAAATTCACACATTACAGATCATTCAGACATTGCAGAGTAATCAAATGTTACAGAGTATTCACATATTACAGAGCATTCACACATTACAGAGCATTCACACATTACAGAGTAATCACACATTACAGAGTATCATCACACATTACAGAGCATTCACAAATTAAAGAGCATTCACACATTGCAGAGTAATGAGATATTACAGAGTATTCACACATTAAAGAGCAATCAAATATTACAGAGCATTCACACTTTACAAAGCATTCACACATAACAGAGCAATTACACGTTACAGAGCATTCACACAGAATCACACATTACAGAGCAATCACACATTACAGAGCATTCACACATTACTGATTAATCACTCATTGGATTATTTGCATATTACAGAGCAATCACACAATACAGAGCAATCACACATTATAGAGCAATCACACATTACAGAGTAATCAAATATTACAGAATATTCACACAATACAGAGCAATCACACATTATAGAGCAATCACACATTACAGAGTAATCAAATATTACAGAATATTCACACATGACAGAGGATTCATACATGACAGTGCAATCACACATTACAGAACATTCACACATTACAGATCATTCACACATTGCAGAGTAATCAAATGTTACAGAGTATTCACACATTACAGAGCATTCACACATTACAGAGCATTCACACATTACAGAGTAATCACACATTACAGAGTATCATCACACATTACAGAGCATTCACAAATTAAAGAGCATTCACACATTGCAGAGTAATGAGATATTACAGAGTATTCACACATTAAAGAGCAATCAAATATTACAGAGCATTCACACTTTACAAAGCATTCACACATAACAGAGCAATTACACGTTACAGAGCATTCACACAGAATCACACATTACAGAGCAATCACACATTACAGAGCATTCAAACACATTACTTATTAATCACTCATTGGATTATTTGCATATTACAGAGCAATCACACAATACAGAGCAATCACACATTATAGAGCAATCACACATTACAGAGTAATCAAATATTACAGAATATTCACACAATACAGAGCAATCACACATTATAGAGCAATCACACATTACAGAGTAATCAAATATTACAGAATATTCACACATTACAGAGGATTCATACATGACAGTGCAATCACACATTACAGAACAATCACACATTACAGATCATTCACACATTGCAGAGTAATCAAATGTTACAGAGTATTCACACATTACAGAGCATTCACACATTAAAGAGCAATCAAATATTACAGAGCATTCACACTTTACAAAGCATTCACACATAACAGAGCAATTACACGTTACAGAGCATTCACACAGAATCAAACATTACAGAGCATTCACACATTACTGATTAATCACTCATTAGATTATTTGCATATTACAGAGCAATCACACAATACAGAGCAATCACACATTACAGAGCATTCACACTTTACAGAGCAATCACACATTACAGAGTATCATCACACATTACAGAGCATTCATACATTAAAGGGCATTCACATATTGCAGAGTAATCAGATATAATAGAGAATTCACACATTACAGAGTATTCACACATTACAGACCAATCACACATTACAGAGCATTCACACATTACAGAGCATTCACACACTACAGAATATTCACACATTTCTAAGCATTCATACATAGAACAATCAAACATTACAGAGCATTCAAACTTTACAGAGCAATCACACATTACAGAGTATCATCACACATTACAGAGCATTCACACATTACAGAGCAATCACACATTGCACAGTAATCAGATTTTACAGAGTATTCACACATTACAGAGTATTCATATATTACAGGGCAATCACACATTACAGACCATTCACACATCACAGAGTAATCACACATTACAGAGCATTCACACACTACAGAGTATTCATGCATTACAGAGCATTTATACATTACTGAACAATCACACATTACAGAGCATTCACACATTACAGAGCATTCACACATTACAGAGCAATCACACATTACAGAGTATAATCTCACATTACAGAGCATTCAAATCTGATGGAGCAATCACACATAACAGAACATTCACACATTACAGAGTATTCACTCATTACTGAATAATCACAAATTACAGAGCATTCACACATTACTGAGCATTCACACATTACAGAGCATACACACATTACAGAGCAATCACACATTACAGAGCATACACACATTATAGAGCAATCACACATTACAGAGTATTCACACATTATAGAGCAATCACACATTACAGAGCATTCACAAATTACAGAGCATTCACACATTGCAGAGTAATCAGATATTACAGAGTATCATCACACATTACAGAGCATTCACACATTAAAGGGCATTCACATATTGCAGAGTAATCAGATATAATAGAGAATTCACACATTACAGAGTATTCACACATTACAGACCAATCACACATTACAGAGCATTCACACATTACAGAGCATTCACACACTACAGAATATTCACACATTTCTAAGCATTCATACATAGAACAATCAAACATTACAGAGCATTCAAACTTTACAGAGCAATCACACATTACAGAGTATCATCACACATTACAGAGCATTCACACATTACAGAGCAATCACACATTGCACAGTAATCAGATTTTACAGAGTATTCACACATTACAGAGTATTCATATATTACAGGGCAATCACACATTACAGACCATTCACACATCACAGAGTAATCACACATTACAGAGCATTCACACACTACAGAGTATTCATGCATTACAGAGCATTTATACATTACTGAACAATCACACATTACAGAGCATTCACACATTACAGAGCATTCACACATTACAGAGCAATCACACATTACAGAGTATAATCTCACATTACAGAGCATTCAAATCTGATGGAGCAATCACACATAACAGAACATTCACACATTACAGAGTATTCACTCATTACTGAATAATCACAAATTACAGAGCATTCACACATTACTGAGCATTCACACATTACAGAGCATACACACATTACAGAGCAATCACACATTACAGAGCATACACACATTATAGAGCAATCACACATTACAGAGTATTCACACATTATAGAGCAATCACACATTACAGAGCATTCACAAATTACAGAGCATTCACACATTGCAGAGTAATCAGATATTACAGAGTATCATCACACATTACAGAGCATTCACACATTAAAGGGCATTCACATATTGCAGAGTAATCAGATATAACAGAGAATTCACACATTACAGAGCATTCACACTTTACAGAACATTCACACATTACAGAACATTCACACATTACAGATTATAATCACACATTACAGAGCATTCCCACATTACAGAGTAATCATATATTACAGAGTATTTACACATTACAGACCAATCACACAGTACAAGTAATCAAATATTACAGAGTATTCACACATAACAGAGCAATTACACGTTACAGAGCATTCACACATTACAGAGTAATGAGATATTACAGAGTATTCACACATTATCGAGCAATCACACATTACAGAGCAATCACACATTACAGAGCATTCACACATTACTGATTAATCAAATATTACAGAGCATTGACACATTACAAAGCATTCACACACTTCAGAGTAATCATTCATCAGATTATTCGCATATTACAGAGCAATCACACATTACAGAACAATCACACAATAGAGAGCATTGACATATTACAGAGCATTCACACATTATGGAGTAATCAAATATTACAGAGTATTCACACATTAAAGAGCAATCAAATATTAAAGAGCATTCACACTTTACAAAGCATTCACACATAACAGAGCAATTACACGTTACAGAGCATTCACACAGAATCACACATTACAGAGCAATCACACATTACAGAGCATTCACATATTACTGATTAATCACTCATTAGATTATTTGCATATTACAGAGCAATCACACAATACAGAGCAATCACACATTACAGAGTAATCAAATATTACAGAATATTCACACATTACAGAGGATTCATACATGACAGTGCAATCACACATTACAGAACATTCACACATTACAGAGCATTCACACATTACAGAGCATTCACACATTACAGAGTAATCACACATTACAGAGTATCATCACACATTACAGAGCATTCACAAATTAAAGAGCATTCACACATTGCAGAGTAATGAGATATTACAGAGTATTCACACATTAAAGAGCAATCAAATATTACAGAGCATTCACACTTTACAAAGCATTCACACATAACAGAGCAATTACACGTTACAGAGCATTCACACAGAATCACACATTACAGAGCAATCACACATTACAGAGCATTCACACATTACTGATTAATGACTCATTGGATTATTTGCATATTACAGAGCAATCACACAATACAGAGCAATCACACATTATAGAGCAATAACACATTACAGAGTAATCAAATATTACAGAATATTCACACATTACAGAGGATTCATACATGACAGTGCAATCACACATTACAGAACAATCACACATTACAGATCATTCACACATTGCAGTGTAATCAAATGTTACAGAGTATTCACACATTACAGAGCATTCACACATTAAAGAGCAATCAAATATTACAGAGCATTCACACTTTACAAAGCATTCACACATAACAGAGCAATTACACGTTACAGAGCATTCACACAGAATCACACATTACAGAGCATTCACACATTACTGATTAATCACTCATTAGATTATTTGCATATTACAGAGCAATCACATAATACAGAGCAATCACACATTATAGAGTAATCACACATTACTGAGTAATCAAATATTACAGAGCATTCACACATTAAAGAGCATTCACACATTGCAGAGTAATCAGATATTACAGTGAATTAACACATTACAGAGTTTTCACACATTACAGAGGATTCATACATGACAGTGCAATCACACATTACAGAAAATTCACACATTACAGATCATTCAGACATTGCAGAGTAATCAAATGTTACAGAGTATTCACATATTACAGAGCATTCACACATTACAGAGCATTCACACATTACAGAGTAATCACACATTACAGAGTATCATCACACATTACAGAGCATTCACAAATTAAAGAGCATTCACACATTGCAGAGTAATGAGATATTACAGAGTATTCACACATTAAAGAGCAATCAAATATTACAGAGCATTCACACTTTACAAAGCATTCACACATAACAGAGCAATTACACGTTACAGAGCATTCACACAGAATCACACATTACAGAGCAATCACACATTACAGAGCATTCACACATTACTGATTAATCACTCATTGGATTATTTGCATATTACAGAGCAATCACACAATACAGAGCAATCACACATTATAGAGCAATCACACATTACAGAGTAATCAAATATTACAGAATATTCACACAATACAGAGCAATCACACATTATAGAGCAATCACACATTACAGAGTAATCAAATATTACAGAATATTCACACATGACAGAGGATTCATACATGACAGTGCAATCACACATTACAGAACATTCACACATTACAGATCATTCACACATTGCAGAGTAATCAAATGTTACAGAGTATTCACACATTACAGAGCATTCACACATTACAGAGCATTCACACATTACAGAGTAATCACACATTACAGAGTATCATCACACATTACAGAGCATTCACAAATTAAAGAGCATTCACACATTGCAGAGTAATGAGATATTACAGAGTATTCACACATTAAAGAGCAATCAAATATTACAGAGCATTCACACTTTACAAAGCATTCACACATAACAGAGCAATTACACGTTACAGAGCATTCACACAGAATCACACATTACAGAGCAATCACACATTACAGAGCATTCAAACACATTACTTATTAATCACTCATTGGATTATTTGCATATTACAGAGCAATCACACAATACAGAGCAATCACACATTATAGAGCAATCACACATTACAGAGTAATCAAATATTACAGAATATTCACACAATACAGAGCAATCACACATTATAGAGCAATCACACATTACAGAGTAATCAAATATTACAGAATATTCACACATTACAGAGGATTCATACATGACAGTGCAATCACACATTACAGAACAATCACACATTACAGATCATTCACACATTGCAGAGTAATCAAATGTTACAGAGTATTCACACATTACAGAGCATTCACACATTAAAGAGCAATCAAATATTACAGAGCATTCACACTTTACAAAGCATTCACACATAACAGAGCAATTACACGTTACAGAGCATTCACACAGAATCAAACATTACAGAGCATTCACACATTACTGATTAATCACTCATTAGATTATTTGCATATTACAGAGCAATCACACAATACAGAGCAATCACACATTATAGAGTAATCACACATTACAGAGTAATCAAATATTACAGAGCATTCACACATTAAAGAGCATTCACACATTGCAGAGTAATCAGATATTACAGTGAATTAACACATTACAGAGTTTTCACACATTACAGAGCAATCACACATTACAGAGCATTCACACTTTACAGAGCAATCACACATTACAGAGTATCATCACACATTACAGAGCATTCATACATTAAAGGGCATTCACATATTGCAGAGTAATCAGATATAATAGAGAATTCACACATTACAGAGTATTCACACATTACAGACCAATCACACATTACAGAGCATTCACACATTACAGAGCATTCACACACTACAGAATATTCACACATTTCTAAGCATTCATACATAGAACAATCAAACATTACAGAGCATTCAAACTTTACAGAGCAATCACACATTACAGAGTATCATCACACATTACAGAGCATTCACACATTACAGAGCAATCACACATTGCACAGTAATCAGATTTTACAGAGTATTCACACATTACAGAGTATTCATATATTACAGGGCAATCACACATTACAGACCATTCACACATCACAGAGTAATCACACATTACAGAGCATTCACACACTACAGAGTATTCATGCATTACAGAGCATTTATACATTACTGAACAATCACACATTACAGAGCATTCACACATTACAGAGCATTCACACATTACAGAGCAATCACACATTACAGAGTATAATCTCACATTACAGAGCATTCAAATCTGATGGAGCAATCACACATAACAGAACATTCACACATTACAGAGTATTCACTCATTACTGAATAATCACAAATTACAGAGCATTCACACATTACTGAGCATTCACACATTACAGAGCATACACACATTACAGAGCAATCACACATTACAGAGCATACACACATTATAGAGCAATCATACATTACAGAGTATTCACACATTATAGAGCAATCACACATTACAGAGCATTCACAAATTACAGAGCATTCACACATTGCAGAGTAATCAGATATTACAGAGTATCATCACACATTACAGAGCATTCACACATTAAAGGGCATTCACATATTGCAGAGTAATCAGATATAATAGAGAATTCACACATTACAGAGTATTCACACATTACAGACCAATCACACATTACAGAGCATTCACACATTACAGAGCATTCACACACTACAGAATATTCACACATTTCTAAGCATTCATACATAGAACAATCAAACATTACAGAGCATTCAAACTTTACAGAGCAATCACACATTACAGAGTATCATCACACATTACAGAGCATTCACACATTACAGAGCAATCACACATTGCACAGTAATCAGATTTTACAGAGTATTCACACATTACAGAGTATTCATATATTACAGGGCAATCACACATTACAGACCATTCACACATCACAGAGTAATCACACATTACAGAGCATTCACACACTACAGAGTATTCATGCATTACAGAGCATTTATACATTACTGAACAATCACACATTACAGAGCATTCACACATTACAGAGCATTCACACATTACAGAGCAATCACACATTACAGAGTATAATCTCACATTACAGAGCATTCAAATCTGATGGAGCAATCACACATAACAGAACATTCACACATTACAGAGTATTCACTCATTACTGAATAATCACAAATTACAGAGCATTCACACATTACTGAGCATTCACACATTACAGAGCATACACACATTACAGAGCAATCACACATTACAGAGCATACACACATTATAGAGCAATCACACATTACAGAGTATTCACACATTATAGAGCAATCACACATTACAGAGCATTCACAAATTACAGAGCATTCACACATTGCAGAGTAATCAGATATTACAGAGTATCATCACACATTACAGAGCATTCACACATTAAAGGGCATTCACATATTGCAGAGTAATCAGATATAACAGAGAATTCACACATTACAGAGCATTCACACTTTACAGAACATTCACACATTACAGAACATTCACACATTACAGATTATAATCACACATTACAGAGCATTCCCACATTACAGAGTAATCATATATTACAGAGTATTTACACATTACAGACCAATCACACAGTACAAGTAATCAAATATTACAGAGTATTCACACATTACAGAGCAATCACACATTACCAAATATTCCGACATTACAGAGTAATAACAAATTACAGAGTAATCACACATTACAGAGCAATCACAAAATACAGAGCAATCACACATTACTGAGTAATCAAATATTACAGATAATTCACACATTACAGAGTACTCACACATTACAGAGCAATCATCCATTAATGAGCATTGACACATTGCAGAGCAATAACACATTACAGAGTAATCACACATTACAGAGCATTCACAAATTACGGAGTACTCACACATTGCAGAGCAATCACAAATTACAGAGTAATCACACATTACAGAGCAATCACACATTATAGAGTAATCAAATATTACAGAATATTCACACATTACAGAGTATAATCACACATTACAGAGGATTCATACATGACAGAGCAATCACACATTACAGAACAATCACACTTTACAGAGCATTCACACTTTACAGAGTAATCAAATATTGCAGAGAATTCACACATTAAAGAACATTCACATATTACAGAGTAATCACACATTACCGAGTAATCAAATATTACATATTATTCACACATTACAGAGTAATCACACAGTACAGAGCATTCACACATTACAGAGCATTCACACATTACAGATCATTCACACATTGCAGAGTAATGAGATATTACAGAGTATTCTCACATTACAGAGCAATCACAAGTTACAGAGCATTCACACATTACAGAGCAATCAAACATTACGGAGCATTCACACATTACAGAGTAATCACACATTACAGAGTATCATCACACATTAAAGAGCATTCACACATTGCAGAGTAATCAGATATTACAGTGAATTAACACATTACAGAGTTTTCACACATTACAGAGCATTCACACACTACAGAGTATTCACACATTACCGAGCATTCATACATTACTGAAAAGTAACACATTACATAGCATTCACACTTTAGAGAGTAATCACACATTACAGAGCATTCACACATTACAGAGCAATCACACATTACAGAGTATCATCACACATTACAGAGCATTCACACATTAAAGGGAATTCACATATTGCAGAGTAATGAGATATTACAGAGTATTCACACATTATGGAGCAATCACACATTACAGAGCAATCACACATTACAGAGTAATCATACATTACAGAACAATAACGCATTACAAAGCCTTCACAAATTATACAGCATTCAAACATTACAGAGCAATCACAAATTACAGAGTATCATCACACATTACAGAACATTCACACATAACAGAACATTCACACATTACAGAACATTCACATATTACTGAGCAATCACTCATTACAGAGCATTCACACATAATCACACATTACAGAGCATTCACACAATACTGATTAATCAAATATTACAGAGCATTGACACATTACAAAGCATTCACACACTTCAGAGTAATCATTCATTAGATTATTCACATATTACAGAGCAATCACACATTACAGAACAATCACACAATAGAGAGCATTGACATATTACAGAGCATTCACACATTATGGAGTAATCAAATATTACAGAGTATTCACACATTAAAGAGCAATCAAATATTACAGAGCATTCACACTTTACAAAGCATTCACACATAACAGAGCAATTACACGTTACAGAGCATTCACACAGAATCACACATTACAGAGCAATCACACATTACAGAGCATTCACACATTACTGATTAATCACTCATTAGATTATTTGCATATTACAGAGCAATCACACAATACAGAGCAATCACACATTATAGAGCAATCACACATTACAGAGTAATCAAATATTACAGAATATTCACACATTACAGAGGATTCATACATGACAGTGCAATCACACATTACAGAACATTCACACATTACAGATCATTCACACATTGCAGAGTAATCAAATGTTACAGAGTATTCACACATTACAGAGCATTCATACATTACAGAGCATTCACACATTATAGAGTAATCACACATTACAGAGTATCATCACACATTACAGAGCATTCACAAATTAAAGAGCATTCACACATTGCAGAGTAATGAGATATTACAGAGTATTCACACATTAAAGAGCAATCAAATATTACAGAGCATTCACACTTTACAAAGCATTCACACATAACAGAGCAATTACACGTTACAGAGCATTCACACAGAATCACACATTACAGAGCAATCACACATTACAGAGCATTCACACATTACTGATTAATCACTCATTAGATTATTTGCATATTACAGAGCAATCACACAATTCAGAGCAATCACACATTATAGAGCAATCACACATTACAGAGTAATCAAATATTACAGAATATTCACACATTACAGAGGATTCATACATGACAGTGCAATCACACATTACAGAACAATCACACATTACAGATCATTCACACATTGCAGAGTAATCAAATGTTACAGAGTATTCACACATTACAGAGCATTCACACATTACAGAGCATTCACACATTACAGAGTAATCACACATTACAGAGTATCATCACACATTACTGAGCATTCACACATTACAGCGCAATCACAAAATACAGAGCAATCACACATTACAGAGCATTCACACATTACAGAGTAATCGCACATTACAGAACATTCACACATTACTGAGCAATCACACATTACAGAGCAATCACACATTACAGAATAATCAAATATTATAGAATATTCAGACATTACAGAGTATAATCACACATTAAAGAGGATTCATACATGACAGAGCAATCACACGTTACAGAGCAATCATACATTACAGAGCATTCACATGTTACAGAGCAAATATTACAGAGTATTTACACATTAAAGACCAATCACACATTACAGAATATAAACACACATTACAGAGCATACACACATTACAGAGCAATCACGCATTACAGACTATTAACACACATTACAGAGTATAATCACACATTACAGAGTATAATCACACATTACAGAACATTCACACATTACAGAATATTCACTCATTACAGAATAATCACACATTACAGTGCATTCACACATTATAGAGTATTCACACATTACAGAGCATTCACACATTACAGAGCAATCACACATTACAGAGCAATCACACATTACAGAGCATTCACACATTACAGAGCATTCATACATTGCAGAGTAATGAGATATTACAGAGTATTCTCACATTACAGAGCAATCACAAGTTACAGAGCATTCACACATTACAGAGCAATCAAACATTACGGAGCATTCACACATTACAGAGTAATCACACATTACAGAGTATCATCACACATTAAAGAGCATTCACACATTGCAGAGTAATCAGATATTACAGTGAATTAACACATTACAGAGTTTTCACACATTAGAGAGCATTCACACATTACTGATTAATCAAATATTACAGAGCATTCACACATAATCACACATTACAGAGCAATCACACATTACAGAGCATTCACAAATTAAAGAGCATTCACACATTGCAGAGTAATGAGATATTACAGAGTATTCACACATTAAAGAGCAATCAAATATTACAGAGCATTCACACTTTACAAAGCATTCACACATAACAGAGCAATTACACGTTACAGAGCATTCACACAGAATCACACATTACAGAGCAATCACACATTACAGAGCATTCACACATTACCAAATATTCAGACATTACAGAGTAATAACAAATTACAGAGTAATCACGCATTACAGAGCAATCACAAAATACAGAGCAATCACACATTACAGAGCATTCACACATTGCTGATTAATCAAATATTACAGAGCATTGACACATTACAAAGCATTCACACATTACGGAGTAATCCAATATTACAGAGTATTCACACATTAAAGAGCAATCAAATATTACAGAGCATTCACACTTTACAAAGCATTCACACATAACAGAGCAATTACACGTTACAGAGCATTCACACATTACAGAGTAATGAGATATTACAGAGTATTCACACATTATCGAGCAATCACACATTACAGAGCAATCACACATTACAGAGCATTCACACATTACTGATTAATCAAATATTACAGAGCATTGATACATTACAAAGCATTCACACACTTCAGAGTAATCATTCATCAGATTATTCGCATATTACAGAGCAATCACACATTACAGAACAATCACACAATAGAGAGCATTGACATATTACAGAGCATTCACACATTATGGAGTAATCAAATATTACAGAGTATTCACACATTAAAGAGCAATCAAATATTAAAGAGCATTCACACTTTACAAAGCATTCACACATAACAGAGCAATTATACGTTACAGAGCATTCACACAGAATCACACATTACAGAGCAATCACACATTACAGAGTATTCACACATTACTGAGCCTTCACACATTACAGCGCAATCACAAAATACAGAGCAATCACACATTACAGAGCATTCACACATTACAGAGTAATCGCACATTACAGAACATTCACACATTACTGAGCAATCACACATTACAGAGCAATCACACATTACAGAATAATCAAATATTATAGAATATTCAGACATTACAGAGTATAATCACACAGTACAGAGGATTCATACATGACAGAGCAATCACACGTTACAGAGCAATCATACATTACAGAGCAAATATTACAGAGTATTTACACATTAAAGACCAATCACACATTACAGAATATAAACACACATTACAGAGCATTCACACATTACAGAGCAATCACGCATTACAGACTATAAACACACATTACAGAGTATAATCACACATTACAGAGTATAATCACACATTACAGAACATTCACACATTACAGAATATTCACTCATTACAGAATAATCACACATTACAGTGCATTCACACATTATAGAATAATCACACGTTACAGAGCATTCACACATTAAAGAGCATTCACACATTGCAGAGTAATCAAATGTTACAGAGTATTCACACATTACAGAGCATTCACACATTACTGATTAATCACTCATTAGATTATTTGCATATTACAGAGCAATCACACAATTCAGAGCAATCACACATTATAGAGCAATCACACATTACAGAGTAATCAAATATTACAGAATATTCACACATTACAGAGGATTCATACATGACAGTGCAATCACACATTACAGAACAATCACACATTACAGATCATTCACACATTGCAGAGTAATCAAATGTTACAGAGTATTCACACATTACAGAGCAATCACACATTACAGAGCATTCACACATTACAGAGCATTCACACATTACAGATCATTCACACATTGCAGAGTAATGAGATATTACAGAGTATTCTCACATTACAGAGCAATCACAAGTTACAGAGCATTCACACATTACAGAGCAATCAAACATTACGGAGCATTCACACATTACAGAGTAATCACACATTACAGAGTATCATCACACATTAAAGAGCATTCACACATTGCAGAGTAATCAGATATTACAGTGAATTAACACATTACAGAGTTTTCACACATTACAGAGCATTCACACACTACAGAGTATTCACACATTACCGAGCATTCATACATTACTGAAAAGTAACACATTACATAGCATTCACACTTTAGAGAGTAATCACACATTACAGAGCATTCACACATTACAGAGCAATCACACATTACAGAGTATCATCACACATTACAGAGCATTCACACATTAAAGGGAATTCACATATTGCAGAGTAATGAGATATTACAGAGTATTCACACATTATGGAGCAATCACACATTACAGAGCAATCACACATTACAGAGTAATCATACATTACAGAACAATAACGCATTACAAAGCCTTCACAAATTATACAGCATTCAAACATTACAGAGCAATCACAAATTACAGAGTATCATCACACATTACAGAACATTCACACATAACAGAACATTCACACATTACAGAACATTCACATATTACTGAGCAATCACTCATTACAGAGCATTCACACATAATCACACATTACAGAGCATTCACACAATACTGATTAATCAAATATTACAGAGCATTGACACATTACAAAGCATTCACACACTTCAGAGTAATCATTCATTAGATTATTCACATATTACAGAGCAATCACACATTACAGAACAATCACACAATAGAGAGCATTGACATATTACAGAGCATTCACACATTATGGAGTAATCAAATATTACAGAGTATTCACACATTAAAGAGCAATCAAATATTACAGAGCATTCACACTTTACAAAGCATTCACACATAACAGAGCAATTACACGTTACAGAGCATTCACACAGAATCACACATTACAGAGCAATCACACATTACAGAGCATTCACACATTACTGATTAATCACTCATTAGATTATTTGCATATTACAGAGCAATCACACAATACAGAGCAATCACACATTATAGAGCAATCACACATTACAGAGTAATCAAATATTACAGAATATTCACACATTACAGAGGATTCATACATGACAGTGCAATCACACATTACAGAACATTCACACATTACAGATCATTCACACATTGCAGAGTAATCAAATGTTACAGAGTATTCACACATTACAGAGCATTCATACATTACAGAGCATTCACACATTATAGAGTAATCACACATTACAGAGTATCATCACACATTACAGAGCATTCACAAATTAAAGAGCATTCACACATTGCAGAGTAATGAGATATTACAGAGTATTCACACATTAAAGAGCAATCAAATATTACAGAGCATTCACACTTTACAAAGCATTCACACATAACAGAGCAATTACACGTTACAGAGCATTCACACAGAATCACACATTACAGAGCAATCACACATTACAGAGCATTCACACATTACTGATTAATCACTCATTAGATTATTTGCATATTACAGAGCAATCACACAATTCAGAGCAATCACACATTATAGAGCAATCACACATTACAGAGTAATCAAATATTACAGAATATTCACACATTACAGAGGATTCATACATGACAGTGCAATCACACATTACAGAACAATCACACATTACAGATCATTCACACATTGCAGAGTAATCAAATGTTACAGAGTATTCACACATTACAGAGCATTCACACATTACAGAGCATTCACACATTACAGAGTAATCACACATTACAGAGTATCATCACACATTACTGAGCATTCACACATTACAGCGCAATCACAAAATACAGAGCAATCACACATTACAGAGCATTCACACATTACAGAGTAATCGCACATTACAGAACATTCACACATTACTGAGCAATCACACATTACAGAGCAATCACACATTACAGAATAATCAAATATTATAGAATATTCAGACATTACAGAGTATAATCACACATTAAAGAGGATTCATACATGACAGAGCAATCACACGTTACAGAGCAATCATACATTACAGAGCATTCACATGTTACAGAGCAAATATTACAGAGTATTTACACATTAAAGACCAATCACACATTACAGAATATAAACACACATTACAGAGCATACACACATTACAGAGCAATCACGCATTACAGACTATTAACACACATTACAGAGTATAATCACACATTACAGAGTATAATCACACATTACAGAACATTCACACATTACAGAATATTCACTCATTACAGAATAATCACACATTACAGTGCATTCACACATTATAGAGTATTCACACATTACAGAGCATTCACACATTACAGAGCAATCACACATTACAGAGCAATCACACATTACAGAGCATTCACACATTACAGAGCATTCATACATTGCAGAGTAATGAGATATTACAGAGTATTCTCACATTACAGAGCAATCACAAGTTACAGAGCATTCACACATTACAGAGCAATCAAACATTACGGAGCATTCACACATTACAGAGTAATCACACATTACAGAGTATCATCACACATTAAAGAGCATTCACACATTGCAGAGTAATCAGATATTACAGTGAATTAACACATTACAGAGTTTTCACACATTAGAGAGCATTCACACATTACTGATTAATCAAATATTACAGAGCATTCACACATAATCACACATTACAGAGCAATCACACATTACAGAGCATTCACAAATTAAAGAGCATTCACACATTGCAGAGTAATGAGATATTACAGAGTATTCACACATTAAAGAGCAATCAAATATTACAGAGCATTCACACTTTACAAAGCATTCACACATAACAGAGCAATTACACGTTACAGAGCATTCACACAGAATCACACATTACAGAGCAATCACACATTACAGAGCATTCACACATTACCAAATATTCAGACATTACAGAGTAATAACAAATTACAGAGTAATCACGCATTACAGAGCAATCACAAAATACAGAGCAATCACACATTACAGAGCATTCACACATTGCTGATTAATCAAATATTACAGAGCATTGACACATTACAAAGCATTCACACATTACGGAGTAATCCAATATTACAGAGTATTCACACATTAAAGAGCAATCAAATATTACAGAGCATTCACACTTTACAAAGCATTCACACATAACAGAGCAATTACACGTTACAGAGCATTCACACATTACAGAGTAATGAGATATTACAGAGTATTCACACATTATCGAGCAATCACACATTACAGAGCAATCACACATTACAGAGCATTCACACATTACTGATTAATCAAATATTACAGAGCATTGATACATTACAAAGCATTCACACACTTCAGAGTAATCATTCATCAGATTATTCGCATATTACAGAGCAATCACACATTACAGAACAATCACACAATAGAGAGCATTGACATATTACAGAGCATTCACACATTATGGAGTAATCAAATATTACAGAGTATTCACACATTAAAGAGCAATCAAATATTAAAGAGCATTCACACTTTACAAAGCATTCACACATAACAGAGCAATTATACGTTACAGAGCATTCACACAGAATCACACATTACAGAGCAATCACACATTACAGAGTATTCACACATTACTGAGCCTTCACACATTACAGCGCAATCACAAAATACAGAGCAATCACACATTACAGAGCATTCACACATTACAGAGTAATCGCACATTACAGAACATTCACACATTACTGAGCAATCACACATTACAGAGCAATCACACATTACAGAATAATCAAATATTATAGAATATTCAGACATTACAGAGTATAATCACACATTACAGAGGATTCATACATGACAGAGCAATCACACGTTACAGAGCAATCATACATTACAGAGCAAATATTACAGAGTATTTACACATTAAAGACCAATCACACATTACAGAATATAAACACACATTACAGAGCATTCACACATTACAGAGCAATCACGCATTACAGACTATAAACACACATTACAGAGTATAATCACACATTACAGAGTATAATCACACATTACAGAACATTCACACATTACAGAATATTCACTCATTACAGAATAATCACACATTACAGTGCATTCACACATTATAGAATAATCACACGTTACAGAGCATTCACACATTAAAGAGCATTCACACATTGCAGAGTAATCAAATGTTACAGAGTATTCACACATTACAGAGCATTCACACATTACTGATTAATCACTCATTAGATTATTTGCATATTACAGAGCAATCACACAATTCAGAGCAATCACACATTATAGAGCAATCACACATTACAGAGTAATCAAATATTACAGAATATTCACACATTACAGAGGATTCATACATGACAGTGCAATCACACATTACAGAACAATCACACATTACAGATCATTCACACATTGCAGAGTAATCAAATGTTACAGAGTATTCACACATTACAGAGCATTCACACATTACAGAGCATTCACACATTACAGAGTAATCACACATTACAGAGTATCATCACACATTACTGAGCATTCACACATTACAGCGCAATCACAAAATACAGAGCAATCACACATTACAGAGCATTCACACATTACAGAGTAATCGCACATTACAGAACATTCACACATTACTGAGCAATCACACATTACAGAGCAATCACACATTACAGAATAATCAAATATTATAGAATATTCAGACATTACAGAGTATAATCACACATTAAAGAGGATTCATACATGACAGAGCAATCACACGTTACAGAGCAATCATACATTACAGAGCATTCACATGTTACAGAGCAAATATTACAGAGTATTTACACATTAAAGACCAATCACACATTACAGAATATAAACACACATTACAGAGCAATCACGCATTACAGACTATTAACACACATTACAGAGTATAATCACACATTACAGAGTATAATCACACATTACAGAACATTCACACATTACAGAATATTCACTCATTACAGAATAATCACACATTACAGTGCATTCACACATTATAGAGTATTCACACATTACAGAGCATTCACACATTACAGAGCAATCACACATTACAGAGCAATCACACATTACAGAGCATTCACACATTACAGAGCATTCATACATTGCAGAGTAATGAGATATTACAGAGTATTCTCACATTACAGAGCAATCACAAGTTACAGAGCATTCACACATTACAGAGCAATCAAACATTACGGAGCATTCACACATTGCAGAGTAATCAGATATTACAGTGAATTAACACATTACAGAGTTTTCACACATTAGAGAGCATTCACACATTACTGATTAATCAAATATTACAGAGCATTCACACATAATCACACATTACAGAGCAATCACACATTACAGAGCATTCACAAATTAAAGAGCATTCACACATTGCAGAGTAATGAGATATTACAGAGTATTCACACATTAAAGAGCAATCAAATATTACAGAGCATTCACACTTTACAAAGCATTCACACATAACAGAGCAATTACACGTTACAGAGCATTCACACAGAATCACACATTACAGAGCAATCACACATTACAGAGCATTCACACATTACCAAATATTCAGACATTACAGAGTAATAACAAATTACAGAGTAATCACGCATTACAGAGCAATCACAAAATACAGAGCAATCACACATTACAGAGCATTCACACATTGCTGATTAATCAAATATTACAGAGCATTGACACATTACAAAGCATTCACACATTACGGAGTAATCCAATATTACAGAGTATTCACACATTAAAGAGCAATCAAATATTACAGAGCATTCACACTTTACAAAGCATTCACACATAACAGAGCAATTACACGTTACAGAGCATTCACACATTACAGAGTAATGAGATATTACAGAGTATTCACACATTATCGAGCAATCACACATTACAGAGCAATCACACATTACAGAGCATTCACACATTACTGATTAATCAAATATTACAGAGCATTGACACATTACAAAGCATTCACACACTTCAGAGTAATCATTCATCAGATTATTCGCATATTACAGAGCAATCACACATTACAGAACAATCACACAATAGAGAGCATTGACATATTACAGAGCATTCACACATTATGGAGTAATCAAATATTACAGAGTATTCACACATTAAAGAGCAATCAAATATTAAAGAGCATTCACACTTTACAAAGCATTCACACATAACAGAGCAATTATACGTTACAGAGCATTCACACAGAATCACACATTACAGAGCAATCACACATTACAGAGTATTCACACATTACTGAGCCTTCACACATTACAGCGCAATCACAAAATACAGAGCAATCACACATTACAGAGCATTCACACATTACAGAGTAATCGCACATTACAGAACATTCACACATTACTGAGCAATCACACATTACAGAGCAATCACACATTACAGAATAATCAAATATTATAGAATATTCAGACATTACAGAGTATAATCACACATTACAGAGGATTCATACATGACAGAGCAATCACACGTTACAGAGCAATCATACATTACAGAGCAAATATTACAGAGTATTTACACATTAAAGACCAATCACACATTACAGAATATAAACACACATTACAGAGCATTCACACATTACAGAGCAATCACGCATTACAGACTATAAACACACATTACAGAGTATAATCACACATTACAGAGTATAATCACACATTACAGAACATTCACACATTACAGAATATTCACTCATTACAGAATAATCACACATTACAGTGCATTCACACATTATAGAGTAATCACACGTTACAGAGCATTCACACATTAAAGAGCATTCACACATTGCAGAGTAATCAAATGTTACAGAGTATTCACACATTACAGAGCAATCACACATTACAGAGCATTCACACATTACAGAGCAATCACACATTACAGAGTATCATCACACATTACAGAGCATTCACACATTAAAGGGAATTCACATATTGCAGAGTAATGAGATATTACAGAGTATTCACACATTATGGAGCAATCACACATTACAGAGCAATCACACATTACAGAGTAATCATACATTACAGAACAATAACGCATTACAAAGCCTTCACAAATTATACAGCATTCAAACATTACAGAGCAATCACAAATTACAGAGTATCATCACACATTACAGAACATTCACACATAACAGAACATTCACACATTACAGAACATTCACATATTACTGAGCAATCACTCATTACAGAGCATTCACACATAATCACACATTACAGAGCATTCACACAATACTGATTAATCAAATATTACAGAGCATTGACACATTACAAAGCATTCACACACTTCAGAGTAATCATTCATTAGATTATTCACATATTACAGAGCAATCACACATTACAGAACAATCACACAATAGAGAGCATTGACATATTACAGAGCATTCACACATTATGGAGTAATCAAATATTACAGAGTATTCACACATTAAAGAGCAATCAAATATTACAGAGCATTCACACTTTACAAAGCATTCACACATAACAGAGCAATTACACGTTACAGAGCATTCACACAGAATCACACATTACAGAGCAATCACACATTACAGAGCATTCACACATTACTGATTAATCACTCATTAGATTATTTGCATATTACAGAGCAATCACACAATACAGAGCAATCACACATTATAGAGGAATCACACATTACAGAGTAATCAAATATTACAGAATATTCACACATTACAGAGGATTCATACATGACAGTGCAATCACACATTACAGAACATTCACACATTACAGATCATTCACACATTGCAGAGTAATCAAATGTTACAGAGTATTCACACATTACAGAGCATTCACACATTACAGAGCATTCACACATTACAGAGTAATCACACATTACAGAGTATCATCACACATTACAGAGCATTCACAAATTAAAGAGCATTCACACATTGCAGAGTAATGAGATATTACAGAGTATACACACATTAAAGAGCAATCAAATATTACAGAGCATTCACACTTTACAAAGCATTCACACATAACAGAGCAATTACACGTTACAGAGCATTCACACAGAATCACACATTACAGAGCAATCACACATTACAGAGCATTCACATATTACTGATTAATCACTCATTAGATTATTTGCATATTACAGAGCAATCACACAATACAGAGCAATCACACATTATAGAGCAATCACACATTACAGAGTAATCAAATATTACAGAATATTCACACATTACAGAGGATTCATACATGACAGTGCAATCACACATTACAGAACAATCACACATTACAGATCATTCACACATTGCAGAGTAATCAAATGTTACAGAGTATTCACACATTACAGAGCATTCACACATTACAGAGCATTCACACATTACAGAGTAATCACACATTACAGAGTATCATCACACATTACAGAGCATTCACACATTAAAGAGCATTCACACATTGCAGAGTAATGAGATATTACAGAGTATTCACACATTAAAGAGCAATCAAATATTACAGAGCATTCACACATTACCAAATATTCAGACATTACAGAGTAATAACAAATTACAGAGTAATCACGCATTACAGAGCAATCACAAAATACAGAGCAATCACACATTACAGAGCATTCACACATTGCTGATTAATCAAATATTACAGAGCATTGACACATTACAAAGCATTCACACATTACGGAGTAATCCAATATTACAGAGTATTCACACATTAAAGAGCAATCAAATATTACAGAGCATTCACACTTTACAAAGCATTCACACATAACAGAGCAATTACACGTTACAGAGCATTCACACATTACAGAGTAATGAGATATTACAGAGTATTCACACATTATCGAGCAATCACACATTACAGAGCAATCACACATTACAGAGCATTCACACATTACTGATTAATCAAATATTACAGAGCATTGACACATTACAAAGCATTCACACACTTCAGAGTAATCATTCATCAGATTATTCGCATATTACAGAGCAATCACACATTACAGAACAATCACACAATAGAGAGCATTGACATATTACAGAGCATTCACACATTATGGAGTAATCAAATATTACAGAGTATTCACACATTAAAGAGCAATCAAATATTAAAGAGCATTCACACTTTACAAAGCATTCACACATAACAGAGCAATTACACGTTACAGAGCATTCACACAGAATCACACATTACAGAGCAATCACACATTACAGAGCATTCACATATTACTGATTAATCACTCATTAGATTATTTGCATATTACAGAGCAATCACACAATACAGAGCAATCACACATTACAGAGTAATCAAATATTACAGAATATTCACACATTACAGAGGATTCATACATGACAGTGCAATCACACATTACAGAACATTCACACATTACAGAGCATTCACACATTACAGAGCATTCACACATTACAGAGTAATCACACATTACAGAGTATCATCACACATTACAGAGCATTCACAAATTAAAGAGCATTCACACATTGCAGAGTAATGAGATATTACAGAGTATTCACACATTAAAGAGCAATCAAATATTACAGAGCATTCACACTTTACAAAGCATTCACACATAACAGAGCAATTACACGTTACAGAGCATTCACACAGAATCACACATTACAGAGCAATCACACATTACAGAGCATTCACACATTACTGATTAATGACTCATTGGATTATTTGCATATTACAGAGCAATCACACAATACAGAGCAATCACACATTATAGAGCAATAACACATTACAGAGTAATCAAATATTACAGAATATTCACACATTACAGAGGATTCATACATGACAGTGCAATCACACATTACAGAACAATCACACATTACAGATCATTCACACATTGCAGTGTAATCAAATGTTACAGAGTATTCACACATTACAGAGCATTCACACATTAAAGAGCAATCAAATATTACAGAGCATTCACACTTTACAAAGCATTCACACATAACAGAGCAATTACACGTTACAGAGCATTCACACAGAATCACACATTACAGAGCATTCACACATTACTGATTAATCACTCATTAGATTATTTGCATATTACAGAGCAATCACATAATACAGAGCAATCACACATTATAGAGTAATCACACATTACTGAGTAATCAAATATTACAGAGCATTCACACATTAAAGAGCATTCACACATTGCAGAGTAATCAGATATTACAGTGAATTAACACATTACAGAGTTTTCACACATTACAGAGGATTCATACATGACAGTGCAATCACACATTACAGAAAATTCACACATTACAGATCATTCAGACATTGCAGAGTAATCAAATGTTACAGAGTATTCACATATTACAGAGCATTCACACATTACAGAGCATTCACACATTACAGAGTAATCACACATTACAGAGTATCATCACACATTACAGAGCATTCACAAATTAAAGAGCATTCACACATTGCAGAGTAATGAGATATTACAGAGTATTCACACATTAAAGAGCAATCAAATATTACAGAGCATTCACACTTTACAAAGCATTCACACATAACAGAGCAATTACACGTTACAGAGCATTCACACAGAATCACACATTACAGAGCAATCACACATTACAGAGCATTCACACATTACTGATTAATCACTCATTGGATTATTTGCATATTACAGAGCAATCACACAATACAGAGCAATCACACATTATAGAGCAATCACACATTACAGAGTAATCAAATATTACAGAATATTCACACAATACAGAGCAATCACACATTATAGAGCAATCACACATTACAGAGTAATCAAATATTACAGAATATTCACACATGACAGAGGATTCATACATGACAGTGCAATCACACATTACAGAACATTCACACATTACAGATCATTCACACATTGCAGAGTAATCAAATGTTACAGAGTATTCACACATTACAGAGCATTCACACATTACAGAGCATTCACACATTACAGAGTAATCACACATTACAGAGTATCATCACACATTACAGAGCATTCACAAATTAAAGAGCATTCACACATTGCAGAGTAATGAGATATTACAGAGTATTCACACATTAAAGAGCAATCAAATATTACAGAGCATTCACACTTTACAAAGCATTCACACATAACAGAGCAATTACACGTTACAGAGCATTCACACAGAATCACACATTACAGAGCAATCACACATTACAGAGCATTCAAACACATTACTTATTAATCACTCATTGGATTATTTGCATATTACAGAGCAATCACACAATACAGAGCAATCACACATTATAGAGCAATCACACATTACAGAGTAATCAAATATTACAGAATATTCACACAATACAGAGCAATCACACATTATAGAGCAATCACACATTACAGAGTAATCAAATATTACAGAATATTCACACATTACAGAGGATTCATACATGACAGTGCAATCACACATTACAGAACAATCACACATTACAGATCATTCACACATTGCAGAGTAATCAAATGTTACAGAGTATTCACACATTACAGAGCATTCACACATTAAAGAGCAATCAAATATTACAGAGCATTCACACTTTACAAAGCATTCACACATAACAGAGCAATTACACGTTACAGAGCATTCACACAGAATCAAACATTACAGAGCATTCACACATTACTGATTAATCACTCATTAGATTATTTGCATATTACAGAGCAATCACACAATACAGAGCAATCACACATTATAGAGTAATCACACATTACAGAGTAATCAAATATTACAGAGCATTCACACATTAAAGAGCATTCACACATTGCAGAGTAATCAGATATTACAGTGAATTAACACATTACAGAGTTTTCACACATTACAGAGCAATCACACATTACAGAGCATTCACACTTTACAGAGCAATCACACATTACAGAGTATCATCACACATTACAGAGCATTCATACATTAAAGGGCATTCACATATTGCAGAGTAATCAGATATAATAGAGAATTCACACATTACAGAGTATTCACACATTACAGACCAATCACACATTACAGAGCATTCACACATTACAGAGCATTCACACACTACAGAATATTCACACATTTCTAAGCATTCATACATAGAACAATCAAACATTACAGAGCATTCAAACTTTACAGAGCAATCACACATTACAGAGTATCATCACACATTACAGAGCATTCACACATTACAGAGCAATCACACATTGCACAGTAATCAGATTTTACAGAGTATTCACACATTACAGAGTATTCATATATTACAGGGCAATCACACATTACAGACCATTCACACATCACAGAGTAATCACACATTACAGAGCATTCACACACTACAGAGTATTCATGCATTACAGAGCATTTATACATTACTGAACAATCACACATTACAGAGCATTCACACATTACAGAGCATTCACACATTACAGAGCAATCACACATTACAGAGTATAATCTCACATTACAGAGCATTCAAATCTGATGGAGCAATCACACATAACAGAACATTCACACATTACAGAGTATTCACTCATTACTGAATAATCACAAATTACAGAGCATTCACACATTACTGAGCATTCACACATTACAGAGCATACACACATTACAGAGCAATCACACATTACAGAGCATACACACATTATAGAGCAATCACACATTACAGAGTATTCACACATTATAGAGCAATCACACATTACAGAGCATTCACAAATTACAGAGCATTCACACATTGCAGAGTAATCAGATATTACAGAGTATCATCACACATTACAGAGCATTCACACATTAAAGGGCATTCACATATTGCAGAGTAATCAGATATAATAGAGAATTCACACATTACAGAGTATTCACACATTACAGACCAATCACACATTACAGAGCATTCACACATTACAGAGCATTCACACACTACAGAATATTCACACATTTCTAAGCATTCATACATAGAACAATCAAACATTACAGAGCATTCAAACTTTACAGAGCAATCACACATTACAGAGTATCATCACACATTACAGAGCATTCACACATTACAGAGCAATCACACATTGCACAGTAATCAGATTTTACAGAGTATTCACACATTACAGAGTATTCATATATTACAGGGCAATCACACATTACAGACCATTCACACATCACAGAGTAATCACACATTACAGAGCATTCACACACTACAGAGTATTCATGCATTACAGAGCATTTATACATTACTGAACAATCACACATTACAGAGCATTCACACATTACAGAGCATTCACACATTACAGAGCAATCACACATTACAGAGTATAATCTCACATTACAGAGCATTCAAATCTGATGGAGCAATCACACATAACAGAACATTCACACATTACAGAGTATTCACTCATTACTGAATAATCACAAATTACAGAGCATTCACACATTACTGAGCATTCACACATTACAGAGCATACACACATTACAGAGCAATCACACATTACAGAGCATACACACATTATAGAGCAATCACACATTACAGAGTATTCACACATTATAGAGCAATCACACATTACAGAGCATTCACAAATTACAGAGCATTCACACATTGCAGAGTAATCAGATATTACAGAGTATCATCACACATTACAGAGCATTCACACATTAAAGGGCATTCACATATTGCAGAGTAATCAGATATAACAGAGAATTCACACATTACAGAGCATTCACACTTTACAGAACATTCACACATTACAGAACATTCACACATTACAGATTATAATCACACATTACAGAGCATTCCCACATTACAGAGTAATCATATATTACAGAGTATTTACACATTACAGACCAATCACACAGTACAAGTAATCAAATATTACAGAGTATTCACACATAACAGAGCAATTACACGTTACAGAGCATTCACACATTACAGAGTAATGAGATATTACAGAGTATTCACACATTATCGAGCAATCACACATTACAGAGCAATCACACATTACAGAGCATTCACACATTACTGATTAATCAAATATTACAGAGCATTGACACATTACAAAGCATTCACACACTTCAGAGTAATCATTCATCAGATTATTCGCATATTACAGAGCAATCACACATTACAGAACAATCACACAATAGAGAGCATTGACATATTACAGAGCATTCACACATTATGGAGTAATCAAATATTACAGAGTATTCACACATTAAAGAGCAATCAAATATTAAAGAGCATTCACACTTTACAAAGCATTCACACATAACAGAGCAATTACACGTTACAGAGCATTCACACAGAATCACACATTACAGAGCAATCACACATTACAGAGCATTCACATATTACTGATTAATCACTCATTAGATTATTTGCATATTACAGAGCAATCACACAATACAGAGCAATCACACATTACAGAGTAATCAAATATTACAGAATATTCACACATTACAGAGGATTCATACATGACAGTGCAATCACACATTACAGAACATTCACACATTACAGAGCATTCACACATTACAGAGCATTCACACATTACAGAGTAATCACACATTACAGAGTATCATCACACATTACAGAGCATTCACAAATTAAAGAGCATTCACACATTGCAGAGTAATGAGATATTACAGAGTATTCACACATTAAAGAGCAATCAAATATTACAGAGCATTCACACTTTACAAAGCATTCACACATAACAGAGCAATTACACGTTACAGAGCATTCACACAGAATCACACATTACAGAGCAATCACACATTACAGAGCATTCACACATTACTGATTAATGACTCATTGGATTATTTGCATATTACAGAGCAATCACACAATACAGAGCAATCACACATTATAGAGCAATAACACATTACAGAGTAATCAAATATTACAGAATATTCACACATTACAGAGGATTCATACATGACAGTGCAATCACACATTACAGAACAATCACACATTACAGATCATTCACACATTGCAGTGTAATCAAATGTTACAGAGTATTCACACATTACAGAGCATTCACACATTAAAGAGCAATCAAATATTACAGAGCATTCACACTTTACAAAGCATTCACACATAACAGAGCAATTACACGTTACAGAGCATTCACACAGAATCACACATTACAGAGCATTCACACATTACTGATTAATCACTCATTAGATTATTTGCATATTACAGAGCAATCACATAATACAGAGCAATCACACATTATAGAGTAATCACACATTACTGAGTAATCAAATATTACAGAGCATTCACACATTAAAGAGCATTCACACATTGCAGAGTAATCAGATATTACAGTGAATTAACACATTACAGAGTTTTCACACATTACAGAGGATTCATACATGACAGTGCAATCACACATTACAGAAAATTCACACATTACAGATCATTCAGACATTGCAGAGTAATCAAATGTTACAGAGTATTCACATATTACAGAGCATTCACACATTACAGAGCATTCACACATTACAGAGTAATCACACATTACAGAGTATCATCACACATTACAGAGCATTCACAAATTAAAGAGCATTCACACATTGCAGAGTAATGAGATATTACAGAGTATTCACACATTAAAGAGCAATCAAATATTACAGAGCATTCACACTTTACAAAGCATTCACACATAACAGAGCAATTACACGTTACAGAGCATTCACACAGAATCACACATTACAGAGCAATCACACATTACAGAGCATTCACACATTACTGATTAATCACTCATTGGATTATTTGCATATTACAGAGCAATCACACAATACAGAGCAATCACACATTATAGAGCAATCACACATTACAGAGTAATCAAATATTACAGAATATTCACACAATACAGAGCAATCACACATTATAGAGCAATCACACATTACAGAGTAATCAAATATTACAGAATATTCACACATGACAGAGGATTCATACATGACAGTGCAATCACACATTACAGAACATTCACACATTACAGATCATTCACACATTGCAGAGTAATCAAATGTTACAGAGTATTCACACATTACAGAGCATTCACACATTACAGAGCATTCACACATTACAGAGTAATCACACATTACAGAGTATCATCACACATTACAGAGCATTCACAAATTAAAGAGCATTCACACATTGCAGAGTAATGAGATATTACAGAGTATTCACACATTAAAGAGCAATCAAATATTACAGAGCATTCACACTTTACAAAGCATTCACACATAACAGAGCAATTACACGTTACAGAGCATTCACACAGAATCACACATTACAGAGCAATCACACATTACAGAGCATTCAAACACATTACTTATTAATCACTCATTGGATTATTTGCATATTACAGAGCAATCACACAATACAGAGCAATCACACATTATAGAGCAATCACACATTACAGAGTAATCAAATATTACAGAATATTCACACAATACAGAGCAATCACACATTATAGAGCAATCACACATTACAGAGTAATCAAATATTACAGAATATTCACACATTACAGAGGATTCATACATGACAGTGCAATCACACATTACAGAACAATCACACATTACAGATCATTCACACATTGCAGAGTAATCAAATGTTACAGAGTATTCACACATTACAGAGCATTCACACATTAAAGAGCAATCAAATATTACAGAGCATTCACACTTTACAAAGCATTCACACATAACAGAGCAATTACACGTTACAGAGCATTCACACAGAATCAAACATTACAGAGCATTCACACATTACTGATTAATCACTCATTAGATTATTTGCATATTACAGAGCAATCACACAATACAGAGCAATCACACATTATAGAGTAATCACACATTACAGAGTAATCAAATATTACAGAGCATTCACACATTAAAGAGCATTCACACATTGCAGAGTAATCAGATATTACAGTGAATTAACACATTACAGAGTTTTCACACATTACAGAGCAATCACACATTACAGAGCATTCACACTTTACAGAGCAATCACACATTACAGAGTATCATCACACATTACAGAGCATTCATACATTAAAGGGCATTCACATATTGCAGAGTAATCAGATATAATAGAGAATTCACACATTACAGAGTATTCACACATTACAGACCAATCACACATTACAGAGCATTCACACATTACAGAGCATTCACACACTACAGAATATTCACACATTTCTAAGCATTCATACATAGAACAATCAAACATTACAGAGCATTCAAACTTTACAGAGCAATCACACATTACAGAGTATCATCACACATTACAGAGCATTCACACATTACAGAGCAATCACACATTGCACAGTAATCAGATTTTACAGAGTATTCACACATTACAGAGTATTCATATATTACAGGGCAATCACACATTACAGACCATTCACACATCACAGAGTAATCACACATTACAGAGCATTCACACACTACAGAGTATTCATGCATTACAGAGCATTTATACATTACTGAACAATCACACATTACAGAGCATTCACACATTACAGAGCATTCACACATTACAGAGCAATCACACATTACAGAGTATAATCTCACATTACAGAGCATTCAAATCTGATGGAGCAATCACACATAACAGAACATTCACACATTACAGAGTATTCACTCATTACTGAATAATCACAAATTACAGAGCATTCACACATTACTGAGCATTCACACATTACAGAGCATACACACATTACAGAGCAATCACACATTACAGAGCATACACACATTATAGAGCAATCACACATTACAGAGTATTCACACATTATAGAGCAATCACACATTACAGAGCATTCACAAATTACAGAGCATTCACACATTGCAGAGTAATCAGATATTACAGAGTATCATCACACATTACAGAGCATTCACACATTAAAGGGCATTCACATATTGCAGAGTAATCAGATATAATAGAGAATTCACACATTACAGAGTATTCACACATTACAGACCAATCACACATTACAGAGCATTCACACATTACAGAGCATTCACACACTACAGAATATTCACACATTTCTAAGCATTCATACATAGAACAATCAAACATTACAGAGCATTCAAACTTTACAGAGCAATCACACATTACAGAGTATCA
This sequence comes from Narcine bancroftii, assembly GCF_036971445.1. NCBI lineage: Eukaryota > Metazoa > Chordata > Chondrichthyes > Torpediniformes > Narcinidae > Narcine > Narcine bancroftii. The sequence continues at coordinate 177,532,974 of NC_091470.1, read as the reverse complement.
TCACACATTACAGAGCATTCACACATTACAGAGCAATCACACATTGCTCAGTAATCAGATTTTACAGAGTATTCACACATTACAGAGTATTCATATATTACAGGGCAATCACACATTACAGACCATTCACACATCACAGAGTAATCACACATTACAGAGCATTCACACACTACAGAGTATTCATGCATTACAGAGCATTTATACATTACTGAACAATCACACATTACAGAGCATTCACACATTACAGAGCATTCACACATTACAGAGCAATCACACATTACAGAGTATAATCTCACATTACAGAGCATTCAAATCTGATGGAGCAATCACACATAACAGAACATTCACACATTACAGAGTATTCACTCATTACTGAATAATCACAAATTACAGAGCATTCACACATTACTGAGCATTCACACATTACAGAGCATACACACATTACAGAGCAATCACACATTACAGAGCATACACACATTATAGAGCAATCACACATTACAGAGTATTCACACATTATAGAGCAATCACACATTACAGAGCATTCACAAATTACAGAGCATTCACACATTGCAGAGTAATCAGATATTACAGAGTATCATCACACATTACAGAGCATTCACACATTAAAGGGCATTCACATATTGCAGAGTAATCAGATATAACAGAGAATTCACACATTACAGAGCATTCACACTTTACAGAACATTCACACATTACAGAACATTCACACATTACAGATTATAATCACACATTACAGAGCATTCCCACATTACAGAGTAATCATATATTACAGAGTATTTACACATTACAGACCAATCACACAGTACAAGTAATCAAATATTACAGAGTATTCACACATTACAGAGCAATCACACATTACCAAATATTCCGACATTACAGAGTAATAACAAATTACAGAGTAATCACACATTACAGAGCAATCACAAAATACAGAGCAATCACACATTACTGAGTAATCAAATATTACAGATAATTCACACATTACAGAGTACTCACACATTACAGAGCAATCATCCATTAATGAGCATTGACACATTGCAGAGCAATAACACATTACAGAGTAATCACACATTACAGAGCATTCACAAATTACGGAGTACTCACACATTGCAGAGCAATCACAAATTACAGAGTAATCACACATTACAGAGCAATCACACATTATAGAGTAATCAAATATTACAGAATATTCACACATTACAGAGTATAATCACACATTACAGAGGATTCATACATGACAGAGCAATCACACATTACAGAACAATCACACTTTACAGAGCATTCACACTTTACAGAGTAATCAAATATTGCAGAGAATTCACACATTAAAGAACATTCACATATTACAGAGTAATCACACATTACCGAGTAATCAAATATTACATATTATTCACACATTACAGAGTAATCACACAGTACAGAGCATTCACACATTACAGAGCATTCACACATTACAATGCAATCACACATTACAGAGCAATCACACATCACAGAGCATTCAGACATTACAGAGTAATCACATATTACAGAGCATTAAAACATTAGAGAGTAATCAAATATTACAGAATATTCTCACATGACAGGGTATAATCACACATTACAGAGGATTCATACATGACAGAGCAATCACACATTACAGTGCAATCACACATTACAGACCATTCACACATTACAGAGTAATTTTATTTTACAGAGTATTTACACATTACAAACCAATCACACATTACAGAGTATAATCTCACATTACAGAGCATTCAAACCTGATGGAGCAATCACACATAACAGAACATTCACACATTACAGAACATTCACACATTCCTGAGCAATCACATTACAGAGCATTCACACATAATCACACATTACAGAACATTCACACATTGCAGAGCAATCACACAATTCAGAGCATTCATAACTTACAGAGCAATCACACATTACAAAGCAATCACACATAACAGAGCATTCAGACATTACAGTGCAATCACAAATTACAGAGTATTCACACATTACAAAGCATACACACATTACAGAGTAATCAAACTCATTAGATTATTCACATATTACAGAGCAATCACACATTACAGAGCATTCGGACATTACAGAGCATTGACACATTACAGAGCATTCACACATTACAGAGTATTCACACATTACAGAGCAATCATCCATTACTGAGTATTTACACATTACAGAGCAATAACAAATTACAGAGTAATCACACATTACAGAGCATTCACAAATTACGGAGAACTCACACATTGCAGAGCAATCACACATTACAGAGCAATCACACATTATAGAGTAATCAAATATTACAGAATATTCATTCACACATTACAAAGCATACAAACATTACAGCATAATCACTAATTAGATTATTTGCATATTACAGAGCAATCACACATTACAGAACATTCAGACATTACAGAGCAATCACAAATTACAGAGTAATCACAAATTACAGAGCAATCACACAATACAGAGCAATCACACATTACTGAGTAATCAAATATTACAGATAATTCACACATTACAGAGTACTCACACATTACAGAGCAATCATCCATTACAGAGCATTGACACATTATAGAGCAATCACACATTGCAGAGCAATCACACATTAGAGAGCAATCACACATTACAGAGCATTAACAAATTACAGAGCATTCACACATTACGGAGTAATCAAATATTACAGAGTATTCACACATTACAGAGCAATCACACATTACAGAGCAATCACACATTACAGAGCAATCACACATTATAGAGTAATCAAATATTACAGAATATTCACACATTACAGAGTATAATCACACATTACAGAGGATTCATACATGACAGAGCAATCACACATTACAGAACAATCACACTTTACAGAGCATTCACACTTTACAGAGTAATCAAATATTACAGAGAATTCACACATTAAAGAACATTCACATATTACAGAGTAATCACACATTACCGAGTAATCAAATATTACATATTATTCACACATTACAAAGCACAAAACAATCACACATTACAGAGTATAATCTCACATTACAGAGCATTCAAACCTGATGGAGCAATCACACATTACAGAGCATTCACACATAATCACACAATACAGAGCATTCATAACTTACAGAGCAATCACACATTACAAAGCAATCACACATAACAGAGCATTCAGACATTACAGTGCAATCACAAATTACAGAGTAATCACACATTACAAAGCATTCACACATAACAGAGAAATGACACATTAAAGAGCATTCACACATAATCACACATTACAGAGCAATCACACAATACAGAGCAATCACTCATTACTGAGTAATCAAATATTACAGATTATTAACACATTACAGAGTAATTACACATTACAGAGCAATCTCCCATTACAGAGTATTCACAAATTACCGAGCAATCACACATTACAAAGCATTAACACATTACAGAGCATTAACACATTATAGAGAATCAACAAATTACAGAGAGATCACACATTATAGAGCATTCACACATTGCAGAGACATCACATATGACAGAGCATTCACACATTTCAGAGCAATCACACATTACAGAGCATTCACACATTACAGAGCAATCACACATTACAGAGCATTCACACATTACAGAGCAATCAAACATTACGAAGCATTAACACATAACAGATTATAATCACACATTACAGAGAATACATACATGACAGAGCATTCATAACTTACAGAGCAATGAGACATTAAAGAACTTTCACACATTACAGAGCAATAACACATTACTGAGCATTCACACATTACAGAGCATTCACACATTACAGAGTAATCACACATTACAGAGCATTCACACACTACAGAGTATTCACATATTACCGAGCATTCATACAAAGAACAATCACACATTACAGAGCAATCACACATAACAGAGCTTTCAGACATTACAGTGCAATCACAAATTACAGAGTAATCACACATTACTGATTAATCAAATATTACAGAGTATTCACACTTTACGGAACAATCACACATTACAGACTATCATCACACATTACAGAGCATTCGCACATTACAGAACAATCACACATTACAGAGCATTCAGACATTACAGAGCAATTGCAAATTACAGAGTAATCACACTTTACAGAGCAATCACACAATACAGATCAATCACACATTACTGAGTAATCAAATATTACAGAATATTCACACATTACAGAGTAATTACACATTACAGAGCAATCATCCATTACAGAGCATTCACACATTACAGAGCATTCACACATTACAGAACAATCACACATTACAGAGCATTCACACTTTACAGAGCAATCACACATGACAGAGCAATCACAAATTACAGAGTAATCACACATTACAGAGCAATCACACAATACAGAACAATCACACATTACTGATTAATCAAATATTCCAGTGTATTCACACAATACAAAGCATTCACACATTACAGTGTAATCACTCATTAGATTATTCGCATATTACAGAGCAATCACACATTACAGAGCATTCAGACATTACAGAGCAATTGCAAATTACAGAGTAATCACACTTTACAGAGCAATCACACAATACAGATCAATCGCACATTACTGAGTAATCAAATATTACAGAATATTCACACATTACAGAGTAATCATCCATTACAGAGCATTCACACATTACAGAGCATTCACACATTACAGAGCATTCACACATGACAGAGTATTCACACATTAGAGAGTAATCACACATTACAGAGCATTCACACATTACAGAGCAACCACACATTACAGAGCATTCAGGCATTACAGAGCATTCAGGCATTACAGTGAAGTCATGCATTACAGAGTATAATCACATATTACAGTGTATAAGCACACATTACAGAGCATTCACAGATTACAGAGCATTCACACTTTACGGATCAATCACACATTACAGAGTATCATCACACATTACAGAGCATTCACACATTACTGATTAATCAAATACTACAGAGTATTCACACATTACGAAACATTCACGTATTACAGAGTAATCATTCATTAGATTATTCGCATATTACAGAGCAATCACAGAATACAGAGCAATCACACATTACAGAACAATCACACATTACAGAGCATTGACACATTACAGAGCATTCACACATTACAGAGTAATCAAATATTACAGAGCATTCACACATTACAGAGCGATCACACATTACAGAGCAATCACACATTACAGAGTAATCAAATATTACAGAATATTCACACATTACAGAGGATTCATACATGACAAAGCAATCACACATTACAGAACGATCACAAATTACAGAGTATAATCACACATTACTGAGCATTCACACTTTACGGAGCAATCACACATTACAGACTATCATCACACATTACAGAGCATTCGCACATTACAGAACAATCACACATTACAGAGTATCATCACATATTACAGAGCATTCACACATTAAAGAGTATTGACACATTGCAGAGTAATCAGATATTACAGAGTATTCACACATTACAGAGTATTCACACATTACAGACAATTCATGCATTACAGAGTAATCACACATTACACAGCATTCACACACTACAGAGTATTCACATATTACCGAGCATTCATACATTACAGAACAATCACACATTACAGAGCATTCACACTTTACAGAGCAATCACACATTACAGAGCAATCACAAATTACAGAGTAATCACACATTACAGAGCAATCACACAATACAGAACAATATCACATTACTGATTAATCAAATATTCCAGTGTATTCACACATTACAGAGCATTCACACATTTCAGAGCATTCATAACTTAAAGAGCAGTCACACATTACAGACTATCATCACACATTACAGAGCATTCGCACATTACAGAACAATCACACATTACAGAGTATCATCACATGTTACAGAGCATTCACACATTAAAGAGTATTGACACATTGCACAGTAATCAGATATTACAAAGTATTCACACATTACAGAGCATTCACACATTACAGATCATTCATGCATTACAGAGTAATCACACATTACAGAGCATTCACACACTACAGAGTATTCACACATTACCGAGCATTCATACATTACAGAACAATCACACATTACAGAGCTTTCACACTTTAAAGAGCAATCACACATTACAGAGCATTCAGACATTACAGAGCAATTGCAAATTACAGAGTAATCACACTTTACAGAGCAATCACACAATACAGATCAATCACACATTACTGAGTAATCAAATATTACAGAATATTCACACATTACAGAGTAATCACACATTACAGAGCAATCATCCATTACAGAGCATTCACACATTACAGAGCATTCACACATTACAGAGCATTCACACATGACAGAGTATTCACACATTAGAGAGTAATCACACATTACAGAGCATTCACACATTACAGAGCATTCACAAATTACAGAGCATTCACACATTACAGAGCAACCACACATTACAGAGCATTCAGGCATTACAGAGCATTCAGGCATTACAGAGAAATCATGCATTACAGAGTATAATCACATATTACAGTGTATAAGCACACATTACAGAGCATTCACAGATTACAGAGCATTCACACTTTACGGATCAATCACACATTACAGAGTATCATCACACATTACAGAGCATTCACACATTACTGATTAATCAAATACTACAGAGTATTCACACATTACAGAGCATTCACACACTACAGAGTATTCACACATTACCGAGCATTCATACATTACAGAACAATCACACATTACAGAGCTTTCACACTTTACAGAGCAATCACACATTACAGAGCATTCAGACATTACAGAGCAATTGCAAATTACAGAGCAATCACACAATACAGATCAATCACACATTACTGAGTAATCAAATATTACAGAATATTCACACATTACAGAGTAATCACACATTACAGAGCAATCATCCATTACAGAGCATTCACACATTACAGAGCATTCACACATTACAGAGCATTCACACATGACAGAGTATTCACACATTAGAGAGTAATCACACATTACAGAGCATTCACACATTACAGAGCATTCACAAATTACAGAGCATTCACACATTACAGAGCAACCACACATTACAGAGCATTCAGGCATTACAGAGCATTCAGGCATTACAGAGAAATCATGCATTACAGAGTATAATCACATATTACAGTGTATAAGCACACATTACAGAGCATTCACAGATTACAGAGCATTCACACTTTACGGATCAATCACACATTACAGAGTATCATCACACATTACAGAGCATTCACACATTACTGATTAATCAAATACTACAGAGTATTCACACATTACGAAGCATTCACATATTACAGAGTAATAATTCATTAGATTATTCGCATATTACAGAGCAATCACACAATACAGAGCAATCACACATTACAGAACAATCACACATTACAGAGCATTGACACATTACAGAGCATTCACACATTACAGAGTAATCAAATATTACAGAGTATTCACACATTACAGAGCAATCACACATTACAGAGCAATCACACATTACAGAGTAATCAAATATTACAGAATATTCACACATTACAGAGGATTCATACATGACAAAGCAATCACACATTACAGAACGATCACAAATTACAGAGTATAATCTCACATTACAGAGCATTCACACATTACTGAGCATTCACACATTACAGAGCATTCACACATTACTGAGTAATCACACATTACTGAGCAATCACACTTTACGGAGCAATCACACATTACAGACTATCATCACACATTACAGAGCATTCGCACATTACAGAGCATTGACACATTACAGAGCATTCACACATTACGGAGCAATCATAAATTACAGAGGAATCACACATTACAGAGCAATCACACATTACAGAGCAATCATAAATTACGGAGTAATCACACATTACAGAGCAATCACACAATACAGAACAATATCACATTACTGATTAATCAAATATTCCAGTGTATTCACACATTACAAAGCATTCACACATTACATAGTAATCACTTATTAGATTATTCGCATATTACAGAGCAATCACACATTACAGAGCATTCAGACATTACAGAGCAATCACACATTACAGAGCAATCATCCATTACAGAGCATTCACATATTACCGAGCATTCATACATTACAGAACAATCACACATTACAGATCATTCGCACTTTACAGAGCAATCACACATTACAGAGCAATCATAAATTACAGAGTAATCACACATTACAGAGCAATCACACAATACAGAACAATATCACATTACTGATTAATCAAATATTCCAGTGTATTCACACATTACAAAGCATTCACACATTACATAGTAATCACTCATTAGATTATTCGCATATTACAGAGCAATCACACATTAAAGAGCATTCAGACATTACAGAGCAATCACACATTACAGAGCAATCATCCATTACAGAGCATTCACACATGACAGAGTATTCACACATTAGAGAGTAATCACACATTACAAAGCATTCATACATTACAGAGCATTCACAAATTACAGAGCATTCACAAATTACAGAGAAATCACACATTATATAACCTTCACACATTACACAGCAATCACACATTACAGAGCATTCACACATTACAGAGCAACCACACATTACAGAGCATTCATGCATTACAGAGCATTCAGGCATTACATAGAAATCATGCATTACAGAGTATAATCACATATTACAGTGTATAAGCACACATTACAGAGCATTCACAGATTACAGAGCATTCACACTTTACGGATCAATCACACATTACAGAGTATCATCACACATTACAAAGCATTCACACATTACAGAGCAATCACACATTACAGAGTATCATCACACATTACAGAGCATTCACACATTACAGAGCATTCACACATTACAGAACAATCACACAGTACAGAGCATTCACACTTTACGGAGCAATCACACATTACAGAGCAATCACAAATTACAGACCAATCACACATTACAGAGCAATCACAAATTACAGAGCAATCACACATTACAGAGCAATCATCCATTACAGAGCATTCACATATTACCGAGCATTCATACATTACAGAACAATCACACATTACAGATCATTCGCACTTTACAGAGCAATCACACATTACAGAGCAATCATAAATTACAGAGTAATCACACATTACAGAGCAATCACACAATACAGAACAATATCACATTACTGATTAATCAAATATTCCAGTGTATTCACACATTACAAAGCATTCACACATTACATAGTAATCACTCATTAGATTATTCGCATATTACAGAGCAATCACACATTAAAGAGCATTCAGACATTACAGAGCAATCACACATTACAGAGCAATCATCCATTACAGAGCATTCACACATGACAGAGTATTCACACATTAGAGAGTAATCACACATTACAAAGCATTCATACATTACAGAGCATTCACAAATTACAGAGCATTCACAAATTACAGAGAAATCACACATTATATAACCTTCACACATTACACAGCAATCACACATTACAGAGCATTCACACATTACAGAGCAACCACACATTACAGAGCATTCATGCATTACAGAGCATTCAGGCATTACATAGAAATCATGCATTACAGAGTATAATCACATATTACAGTGTATAAGCACACATTACAGAGCATTCACAGATTACAGAGCATTCACACTTTACGGATCAATCACACATTACAGAGTATCATCACACATTACAAAGCATTCACACATTACAGAGCAATCACACATTACAGAGTATCATCACACATTACAGAGCATTCACACATTACAGAGCATTCACACATTACAGAACAATCACACAGTACAGAGCATTCACACTTTACGGAGCAATCACACATTACAGAGCAATCACAAATTACAGACCAATCACACATTACAGAGCAATCACAAATTACAGAGTAATCACACATTACAGAGCAATCACACATTACAGAACAATCACACATTACAGAACATTCACACATTACAGAGTAATCACTCATTAGATTATTCGCATATTACAGAGCATTCACACATTACAGAGCATTCAGACATTACAGAGCATTCACACATTACAGAGTGTTCATCCATGACAGAGTATTCACACATGACCCAGCATTCACACATGACAGAGTATTCACATATCCACAGTAATCCTCTTTCCCAGAGTAATCACTAGTCCACTGTATATTCATTCACCAGAGTATTTGCACCTCTGCTGATTCATCACACAATGGCAGAATACACTACTCTCCATAAAGTTTGGGACGAAGACACTTTTATCTTTATTTGCCCCCTCTTCTTCACAGTTTTAAAACTATAATCAAACAATTCACACATAATTAGAGTGCATTTAAGATTTTTTTCAAGGTTATTTGTATACTGTTTGGTTTGACTATGCATAAATTATGCATTGAAACACTAAATTCTGCAGACACTAGTAAAAACACACCAAAATGCTGGATGAACTCACCTGGTCTTTTCAGCATCCATAAAAATCAAAGATATATTGCCGACTTTTTGGTCCTGAGTTGCAAGCTCTCCACTGGCCACCGTGACAGAGGTGCACCAAAGAAAAGGTACAAGGACTGCCTAAAGAAATCTCTTGGTGCCTGTCACATTGACCACCGCCAGTGGGCTGATCTCACCTCAAACCGTGCATCTTGGCGCCTCACAGTTTGGCGGGCAGCAACCTCCTTTGAAGAAGACCGCAGAGCCCACCTCACTGACAAAAGGCAAAGGAGGAAAAACCCAACACCCAACCCCAACCAACCAATTTTCCCCTGCAACCGCTGCAACCGTGTCTTCCTGTCCCGCATCGGACTTGTCAGCCACAAACGAGCCTGCAGCTGACGTGGACATTTACCCCCTCCATAAATCTTCGTCCGCGAAGCCAAGCCAAAGAAAGAAAGAAAGCACCTATTACACAGTTCCCCTATTTCAAGGCACCGTAATGTTTGGGGACATTTGGCTTCACAGGTGTTTGTGCATACTCAGGTATGTTTGATTGCTTTGTTTGTGCAGGTATAAGAGAGTGAACCTTCAAAGATTTTGATCACCTTTGGCGTCTGTAGCTATCGTTTTTCAACATGAAGACCAGAGTTGCGCCAATGAAAGTCGAAGAAACCTTTGGGTGACCTAGTAAGCTCAGTAACTGCAAAAAGACTGGTAGGCCAGGGAAGACCTTCACTGTTGATGACAGAAGAATTCTCATAATGAATAAAATTCCCCAACCCTCTTCAGAAAGCAGGTTTGGATACATCAGTGACTACTGCTCACAGAAAACTTCATAAACAGAAATACAGAGGCTCCATACAGTATGCAAACCACTGGTTCGCCACAAAAACAGGGTGGCCAGATTACAGTTTGCCAAGAAGTATTTAAAGGCCCTGAAGAATTCTAGAAAAAGGTCCTGTGGATGGATGAGACCATGATTAACGTGTATCGGAGTGATGGCAAGAGCAAAGCGTGGAGGCGTAAAGCAACTCCCCAAGATACAATGTGCACCACCTCATCTGTGAAACATGATGGTGGGAGGGTTATGGCCCGGGCATGTATTGCTGCCACATGTACTAGCACCCTTATGTTCATTGATGAATTCTGAGGTACATAGAAACATCTTATCTGCTCTAGTCCGAGTAAATGCCCCCAAACTCATTGGACGGCGCTTTATCCTACAGCAAGACAATGATCCTAAACACTCTGCTAAAGCAACAGAGGAGTTTTTTTAAACCTAAAAATGGGAAAATTCTTGAATGGCCAAGTCAGTCACCTAATCTAAATCTAATTGAGCAGATGAGTATTTCATCTGCTGAAGAGAAAACCTAATGGGACAAACTCTTGAAACAAGCAGAAATTAAAGATGTTGTAGTTGAGGCCGGGCAGAGCTCTGGGAAGATACTCAGCACCTGGTGATGTCAATGAATCACAGACTTCAAGCCATCATTGCCTGAAAGGGGTATGCAACAAAGTAGTGAACATGATGACTTTAATAGGCATCCCATCGCTATGTCCTAGACATCATGGTGCCCTAAAATGAGGGGACGATGTATTGAAAAGTGCTGTAATTTCTACATGGTCAAACCAAAATGTCTACAAATAACCTTTAATAAAATTTGGAATGTTCACTTTATTCACATGCGGATTGTTTGATTAGAAATTTAAAACCGTGGAGCACAGGGGCAAATAAAGGAAAAAAATGTATTATGGAGGTCAGTGTACCTGTCCATCCGCTGAGTAATGGTGCTGGAGTGAAAGCATTCGGCAGCTATCACGCAGGCTGAGTTATCACGTTCTCTAGAGAAGTCACACCACCCTGATCGAACATCCTGATTAATCATCTTTCACAGAGAAATCATATTCACAAGAGTTGTCGAAACTCTACCGAATAATTACCCTTCCATAATCATTCCATTCCCCAGAACAATCCTACGTCCCCTGAATAATCACTTTGTGCCGAATCATCACATCTACTGATGATAATCTTACTCCTTAGAACAAGAGGATTTGCTGAATGATCACACATTGACCTGGGTTATGTAAGGTAAAACATCATGAGATGGGAATGTGTAGGGAGTTACCCTGTACAGGGCAGTAACAAGAAGGGGAGGTGTCCTTGTACTCCTGTTAGGTAAAACATCATGAGATGGGACCGGAGAAGGAGTCACCCAGTACTAAGGAGTAACAGAATGCATCCTTGTACTTACAAGATAAGAGAGACATTGATGGATTGAGAGGCAGGAAGCTAGCAGGGAAAGGATAGCAACAGTTTAAGAGAGACATTGATGGATTGAGAGGCAGGAAGCTAGCAGGGAAAGGATAGCAACAGTTTTAGTCATTGGACAAGTAATGATATGATGATGTTCTAAGCATGTATCCAAGGGTATAAAAAATCACCATTTTGCTGATAACGGCAGAATGCATTCTCCGACTAACCTGGTTGGTCGCAAGTGTTACAATCCGGTAATAAAGAACAAAGAACCCTGATTTCGACTCAGTCTGGTGTTTGTCTCACTCATTCATGAACAATGCAGACCTAACAGTTATCAGGATGATAATGTACAGCACATTATTGACATGTCCCCAGAATAGATATATTAGACAGAATAATCAAATATGCCAGAATAATCATGTTACCCCAACACATCCGCATGAGTACTGACGTTCCACAGAGCAGGGAACATCGGCAAAGTGTTCACATTTGTCAAATGGATCACATATAGAGTAATCACTTTTGCTCAATAATCACAGAATTTTTCACATTCCACGGTTCTCACAAATCTGAGCGATCAGATCGAGAGTAATAAACATCCCAAGATTAATCATGTCAATCAATCAACATTCCTCAGTGTACTGCATCATTCACAGAGTCAGCACTTTCTCTGCAGAGTTCACTTTTCACACAGTAATTAAAAATCCTCAGAGCACTTACAAGAGAAATCACCGGTTCACCAATTCACATTTCTCAAAATAATTGCACAAGCAGGGTAATCATGTGAACGTTAAGAAATCCCACAGCAAGTAATTGTGTCCCCTGGAGTAATCATCTCCAGAGTACTCAAACTCAGTTGAGAAACTTCAAATCTAGAGTCATCACATTCGCTGGAGTATCACATCTCAGATAAATCACATCTCCCCGATTAATCACACTTTCAAGTCCTCTCATGGCCAGAGTATTTACACATCAACAGGGGAATTATATTCAGCAGAATGATCCCATTTTTCTGATGCAGATTTCCAGAGCATTCACACGATCCAGAGAAACACCTTCCCAGAGCAATCACACGATCCAGCGTAATCACACCCCCAGAGTAATCACACCACCAGTAATCACATCCCCATGAGTGATCACACCTCCCAGATTAATCACATTCCCAGAATAATTACATGCCCAGAGTAATCACATCTCCCAGAGTAATCACACACCCAGAGAAAAAAACATTCCCCAGAGTAATCACACCCGAGTAATCACATCCCCCCAGAGTAATCACACCCCAGAGTAATCACATCCCCCCAGAGTAATCACATTCCCCTGAGTAATTACATCCCCCAGAGTAATCACATCCCCAGAGTAATCACACACCCAGAGAAAAAAACATTTCCCAGAGTAATCACACCCAAGTAATCACATCCCCCCCAGAGTTATCACACACCCCCAGAATAATCACACATCCTATGAGTGATCACACCTCCCAGAGTAATCACATCCCCAGAATAAATACATGCCCAGAGTAATCACACCCAAGAGTAATCACATCCCCAGAGTAATAACATCCCCAGAGTGATCACATCTCCCAGAGTTATCACATGCCCAGAGTAATCACATCCACAGAGTAATGGCACCTCCAGAGAAATAACATTCCCTAGAGTAATTACACCCCAGAGTAATCACATCCCCCATAGTAATTACATCCCTAGAGTAATTACACCCCAGAGTAATCACATCCCCCATAGTAATTACATCCCCAGAGTAATTACACCCCAGAGTAATCACATCCCCCATAGTAATTACATCCCTAGAGTAATTACACCCCAGAGTAATCACATCCCCCATAGTAATTACATCCCCAGAGTAATTACACCCCAGAGTAATCACATCCCCCATAGTAATTACATCCCCAGAGTAATTACGCCCCCAGAGTAATCACATCCCCCATAGTAATTACATCCCTAGAGTAATTACACCCCAGAGTAATCACATCCCCCATAGTAATTACATCCCCAGAGTAATTACGCCCCAGAGTAATCACATCCCCCATAGTAATTACACCCCTAGAGTAATTACACCCCAGAGTAATCACATCCCCCATAGTAATTACATCCCCAGAGTAATTACGCCCCCAGAGTAATCACATCCCCCATAGTAATTACACCCCTAGAGTAATTACACCCCAGAGTAATCACATCCCCCATAGTAATTACATCCCCAGAGTAATTACGCCCCCAGAGTAATCACATCCCCCATAGTAATTACATCCCCAGAGAAATTACGCCCCAAGAGTAATCACATCCCCCATAGTAATTACATCCCCAGAGTAATTACACCCCAGAGTAATCACATCCCCCATAGTAATTACATCCCCAGAGTAATTACACCCCAGAGTAATCACATCCCCCATAGTAATTACATCCCCAGAGTAATTACACCCCAGAGTAATCACATCCCGCATAGTAATTACATCCCCAGAGTAATTACGCCCCCAGAGTAATCACATCCCCCATAGTAATTACATCCGCAGAGTAATTACACCCCAGAGGAATCACATCCCCAGAGTAATTACACCCCAGAGTAATCACATCCCCCATAGTAATTACATCCCCAGAGTAATTACACCCCAGAGTAATCACATCCCCCATAGTAATTACATCCCCAGAGTAATTACGCCCCCAGAGTAATCACATCCCCCATAGTAATTACACCCCTAGAGTAATTACACCCCAGAGTAATCACATCCCCCATAGTAATTACATCCCCAGAGTAATTACACCCCAGAGTAATCACATCCCCCATAGTAATTACATCCCCAGAGTAATTACGCCCCCAGAGTAATCACATCCCCCATAGTAATTACACTCCTAGAGTAATTACACCCCAGAGTAATCACATCCCCCATAGTAATTACATCCCCAGAGTAATTACGCCCCCAGAGTAATCACATCCCCCATAGTAATTACATCCCCAGAGTAATTACACCCGAGTAATCACATCCCGCATAGTAATTACATCCCCAGAGTAATTACGCCCCCAGAGTAATCACATCCCCCATAGTAATTACATCCCCAGAGTAATTACACCCCAGAGGAATCACATCCCCAGAGTAATTACACCCCCAGAGTAATCACATCCCCTGAGTAATTACACCCCAGAGTAATCACATCCCCTGAGTAATTACACCCCAGAGTAATCACATCCACCAATGTAATCACATCCCCCAGAGTAATCACATCCCCCCCCCCCAGAGTAAGCACATTGCCCAGAGTAAGCACATCCCATAGAGCTATCACTCGTCCCCAGAGTAACTGTACTTTCCCTGATCCATCACCTTCCCCATAGTGATCTTATTCCACAGCCATCACATTTCCTAGAGTTAATTGCTAATGGGCAAATAATCAAAACCCCGGTCCACTGTCCCCTGCTGAGTATTGATTTAGTCTCCAGGGTCATTCGATCATCACACTGGAATTCAGAATGTAATCACGCATCACAGATTAGGCGTCACCAACTGTGAGTCGTCATACTTCCACAATGGCACCGCCTTGGGCTTAGTTATCTTTGATCCCATTACAGAAAAACACACATCAATGCGATGTTTCAGTGCCTGATCTCCTGTATTACGTGTCTCTCTGGACATGACAGTCATGCCGCTGGGAGAGTTGCTGCCTCTCAGCTCCAGGCATTCTGATCATTGACCAGAGTAATTGCATTGATCCCTGCCGCTGCCCAAGAGGAGTTTGCATGTTCTCCCTGTAAACCCCACCCTGCATTCCCCACTTTTGGGTGCTCTGTTTTTATCCAACAGCCCAAACACTAGTGGGCTGCTGGGTTAATTGGTCATTGTTAATGACTCTCCATGGGTGGGTGAGGGTTTGAATCTGTGGGGGGAAACTGGTGGGAACATGGGTCAGTGTGACTCAGTGGGGTTGTTTCCTTCCCATATGATTCGGAAAAGGTCACGAAGGGAATGCCCATTGTAGAGAGGATGCCACTTCAGAGGTTGATTGGAGATATTGCAAGAGTAATTGCACTGTCCCACCAAACGTAGCCCAATTTAGAGTATTGCGCGCAGTTCTGGTCACCTCATTACAGGAAGGATGTAGAAGCTGTGGAGAGGGGGCAGAGGAGATTCACCAAGTTGTTGCCTGGATTATGAGGCAAGGTTATCAGAGCTGGGACCTTTCTCTTTGGAGGAAAGAATATTGAGAGGTCTACAAAATTCTGAGAGGCATAGATAAGGTAGACTGACAATGCCTGTTTCCCAAGGCAGGTGCAGCAAACACCAGAGGACATCTGTACAAAGTGAAGGGAAGGAAGTTTAGGGAAATGCCAGGGGTAAATTTTTTCACAAAGAATTGTGGGGGCCTGGAATGCATTGCCAGGGGTGGTGGTGGAGGCTGAACATTAGGGACATTTAAGAGACTCTTAGACAGGCACATGGATGGAAGAGAAGAGGGTTACGAGATAGGAAGAGCTTGGATTTTTATTTGGAGGAATGTATAGTTCAACACAACATCGAGGGCTAGAGAGCCTGTACTATGCTGTAATGTTCTATGAACCATGTCATATACAGCAATCCATCCCATTAGTGTAATCACCTAACCCAGAGTTAAAGCCATGAAGCACACCACCACACACTGGCTAATTAATAACCTCACACACCAGAGGGACTGCATATCCCATGGTGTACAGACAATACAGATTCTGTTGGTAGCATATTTCACAAGGCAGTCACATATCTCCTCAATTGGATGTCTAATCTGGCAACGATTACATCCCCAGGGAATTACATACTTCATAGACTAACATGTATCCCACAGAGTAATCAGAAATGCTCAAAAAGTAATTTCTAATGAGTGCAAATAAATTCAAGATTCCTTTTTTTGTCATATAATAGTACAGGTTATGTGATATTACACAAAATCACCTTCTGCCTGCCACAAAGTGTTGCCCAGCATCCCTTACAGTATGAGAGAAAGAAAGCCCCTTCTGTCTTCCACTGAGTCACATAGTGGAACAAGGACATATCGTTTACGGGAGATAATCCAAATCCCACAGGGTACCAAACACCAAGTTACCCTCGAACCCGGCAGGGTACCAGATCAGAAAATCACTCAATATTCTCTAGAATAACCACATTTTCCAGGGGAATCTCCAGGATACACAGACAACTCACCGTGTATCTTTACACCAGACAATAATCAGAAACCCATTGGTGACCTGCACGGACAAATCCAAAGCCCATTATTTCACAGAATAATCACATTGTACACTTCCCTTGGAGAAGCATCAAGAAGATAAGATCTTACAGCAAAAGATATAGAACTTCAGAATGGTCAAATGCCTCAGATGGTATAAATAATTGTTCCAAAGATCTGTCACAAACTCAATAAATATTCTGTGGAGTGTACTCACACCCCAAGGTCAGAGTAATAACGTATCTCTAAAAGTTATATAAAGTACTGTACTTTTGGGGTAAATTCTGCTGACCAGACCAAACCTGGAGTCATTATGGAACTTCAGAATAATTGTGCACTTCCACAGAGCCACTACACATAACCCCAAAATAATTATATTTCCCTAAACATTCACAGAATCACCACATGAATTATACAGTTCTTAAGTAATTACATGCCACTAAATAGCCATCAGGTTACTCCAGAATTCACTCAACCAAGAAATTCACAGGTTAATGATTTCACTCTGCAACCAAGCACAACATCCATTGCCATTGGAGTAGAATTGGACAGCACAAATCCTAACCTTGTCCTGGGCAACAATTCGATTTCAGGTTTATTGTCAGAGTACATACACAACATCACATACATCACAACGTCACATGAGATTCTTTCTCCTGAGGGCCAGGCAGAATGACCACTTATTGCTAGTTCAAAAAAAAATCAACGCACACATGTAAAGAAATGTAAACAAACTGACTGCAATATATAGAGAAAAAAAATCAATAAAGTGCAAGAGTGCAATAAAGTGCAGGAGTCTGGTGGTGGAGGGGGGACGGCTGTTCCTGAGCCTGGTGGTGCGAGTCTTGTGGCACCGATACCTCTTTCCTGACGGCAGCAGCGAGAACCTTCCCTTCAAACCCTCCCAGATTCTACCCCTCACCCACACATGAGAGGGCAATTTCCAATGGCCACCCTGCTAGAGAAAGGAACTAATTACATTGGAATGGGTTCCAAAAAATACATGAGGATACTGCAGGAACTGGAAAGCTTAAGTTATAAGGAGGTGGGTATGTTGATTCTTCGTTTCCCAGAGCGCAAGGGACTGAGGGGGTGAACTTCTCAAAGTTTATAAAATCATGAGGGGCATACATAAAGTGACTCTCTTCCCCCCAGTAGAGAGTCCAACATGTCAGGATATCGGTTGAAGGTGAGGGGAGTGAGATTTAATTGAGTTCTAAAGAGTAACTTCAAACAGAGGGTATTGGGTACATGGAGGAACTCAGCCAGACTTGCAGCATCCTTGGGAGGTAAAGGTATATCACCCATGTTTCGGACCTGAGGTCTTTTTCAACGTGCAAAGAACAGCAAGGCATCTGAATAAAGACTGGGTGGGGGGGACGAGTCCAGACCAATTAAAGGTGTTAATTGGATATGATAAAAGGAGAGGTGAGAATTGACTTTGGGTCTGTGAAAGGAGACCGAGGGAAAAGGAAAGGGGAGTGAGAGCGTGTGCGCTGGGGGAAAGGGGATGGGAGATTAACAGAAACCGAGTACCCATCCAGATGGAAGATGAGGTATTGTTCCTCCAATTTGCACAGTCTCAGTCTGGCAGTGCATGACGACATGGACAGATATATCAGCATGAGAATGGGGCAGGGTTGGTCTAGCTCTGGATTCCTCTCCTGGCCAGTCTTCAGTCTCTATTCTGACACCTATCTAATCTTCGCTTATACCTTGAGGAAGGGCTCAGGCCCAACATGTTGGTAATATATCTTTACCTCCTGTGGACGCTGTGAGGCCGGCTGAGATCCTCCAGCATTTGTGTATTTTTACTACAAGCACAGCATCTGCAGACTTCTATAGCCCCTTTCACACATACATCCCACTAACTGGCCGTTCAGTGTCCTGGAATACACTTTCGCTGTTCGCACTTGACCACTCTTAACTGGGACGCTGCACACGTTCACATTTGCAAGGAGCCATCCCCGGGGTTAGAACTGTTCTACCTTCTACTGGTGAAGTCATGAAGCATTAAGCAATGGTGGACCTGCCCTAAATCCTGATCAATGTATTAAGATCTTATTTTTGAACAAAATTAATCATGCCTATTTATATAATTAAGCTTTATGCTCAGCACAGAAGGAGCCCTTCAGGCCCTGTTGTTGTTGCGCTGACCTATTAAATCTTTCTAAGGGACCGTGAGAAAGTGCTTGCAATAAACAGCACTAGTGGACAATTTTTAACCAGCATGGGAAAGTTGGTAGTGTTATTGCGTACAATTTAAACAGTGTGGGAAAGTTGGCTGCGTTATAGCACACAATATAGAAATACCGTGGGAAAAAACCGATGGCAGACCTGCCCTCCCAGAATGCCATGCGGCAGAGAAAGGGCTGTATGCACAGCTGCACGCTTGGAGCATTCATGGAGGGGGTTTCTCTGCTGCACGGCATTCTGGGAAGTCAGGTCCACCATCGCTTTTTCCCCCAGTCTTTATAAATTGTGCACTATGGCACTACCAACTATCCCACACGATGTTTATAAATTGTCTGCTATTAGTATTTATTGCTATTTATTTCCTCTCTCTCACTGCGGCAAAGTTTACACCTTCATTTTAATCTTTTCTTCCCTCACGTTCCTGCACTCCTGCAAAAAACAGGTAATTTCTATCCCAGAATGCATTTGCCCATTCTACACTTGCCTGATTGCAACGCTGGCATCTGGAGATGGCGGGGCTTGTACTAACGGTACTAATGTCATCTCATGCCAGCACTGAGAAGATTTTGCTTTCACACTAGACTCTCTTTCGGCCAATTGGCCGTTAATTCCTGGGACCACTTGCAAGTGTGAAAAGGGTTTATTTTTCACCGGTGGGTATATGGAACAAGCTGCCAGAGGAATTGGTAGAGGAGGGGACATTTCTAACATTCAAAAGACATTCAGACAGGTGCATGGAAAGGTTTAGAGGGATACGGGCAGATCGCAGGCAAATGGGGCTCACTCAGTAAGCTCAGGTCATCAGCACTTGGTTGAGACGTGCCAAAGGGATTTCTAATTGTGGAACGTAGCCACTGATCTCTGTGGGAGAAGCTTGAAACAATGACCCTGCGATGAATAGAAATGCTTCTTGCCCCCACACCCCAAACAAAGTCATCATTGATGGAGTGAAAGGTGGAGGCAGAGGACGACAGGGAGAAAGTTTCAGGGAATGATTCTACTGGGAGTGAGAGAAACACTGGCTTCATTAATGGACTGTAAGCATAAGTCAGAGGCATGGTCTGGGTGGATGGGGGAATTATTCTGCGTCTGACCTGTGCTGGCCCTGCCCTCAGATTGCGTGATAGGTACATACATTCCCGACAACAGTGACGATCTTACTGGAGCAAGATCAAGAGGCAGTTAGCCTACCCCTGCTTTTAATTCTCATGTTCTTATAAGCAAGGGGGTGAAACTAAGAGGGAGTAGGGAAGGCAGAATTGAGGTACAGGGCTCAATATTTTAGCAGTCAAGGGGGAGGGTAGAGTTGTAAAAACACCAGGCTGGGGAAACTCAGCAGGTCAAACAGTGAACTTGATGGAGCAAAGATAAAGATACAGAACCAACGTTTTGGGCTTGAGCCCTTCATTGAGAGATGAGCAAAATGTCAGCAGGCACCCGAACAAAATGGGGAGGGATGGAGGAGCAGGGTCCCATAGGGAGGAGGTAAAAGGTGGATAAGGGAGGGAGGGCACAGCAGCAAACATGGGGAGGGGGGATAGATGTGAATGGAGAAGGAAGGGGTGATTTTTTATTGAATGACAACATTGTTTGACTGGTTTAATGTATCCTAGATTTTGTACTTTAAATGGATGGGAGGGGGGAAGTAGGGAGGGTGGGATGGGAGGAGGGAGGGGGGAAAATGGCACTGTATATATTTGAAAAGGAAAAAGTATGTATCATGGTTAATGTGGTTTATGGTGTGAAAAATAAAAAAATTTTAAAAAAAAGAGAAGGAAGGGGTGGAGGGCTGGAGGAAAGGAGACAGGGGGAAGGGGAACGGGAAGGAGTCCGGTGAAGTCAATGTTAATCCCCACACGGAATATGAGGTGTTGCTCCTCCAATTTATGGGTGGCCTTGATTTGGCGGTGCACGAGGCTACAGAGAGACATGTCGGTGTGAGAGTGAGGTGCAGAATTGAAATGGTTAGCCACTAGGAGATCCCGGTTACTGATGTACAGTTGATCCCTGTTACTGATGTACAGTTGATCCAGAGAGGTTCGATCCAATACACTCACACCTTTAGGTTGTAATCACATACAGCGATATCTGTGACATACAAATTCAACTTGCAATGCAGGATCCTAGCCAATGGATCCGTAACTTCAACTCCAGATTTCCACCAAGCCAGGTAACCTTTCACCCCCTTCCTCTCTCTCTCTCCCCTCTGCCTGAGAAAGACTCTGCTTCCAGAAGAAGAGAGTTCTAAAGATTCTTTGACATCTCAGAGAAAAAGTGTCTTTCTTGTGGGCCAGCCCTTCTTTTTAAGAGGTGAGATTTCTCCCTCCCTGTCCCTCTCACCCCTTCTCTCTCTCCTGTCCCCCTCTCTTTCACTCTCCTCCTCTTTTCTCTCTGGCCTTCATCCATTCTGAAATTTTGCAGCCCGTCTTTATCAAACTGGAGGAACAACACCTCATCTTCCATTTGGGCTCCCTCCAACTGGATGGCATTAACATCAACTTCATTGTTTTCTGTTAACCTCCTCCCCTCTGTCACATTTCCCCCTGCTCTCTCTCCCCTTTTTCCCTGGGTCCCCTTTTACAGACCCAAAATCAATTCTCACCCTTCCTCTTAACATATCCAATAAACACCTTTAGTTGGTCTGGACTCCTGCCCCATCCAGTCTTCAGCCTTTATCCTGACACCTTCCTGTTCTTTGCTTATCCCTTGAAGAAGGGCTCAGGCCTGAAACGTCAGTAATATATCTATCCCTCCCACAGATGCTGCGTGGCCGGCTGAGTTCCTTCAGCATTTCTATGTATTTTTATTCAGTGAATAGACAAACAGCCAACCCCTGTGTGAATGAGTAAATAGGACTGCTCGGAAGTCTATCTGCGATCAGAACCAATGATACTCCTTCATCATGATCTCTTCTTTGCTCCCCACATTGTAGTCTGGCTGCCTTGGATCAGTCTCCTTGGCTACCACTCGCCCAGCTATACTTCCCCATTTCACTCCACTCTCTGCCCACTGGTCCATCGATGGCAGGAGAGTTACACAGTGAGACACAGAGAGCTGGGAAGTATACATGAGGATTACATTCCACTGATGCATGGGATGTGATACAATATTGACCACGATTATCTCACTGTTCAGGAATAGAGAGGTCATATTGCAGCTCCACATATCTCTGGTGAGTGTTCATTTCTGGTCGCTTCATTACAGGAAGGATGTGGAAGCTACGGAGAGGGGGCAGAGGAGATTCACCAGGATGTTCCTGGATTGGAAAATGTATCTTATGAGGCAAGATTAGCAGAGCTCAGACTTTTCTCTTTGGAGCAAAGAAGGATGAGAGGTGAATTCATAGAGGTCCACAGGATTCTGAGAGGCACAGATAGAGTGGACGGCCAGCACCTTTCTCCCAGGGCAGGAGTGGAAAATACCAGAGGACAAAGTGAATGGGAGGAAAGTTTAGGGGAGACATCAGGGGTAAGTAAGTTTTTTCTTTACACAGAGCTGTGGGTGCCTGGAATGCATGGCCACGAGTGATGGTGGTGGGGGCTTGTACAATGGAGACATTTAAAAGAAGCTTAGAAAGAAAAATAGATTATAGGTGTGAGGGAGGGAAGATTTAGATTGTTGAGTAGGTTTACATAGGTCGCCACAACATCAAGGGGCAAAAGGCAGACCTCATGTAGGAGCCTTAAGGGAAACTTGCAGGTTTGGTCGGTGGTGAAGAAGGCAAATGTAAAGCTGGCATTCATTTCAGGAGGAATAGAATCTAAGAGCAGGGATGCGCTGTTGCTGGAGAGGGTTCAAAGTTTTGTTGAACTCGGTGTTACAATCCCTGAAGTTTCAGTATTGTTTACACTGATCCTCTCTCATCGAGTTAGTACGGTCGATTGCCTCAATTACAATCACGGAGTTTGAACTCAAGGGAATATTATCTGGTATCGGACACATCTTCAGATGGATTCCTTGATGTCATTGGGTGTTTCGGCCTTTTAAATACCAGACATCCTCTGCCTACCACAGGCTGATCAGACCTAGGCAGGTGTCCCATATCCGTTTCTCCTTGTGGTCATTGGGAGCCCAGATAGGACCCCTCCTTATTAGCCAGAGTCAGTGACTGCTTGGTTCAGCTGAATCAGAGAGGGATTTAATTCCACGTCGGCTCCTTTAACGGGCCGTTCAAAGCTTGTGCAGACCTGATGGAAGTTGACTGGGTGGTTGGACCCCATGGGAGCACTGTATCTCCGCTCCTCACACCCCGCGGATCCGCACCAGCGTCAGCGCTGCCATCACAGCGGCTCCGGCAATGCTGCCACTTTCTTACTACTGGCAAGAGGGCCCTCAGCCAGCCGCTCTGTTACAGGCTTATGGTCATCAGTGCAACAGGAGCGTCCAATTTCAGCAGAGAATGTGTAATTCCAACGAGCACAGGCCAAGAGCCATCAAACGCTCCTCGTACAATAACCCTTTCATTCCCATAATCCTCCTTGTGAGCCTCCTCTGAACCCTCTCCAACGTCAGCACATCCTTTCTTAAACAAGGAGCCCAAAACTGCTCAAAATTCTCCAAGTGAGGTCTCTCCAGGGCCTTAGAAAGCCTCAACATCACATCCCTGCCCTTAGATTCTATTCCTCTTGAAATGAACGGCAGCTTTGCATTTGCCTTCTTAATCACTGACTGAAGCCGCAAGTTTACCTTCAGGCCATCCTGAACGAGGACTCCCAGGTCCCTTTGCACCTGGGGATTTTAAATATTCTCCCCATTAAAAAAATAGCCTGCAATCTACACAGGAATACTGTCCCCTGTAACAAACTGAGTGTTATATCATACATAGACGGATGCAAAACAGGGGGTCACAACTCCATAATACTCCTGTAATGAAGTGTGACCCTAATACTCCTGTAGTAATAATTATACATGTAACAATAATATACACACATACGATACACACAGGTCTTTAATAATAAAGTAAAAATAGTGGTTGCTTAGAATACTCAGCAGGTCAGGTCAAATCTGTGGGAAGAGAAATGGTCGTTTCAGTTTGAAGACACTTCGTTGGAACTCCATGGAAACGGTATCTTGGGATCATACTATCAATCACGCATTTACACAAATCCCATTTCAATCTCCTCACATTCCTACATTCTACCACTCACCTTCACACCAGGGGCAGTTTACAGCAGCCAATTAGCCCTCCGAGCCTTTGGGAGGCAGGAAAAAACAGCACAGGGAGGACCAAAGCAGTCACGGGGGAAGGTGCTGACACTACGCGGTCTTCACCCAAAGTCAGGATTGAATCCGGCTCTCTGGCCTTTCTCCCACCGGTCCCGCCAGCCTCTTACCTTGTTTCAGTCCCTCATCTACTTTGTAGCCCGGTTACGGGCCCTATTGGCCCATGAGTCCATGTCACCCAATTACACCCAAATGACCAACAACCCCCACAGGTTTTGAAGGATGGGAGGAAACCAGAACATCCGGGGAGAATGTGCAAACTCCTTACAGACAGCGCAGGAATCAAAAGCTGGCCGCTACTGCTGTAACAGCGTTGCGCTAACTGTTACGCTAGCCGTGCAGCCCCACGGTTTCATCTGTCCTACTTTCAATGAAATGTTTCTTTCCCAATGTCATCAGGCTCTTGAATAGAGGTCACTCTGGCAAAAGATGATGCCCTTACCCTGTCATTTTTTCCACTTCCCTCCTCTGTTTTGGTTCTTTTCTCCACACCCATCACGACTTGACCACTGCAGCGCTACTCCTCGCGCCCAGCAATACTCCCCGCGCCCAGCACTACTCCCCATGCCCAGCGCTACTCCCCGTGCCCAATGCTACTCCCTGTACCCAGCGGTACTCCCTGCACCCAGCGCTACTCCCTGCGCCCAGCACTACTCTCCGCGCCAAGCACTACTCCCCGCACCCAGTGCTACTCCCCGCACCAAGTGCTACCCCTGCGCCCTGCGCTACCCCCTGCACCCAGCGCTACCCCAGCACTACCCCCCGCGCCCAGTGCTACACCCCGCGCCCAGCGCTACTCCCCGCACCCAGCACTACCCCCGCCCCCAGCGCTACCCCCCGCACCCAGCGCTACTCCCCTTGTCCAGTGCTACTCCCCGCGCCCAATGTTACCCCTGCGCCCAATGCTACTCCTGTGCCCAGCGCTACTCCCCGCACCCAATGCTTCTCCCCACACCCAGCGTTACTCCTGCACCCAGCGCTACCCCCTGCGCCCAGCGCTACCCCCAGTGCTACCCTCCGCGCCCAGTGCTACCCCCATGCCCATCGCTACTCCCCGCGCCCAGTGCTACCCCTGCGCCCAGCGCTACCCCCCGCACCCAGTGCTACTCCCCGCGCCCAGCGCTACCTGACCATTTCATCACTACTATCTCTACCTTTCTGTTACTTATTATTGCACATCCTGATCTGCACGTTAGATTTGCTGGATAGCACACAAAACAAAGCTCTCACTCTCTTTTTGTGCACGAGACAATATAACAGTGTAATTCCACAACCAGAAGATGTAGGAGAATTAGGCCATTTTGTCCATTGTCCATGGGGTCTGCACTCAAGATCGGCAGTAGCCATGAGGGTCTGCAGACTTCAGGGTAATGGAGGACTGACGTAGGGCAGCAGAAAAAGGGGAAAACACTCCCACGTGAGGGGACTCTGTGGCTGAAAGACCAACACATGCAGCAGGTTGCCGGCAACTTGAGGCGAGGAACTCACAGAGGCTGTGGGAGACTGCTGTTGGGGGTCTTGCGCTGGACCGTGGACTGCTGGAGTCTGGCTCAAAACTGGCTGAAGGGGAACCATTTATTGGAACTGGGATGTGAGAGGGTGCCAAGGAATTCTGAAGGGTTCCTGACCATGTTGGAGGTTTGGATCTGGAGCTCAGGTGCCAATGGTTTAGACTGGACTCTGTGTGGCTGCAGAACTGCTGGAGGTGAATTTACGGGCACTCAGTGACTCTGGGAGGACTCTCTTTTACTAACCCATTTCACATATCCCACTAAATTGGTGTTCAGTGTCCTTGGATAGGAATGGAGGTTTGGGTTTTCACACTTGACCACTCATAACTGGAGACTTACACATTTGCAAAGAGCCATCCCCAGGGTTAGGACTGTTCTATCTTCTACCGGTGACATCATGACTTATCGAGCGATGGTGGACCTGCCCAATGTATTATCATGCCTAATTATAACATAATTAAGCTTTAGATACAGCCCATAGCCGATGAGCCGACCTATATAAACATTTATAAGGGACTGTGCTAGCAATAAATAGCAGTAGCGGACAATTTTTAAACAAGGTGGAAAAGCTGGTAGCGCTGTAGCGCACAATTTATATAGCGTGTGGAAGTTGCATACAATTTATAAATACCTGTCCTCCCAGAATGCCTTGTGGCAGAGAAAGTGCTGTATGCCTGGCTGCATGCTTGGAGCATTCATAGATGGGTTTCTCTGCCACATGGCATTCTGGGAGGCAGGTCCACCATTGCTTTATCCCCCACAGCCTTTATAAATTGTGCAATATAGTATGACCAATTTAAATTGTCCATCTCTCTCCCCCTACGACTTTCGCACGGCAAAGTTTATACCTTCATTTTAATCTTTTCTTCCTTTGTGTTCCTGCACTCATGTAAAAACTTGGGTCATTTCAATCCTACAATCCAATTACCCGTTTCACACTTGCCTGATGCAACGCTGGCATCTGCAGACACCGACCGGGCACTGTACTAAGGGTTGAGGCTGTCAATCCCCGGCGGGGATGACATAATCTGACGCCGGCATTGAGCTGATTTTGCTTTCACACTAGACACTTTAAAGACCAATTGGCGTTTGATTCCTGGGATCACTTGCAAGCGTGAAAGGGACTTCTAACTGTAAGAGACGTTTCAGGAAATTACTGCCAATGGTGAATCTGTCTGCCTTTCAACAGACAAAAGCAATTTCGTGTAATATGACCGTTTGTTTACATGACAATAAATTGAATCTTCAATCTTGATTCTGCTCCACCATTTGAATCATGTAATTTTCCTCTCAAACACATTTTCCTGCCAAAGCCTTTGACACCCTCACTACTCAAGAACCTATCAACCTCCGGTTTTAATTGACCCAGTGACTTGACCTTCATAGCCGTCTGCAACATTGAATTCCAAAGGTTTGATATAGTATTGGAGACCCTGGCAAATTTCTACACATGTGACCGGCTGCATCATGGTCTGGTACAGGGACACCAATACCCTTGACTATAAACCCCTGCAAAAGATAGTGGACACAGCCCAGAACATCACAGGCAAAACCCTCCCCACCTACATCTATAGGGAATGCTGCTGTCAGAGAGCAGCTCCAGTCATCAAGGGTCCACTCCACACCATCCAGCACATGCTCTGTTTCACAGGGAAGAGGTTTAGGGGACACAAGACTCGCACCACCAGGTTCAGGAACAGCTGCTACCCCTCCACCATCAGACCACTCAATGACAAACTCAATCAGGGACTCATTTAAGGACTCTGACTTGCACACTTTATTGATTTCTTTTCTCTGTATTGCAGTTTGTTTACAGTTCTTTATTTGTTTACATGTACACTGTGAACATTTTTTTTCCACTCCCAATAAGAGGTAATTCTGCCTGGCCCCCAGGAAAAGGAATCTCAGGGTTGTAGGTGATGTCATGTACGTACTCTGGCAATAAATCTGAACTGAAATCCTCTGGCTTAAGAAATTTCTCCACATCTCTGTTCGAAAGAGTTTCTGAGGCCATGTCCTCTGGTGCCAGACTCTCTCAATTCAATTAGAATCATATCCAGTAACCAGGGCCTGAGCCCAACACTGCTCACATCCAAGCTCCTTTCCCCTCAAACTGAATGAAAATGGTCAGCTTCCCATTTAAATATTTGTCATTGTGTTTCTCCGGTGCCATAAATTAAATCTGTTTTTGGATGAGGCTCTTAATATTAATGAGCTCTGTGAATGGGTGCTTTGTAATTGTGTAACAGCAGAATAAAGGAGTGAATTGGGTAACTTGGGGAAGGGGGTATGAATTCTGTTACCATGGCAGCACAAAAAAACCATGTAAATAGCTTTTAGTGCTGTTTCCATGGTTATTGCAGGCTGGGAAGATAAGGTAGGTTGATAACATGAAAGGGAGTTGGTTAGATTTGAACTGCTGAAAAAATGGTTGATTTTGATGACAATATTGTTGGGTTTATGCTGCCAATAAGTTTTGATACCTGGGCAGCACAATAACATCCTCAAGCTTCTCTAGATGTCAAGACGGAGTCAAGGATCAGAAAGACCTGCTTTGCCTTTGGCAGGCTGAAAGAGTGGGTTGGGTCACAGAACATCAGGTTGGCCACCAAGTGTAAGGTGTACAGCGCTGTTGTCACGTCATCCTTGCTCTATGGATGAGAGATGTGGTGCCCATATCAGAATCCCATACGTCAGCTTGACCGACTGTGGCAGAGTCACCTGCATTCCCTGATGAAGATCACCTGGCGAGACAAGGTCTCCAATGTCAAGGTATTTTCTCGAGATGGAACGCCAGCAGTTTTAACCTTGGGGATGCAGCCCCACTGCACTGGGCAGGACATGTCAGAAAGACTGAAGAAAGACTGCCCATGGACATCTCGTATGGCCAACTGTCCAGTGTAACA
The DNA here is from genome assembly GCF_036971445.1 of Narcine bancroftii. Taxonomy (NCBI): domain Eukaryota; kingdom Metazoa; phylum Chordata; class Chondrichthyes; order Torpediniformes; family Narcinidae; genus Narcine; species Narcine bancroftii. The sequence goes on along the minus strand of NC_091470.1, from coordinate 177,503,196 downwards.
AGGATATTCTGCACAGGAGCCGACATTGCCCCATCGACGCAGGAGGATCCGGCTCAAGATTGGTCACAGTGGAGGGACACCATCAGAAAAGGTGTGGACGCTGCTGAGAACAAGCTCAAAGAGGAAACAGAGGAAAAGTACAGGAAGCCCCACAACAGAACTTCTGCCCCTGCTGCCCCTCCAGGTCTCACCTGCCAAGTCTGTGGCAAACAGTGCCAGTCAAGAATCGGCCTGTACAGCCACTCCAGGACGCAAATATCAAACCCCACAAACTGACTGAAAGGAACCATCATCATCCTTCGGGATGGAGAGTCAGAAGAAGAAGGGATCAGCAAGTGTGCAGATGACACTAAGATTGGGGGTTTAGGGGCAATGAGGAAGGCTTTCAAAGCTCGCAAAGGGATCTGGACCAGCTGGAGAAAAAGGGCTGAAAAATGGCAGATGGAATTTCATGCAGACAAGTGTGAGGTGTTGCATTTTGGAAGGACAAACCAAGAAACGGACATATTTGGTAAACACTAGGAGGCGGAGGAGTGAGATAAAACAGAGGGAACTGGGAATATATCATAATTCCCTGAAAAAGGCATCACAGATAGATAAAGGGAGAGTAAATAGAGTTTGTAGGATGATGGCCTTCATAAATTCGAGTTTTGAGTACAGGAGATGCTACGTTATGGAGAAGTTGGAGTTCAGACTACTTTGGGATAGTCAGCATGGCACTGTGAAGGGGAGGTCGTGCAAAGTGTATGCATTGGCTCACCTTCTCGCCTGAGCCTAACATTGCAGTGAGTGGCTACTCTGTCCTCGAGCTGGTGTCAAGAAGGCCAACCTGAGCTTAATTGAGTTTGTTGAAGAGGTTAACAAAATAAATTGATGAGGGTAGATGTGATCTACATGGATTTTTAGTAAGGCATCTGACAAGGTCCTCCATGGGAGACTCATTCAGAAAGTCGTGGGGCATGGGATCTGCGAAACCTTGGTTGTGTGGATTAAAAGTTGGCTTGCCTGTAGAAAGCAGAGGAAGTAATGGAAGGAAAGTATTCTGGCTGGAAGCCAGTGACTAGTGGAGTTCCGCAGGGATCTGTTCTGGGGCCCTTGCTCTGTAATTTTTATAAATGACCTTGATGAAGAAGCTGAAGGATAGGTCAGTAAGTTTGTGGATGATATGAAGGTTGGAGGAGTTGTGGATGGAGATGAAGGTTGTTGTAGGTTACAACAGCATACAAACAGGATGCAGAGTTGGGCAGAAAAGTGGCAGATGGAGTTCAATCGGATAAGTGTGAGGTGATGCATTTTGGAAGGTCAAAACAGACAGCTGAGTATCTGGTCAATGATCAGATACTTAACAGGGTGGATGAAAAAGGGTCCTTGGGGTCCAAATCCATACATCCCTCAAGGTCGCTGCGCAGGTTGATCGGATAGTTAAGAAGGCCTATGGGATGCTGAGATTCATTAATAGGGGGACTGAGTTCAAAAGTCAAGAGGTCATGTTGCAACTCTACAAATATCTGTTGAGACCACCTTTAGAGTATTGTGTTCAGTTCTGGTCACCTCATTATAGAAAGGATGTGGAAGCTCTGGAGAGGGGGGCAGAGGGGATTTACCAGGATGTTGCCTGGATTGGAAAATAAATCTTATGAGGCAACGTTACCAGAGCTGGGACTTTTTTCTTTGGACCGAAGAAGGATGAAAGGAGACTTAAGGATTCTGAGAAGCATAGATAAGGTGGACAGCCAGCACCTTTTACCCAGGGCAGGATTAGCAAACACCAGAGGACATCTGTACAAAGTGAAGTTTAGGGGAGAGTTCAGGGGTACCTTTTATTTACTCAGAGAGTTGTGGGGGCCTGGAATGGTGGTGGAAACTGGAACATTAGGAGCACGTAAGAGACTCTTTGACAGGCACATGGTTGGAAGAGAAATAGAAGGTAACGAGATAGGGAGGGTTCTGTATTTTTTTGGTAGGAATATATGGGTCTGCACAACATCGACGGCCAAAGGGCCAGTACTGTGCTGTAATGTTATATGTTCTAAGGCATTGGTGAGGCCACATTTGGAGTATTGTATTGCTACGGTGCCATTTTTCCTGCTTCTATGTTTGGTCTTATATATGATATTATTATGGTGTTTTGTTATTAAGTAACACCTTGTCCTGAAGAAACGCAATCTCATTTTTATGGCTGTTTTACGGTCTTAAAAATAACAATAAACTCTGATTGATTCAGTTTTGATCACATAACTACAGGAAAGATAGCAAAAAGACTGAAAGAGTGTGGAGAAGATTTACAAGGATTTGGCCAGGACTTGAGTGATTTATAAGGAAACACTGAATAGGTTGAGGAGCACTGGAGAAAAAGGGGAGATTTGATGGAGGTATGCAAAATTATGAGGGGAACAAACAGAAGGCTTTTTCCTCCAAGGTTGGGTGACACAAGAACTAGAAGACATAGGTTATGGGTGAAAGGTGAAATGGTTAAGAAGAACGAGGGGGAACCTCTTCACACAGGGGGTATTGAGAATGTGGAACGTGCCATCAGAGAGGGTGGATGAGGGTTCCATTTCAATGTTTAAGAGGTTTGGACAGGTACATCGATGGGAGGGGTATGGAGGGATAGGGTCCGGTGCAGGTCAGTGGGACCAGGCTCCATCGAGGGCACCCCGGCCGGCTGCATCACTGTGCAGTATGGTTGCTGCAGGGGAATAGATTAGAGGTCAATCCACAGGACAATTAGAGTGGCAGAGAGGACCACTGGGGTTTCCCTCTCCCCTCCATTGACGTGATCTCCTGGGGTCGTTATCTGAAGAGGGCGTGCAAAATCATTGAGGATCCCTTCCACCTCACACACAGCATCTTTCAGCTGCTCCCATCAGTGAAGAGATACAGGAGGATCAGAGCCAACACCACCAGCTCTGATACTCACAGCCTGGTCTCGCATTGTCATCGCTGGAGGGTGGGATGCCCCTTAAGATCCTGAGTTGCAGAATTACCCGCAAATAATGGTGCGGTGTGAAAGGCTCTTGGGGTCAGCTTGCCCTGCAGATTTTCCCATTTCCTAGTCGGGTTGGCAGTGAGAAAGGGGCTTGTGTCTATCTCATGCTGTCTCCAATCTCGGTCTGTGATGGGGCAGAGTAGAAGGAGCTTTACACTGTATTTAACCTGTGTTATATGGCGAGCTCTCCACTGGCCACCGTGACAGAGGTGCACCAAAGAAGAGGTACAAGGACTGCCTAAAGAAATCTCTTGGTGCCTGCCACATTGACCACCGCCAGTGGGTTGATATCGCCTCAAACCGTGCATCTTGGCGCCTCACAGTTCGGCGGGCAGCAACCACCTTTGAAGAAGACCGCAGAGCCCACCTCACTGACAAAAGACAAAGGAGGAAAAACCCAACACCCAACCCCAACCAACCAATTTTCCCCTGCAACCGCTGCAACCGTTTCTGCCTGTCCCGCATCGGACTTGTCAGCCAAAAACGAGCCTGCAGCTGACGTGGACATTTACCCCTCCATAAATCTTTGTCCGCGAAGCCAAGCCAAAGAAGATTCCTGTCAAACAAGTCATGGTGACTCAATCTGAAGAAAGTCGTGTTACATAAGTTAACACTATCCACAGTAACATACGGAGGCCATGGAAATAATTTCTTCACTCTGTGACATCCACTGCCTGGAGGTCTTTGGCATCTTAAGTCAGTGCCACATCAGGGCTTGTGGCTTGAGTTGAAGGACAGAAGGAAGCAAATTTGCATCCTTCCCTCAGCGGGAACACTCAGTGGTAGTTAGTGAGTGCCAGTCAGTTCATACGGTGCATCGGCAGGAACTGTGCACAGTGAGGACACAGGAACCTGACCCAGGGGGAGTCAGGGAGCAAGCACCGTGGTAGGGGAAGGAGGTGGGGGGGTGGAAGAGGGTGTGGAAACCTAACGATGTGGGGAGGGTAGCCAGGTGGTGAGGGGAATAGGTGGTGGGATGGGGAACCAGGTGGTGAAGGGGGGGGGGTGGAAGGGGGTGAGGAGGTGAGGGGGTGAGGTGGGGGGTGAGGAGGTGGGGGGGGTGAGGAGGTGGGGGATTAAAAATTAATAGAGGGAAGCAGCAGTGCAGCAGGTAGTGGCGCTCTCTCAAGGTGCTAGTGACCCTGGTTCAATCCGGACCACTGGCGCTGTTCATGTGGAGTTTGCTAGATTGCTCAGTTGCCATGTGGGCTCTCCCATCCACCCCAAGGTTGGCCAGTATCCTCCTGCATCCAAACATCATGTGGGACAGGGGGTTAATTAGTTGCTGTAAAAGGACCCCAGAGTGTGGGTGAAGTGGGGGGGGGGGGTGGAGAGTGGAGATTATGCACACTTGTGTAAACAAGTGGTTGGTGCATAGTGGTGACTCAATGGGCCAAAGGGCTGTTTTTGTTCAGCAAGAAACTCATACATTCCCATATTAACTCACACACATGTATTCACTCGCACACACACAAAAAAGGTGAGTGGGATAGTGAGAAGGGGGAGATGGGGTATGTTGGGGAGGGGGAAGAGGGCAGGGGAGAGAGTGGGAGGGGAGAGAGTGGGATGTCATGATGAGGAACTAAAGCCGGCAGGAGTCGAGCACTGAATGCCTGGGATTTGAGGAAAGCACAATGCTATCAGTGGGGTTAGTCGTGGAACTACCAGGCGAAGAGTCATGTGCAAGATCGCAGCGACAGAACACGGGAATGGCCCCAGTGCTGGAACCACCTCCTTTACTCGGAATCAGATTCCCAGCCCCAAGGGCTGGGGAGGGGAGGATTCTGCCTATCAACTCTTTCCCAACCATCCCTGACGAGGTATGGTCAATTGCCATGACCCCACAAGACCTTACCTCAGGATGGGTCCAATCCTCAGGTGATCGCACGTCTCTCTCCAGTACTGGCCTGCAGAGTCCAGGAGTGGTGGACAGAGAGGTAGTGGGAGAGGAATCAGGTGTCGAAGTCCTGGAACAACCAGTCCTCTTCTCTGTTGACAAGCCCCGCTTCCCACCCTCTTTTGGGCGTTCAACAGCTGTAGAGTCAACCACCAAGCTCCATTGGAGAAAACCATTGGTCTTCGCTCCAAACCTCCTCAATCTCTCCAGCCTTCTCTTGCTCGTTACTTCAATGTCAAAGTAAGGCAGGGATTTTTAATCTTCCCTGCAAATCAGGTTGGCTTTCTTGACGCCAGCTCGAGGACAGAGTAGCCGCTCACTGCAATGTTAGGCCCAGGCGAGAAGGTGAGCCAATACATACGTCTTGCAGACAAGGTGGTACTGAGCTTCCTCACTGGAAACCCGGAGGCAGAGAGGGAGAATGAGGGAAAGAGAAAGGAAATAAGAGAGAGAGAGAAGCAACAGTTCCTGGCCCTTCTCTGCTCATTTCCCTCATCAAAACTGTAGACCGGTTGCCATGGTTTCCAATTATTTCAGAGAGAGGAGAGAGAACGCCTGGGATGACGTTTGGATTTTAATGACACATCAGAAGGAGTGTGTGCAATCTGCTAGGGCCTCTCTCTTGCTCTCTCTCTCTCTCTCTGGCAAGGTGTGGAGAGATCCGGAAGAGGCCCAACCTGTTTGGGCCGGTCTCAGAGCAGCCCTGCCCAAATCCCAGGAGCCTGCACAGTGGGGTGCATTCCCAATGTAACGCATTCCATGTGGAGGAGCGGTGGTCAGGTCCCAATAAAATGGGGGAGGGGTGGAAGGGAAGACCAGGGGAGGCACAGGGAGGGGTAGAGGGAGAAGAGGGGAGGGGTGGAGGGATGTGAGGGAGATGGGGGAAGGGTGAAGTAGGAGGGAGATGAGGAGGAATGTAGGGTGGGGGGATGGGAAACGAAAGGAGGGGTGGATGACGTATGAGGATGAGCTGTCGTTGTCCAGGAACCAGAATCGCCCATCTCCCCAATCAGGGTCACTCAAAGTGCAAAGCCATCAGCTGGGAAGAGACGATCTGGCCATTTGGTCCCTTGAACCTGTGCTGTCATTCAGAAGATTACAGCTGGAACCTTAACTCTGCGCTCCTGCATAACCCTGCGGCCCTAGACCAGGGACCTGCCCATCCCGTACTCCCACATGGGACCAGTCCCCCCAGGCTGCTCTGACAGCACATTGTAAACCCACGACCACGGGGAAGCTCCAGGACATCCAGCACAGGGGGGGGTGTCAACCCCCCCCCCCACCCCCACAAGTTCTCCCAGTTCATGCACCAAGCTGCCATTGGTATCTATTATCGTCATTGGACTAACTCACTCCCCAACCATTCACCAGGACAGCGACAGGAGGTGTCAAATCGCTCAAGGGCAGAGGGATGGCCAATAAACTAACAGGATTAACTACAAGGGCTGCAGCCAGAGAGACGACAACCTCACGTCACCATCCTGCAAGTGAGCAGGAACATACATAACTGAACCAAAGTGAAGGGAGGGAAGTTTAGGGGAGACGTCAGAGGTAAGCTTTTTTACACACAGTCATGGGAGCCTGGAATACTTTGCCAGGAGTGGTGGTGGAGGCTGGAACATTAGGGACATTTGAAAGAGACAGGCACATGGATGGAGGAAAAATAGAGGGTTGCAGGGTAGGGAGGGTGTAGTACACTTTTTTTAAGGAACATATGGGTCATCACAACATCAAGGGCCCAAGGGCCTGTATTGTGCTGTAGTGTTCTATGTTCTAAACCTCCTGAGGAGGCAGCTGTCAAATCCCTACTTCTCCGTGACAAGCCTGCTTTTATCCACAACTTCAGATAATGATTCCTCTGCAACTCTCCACGAAGACTGATGCCCAGATGGTTTTCACCTCACTCCCTGTCAGACCCTCTTGGTGGAGTGCTGGTGCAGTTAGGTTACACACAGAGAGGGGCCGAAGAGGTAAGTCATCGGCTCCCCCCATCGTACAGGAGGGTGAGGGTTAGTCCCACCTCCGTGTCACTGGGGATGAGGCTGTTCCCCAGAAGTAGCCTTGGGCATGTATCCCAACCTGTCCATCATTGGTGATATACTGCCCTGTGGTGAGCGCTGCCCTTCCTGGCAGAGCAGGGCACCCACATCCGTGGGACTCAGGAGATGTCCCAGTACAAGGTGACATGCCAAAGTCCCGACTGAGGTCCAACCCCACGTACACGTCCAATTGGTTCATTCCCATGGTCAACAAGGACAACTACAGCAGCGTGAGAGGGAGGGGGATATTGGCAGGAGCAAGGGGGCAGGTGAAGACATCACCATGGTCCTACCGTGGTCGGCGTGTCTCCCTTCCACTGGGACGCTGACGGTCCGACGGAGCAGCTTAGACCTCGAGGAAGGCACGTGCCTTCGTTCCCGAAGCAACAACGGGTGGACCTGTAAAACAGAGCCCATGTCAGGACAGGAAGGGTGGGACCAAGCTGCACAGGGCAGTGGCCAGGGTAAGGGAGGGACTCAGATGCAGAATAAAGCTCTCCTGACATTGTCCTATCGCACTCTCCCAGGGTAGTGTCAGCACAGGTTAGATACAGAGTGAAACTCCCTCTACACTGTCCCATCACACTCTTGCAGGATCAGAAGGGTTTGATACAGAGTGAAACTCCCCGTTCCCTGTCCCACCACACTCCCAGGGCAGGGCGAGAGGGGGTTTGATACAGAGTGAAGGTCTGTATATTTGACCTACTGGACTTTGATGCTGGGTAAATGAGACCAGATGAGAGTTCAGGTTCGATTGGGGATACGGTTTCTCCCAAGACCTCCATTTCCTACCATATGCCTAAAATGTATGGGTCAATTAAACTAGCTACTGTAACCTACACCTAGTGTGGAGGGAGAATCTGGGGAGTGTTGACCAGGGTTGGGGGGGTGGTGGGGTGGAGGGCAGTAAAATGGGCCAAGCAGCCTGTTTATATAGTGGAACTCTGGGAAGTGATGGGTTGGGTGTGGAGGTCACCATGTCGAGCTCTCCACAGGGTCTGAAACACACCTCGGGGTCAATGGTGCCCCTGACATTTGAAATGGTGCTGAAGGTATTTGGCACAGATGAAGTTGGATCTTCAGGAAGAGTTTGCCAAGAGGTCAGGCAGTTGCATATTGTAGTGTTGCAGAGTGGGAGTGAATAACGCCGGTGGTGACCAGATGTGCTCCATTACCCAATGCCAATGTGCAGGAGAATCCTCACAATCATTCAAACCATTGCTGTCCCAGACTGTTCTGAGTTCTCCGGGGAGGCATGGAAATGTGGGAGGTGGGTCTTGATTCTTGCAAGGAACTTTCCTTGAGGAAGGACATACTGGCTTTGGAGGCTGTGCAGAGGAGGTTCACCAGGTTGATCAGAGATGAGGGGGTTGACTATGAGGACAGATTGAGTCATCTGGGACTGTACTCACTGGGATTTAGAACACTGAGAGGGTATCCTATAGAAATATATAAAATTATGAAAGGCATAGATAAGATAGAGATGAGTAAGTTGTTCCCATTGGTGGGGGAGACCAGAACTAGAAGACATAGCCTCAAGATTCAGGGGAGTAGATTTAGGATGGAGATGAGGAGGAATTGCTTTTCCTCGGGGGGGGGGGGAGGGGGAATCTGTGGAATTCACTGCCCATTGAAGCAGTGGAGATGACCTCAGTAAATATATTTAAGACAAGGATGGATAGATTTTTTTACATCGTAGGGTAATTAAGGGATATGGGGAAAAGGTAGGTGGGCGGAGATGAGCCCACCATCAGATCAGCCATGATCACATTTGAATGGCGGAACAGGGCTCAATGGGCCAGACGCCCGACTCCTGCTTCGGTTTCTTATGTTCTTAAATGAGAGACTAAAGATGAGTGAACATAGGCCCCAAGGAACTCTGTCTACATATCGGCATAAAATATTTCCTACTACAACCTCACATCCAACAAACTTCCAGCTAGACTGAAGCTAACCTCATGACATGTTTGGTCTCCGGTGATGGCATTCCTGATCTAGGTCACTTCACCCTGGCTGGTCAAGGATTGAATTTCCTTGTGCTTGGACATTGAGCACCAAAGAATGTGAGGATGGGCCTTACAGTCGTCATCAGCAAGACCGAGGTGGCCTGGCCCACTCTACCTCACTGCCCTCCGATGGTAAAGGAGACCCAGAAAAACGTGGGCCAGTTCCAGAGCAGCCACTCCTAAGTCCTGGGACAGGAAACCTTGAACCCGTTTTATTCCCCCAAGATTCCAATCAACTCCCCCCCCCCAGATTCTATCCCGTGGTCACACACAATTGGCCTGATCGTCTGTGGGATGTGGGAAGTCGACCCAGTCACAGCGAGAGTGTGCAAACTCCCCACAATCAACACCAGAGGTCAGAGGCAAACCTGGATGGCTGGAACTGTGAGACAATAGCTCTACTCACTGCAATGTGGATCTATTCTCTTCAGCTGATGGTGATAGTGGGAAGTGGGATGATCCCAGATCAAATGGAAGGTCCCTTCCACCCTCTACTTCCTCCCCTCTGTCCACATCCCCTCCTTGCTCCAAACCCCACTGTACCTCTTCTTCGTCTAACATAAGAAGCTGATTTCCGGAGATGACGCAGAATTTGGGGTTCCAGATGGGACGCTCGTAGGGTAACTGGTTGTAGGAGATTCGATGGCCTGGAGTCCCTCGCACATCTGGAAGACAATTAAATCAATGTTAAATCACTCATTGTGGGTACCAGCCATCACACTCCCCCAGAGATTTCCCTTCCCCTGCTCTTTCACGCAAGAACTCTCCCACTGACCCACTCCCAGTGTCCCTGCCAGTTCTCCCCTCTCGACCAATTTCACATTATCCCATTCCTTTTGTAGAAGCTTTGCTGTGCACAATCTGGAATCCTAGCATGCTTGCAGCATAGAAGGCCATTGGGCCCATCTTGTCTGTGCCAGCTCGCTTCTGGATCAACTTGCCAATTCCAAGTCTGACAAATGAGCCAATTTCCTTTCTCTTCCCACAGATGCGACCTAAACTGCTGTGTGTTTCCAGCATTTTCTGTTTGCCAATCCAACCTCTGTAGCCTTGTAAATTCCCCCCACCAATTATTCTAATTCCTCGATGAAACCTACACACATCACTTGCGTGGACAGTAAGTACCCAATCATACTACAGATCGAAATTTCAAATTATATTCTGAATTTTCTTTCCCTCTTGCTTCTCCTCGTCCTGGATCCCTCCACTAACAGGAAACGTTCCCACTATCTTCTCATTGTGGCATCACAGGATGGTGAAAAGGCATTTGGCACGAGAGCCTTATCAGTCAGGTCACTGAGTACAGGAGTTGGGATGTCACATCACAACAGTACAGTTTTTGGCCTGTTCTCTTTGGAATTTAGGAGAATGAGGGGGAAGTTTCATTGAAACATTATGAATGTTGAAAGGCATAGTCAGAGTAGATGTAGAAAGATTGTTTCCCATGGTGGGAGAGCCTAGGACAATTTCAGGACTTAAGGGTGTCCGCTTAGAACAGAAATAGCAGGAATTTTGAGCCAGAGGGTGGTGAATCTGCAGTTGAGGAGGCCGAATCATTGGTGTATTTAAGGCAAGGATTGATTAGCCAGGGCATCAAATGTTGTGGGGAAATGGATCAGCTCATGATTAAATGTTAGGGGAGACTCGATGGGCTGAATGATCTACTTTTTTACCTCTAATGTCTTATGGACATGTGAGACATTGGTGAGCCCACACTTGGAGTAATGTTTGGAGTCCCGGTCACTCTACTATAAGAAGCTGGAAAGGGTACAGAAAAGATTTGCAAGGATGTTACCGGGGTTTAGAGTGAGAGACTGGATGGGCTGGGTCTTTTTATCTCGAAGTGCAGGAGGCTGAGTGTACTTTTTAAAACCAGAAAGGACATAGAAAAGGCAAATAATCATGGTCTTTTCCAAAGGGTTGGGGAGTCTAAGGTGAGAGGGGAAAGATTTAATGTTTTCCAACACAGAGAGGTGGGGGGGTGTGGAACAAGTAGCCAGAGGATGTAGTGGAGGTGGGTAGACATTTAGATAGGTGCAAGGATAGGAAATGTTTAACGCGATACACTATGAGCCAAATGTGGGCAAATGGGCCACATTCATGTTGGCATCCTGGAATTGGGCTCTTTCTGTGCTCTAAGATTCTACCTCTATTGAAGAAGAGGCTCTTTCACCCATCCTTACAACTGTGGTCCATCTTCCCTTGAAGTGCCGTCAAGAAATTTTCTTTAATGCCCTTACATCCTTTTCGAAATGAGATGAGCAGAGTTGAATGCAACACTTCAGTGGAGGCCAGATCAGGGTTCCACCAAAGCTCACAATGACTGCCTTTCGAAGGAAGCCGACTCCTTTCGAAGGAAGCTGACTGTCTCATGAACCTCCCTCTCTCCACAGTGTTCCCAGAGCAAAAGGACTTCACTTGGCAGGATGCAGGGTTTCGCAAGGAAGCAGGAGTCGCTGCAAACATGCCAAATGGTCACGTGACTTGGTTTTGGTAAAACTGTTCCCCGATTGGAATCCACACCCCAGCACCGGGCTGTGGCCGTGGAAGGAAATGGGAAAGGCTGCAGGTGTTGCGGGGCCCCAGACCATGCTTAGCCCAGAATCACTGACAACAGATGACTGGGTTGTACTGGTAATCTGGGATCTTGCTCGACTCACTTTGATCCCTCCCTCCCAATTCACATCGAGATACCCCAAAACCTCACTGGGTTTGAAAGCATGAGAGAGATTCTCTAAGGTATAGGAGAGGTTATTCTTCCCGTTAAACCTGTTTAATTTAATTTTAATTTAGACATACAGCACGGTAACAGGCCCATTCTGCACATGACCCTGTGCCGCCCAATTACACCCAATTGACCTACAACCCCCCCAGTACATTTTAAAGGGTGGGAGGAAACCGGAGGCCCCGAAAAAAACCCACACAGACACGGGGAGAATGTACAAACTCCTTACAGGCAGCGCCAGATTTGAACCCCGGTCGCTGGAGTTGTAACAGCGTGGCGCTAACCGCCATGCTAACCGTGCCACCCCTGCAGAGAAATCACATCCCTCGCTAATTTTCCATGACATTTGCCAGCAGCTCTCCCATACACCTACGCACCAGGAACAATTCATTCCCATGGGGCGCACAGGTGAGCAAATTGTCCTGCCCCTCCGCACGTCTTTGGAATGCGGGAGGGAACCACGCGGCCACAAGGAGAACATGTGAACTCCTCGCAGGCAAGCGGTGGGAGTTCTAGATCCAATCCGGGCTGCTGGTACTGCGAGACTGCAGCTCTACCCATTGTGCCACCTGACCACACCGTCCATCCCCTGAAGTACCGAAGGTTGGGTTTGTGCCTCAGTTACCTCTTCCGGGCGTCCAATGTCCTTGCGCTGGTCGCTGGTCAGAAGATGGGTGGGGTTGGTCACTGAACCTGGCCCTTCCCTTCCTGATACGCATGTGAGGAGGTCCTGGGTGTGGTGTCTGTGGACCAGGGTGCAGTTGCTTCTTGGGCACCTGGATGGGGACCGCAAACTCCTGCCAGCCTCGCACACCAGATCCCGACTGGCCACTCAAACCAGCTGTGTCGACAGACAAAATGGAGGCAACTAGTGTCCTGATGATGGTTCCTACAGATGCCCTGCCTCTGGGGAATGGGGAGCTGACTAACATCTGGTGAGAACCGGGTGGGAGCGAGGCGGCATTGCATTTGTACTTTTAAAGTCTTTACACTTCCTGCCTGGAAGATCCAGCTGTTTTGGGAAGTGCCTCTGAATCCCAACAGATGTGCATGGACACCATGTGTCCCATCAAGGTGCGTGTGGCTCACTCCCATGTCCAGTTCCCCTGCATGAGACGCAGTTGGGCACATACCTAGTGTAACCCCCATCCATCCAGCAGGTGCCCTGTGCACCCTTGGACAGATGTTTGTACTTCATCCAGGTGTGCATATATCCACTGCATCCCCTCCAGATCTGCAAATGCCACACAGCTGTGCATATACCAGCGGGTGGCACAGTTAGCGCAACACTATTACAGCGCCAGCGACCCAGGTTAGAATCCGGCACTGTCTGTAAGGAGTCTAGACCCATTTCTGCGTGGGTTTCCTCTCACCCTTCAAAATGCACCGGGGTTGTAGGTGAATTTGTGTGCAATTGGGCGGCACGGGTTTAAATGGCCGGAATCGGCCTTTTTCCGTGCTGTAAATAAAATTTAAAATATAAGCTCGTCAAACCGTGCATTGTTCATCATGGGATGCTTGCTTCATACCAGCTATGTAGGCATGTTGGTGAGGTACTACACTTGGAGCATTGTGCGCAGTTCTGGTCCCCAGATTCCCAAGGATGTTCCCGAAACTGGAATTATAAGGAGAGGTTGGATAGGATGGGAGTGCAGGAAGCTGAGAGGGATCTTCTTGAAGATTACAAAACTATGAGGGGAATAGGTGAATGGTCACAATATTGTTCCCATTTGTGGTAAGACTAAAATCAAATGGCGTAGACTTAAGGTGAGAAAAAAAACCAAAGACCACCTTTTCACACACAGAGTGGTGGATTTGTGGAACAATGCCAGAAGTAGCAGTTGAGGCATTTGGAGAGGTACATGGATAAGGATGGCCCAAATGGAGGTAAATTGGACCTGCAATGGGTAGACACTTCAGTGGATAAGGACATGGTGCCTATTGGCCTGACATGTGGTTCATTAAAGGTGTGTGTATCCACCACCCAGATGTGCATTTGTCCAGAGGGAGAAGGGAAATTGCTGGAACACGTAATGAAAGTTGTGACAAGACACTTTGAAAATAATACTAGGATTGAGCTGGGTTATCCCAGATCGATGAGAGGGAAGTCACGTGACCACTAGAATATATGAGGGAGGCGGGTAGGGGTGAGATACATGGGCTCTCCCAGGATACAAAGGACCTGATCTTCAGAAATCACACAATTTCTCCCATGAAGCCTTTTTCAAGATGTTGCTAACGTTGGAGAGGGCTCAAAGGAGGTTAACTAGGCCGATTCTGGGAACGTAAGGGTTATCTTGTGAGGAACATTTGACAGCTCTTGGCTGAACTCCTTGGAATTTAGAAGAATGAGGGGAATCTCATTGAAATGTTTTGAACATTGAAAGGTGAGGACGGAGTAGATGTAGAAAGGTTGTTTCCCCACGGTGGGAGTGTCTAGGACGAGAGGGCACAACTTCAGGATTGAAGGGCGTCCACTTAGAACAGAGATGTGGAGGAATTTAGGTCTTTATTCCTTGGAGCAGGCGGGGGGGGGGGGAGGGGTGGGATTTGATAGAGGTCTTTAAAATTTTGAGGGGGATAAATAAAGTAGATGTGGATAGACTTTTTCCATTGAGAACAGGAGATTCAAACAAGAGGACATGAGCTGAGAGTTAGGGGGAAAAACAACAGGAAGCTTCTTTCTCAGAGAGTGGGGTCTTTGTGAAACAAGCTTCCGTTGGAGGTGGTGGAGGCAGGTACAATATTATCTTCTAAGAAAAATTTGGATAGGTATGTGGATTTAAAAGGTGTGGAGGGTTATGGGCAGAATGCAGATCAGTGGGACTAGGAGAGTATAAGTGTTTCTGCACGGACAAGAAGGGCCATGATGGCCTGTTTCCGTGCTGAAATTGTTATATGGTTATATGAATTTCTTGCACAGTTGGATGGGCTTTACACAGCTGGATGGTCCAATCTGTGGAACTTGTTGCCACAGGTGGTTATGGAGACCAGGCCATTGGGTGTATTTAAGGCAGAGATTGATCAGTTCTTGATTATCCAGGGCATCAAAGGTGTTGGGGAGAAGGCCGAGCAGTGGGGCTGAGTGGGGAAATGGATCAGCTCATGATTGAATGGCGGGGCAGACTGGATGGGCTGAATGGCCTATTTTCTGCTCCTATGTCTTATGTTAATAATAATAATAAATGTTCATGATGATTGGATGCAGAATAAATCGCACTTGTCTAATTTTGGATGTTATGGCAATTAGACATTGAAATGAAAATATGATGGCAAGATGTGTTGAGCCAATATGGATTACTGTATTTTTATTGGGATATAGTATGACTTTTGGAGAAATTGGCATACTGGTAGTTCTTCAGCAAGCATCCCAAGGACTGCCTGTATTTGGATCATGACATTTCCAGAAAGTTCCATATAGACGACTGGTTAACAATGTGGAATTGGGGTAATATGATGATGCGGGTTGAGAGTTGATTAACAGATGGAAGACAGTAAGTGGAAATAAAGGAGTCTTTCCGTGGTTGGTAGGCTGTGATCAGTGAGGAACCACAGGGATCAGAGCTCGAATTCCAACCAGCCACAGTCATCCCAACAATGCCGGAAGAGATGAGATTACAAATCTGATGTTGAACTCAAACTAAGTGGGAATGTGAGGATGGAGGATGATAAGGGCAGTTTCAGAATTAGAATCAGGTTAATTATCATGAACATGTTGTGAAATTTGGAGTTTTGCAGTGGGAGTTATGGTGTTAAAATTACTATAAAATTACAATTAAGCAAGTAAAAAAAAAACTATCTCATGCATAAAAAAAGTGAGGTAGTGCCCATGGGCATCTCATCTGTTCAAAACTCTGACGGTGGAGGGGGAAGAAGCTGTTTTTGTACCATTGGGTGTGTGTCTTCAGGCTCCTGCACCTCCTTCGTGATAGTAGAAGTGAGAAGAGGGCATGACCTGGCTGGTGCAGGTCCTTGAGGACAGTGGCGGCTTTCTTGAGACACCACCTCTTAAAGATGTCCTCGAAGGAATGAAGATTGATGCCCATGATGGCACTGGTTGAGTTCACAACCCTCTGGAGCCTGTTCCTGTCCTGTGCATTGGCTCCTCTCTACCAGAGAGTGATGCAACCAGCCGGAATGCTCTCCAATCCCTAACCCTAATGACAATATCCAGCTGTGTAAAACCCATCCAACTGTACATAACCCCAGCAAGCCTGGGGGTAATAGCAGAAACATCAGGAGGTGAGACAGTCACATACCCCTCCTGACCACACTGCCCCTTTGTTGAAGTAAACACAATGCACAGCAAGCTCCCACGCATATTGGCCAGATGGGAGACAGATAAGTTTGAGGTCACGAAGGGAAGTTAGGAACAAGGGATTGGCTCAGGGAGGTGGTGCTGTTGGATGGCCTGATTAGTGGAGCAGATTCACGGGGCTGACTTCTTCTGTCAGGGCACTCTCCTCCCAGCAGTGGCAAACCAGGTTTTACCTTCTCCCCTTGAACACTCCCCTGGGCTCTGCTTTGTCTCAGGCGGCACTCCCTCAGGGCTGGAGGGTGGTAGCTCTCAGGAATCTCCATCCCAGCTTGGGACCAGGGAGGGGCCTGGGAGGAGGTCAGCAACTGAGAACCCGTTGTCCCCAAGGATTGGGGGAAGGGAGGTTGGGCCCGGACGGCAGGGAAGGAGAGAGACTCACCCCACTTGTACTGTGGCTCTGGCTGACCGATCATGGAGCAGCGCTGGTGTCGATTGTGAAGGACTCCTCGTCCCAGGCCTTCCCAACCTCCGGGCTGGAGGACACGTGGAGGAGAGCGGCCTGCAGAGGAAGAGAGAAAGAGAGAGAGAGATGGAAGGCAGACGTGAGACAGGGAAAGCGAGGGGAGAGGGAGGAGGAGATAGAGAAGGGAAGAGATGTGAGACAGAGAGTGAGAAGGAAGGGAGAGAGAGAGGTAGAAAGAGAGAGAAAGAGGACAGTTGAGAGAGAGGGATAGTGAGAAAAGGGGAAAGGGAGAGCAGAAAGAGAGAGGGAAAGAGAGGAAGTGCAAAGAGAGAGAATAATGAAAGTGGAGGGAGGAGAGAGGCGGGGAAAGCAATGAGAGTAGAGAGAGAGAGTAGGACAGAGGGAGGAGAGTGGAGAGAGAGAGAGAGAGAGAAAGAGCAAGAGGGAGAAACCCAGCCTTTCACCCACCAAAGCCAAGGAGAAGGATGTAAGAATCTAGTACGCACAAGCACCAACCATTGGGTCGCTGGAAACCTCAATAAACCATGGACCTCCTCACAATCTCTGGACCCAAGGAAGCTCTCATGACTATCTGTTGAGCTAATGGCACAATTCACTGGGCCCCAGGCATGGCGGAACAAACTGACACCTGGACACTTCCCTGATCAATCCAGTGAACCCCAGAGACCCAGAGGAATCCAATGGGCCCCAGTTACTCCCTTATCTATCAGGGCCCAAGGCCCAGTTACACCCCCATTCACCAGGGTCCAGTTATATCCCATTCACCTGCCCAGTCACAGCCCTATCCACCAGGGCCCAGTTACACCCTATAGAGTGCGTCGAAAGAATCAAAGGCTCGTTGATCCAAACCAAGGCTTTTATTAACTAGAAGACTGGAACGTATCACATGTAGGTCGACCAGTCCAGAATGACCTGGTCTGGCTAGGAGCAACCCTTTAAGACCTGCCAGTAGGCATGGCAGCCAATCACAATCATCCTACAGTACAATCTATACATATACACATTGGTGATAAAATCTGTACTATCACACACCCCCATCCACCTGGGCCCCCATGTTCCCCAGATACCCCTAAACAATCTTCCAACACACGTGACTAATGTGTGATAATTTTATAACAGGTCAAATCTGAATACACACGACTGAACAGTGTATGATTATGCAAACACAAAATCCCAGCACCATCTACTGGCAGTTCTGGAGACAATAAGACATCAGATCACCCCTGCACAAAAAAAGACCCCGTGAGTGACAGATAAATCCCAGCATAAATCTTTGTGTGACTGATTCCGACAGTATCCCACCCACACAATCCCCGACAGTATGCAACCCCCACACTCGCCGACAGTATCCCACCCCCAAACTCCCCGACAATATCACATCTCCACACTCCCCGACAGTATCCTACGCCCACACTCCCCGACAGTATCACATCCCCACATCCCCGACAGTATTCCACCCCCACACTCCCCGACAGTATCACATCCCCACACTCCCCACAGTATCCAACCCCCACACTCCCTGACAGAATCCCACCCCCATACTCCCCGACAGTATCCCACCCCCACACTCCCTGACAGAATCCCACCCCCACACTCCCCGACAGAATCCCACCCCCACACTCCCCGACAGTATCACATCCCCACACTCCCGACAGTATCCCACCCCCACACTCCCTGACAGAATCCCACCCCCACACTCCCCGACAGAATCCCACCCCCACACTCCCCGACAGTATCCCACCCCCACACTCCCTAACAGTATCGCACACCCACACTCCCCAACAATATCACACCCCCACACTCCCCGACAGTATCACACCCCCACACTCCCTAACAGTATCACACCCCCACACTCCCTAACAGTATCCCACCCCCACACTCCCCGACAGTATCACACCCCCACATTCCCCGACAGTATCCCACCCCCACACTCCCCAACAGTATCACTCTCACACTCTCTGACAGTATCACACCCCCACATTCCCCGACAATATCACATCCCCACACTCCCCGACAGTATCCCACCCCCAAGCTCCCCGACAATATCACATCTCCACACTCCCTGACAGTATCCTACGCCCACACTCCCCGACAGTATCACATCCCCACACCCCCGACAGTATTCCACCCCCACACTGCCCGACAGTATCCCACCCCCACATTCCCCGACAGTATCCCACCCCCACACTCCCCGACAGTACCCCACCCCCACACACCCCGACAGTATCACACCCCCACACTCCCTGACAGAATCCCACCACCACACTCCCCGACAATATCACATCCCCACACTCCCCGACAGTATCCCACCCCCAAACTCCCCGACAGTATCCCACCCCCACACTCCCTGACAGTATCACACCCCCACATTCCCCGACAGTATCACACCCCCTCACTCCCCAACAGTATCCTACCCCCACACTCCCCGACAGTATCACACCCCCACATTCCCCGACAGTATCCCACCCCCACACTCCCCGACAGTATCCCACCCCCACACTCCCTGACAGTATCACACCCCCACATTCCCCGACAGTATCACACCCCAACACTCCCCGACAGTATCCTACCCCCACACTCCCTGACAGTATCACACCCCCACATTCCCCGACAGTATCCCACCCCCACACTCCCCGACAGTATCCCACCCCCATACTCCCTGACAGAATCCCACCCCCACACTCCCCGACAGTATCACACCCCCACATTCCCCGACAATATCACATCCCCACACTCCCTGACAGTATCCCACCCCCACACTCCCTGACAGAATCCCACCCCCACACTCCCCGACAGTATCCTACCCCCACACTCCCCGACAGTATCCCACCCTCACACTCCCTAACAGTATCGCACCCCAACACTCCCCAACAATATCACACTCCCACACTCCCCGACAGTATCACACCCCCACACTCCCCAACAATATCACATCTCCACACCCCCAACAGTATCACACCCCCACACTCCCTGACAGAATCCCACCCCCACACTCCCCGACAATATCACATCCCCACACTCCCCGACAGTATCCCACCCCCACACTCCCCGACAGTATCCCACCCCCACACTCCCCGACAGTATCACACCCCCACATTCCCCGACAGTATCCCACCCCCACACTCCCCAACAGTATCACTCTCACACTCTCTGACAGTATCACACCCCCACATTCCCCGACAATATCACATCCCCACACTCCCCGACAGTATCCCACCCCCAAGCTCCCCGACAATATCACATCGCCACACTCCCTGACAGTATCCTACGCCCACACTCCCCGACAGTATCACATCCCCACACCCCCGACAGTATTCCACCCCCACACTGCCCGACAGTATCCCACGCCCACACTCCCCGACAGTATCACATCCCCACACTCCCGACAGTATCCCACCCCCACACTCCCCGACGGAATCCCACCCCCACACTCCCCGACAGAATCCCACCCCCACACTCCCCGACAGTATCACACCCCCACAATCCCGACAGTATCCCACCCCCACACTCCCTGACAGAATCCCACCCCCACAATCCCCGACAGTATCCCACCCCCACACTCCCCAACAATATCACCCTCACACTCTCTGACAGTATCACATCTCCACACTCCCCGACAGTATCCTACGCCCACACTCCCCGACAGTAAAACATCCCCACACCCCCGACAGTATTCCACCCCCACACTCCCCGACAGTATCCCACCCCCACACTCCCCGACAGAATCCCACCCCCACACTCCCCGACAGTATTGCAGTCCCCACATTCCCAATGCCAGCAATCTCTTGAGGAGACAGGCTAGAGGGAATGGTGTGTCAAGCAGCCTAATGATTGCAACTTGGAATATCTGAGTGTGTGGAGTGATGTAGTGATGTGTCGAGGCTGCCCAGATGGTCACTGAGGGATGTGAGATTAGGAAGCAGCAAGGCGTGTGGGATAATGTAATGTAGATCAATTGGTCTGTGAAATGTGCACAGTGCGCAGAACTCAGGGGTGTGAATGGTGCCTCTTGGAGAGCAGTGAGCTCGTCAGTGGTGGAATCTTCATCCCATTCTGTCCCCTCGAGGATCATTAATTTCCTTTCTCCAACCTGCCATATGTCCCAACTCAGGGGAACTGTAAACATATGGAGAGAAATTCAATTTTAAACCTAGACCATGTGAATACAAAGAATCGGAGTGATGCCAAAGAAGGCTTTTCACAATGGAGAAGTTTTTTTCCAGAAACCCTGCTGCTCCCAGTCTGCACACAGGGTGCCGGCTACAGCAGCCATTAACCTCTGCTCATTGTGGGAAGGAGCACATGCAAACTCCACACACACTACACCCGAGGTCAGGATCAAACCTGGGTCCCTCATGCCCCTCTGAGTTAGCCCACAAAGGTGGGGATTCAGACCAACATGTCCATGGAATCTCCTCTTCCTCAAACTGCCCAGCCAAGCATTGTAAACATCTACACCAGTGACCTTGTTACTTCACTTGTTAAGTGGATTCGAACCACTGAAAACCATTTTTGGAAAAGAATTCTCTTCTACAGATTTGATTCAAATTTGCGTCTCAACGAGGGTTGACCTGCAGTGATAAAAACATACAGAAATGCTGGAAGAACTTAACTAAGCCGGACATGCAGTGCCCATAGGAGGTAATATTTGAGATGTTTTCGGCCTGAGCCCTTCTTCAATGGGTCAGCAAAGAACAGGAAGGTGTCAGAATACTTGAGACCAGCTGGGGAGGAGGCCAGACCTAAAAAAGGTGTTAATTGGAGGAAGGGTGAGAAGTGATTTTGGCTCTGTGAAAGGAGGCAGAGAGAAATGGGGAAGGGAGAGAGCTGGGGTAAAGGTGATGGGGGAAGAAGGGGGTGGGGTGGTGTGGAGGATTGATGGAAACTGGAGAGTTTAATGCCATCCGGTTGGAGGGTTTCCCAGACAAAATATGGTGACGTTGGTTGTGGTGAACCTGTCCATGTGAGCTGGGAGGCACATCATTCACCTCCTGCCCTTGGGCCAGGTTCTATTGCAGAGAATGCACAGGCAAGATGCCATGCAACATGTCTGTCCATAACCTCATGCACTGCCAAAATGAGGCTACCAGCAGATTGGAGGAAGAACACCTTACACTGGGTCTGGGTACTTTCCAACTAGACAGATATCTCCCATTTCTGTTCAGCCCTTTTCCTGTTTCTCCCTCTCTTGCCGACCCTCTGCCTCTTTTTCTCCATCTCCCTACCCTCTTCCCTTTTCATTCAGTGATCCACACTCACCCCTCACCTCTCAGCTTTCTTCTCTTCAATACATTTGATCATTGCGACCCCACCATGAAGAACACCTATCGAGCCATCCCACGACTGAACTTCGGCAAGTCTAATCACCTGGCTGTACTTTTACTCCCAGTGTACAAGCAGTGACTGAGGACCACAGCACCAGGATGTTGAAAATATGGTTGAGTGAGGCAGAGGAGCACCCGCAGGACTGCTTTGAATCAATGGACTGGACCATATTCAAGGACTCATCCCCAGACTGGAATGAATATGAAACAAGTGTCACCGACTCCATCAAGACCTGAATGGATGGAGGATGTCCCCAACCAGATCTCTAGAGGAAGTC
Source organism: Narcine bancroftii (assembly GCF_036971445.1). Lineage (NCBI taxonomy): Eukaryota > Metazoa > Chordata > Chondrichthyes > Torpediniformes > Narcinidae > Narcine > Narcine bancroftii. Next base: position 177,481,196 of record NC_091470.1, on the reverse strand, counting down.
CAGTTATGATCTGTGGAAGGTTATCAAGGAAAGCTGGAGACAGACAGACACTCACCAGTTGTGTCAGGGATGGGAGGACATTATATCCTACAAAGTGAGGCTGGACACCATCAATGTAGAACATCATTCAAGAGGGTGACCTTTTGCAAGGTGTCAGGAAGAGGGTGACCCTTTGCAAGGTGTCAGGCCCTGATGGCAAATCTGGAATCTGTGCCAACCAACTAATCGGAGAGTTCACGGACATTTTCAATCTCTCACTGCTATAGCCAGATGTTCCCATCAATCATCCTGGTACTCAAGAAGAGTAGAGTGAGCTGCCTCAATGACTATCACCCAGTAACACTCACATCTACTGTGATTAAATGTTTTGAGAGGTTCGTCATGGCCAGAATCAATATGGACTCAAGTAAAGATGTGGACTCACTGGAATTCGCCTACCGCCACAATTGCTCCACAGCAGATGCAATGTCACTGGTTCACCACTCGGCTCTGGATCACCTGGATAACACATACATTCATCGACTACAGGTCAGCTTTCAGACCCTGGGCCTCTGCAACTGGTTCTCGACTTCCTCAGCGTGGTCACAGGGGGAACAGGCCAACTCCATTCAAACAGCACCTGAGGTCAGGGTCGGACTCTGACCCTGTGTGGAGCTGGGAGGTAGCCGTACTAACACACTGCCACGCCTGACTCTCACCTGCATATCAAGGCGTGCGATGATGACCTTCTGGAAGGAACTGTCCAAGATATTGGGAGTTCAGCTCAACCCAGAAATGAGTTGCATTTCGTAGTTTACTGCCACATGCACCGAGATCCAGTGAAAACCCTTTGTCTTGTGCACTAGTCAGTCAAATCAGTCTCTCTTTGTAACAGATAGAGTAAATGAAAGTGCAGAGTATGGTGGTACAGTAAAGGCTAAAAATAACCAGCAGGTCAGGCAGCATCTATGGGGAGAGAAGCAGAATCCCCAAATCGAAGGGTTAATGCTGTTTCCCTTTGCACGAATAGGGAGGTTGGGAATCGAACCGTGGTCACAGGAGTTGTGAGTCAGTAGCACCACCCATTGCTCCACTGCGCTGCTTCCTTGCTCCCATTGAGATCTGTTACATGTTTCATCTGGGTCTAGATGCTTAACAGATGGCCAACTCTCTGAACTCCATACTTTCCTCCTATCAGAATACGTCTCCATCAGCCTCTGCCTCTTCTTCCTGTCACCTCCTGGATTCTTCCCATTTCATCCCCCTCCCACCTGCATTCACCAGACCCCTCCCAGTTCTGTGCTCCCCCTCTTCCCCATCCCTTTTATTCGGTGTCTGTCCGTTTCTTACATCACCCGACAAAGAGTTTGGTCTGAAAAATTTCTTTCCATGGGTATTGCCTGAGCCAATAGGACGGGCCCTTCGGCCCTTCTGGTCTATGCCAAATGATTATTCTGCCTAGTTCCTAAGCAGGCACAGGACTGGTCTGTACTTGGAGGGGAGACTGCCGAGGAACACCAGGTGCTGTAGGTTTCTGTGAGGAGCACTGGACAAAGCGGTGACTCTCTATCTGCCTTACAGTAGACAAAAGTATTTCATGTGTTACATTCTAAATGTAGTATTACATGACAATAATGGAACCTTTACCTGCACCTAGTCCAAATCCCTCCATACCCCCCCCACCCCCATCCACATACCTGTCCAAATATTTCTTAATTGTAAATATTGAGCACATATTCACCACTTCAGCTCATTCCACACTCCCACCTCTCTCTGTGTGAAGAAGTTCCCCCTAAACTGTTCACTTTTCACCTTTAACCCATGCTCTCTGGATTGTATCTCACCTACTCTCAGTGGAAAAAGCCGACCTACATTTACTCTGTCGATCCCCCTCAATTTTAAATACTATACCTCTATCAAATCTCCCCTCATTCTTCCAGGGAATAAAGTCCTAACCTGCTTAACTTTTCCCTGTAACTCAGTTCGTGAAGACCCGGCCACATCCTAGTAAATCTTCTCTAGACTCTTTCTATCTTATTGATACCTTTCCTGGAGTTAGGAGATCAAAACTGCACACAAACTTCTCCATCCTCCTTCTCAATGTCCATGCCTGCATGAGCTCTCTATTTAATAGAAGCAGGTGCACAAATTCTCTTTGAACTCGATAGGTCTCTCACCTCAACAGGTAGTTTGAGGCACGAGAGAGCGCAGACGCTGCAATCAGGGCAAAACACATCTGTTGGAGAAACTCAGCCAATCGAACAACATTGGTGGAGGTGGTAGTTGAAGGAATTGTTGACTTTCAGGCTGAATGCTTCATTGACACAGGTTGCTGTTGGTCTTTGTTTAATAAAGGAATGAAAGGAGAATGTGTGTCTAATTAAAATCAGAATCAAACCTGGGCTGTTGGAATTCTGAGGGGGAAACATGAAAGTCTGCAGACGCTGTGATTATAGGAAAAACTGGAGGAACTCAACCAGTTTCATAATGTCTATAGAAGGTATAGATATATTACTGACGTTTCAGGCCTGAGAACTTCTTCAATGTATAAGCAAAGAACAGGGAGGTGTCAGAATAAACACTGAAGACTGGCTGGGGCAGGAGTGCAGACCAACTAAAGGTGTTAATTGGATGTGATAAGAGGAGAGGTGAGAATTGATTGTGGCTCTGTGAAGGAATTGTGAACCTCTCAGCCATCACTGTTTTGGGTCAGGATCCTTTACAAGTCCCCACCAGAAACTCTTACGTTTTTTAACATGGAAATTACGTGATTTTTCCGTTATGAAATGTCTCCCTACCCTCCCGGAGTGGCCGTTCACACAGGAATGAACAAAACCACAAATATCCATTTCATACTGCGAGTTTAGACAGAGTGCAGTATTTTTGTAGGTTGGACATCCTATTCATTAGCCCGTTGTTTACAGATCGCCTGCAGTTCAGTTTAGACTGCAGGTGTTCCGTAAAAATATCTGGGGGTCGAGGACGTAAAATTTCAGATCGGGAATGAATCCTTATTCTTGTTCCGATCTTTTTTGCAAAGACTGCATTCCGGGAAATTGAGAATTATTTCCTGGAACACAGCAGCTGTATAAAAATCATGACTGACCATTTCTGTCCACGAGTAGTGCCTGACCTTCAGAGTTCATCCAGAAGATCATTGTTTTCTCCAGATTTAAGAGCCAAGCACAGGCAAATGGGACATAGCTTCGGCAGACACTAAGTTGGCGTGGATAAAAGGGACTTTTTCCATGTGCCTACCTCTAATTACTCTATAGTCACAACTATACAACTGTTTTCATAAATTATGTTGTAAAATAAATAAAATAAATTTATTTGCTCATTTAAAAAATAAACTGAAATTAAATTAGGTTTAATTTAGATGTACAGCACAGTAACAAGCCCTTTCGGCCCACGAGCTTGTGCCGTCCAATTATACCCAGTTGACCTACAACCCATGTATGTTTTAAAGGGTGGGAGGAAACCAGAATACCTGAGGAAAACCCACACAGAGACGGGGAGAACGTATACACTCCTTACACACAGCGGACCTGAGCTGCTGGCGCTGTAACAGCATCATGCTATCCGCGACGTTAAAGGTGTTGAACTTGAAGTAAGATCGCATAAATCTTTCATAGGTCACTGAGACATCATGTTTATTTAATCCCTCATTTCTTCAAAATTGGTGTTGCTGCGATAATGGCAGCTCTGCCACTGGTGCAGACCCAGGAGAACTCGGAGCAGAGACACAGTGCTGCTCTGCAGGGTACCACTGCCTGGTTCTGATTATGAGAGTTCCTCACAGGCTTTCAGCAGCCTGTTAAAGGAGCAGATGGTGTTTTTAAAAAAAAATCCTGCAACCACAGAGGTCTGCACCCAAGATGGTGGCACCTGTGTTGGGCAACGTTCTATAAGGAGTTGCAGTCTCTGGGCACACAGGGCAACAGAAACAGAAGGAACACTCCCCGTGGGAGACGACCCTACAGGAAGGTGACCATGGTAGTGGGCTTGTGTGGGGCTCAGCGGCTGAAGGACTCACACAGGCTGTGGGCTGCTGGTGACTTCCAGTCGATGGACCCAGCAGGCTGCAGGAGACTGGGTTCATAGCAACCATGGCATGGTTGGCCTAGCGGTTTGTGCAGTGCCTTTACAGCGCCAGTGATTGGGATTGGGGTTCGAATCCAGTGCTGTCTGTAAGGAGTGGATACGTTCTCCCGGTGTCTGCATGGGTTTTCCCCAGGTGCTCCGGTTTCCAACCACCGTTCGAAATGTAACGGGGGTTGTAAGTTAAGTGGGTGTAATTGGGTGGCACGGGCTCGTGGGCTGAAATGGCCTGTTACTGTGCTGTTTGTCTAAATTTAAAAAAGATTAAACGAGGTTTTAGAATTGGGATTCAAGAGGGCGTTGAGGACAAGAAGGGCTCCCAAAATACTCTAATAATTCTGATCATATTGGAGGTTTGGATCTGGAGCTCAGCTGCAGAGATCCTGGAGGGACTCTCTTTTGCTTCTCTTTCTCTTACTGTTAGGGTCACTGGGCAATGCTCATGGTGACTTTATTTGCCTTATTGCAGACATAAGTGAAGTACATCATGTATTTTACATTTTTATGTATTACTACTTGACAATAAAAGGAACCTTGAATGTTGAGCCAAGTTGTGCTGTATTTACACCTTCTGCCCCCATGGTGGCGCCAGTGCCCCTCTGTCTCATCCACTTTACAAAGATGGACTTCATTTGCCTAGCACCTTTCAATCCCCTTTCAAAACATCACAAGGTGTAAGAAATAAACAAGCTGATCTACACAGAGCGACCACATGCGCTCATAATGAGAAAAAAAATCATTAAATGAGGGAAATTTGAAATAAAAAAAAACAGAAAATGGTGGGAACACTCACTAGTTCATGCAGGTTGTATGGAGAGAGAAAAAGTTAATGTTTTCAGGCAGAAGACCGCTTCCCACCCCGGACAACCACTCAGAAGAGAGAAAGCAAGTAGTGACGGGGGGGGGGGGGGGGGGGGGGTGGGTGGGGGGGGGTGTGGGAGAGTGGAAAGGAATTAGTGAGTCTTTGGAAAGAGGAAAGGAGTCAGGTAACAGGACAACTGTTGCATGGGAGAGCCTTTTCCCCCCTTCACCTCCACAACCTCTGCAACTTAATTTAATACCAACTATCATTTTCACTTTCCCGATTCTGACTAAAAGGTATTTGTCTGAAACATTAACTTGATTCTTTTAAAATTTAGACATAGAGCACGGTAACAGGCCCTTCCGGCCCACAAGCCGGTGTCACCCAAAAATCTCACACTTTCCACTACACATCTGCTCTCTGAAGGGCTGTATGTGAATTGGTGGGTTAATTGGACTGTAAATTGCCCTGTATGTGTGTGTAGGTGATGAGTAGAATTTGGAGAAGTGGTGACAGGAGTATTGGGAGAATAAGACAATCACACAGCAAAGAAGCAGGCCCTTCCACCCCCATGGTAATACCTATCATCAATGATCCCATTCACCAGGTCTTAAGCCATAGCTCTCTGCACTTTGGCAGCTTGTCCAGATAATTAAATGTTGTGAAATCCTGCCTCCACCACCCCCGCAAGCAGCAAGTTCCTGATTTCAATCAGCTCTGGCTGAAAGAGCCCTTTCTCCATTCCCATTTCAGCTTGTTCTCGTCACCTCAAGGCCATGCCCTTTAGCCACAGACATTTCTGTCATGGGAAAAATGTCCCACAGTATGTCCATGCCATCTCCACCCCCCATAATTTGATATGCTTCTATCCCAGTTCTACACTTGTCATTTTCCAGCATTGATCAGGCTCTTGAACCTACCAGTCCAACCCGAACTAAAACAGACGAGCAAAGATCCATTTGCACGACTCACAACACATTTTTGCACAATAACCAATCATCTAATGATTTATTCCTTCGTACTGATGAGAGGTGTACGATCCAGTGATTATTGTGGGATCAGAGGTGGATAGAGTGAGCAAATACAAGTTCTTTGGAATCACCATCTTGGAGGAGCTTTCCTGGACCCAACACACAAGTGGCATCATGAAGAAAGCACGTCAGCACCTCTACTTTCTCAGGAGTTTGCGGAGGTTTGGTATGACATCAAAAGCCCTGGCAAATTTCCACAGAAAGTGTGCTGACCGACTGCATCATGGCCTGCACCAATGCCCCTGAGTGGAAAGCACTGCAAAAGGAAGTGGACACAGCCCAGGCAAACCCCTCCCCACCATCAAGAACATCTACAGGGAACGCTGCCGTCAGAGAGCAGCAGCGATCATCAAGGATCCACACCCCCCGGCACTCGCTCTGTTCTCACTGCTGCCACCTGGAAAGAGGTATCGGTGCCACAAGACTCACACCCACCAGGTTCAGGAACAGCTGCTCCTCCTCCACGACACACTCATTTAGGGACTCATTTAAGGACTCTTACTTTTGCACTTTATTGAATTTTTTTCCTCTGGATTGCAGTTTGTTTACATTTCTTTATTTTTTTTACATGTGTATATTGAGTGCAGTTTTCTTTTCACTAACTGTAATGTTGGACAACAAAGATTTTACTTCCTGAACACTTTTGGGTGTACTTCATGGATTTTGGGCTGCTGATCACGAAAATCCCTTAACATTTCTCTATCATGTACCTTTATTAAATATCACTCATTTTTGTGATTTCATGTCCTATTTTAAGTCCATTTCAAACTACAAATCCATGAAATGCAACATGTCGTTGAAAATTCATTTCCTGCATTCGGACTTGGATGCCTTTCCCGCTGATCTCGGTGCCGTCAGTGACGGACATGGTGAAAGGTTTCACCAGGACATTACGACCCTGGGAAAGGGGGAATCAGGGCAACAGGAATCCATCAACGCTGGCCGACTATTGGGCAATGACAGGAGAGGCATCAGATGCTCAGTGCAAATGAAAATCAGCGGCAAAATATTTTTAGGTCAGTTTAACTAATGCAATGTGTCAGCCTCGTTATGCGATTAAACAGGCTAAATTCAATAAAAAAAAGTTAATTTAATGCTTCTCCGACTTCCTACGTGATTTAGCAAATCTGGTTATCTTTATGTTCGGCTTGAAATTGTCTATCAGAAGCCCCAATATGTTTTCAAGAAGCGAACCTTTTTTTAAAAAAAAAATTGTTGTCCATTGTAAGTGGTGATTCTGCCATGTCCGCAGGGAAAAAGGATCTCAGGGTTGTATGTGATGTCATGTACGCACCCTGACAATAAATCAGAAATCTGAATTTTTTACTCTTTGTTTGAAGGCTTAACGTATCTGTGAAGCTGCAGCAAGCAAGGCTGTCATTGCAACTGGAGATTATACTTGGGTTCATGTCAAATCATGTAATTTATTCAGTCTCATCCAAGCTTGATGATCTGAATGGAGATGATGGGCCAGTTCCTCTGCTCTACGTCTCCATCTCTCAGCCCCCTCCAGCCTGCTCACCACATGCAAAAATATCACAGTTGATTGAATCTTATTGCAACTCTGCCTTCCCGTCCCTTACCTCTCAGGAATCTCTCTCCCTCTGCCTTGGGTTCTGCTTCCACCACCTTTTCACTCTCGATAGAAACTCAGAATAGTGCAGATGCTGTGATTGGAGTAAAAACACAGGAATGCTGGAGGAACTCAGCCAGTCATTACCGATGTATCGGCCCTGAGCCCTTCCTCGAGGAATAATGAGCTCAGGCCTGAAATATTGTTTATGTATCTTCACCTGTGGATGTTGTTGTGAGACTGGCCAAGTTCCTCCAACATTTCTGTATTTTTACATTTTTGACTCTTGCCCAGGAATGCATCAATTTCATCAGATCGAATCAACCCTTGGACGAAGAGGTGGGTGCTCCTCATCATCGATGGAACGTGGAAATTGGGAGAATAGAACAGAATTAGAAGGGGAACAATGTAAATGGGGGGAGGGGTGGTCTGATCCAATGGATCAATAGATTAAGCTGGGCAGCTCATCAACTAGGATTTAATTTGATGGTGGGAGAGGTTCAAAAAAGCTGAAAGGCCTTGTTTCTGCCGATAAACTTGATCTCCTCTGGTAAGGGGTGGGAAGGACATCCATGCCAAGAGTACCATGGATTTCACTCTTTGAGAGCTTTGTACTGCATGATGTTCTTATCCTGGGAGTGTGTGATGGGACGGAGTAGGAGGAGTTTCTCTCTATATCTAACCTGGGATGTCTTTGTCCAGGGAGTGTGTGATGGAATGGAGAAGAGGCAGCTTCTCTCTATATCTAATCTGGGATGTCTTCGACCAGGGAGTGTGCGATGGGATGGAGTAGAGCCAGCTTCTCTCTATATCTAACTTGGATGTCTTTGTCCAGGGTGTGTGTGATGGGACGGAGTAGAGGCAGCTTCTCTCTATATCTAACCTGGGATGTCTTTGTCCAGGGAGTGTGCGATGGGACAGAGTAGAGGCAGCTTCTCTCTATATCTAACCTGGGATGTCTTCGACCAGGGAGTGTGCGATGGGACGGAGTAGAGGCAGCTTCTCTCTATATCTAACCTGGGATGTTTTGTCCAGGGAGTGTGCGATGGGACGGAATAGAGGCAGATTCTCTCTATATCTAATCTGGGATGTCTTTATCCAGGGAGTGTGTGATGGGATGGAGTAGAGGCAACTTCTCTCTGTATCTAACCTGGATGTCTTTGTCCAGGGAGTGTGTGATGGAATGGAGTAGAGGGAGCTTCTCTCTCCATATCTAACCTGAGATGTCTTTGTCCAGGGAGTGTGTGATGGGATGGAGTAGAGGCAGCTTCTCTCTATATCTAACCTGGGATGTCTTTGTCCAGGGAGAGTGCGATGGGACAGAGTAGAGGCAGCTTCTCTCTATATCTAACCTGGGATGTCTTCGACCAGGGATTGTGCGATGGGACGGAGTAGAGGCAGCTTCTCTCTATATCTAACCTGGGATGTCTTTGTCCAGGGAGTGTGTGATGGAATGGAGAAGAGGCAGCTTCTCTCTATATCTAATCTGGGATGTCTTCGACCAGGGAGTGTGCGATGGGACGGAGTAGAGGCAGCTTCTCTCTATATCTAACCTGGGATGTCTTCGACCAGGGAGTGTGCGATGGGACGGAGTAGAGGCAGCTTCTCTCTATATCTAACCTGGGATGTCTTTGTCCAGGGAGTGTGTGATGGAATGGAGAAGAGGCAGCTTCTCTCTATATCTAATCTGGGATGTCTTCGACCAGGGAGTGTGCGATGGGACGGAGTAGAGCCAGCTTCTCTCTATATCTAACTTGGATGTCTTTGTCCAGGGTGTGTGTGATGGGACGGAGTAGAGGCAGCTTCTCTCTATATCTAACCTGGGATGTCTTTGTCCAGGGAGTGTGCGATGGGACAGAGTAGAGGCAGCTTCTCTCTATATCTAACCTGGGATGTCTTCGACCAGGGAGTGTGCGATGGGATGGAGTAGAGGCAGCTTCTCTCTATATCTAACCTGGGATGTTTTGTCCAGGGAGTGTGCGATGGGACGGAATAGAGGCAGATTCTCTCTATATCTAATCTGGGATGTCTTTATCCAGGGAGTGTGTGATGGGATGGAGTAGAGGCAACTTCTCTCTGTATCTAACCTGGATGTCTTTGTCCAGGGAGTGTGTGATGGAATGGAGTAGAGGGAGCTTCTCTCTCCATATCTAACCTGAGATGTCTTTGTCCAGGGAGTGTGTGATGGGATGGAGTGGAGGCAGCTTCTCTCTATATCTAACCTGGGATGTCTTTGTCAAGTGAGTGTGTGATGGGACAGAGTAGAGGGAGCTTCTCTCTATATCTAACCTGGGATGTCTTTGTCCAGGGAGTGTGTGATGGGACAGAGTAGAGGCAGCTTCTCTCTATATCTAACCTGGGATGTCTTTGTCCAGGGAGTGTGTGATGGGATGTTGTGCAGGGAGCTTCTCTCTATATCTAACCTGGGAAGTCTTTGTCCAGGGAGTGTGTGATGGGATGGAGTAGAGGGAGCTTCTCTCTCCATATCTAACCTGAGATGTCTTTATCCAGGGAGTGTGTGATGGGATGGAGTAGAGGCAGCTTCTCTCTATATCTAACCTGGGATGTCTTTGTCAAGTGAGTGTGTGATGGGACAGAGTAGAGGGAACTTCTCTCTATATCTAACCTGGGAAGTCTTTGTCCAGGGAGTGTGTGATGGGATGGAGTAGAGGGAGCTTCTCTCTATATCTAACCTGGGATTTCTTTGTCCAGGGAGTGTGTGATGGGATGTTGTGGAGGGAGCTTCTCTCTATATCTAATCTAGGATGTCTTTATCCAGGGAGTGTGTGATGTGATTGAGTAGAGGCAACTTCTCTCTATATCTAACCTGGATGTCTTTGTCCAGGGAGTGTGTGATGGAATGGAGTTGTAACCTGAGATGTCTTTGTCCAGGGAGTGTGTGATGGGATGGAGTAGAGGCAGCTTCTCTCTATATCTAACCTGGGAAGTCTTTATCCAGGGACTGTGTGATTGGACGGAGTAGAGGGAGCTTCTCTCTATATCTAACCTGGGATGTCTTTGTCCAGGGAGTGTTTGATGGGATGCTGTGGAGGAAGCCGCTCTCTGTATCAAACTCTTACTATCCCCACGTGGGAGTGTGTGATGGGACAACTTTAGACTGCATCCAGTCCCTGCTGTCCCTGATCTGGGTGAGTGCAGCATTAAATAAAGGTCCCTAGTTGTCACATTTCTATGTTAAGGTTATTTTGGAAATGGAAAACAGTAAAATTACAAGGGAGAATGAGAAAGCCCAGTACCAGGAGCCTGTTCAGGAGCAGATCCTGGGGAACTAAAGGTCAGACCCTTGTTGAGCACCTGTGATTACAGTGAAGGCAAGAGAACAGAAAGACCAGTCTGCCAAAACAGGACTGATATTCTGACTCTGAGTCAGTCAAGCAGACGCAAAGGAGCAAAGATTAGAGAGAGGGAAGGAAGAGAAAATGAAGAGGGAGGTAGGGGGGACTGTAGAGGTGAATTGATTGTAAGGAAGGAATAAAGAGAGAGAGCGAGATTGGGAATAAAGGAAAGACAGGGACAGAGAGGGATCCCCCTCCCTCTCTCAGCAACCCCCACCACCCTTCCGACTAGCAGGCAGAGGCTGCATTCCACCTCGCATGGCAAGGATTGTTCCTGATGCCACGACAACCATTGCTTGTCCCAGCAGGCAGCTCAAATGTCATTTGAAGGAAGGAGAATTTGCCATAGAAAGACAGCACCAGGGTGCCATGTGCCTGCCAACTGTTACCATGGGAATGTGACAGTGAGGAGGGAAGGGAGTCAAGGGTACAGGAGAGCCAGGCTTCTGCTCACCAACAGTTACTCTCTCCTTCCTCCCAGTCCCCCACCCCCTCCTCCACTGCGTCTCCAACTCCACACAACATCCTGTTTCAACGAGCCCAATGCTGCTCACCTCCACACCACCTCTGCAATCTTCACTGCCACAATCTTGCTCATGAACTACATCACTCGATGTGTGATCTTCCCGCAATTCCCATAAGTGATGTACTCTCTCACTATTACATCTGTATATCACATATTATCTGTAAAGGCATATACGCCCGACGCTCCCTCGTGGCCCCACAATGCCTGACACTCTCCCCCACTATGTCCGACACTCCCTCGTATCCCCTACTACGCCTGATGCTCCCTCATGGCCCCACTACGCCTGACACTCCCTCGCAGCCCCACTACACCTGACGCTCCCTCGCGGCCCCACTACGCCCGATGCTCCCCCACTATGCCCGACGTCCCCTCACTACGCCTTAACACGCTGTGCACATCTTTCTCTTTCTCCTACTGCACCCAACGTTCATGCTCTCTTCCTCTCTCCATCCCTCCCTCGACAACTGAGGCCCAAATTACATCGAATTCTGATGTACTGATTCTGCCTTGCATCCATCACCTAATGTGCTCTCTCCATTTACACGGACCTTCTAAATGATTGTCAGATGAAAATGCAGTGATATATTCTTCCCCTGACTGCATCTATGCTGATGCATAGAAACCCTCTCACTCCATCCCATTAGATTTCCTGACTATAATGCTTGCTTTATTTACTCTCTCTATAACTGCACCTGCTTGTCTCACCACATTGGCATCTCATAGATACTCTGCATCTGCACCTATACTGGATTTCTCTCTTTGCATCTGGATCTGATATAGCTGTCTGTAACTGTATTATCTCTTCGTCACTTGCTAACTGCCCCCTGATCTAACGTAATTACTCTCTCTCTCTCTCTCTCTCTGTAATGGCATGTTTCAATCATACACACTGATGCAGTATGTGCCTTCTGCAAAATGCCTTGTTGTTACAAACCCAGAAATGCATGAATTGCATCCATTCCTCATGTAGTCTCTCTCTGCTACATCATCTGGATCTGATGTATTCTCTCCTTATAACTGGATCAATATTGAATGCAGTGTTCCACAGTGGGATTATGAACAGCCAGCTATACTGGAAAATTGTCATCAACAGTGTGGAAGAAGAGGTCCAAATCCTTACAGCCCTCAAGGTTTCCACACAGATGATAGGATAGTTAAGAAGGCCAATGGGACGCTGGGCTTCGTTAATAGGGGGATTGAGTTCAAGAGTCGAGCGGTCATGTTGCAAATCTACCATATCTGGTGAGACCACCCTTGGAGTATTGTGTTCAGTTCTAATCACCTCATTACAGGAAGGATGTGGAAGCTGTGGAGATGGGGCAGAGGAGATTCACCAGGAAAATAAGTCTTATGAGGCAAGGTTAGCAGAACTGGGACTTGTCTCTTTGGAGGGGAGAAGGATGAGAGGTGACTTAATAGAGGCATAGATAAGGTGGACAGCCAGTGCCTATTTCCCAGGGCAGGAATAGCAAACATCTGTACAAAGTGAAGGGAGGAATGTTTAGGGGAGACATCAAAGGTAAGTTTTTTTCACAGGAGGTTGTGGGTGCCTGGAATGCCTTGCTGGGGCTGGTGGTGAAGACTGGAACATTAGGGGCATTTGAGAGACTCAGACTGGCACATGGAAGAAAGGAAAATAGAGGATTACAAGGAAGGGAGGGGTAAGTTTTTATTTGTTGGAGTATATAGGTTGGCACAACATCGTGGGCTGAAAGGCCTATACAGTGCTGTCGTATTCTATAATTCCATAATTTATAAGGCCCAACAGATTCACAAGAATATTATGGGATTGGAGAGCTGGATGGACAGGGTCTTTACTCCTTGGAACCCAAGAGACTGAAGGTCAAGGCTGGTAAGTTTTTAGGAATCCTGGGTGATAAGGGTCGGATAAAGGAGATTTAGAGCAGAGTTCAAGAATCCTGCCTGACGAACACCAAACTCAACACTCCCTCCCATCACCACCAGCGCACAGTGGCTATCGTGTGTAGCATCTGCACCAGCCATTCTCAATAACATCCACACCCTAGGGGCCACAGCACATTTATGGGGAGGCCACAGACCAACTACACTTGGCTACTTCCCAGGGAAGTGGCCACATAAACTGAGCAGAGTTCTAACTAAAGATTGAGAAAGGCTGGTCTACTCAATGCACTATGTAGCCTCCCCAGGCTACTCTGACACCATCTCTCCCACCATGAACAGGTGCAGGGGAAACTCATTGCCTGCAGCTACCCCCTCATGAACACAAAGATGTATCACTGGGTCCAAATCCAGGAACTCCCTCCTCCTGTACCCATCTGCACTCATCTCATTTGCCTGCATTGTTCCTGACCTTGCTGTTTTGGTGTCTGTTTGAATGCTTCTTTACATCACAGTTAGTATAGCGGTTAGTATGGCATTATTACAGACCCAATAGCCCAGGTTCAAATCCGGAGCTGTCTGCGAAGAGTTTGTACATTCTCCCTGTGTCTGCATCGGTTTTCCCTAGGTGCTCCGGTTTCCTCCCACCGTTCAAAAAGTATGAGGTTGTAGGTAAATTTGGGTCTAATTGTGGAGGAAACGAATTTAAAAGGCTGGAATCAGCTTCTACTCTACTATACTGCAAATTAAAATAGCATCTGCTCTGTATGTGTTGCCTTTCCTGGGCACCACAACAAAGGTTCGCACTGCATTTTAGAACACGTGGCACAAAACCTTTCATTCCTGTACCTCCTGTGGAGAACGCTCCAGGTACCAGCCACTCTCTGTGCAAGAAATTTTCCCCTCCCGTCCCCTAAACAATTCCTTCCTCTCACCTTAATCCTCTGCCTTATTTTTCTAATATACCCCCAATCACGGGAAGAGACCTTGACTGTCCTACCTCCTGTAATATGGCATTCCTCTGTCAGGTCAGCCCTCAGGTTCCTTTTCTGTCCAATCTCTGCCCAAAGGGTGGCACGGTTAGGGTCGATGTTAGTGCAATGTTATTTCAGTGCCAGCAACCCATGTTCCAATCAGGTGCTGTCTGTGAGGAGTTTGTATGCTCTCCCTGTGTCTGCATGGGTTTTCCCCGGATGCTCCAGTTTCCTCCCTCTGCTCAAAATATATACCTGGGTTTGTACGTTAATTGGGTGCTCATGGACCTCCAGGGCACTGTATGTCTAACTTAAAAATATTTAAAATTAAAAACAACGAAAGTTCTGGTGAACCGGTAAGGACTAGAAGGGCCGACATGGCCTGTTTCCGTGCCATAAACGGTTTTATGGTTAAAGTCCTCTCATCCGGCAACAGCATGCTGAATTTCTTCCACACTCTCTCCTGTGCAACTGGGACAGCGGGCATCACTCCGAGTGTTGACTAAGCAGAGTTCTGTAAATTTGCAGTCAACAGGAACAGACACCGGCCCCTCAGCCCAGAGTCCACCACTGAGCATCAACCACACATTTGCATTAATCCGACATGAATCCCATTTTATTTTCCTCACATTCCCTGTAAAGCTCCTCCCTCCCTTCCCCCCCCACCACCCAACTCTACCCCTCACCCACACACCACCAACCCAGACATCTTTGGGGTGCAGGAGCACCCGGGAGGAAGCCCATCAGTCACTGGGAAGAGTGCAAGCTCCACACAGGGAGCGGCAGCAGTGGGAATTGAACCTGGGTCACTATAGCAGCATCGGTTTGACAAGCTGCTGCCGTACGATCCTCTCGTGCAGACCCCAGTACTGGGGGAGGTTGACGAGAATACAGGGAGAATGCGAGAGGGGTCAGTGTGAGGAGGTGTTGGGTTGATGGGTCACTTTCTGAAACTGTGCTGCAGGAGTACTATACCACGACTTGGCAGCAGTGAATGAAACAAGAGCTAACAGCTCCAATTAGGTTTTATGGGACTTGCACGGTGGCTTGTGCACTGAAATAGAACAGAGTGACAGCTGTGAAACTGGGTTTCCAGGCCACAGCCCGGCAGTAACCTCCTTATGACAGTGTGGTGTTGCCCTGGACAACTGCGGCATTCCGTCCTGACTGTGTCCCTTGGGCAGGTGAGCGAGATTCCCCTTTCCCAGCCCCATCGCCGGCTGTCATCCCAGGTGAAATCGGCACTAGTGTGAAGCTCTCTCAGCCAGGACCAGCCCATTTGTACAGGAAAAGGTCACATCGCAGGGAAATGGGCTCTATGGCCCATATAACCGGTGATAACTATGCCCATTATGTTTAAAGTTCAGATTCATCGTCAGAGTGCAAAGGTACATGACATCACATGCAACCCTGAGATTCCTTTTCCTGCAGGCCAGACAGGATTTCTACTCACTGGCAGTGGTCCCACATTCCGTCACCTCTACCCCTCATCTACACACTTGGGGTAATGTTCAGCAGACAATTTACCCACAGACCCTGCACACCTTTAGGGGTGTGGGAAGATACCAGAGAACCCAGGAGAAAACTGCACAGTCACGGGGATAACATGCAAACTCCACAGGGAGTGGTGGGAGAGTGGAATGTGCCGTCAGCTGAAGTGGTGAATGTAGGGTCAATTTTAACACTTAAGAAGAATTTGGACAGGTACATGAATGGGAGAGGTATGGAGGGCTATAGACTGGATGCAGGTCAGAGGGGCTAGGCCGAAAAATAGTTTGGCACAGACTAGAAGGGCTGAAAGGCATGTTTTTCTGTGCTATAATGTTTTATGGTTCTATAGTTCAAGATTCCAATACCCACAGACTCTCTTCTGCATTATGCTGCATACATTGGGAGTCATGGTTAGCATATGGCTTAGCACAATGCTGTTACCAATACCAGCGACCCAGGTTCAAATCCAGCCAGGGTGTCTGTCAGGAGTTTGTAGATTTTCCCCTTGTCTGAATGAGTTTGCTCCAGGTGCTCTGGTTTCTTCCCACCCTCTTTCCTGGATCCAACACACTAATGGCATCGTGAAGCAAGCACACCCGTGCCTCTACTTCCTCAGGAGTTTGTGGAGGTTTGATATGACATCGGAAACCCTGGTAAATTTCTACAGATGTGTGGTGGAAAGTGTGCTGACCGGCTGCATTATGGTTTTGTATGGTGACACCAATACCCCTGAATGTAAAGCCCTAGAAAAGGTAGTGGACAGAGCGCACCATCAAGAATATTTACAGGGAACGCTGGTGTCAGAGAGCAGCCCCAATCATCAAGGGTCCACTCCACACCACCCAGCATATGCTCTGTTTCACAGGAAAGAGGTGTCGGGGCCACAAGACTCGCACCACCAGGTTCAGGAACAGCTGCTCCCCCTCCACCATCAGACCACTCAACGACAAGCTCAATCAGGGACTCATTTAAGGATTCTTACTTTTGCACTTCAATTATTTTTTTTCTCTCTGTATTGCACAGTTGGTTTAATTTTTTTAATTGGTTTACTTGATAACTTTCAGTCAGTTTTTTTTAATACTGCTAGTCAGTGGTAATTCTGTCTTTCATAGGAAAAAGAATCTCAGGGCTGTATGTGATGCCATGTACGTACTCTGACAATCAATCTGAAATCTGTCTGGGTGAAGGAGTTTCTTATCTCAGCCGCCCAGTGGCTGATACCCTGACGGAGGACTCAATCTAAAACCAATGGTTATCTATCTTCACTTTTGCAATACTGTATAAAGTCCACTGTTTGACTCACTGAGTTTCACCAGTATTGTGTTTCTACTTTAATCACAGTGTCTGCAGACTTTTGCATTTTATTCCAATGGCTGAAGTTTTATTGTGGAGACTTTGACTCTGCTTTGGGACACACCAGCCAAGGGAAATGTCACTCTTCATCGAGCCTGTCAGGCCCCAGGAGTAGTTTCCCTCTCCTGGGAATTTAGGTTTCCTCTATGCGCCTATAGCATCAGTTTTTGACCAAGTGTCAATCTGAAATCATACTCATGCACATCTTTTATACAGATGCACAAATAGCTCGAGAGTCACATGCTTATTTGTAGCATCCTCAAAGCACGAAAGCTACTACCTCGACACAAATGTTCACAGGGACAGAATTTATTTTGAATGTCCATATGGCTCAAACCAGTGTGTTACTGACATGTCCATTTATAGATACATGCAATTTACCAACATGCATAATCATAGATTTCCACACCTGTTTATTGCTATGCCTAACTTAATGTGATCCCCATCGGTTTTTACGCTTGTCCATCTGTACATACACGTTCTACAAATGTGTCCACCAGCATGGGTTACACGTCTGCAATCTGTGTCAGAAAGTATGGGATTTATTACTTTTATACCTCGTCTGTGTAGATGGGGGTTATATTCTGACATACACCTTTGCCCAGGTATTTTGACAGAGATTTCACATGAATGCAATGTCAAGAAGTACCTTCTGAACTGAGCCGGAAATGAAAATGTAGCGAGTGCGGTCAGAGGTCAGAAGCCTCTCATTCATTGATGCTAGAAAAGCATGAGGGCAGGATGAGGCCTAATGTAGCTGATATCATCCAATTTGGGACAGAGACAGAAGGGGAACAGAGAACGTGGATCAACACAGCAATCACCACCTGGAGGTTTAGACCAGAAAGCCTCAGGTGTCCTGGTGAGGGAAGAGGAAACATCTTGTGTGTGGTGTGTGGTCCTCTGGAAAACAGGCTGACTGGAAGTCTGAGCCCTTGACTGTGCTCTCCATGATATACGTAGGTGGCAACAGGGACCTCTCACCCCAGGGACATGACCCTTCAGCAGGGGGGGGGTCAGTGTACTGATGCAAACTCTCCAATGAGGTCACGTCCATTACCCAGTGTGGCTGTAGCCTCTCCTCATCCCAATCCCTTTCAAACTCAACTTTATTTCCCTCCTCAAAACATGAAGAGAACAAAAATAAACCCGTGCTTTCAGGTTGTCAAGAACGTGCTCTCAATATGTACAGAGTATAGGCATGGTTGTTATAGCAACAAACAAAGCAGCCATTTTGAACCTCAAAGAGACAGAAGATTGTTCATGTTGTTCTGGCAGGCAATGGTTGGGGCAGGTAATGTAGTGCCCTAATCCTCACTGTCCACACAGGCCTGTGCAGGCCCAGCCAGCTCTTCCAAATTCACAGCATCCTCACAAGGCTCAACTCACATCAGAATTCCACATAAACCTCCTGAAGCACAAGAGCAGACTCCAGCTTATAATCACACTGGGTATGTATTATTCCGCATAATCATCTCAACCCCCTCCATCAGCATGTGCAAAGTGGCTCTGACGAAGTATTGTCAAATCCTGCTAGCTCCTCACAGATCCTCTCTCATAACTATTCTACTCTCCAAACTCCAGCACTTTTGATGTTAGTAATATTTCTCTTTTAAATCTTCTTTTAGGTTTGACTTTCATTTACATTGTAATCCTATACTCTGTGGACTGTGCTCTATACATGGCTACATGTAATGCTTGAGATAACCTGTTCATCTGTTCGCCAAAGAACCATTCTCACTGTACTTGGCACTATGTGATAAATGATCTTGAACAGATTCCAGCCTGAACCCACTCCCAGTAATGCATTATTCTACATGTAATTATAGAACACTACAGCACAGAAATAGGCCCTTCATTTGTCCCAAACTATTATTCTCCCCAGTCCCAGTGACCTGTCCACAGCACTCCAAACCCCTCTCATCCATGTACCTTTCCAAATTTCTCTTAAATGTCAAAACAGAGCCCACTTTCACTACTTCAGCTAGTAGCTCATTCCATACTCTGCATGAAGATGTTCCCCCTAATGTTCCCTTTAAACATTCCCCCTTCCACCCATAACTTATGTCCTTGTGTCACCAAACCTCAGTGGAAAAAGTCTACTTGTATTTACTCTGCCCATTCCCCTTATGTACCTGTACTCCCAGATACTTCTGTTCTACCGCACTCCCCAATGCCTGAATATATATTCCTTCATTCTTCTTCGCTCAGGCAATAAAGTCCTAACCTGTTTATCCTTTCCCTGTGACTCAGTTCCTCAAATCCTGGAAACATCCTAGTAAATCTTCTCATTGATTTTAGGCAACTCAAACTGCGCACAATACTCCAAATGTGGCCTCACCAATGTCTTGGACAACTTTACCCTAACATCCCAACTTCTGTACTCAAAGGCCAATGTGCATAGAAGTTTTCTTTATGTCTCTATCTACCTGTGAACCTGTGACCCAACAAAGGATACCTGACAGCTGTGGCAAGGCCTATAAATGACACAACAGCAAAGCTTCACTCCCCAGATGAGCTCAATACCTTCTTTGCCTGATTTGACCTCTCGAACAAGGCAGAGCCACTGAGCCATCGAGTCCCCTGATGATCTTCTACTCTCAGTATCCAAAGATGACGTGTGGGCTACTTTTAGGAGGAGTGAATCTGAGGAAAGCATCCGGACTGGATGGAGTACCTGGCCAGGTACTGAAAACCTATGCTAACTTACCAACTGGCATGTGTATTCACAAACATCTCACTCTGACAGGACATGCACCCACCTGTTTCAAATGGGATTCAATCATAAGGGTGCCCAAGAAGCGTACGGTAACCTGCCAAAATGACTTACGACCAGTGGTACTCACGTCCACGGTAATGAAGTGTTTTGAAAGGCTGGTGTCAAAGCACATCACCTTCTGTCAGAGTGGGGACATGGATTGGGTCCAATTTGTCTACCGCAGGAGAGGTCGACAGCAGATGCCATCTCAGTGGCTCCACACAAAACCCTGGAACATCTGGACATCATTTATTAACTACAGTTCAGCAGTGAACACCATCATCCACTCAAAATCGATCAGCAAATTCCAAGATCTGGGCCTCAACACCCCATTGTGTAAGTGGATCCCGGATTTCCTCATCTCTAGACCACAATCGGTGAAGGTTGGCAAGAACATCTCTTCCTCATTTTCCATCAGTACAGGGCTGCGTCCTTAGCCTCCTGCTCTACTCAATATACAGTACACATATGACTGTGGCTTAGAATGACAACACCATCTACAAATTCACTGATGGTTGTGGGCTGTATGAAAAGGGGTGGTGAGCCAGCTTTCAGGAGGGAGATTTAAAATATGGCTGAACAGAGGATTAACAACAACTTCTCACTCAGTGTCACCACCAAGGAGCCGATTGTAGGGCTTTAGGAAAGGAAAACCAGGGGTGTATGATCCAGGGATCATTGGGGGGTGGGGTTAGAAGAGTAGATGGTGAGCAAATTTAAATTCCTGTGAATCACTCTTTTGGAGGACCTTTCCTGGACCCAACATACTAATACTATTGTGAAGAAAGCACATCAGTACCTCTACTTCCTCAGGAATTTGCAGAAGTTTGGAATGTGACAGATGTGTGGTGGAAAGTGCGCTGACCGGCTACATCACGGTCTCCTATGGGAATGCCAATACCCATGAGCGGAAAGCACTGCAAAAGGTAATGGACACAGCCCAGCACGTTACAGGTAAAACCCTCCCCACCAGCAGCGATCATCAAGGACTCACACTGCCCCCCCCACCCCCCCACCCCCAGCACATGCTCTGTTATCGCTGCTGCCATCAGAAAAGAGGCGTAGGTGCCACAAGACTCCCACCATCAGGTTCAGGAACAGCTGCTCCCCCTCCAAGAGCAGTCTCTCAGAACACAGTTTATTTACCGATAATTAGAAATTCTGCCAGGCTCGCAGGAAAAAGTATGGTCTCATTATTGTATTCTGACAATAAATGTGAACTTTGAACCCCCTGCGATGTCACGTTCAGCAAATGATGTACCTGTACTCCCAGATCCTTCTGTTCTACCACACCCCTCAATCCCCGCATATATATCGCGTATGTCCTACCTTGGTTAGTCTGTCATGGCTACACACTCAGGTGTGTTTGGCCTCTGATGACTCACGAGAGGAGACACTTGGGCGTATAATTGTGTCTGCCTGGGCCAATAAGGCGAGAAGGGATGTTGGGGTCACGTGCGGGAAGCAGCGAATGGGGTGGCGTGGGGCAAGTCCTCCCAAAGGGCAACATCTCACACTTGTCTCCATTAAATTCTATCTGCTATTTAGCAGCCGGTTTTTCCAACTGGTCTAGATCCCTCTGCAAGCCTTCCTTGCAGTTCACAACACTTCCAATCTTTGTGTCACCTGTCAACCTGCTGATTCAATTTACCACATCATCATCCAGATCATTGATTCAGACCATTCCAACCTCCTGGATTAAATTCCAACCTGCGATCACTCCTGGGTATGCATCATTCCACATGGAGACAACCTGAATCCCTTGATTCGATCCTTCCCTGTAATCACTCCTGAGAATCCATGATTCAGTACTAGGAATCCATCCAACCCGACCCACGAAGCATTATGTACAATATAGCACAACTTCGATATAGTTCCAGTTATTTCACTAGCTTTGTCTCCTTGTCATTCTTCTCAGGTACTCAAAGAAGGCGTTGAACTCATCTGGGAGTGAAGCTTTGTTGTTGCTGACTGCACCACATTTGTTTTCCAAGCAGATTATGTCACTTAGGTCTTGACTTAAGAACTCAAGCAATTTGATTTGGGCAGCACGTTTGGCATAGCAGTTGGAGCAATGCCTTTATAGCGTCAGCGATCGAATCTGGGTTTGAATTCTGTGCTGTCGGTAAGGAATTTGTACGTTCTCCCCACGTCTGTGAGGCTTTTCACCAGGGGCTTCAGTTTCTTCCCACCTTTCAAAATGTATCAGGGGTGTAGGTAAATGGGGTATAAGTTGGGTGGCACAGACCTGAGGGGCTGAATTGGCCTGTTACAGTGCTCTATGTCTAAGCGTAAAATTTAAAAAATTCCTGACGTCAACATAGGAGGTAGGAACAGGAGTAGGCCAAAAATGGCCCATCGAGCCTGCTCCGCCATTCAATACGATCATGGCTGATCTAATTTCTGACCTAACTCCCCCTACCTGCCTTCTCCCCATAATCCCCTAATTCCTCTATCATGTAAAATCATGTACAATCAACTTTGATTGTAGAAATGTGCACAATTTTAGGAGCTCAACTGAGCAAGTGGCAAGAATTCTGTCGCACTCCAAACTGGTCCCTTGCATTTGGTGGGTATCAGTGGGGGAGTTACTCGCTTCTGGATTTGATCGCAAGAAAGAGGGAACGCGCCGAATGTCTAGGAGATGGATTTTCAGAGCAGCTTATTGATGGATGTTTAGAAATGATGAAAGGGCTTATAGTAAAGGAAGCATTACAGGCAGTAGAGCACAATATGACTGAGTTCAATGTGAGATTTAACAAGGAGAAACTAAAGTCAGATGTGTGAGTGTAATAAAGGGAATTACAGCAGCATGAGAGAGGAACTGGACAAAGTAGATTGGAAGGGGGCATTAGAAGGGAGGATAGCACAACAGCAATGGATGGAGTTTCTGCAAGAAATGGGAAAGGTGCAGGATAAATACACACCGAAAAAGGAGGAAAATATTCAAAGAGTAAAATGTCACAACTGTGGCTGGCAAGGGAAGCCAAAGTCAATGTAAAAGCAAGAGGGCAGACAAGGAACCAAAAATTAGTGGGAACAAATGACTGGGAAGTTTTTAAAAACCCTCAAAAGGAGGGAGTAGATGAAGTAGGCTAGCAAATAACATCAAAGAGGATACAAAAAACTCCTTCAAGTATGTAAAGAGTAAAAGGGAGGTGAGAGGAGACATAGTACCACTAGAAAATGACGCTGGAGAAATAATAATGGGAGACAAGGAGATGGCAGAGAAACTAAATGAGTATTTTGCATTAGTCTTCACAGTGGGAAGGGAACTGAGTACAGTTACTATTTCAAGGGAGAAGGTGCTCAGAAAACTGAATGGACTAAGGGTGGATAAGTCTTCCGGACTATATAGATCACACCGTCGGGTTCTGAAAGTAGTAGTGGAGACATTGATAATGATCTTTTGGGTATCATCAGATTCTGGCATGGTCCCAGAATACTAGAAAAATCCTACTGTTCAAGAAATGAGGAAGGCAACAGAAACAAAATTATAGGCCGGTTAGCCTGACGTCAGTCATTGGGAAGATGTTAGAGTCGATTGTCCAGAATGAGGTTACGGAGTACTTGGAGGCACATGGCAAGATAGTTCCTTAAGGGAAAATCTTGCTTGACAAACCCATTGGGAGGTGACCAGCCGGCTGGATAAGGGAGATGCAGTGAATGTTGTGTACTTGGATTTTCAGAAGGCTTTCAACAAGATGCTGTGCATAAAGCTACTTAACAAGATGAGAGCCCATAGTATAACAGGAAACATACCAGCGTGGGTAGAGCATTGGCTGATTGGCAGGAAGCAGAGAGTCAGAATGCAGGGATCATGTTCTGGTTGGGCTGCCACTTGCTTGTGGGGTTGGAGCCACTACTTTTTATGTTGTATATCAATGATTTGGATTGTGGAATGAATGGCTTTGTGGCCAAGTTTGCAGATGATATGAAGGTTGGGGGAGGAATGGGTAGTGTAGAGGAAAGAGGGGGGCTGCAGAAGGAGATTAGGAGAATGGGCAATCAAGTGCCAAATGAAATACAATTTTGGAAAGTGTATGGTCATGGACTTTGGTGGAAAAAAAAATAAACGGGTGGGCTGAGTAGTAGTATTTCTGCTCTTATGTATTATGGACTTGGGACACCGAACTCTGATTTGCTCTTGTTGCCACAGGATTTCTGAGGCTGGTTCAGTCGAGTTTCTCCTCTGGCAACCCTCAGAGTATTGGTTTCATCTGCTTGACTTCAAAGTGGATGCTGGCCAACTATTGCCCACTTTAACCAAAACTCATGATCCTTCCTCATCTCTTTGACAGATGGCTTAAAAAAAACCTGCAGGTCAAGAACCACTGGTCAGATGTGGTAATGAGCAATAAGATTACCCAGAAACAAAATGCTTACATAGGACATGAACGACACATGTCCAGTGGCATAGTGGGATTAGTGGTAAAACCATGGTCTCTGTGCAAGAGCCGAGGGAATGTGAAAAGCACAGGAGACAGATGGGATTAGTGCAGATGGGTGATTGATGGTTGGCATGGATTCACTAGGCCAAAGGACCTCATTCTCTCCATTGAATCAATTGATTTCCAAAAGATTTAAGGCAGTCTGGATCAGAGGAGAGCTCTCCCTGGAGATTTTGGAGAGAGGGCTGTGAATGAAAGGTGGCACCAATCTAAGGAAGGAACATTTCGGGGTGGGGGGGGGGGGTGGCGGTGAGCAAAACATTATTTTCAGAGAAAATGAACAGAAAAGAGGGAGGGAGATTCAATTCACGTCAGGTTTATTGTCATCTGATTGTACAAGTACAACCCAATGAAACAGTGTTCTACAGTCCTCAGTGCAAAACACACAGTCACACAGCCAGACATAACACTCATACAGACAAACAATACAAATGTGGGACAAGTATATCACATATACAAATATAAGGAGTTTTGGAGAGAGCGAGTGCGGGCGGTTCCTTTGGTCGTTCAACATCCTCACTGCCCATGGGAAGGAGCTGTTCCTCAGCCTGGTGGGGCTGGCTCAGATCCTCCTGTATCTCTTCCCCGACAGGAGTAGCTGAAATATATTGTGTGCGGGGTGGAAGGGGTCCTCATGATTTTGCACTCCTTCTTCAGACAACAATCCCAGTAGATTACATCAATGGATTGGTGGATGGTGGGGGGAGGAGGGGGGAGGGAGACACCAGTGATCCTCTCTGCCACTCATGGTCCTGTGGATTGACCTCCGCTCCATTTCTCTGCAGCACCCGTCCCCACACTGTGATGCAGCCAGCCAGGACGTTCTCAATAAAGCTCCTGTGGAAGGTTGTTATGATGGTGGCCGGAAGCCTCACTCGTTTCCGTTTTCTCAGGAAGTGCAGTCTCTGTTGCTCCTTTCTGACAAGTGAGGAGATGCTGAGTGTCCACGATAGATCACTAGTTAAGTGAACTCCAAGGAACTTGGTGTCTCCACTCTCTCCACGACAGAGTTGTTGATGTGCAGTCATACCTAGTCCTCCTGAAGTCCACGATCATCTCCTTCATCAGGAAAGGAAGTGAAATGGTCAAGGCCCTTAGCAATGATTGGAAAGCACATGCAGATGGGCCAATGACTCCAATCCCCTCTGACCTCCCCTCATCTAATTGGGCCATCATTCCCTGATCTCCTCACCTTTATCTTTTTGGAAGGACACAAGATTATTTGAGAGTCCATAAAAGATATACAATGATCCCTCATGGGGCCAACATTATAAGGATAGATTAGAGAGAAATGGAACTAATTACTTCAGGGAAGACTGAGTGTTGATGGTATACAAAACGAAAGGGGGGGGGGTGCAGTTTGGGGAAAAGTCAGGGTGAATAACTGGAGGCTGTTCCTGTTAGTCGAGGAGCCAAAGTCCAGAGATCCGAGGGGTAGTATAAGCAGAAAGAGAATTGAGGGAGGTTGGGCAAAGCTACTTTATGCAGTGCGTGCATCTGCATAAATGGAGGAAGCAGATGATATTTTGGCCCTCCAGAGGGAACTGGATTAACACATGGTCAGAGAGAGTGGCTGCATGGAAACAGGCTCTTCAGTCCTCTGAGAGCAGAAACATCAACCATCCCCTTATCCCATCCCATTTTTAATGATTCTACCACAACTGCACAAGAGAGCATTTACAGCAGACAACTAACCCACCAAGCCACACGACTTTGGGGTATGGGAGGAAACCAGAGCAAGGAAGAACTTGGAAACTCCACACAGATAGCACACAATGATTGAATTATAGAGTTCTATGCAGCAGGGAAATAGCCCTTTGGCCCAAGTAGCCATGTTAACCAGGTGCCCCTCTGCAATTGTTCCCTTTGCCTGCTTCATGACTCATATCCCTGTATGTGTCCATGTACCTGCCCAAATGTCCTTTACGTGTCATAATTGTACTTGCCTCCACTACCATATCTGGCAGCTCATATCACACACACACACCACCCTCACACTGGGAAAAAAACCTCTTATCCCTTTTACATCTATCCTCCCTCACCTTAAGCCTCAAGTCTGGCAAAAAGGCCATGACCATTTACCTTGGCTGCTCGTGACTTTATAAACCTTGACAAAGGTTGAGGGAGAAAAGTCCCATCCTTTCCTCATAACTCAAACCCTCCAGTCCTAGTAACATCCTCAAAGTTATTTTTAAATCCTTTCTAGTGTAAAGATGTAATTCCTGTGGTTAAACAATCAGAACTGCTCCTACCTAGTATTCGGAATGTAATCTGACAAATGTCACATACACCCAATAGACAAAAAAATGGACCCCAGAATCTTCTAAATTAATAAAATGTATATTCTCCTCAAATTGAGTGGTGCCTCAATAGTCCAGATGTTCTTGTATTAAAACCACAAGAAGTCAAGTTTATTGTCATCTGATTACACAATACAACCCGATGAAACAGCGTTCTCTGGTCCTCTATGCGAAACATGTGGACACACAACCAGAATACAGAACAGACAATAAATACAGAAGCAGGACAAGTACTCATCTATACAAATAAATAAATACTTTTTCATGAATAGGAGAGTCTCGGAGGGTCAGTGTGGGCGGTTCCTTTGGTCGTTCAGCGTCCTTGCTGCCCGTGGGAAGAAGCTGTTCCTCAGCCTGACAGGGCTGGCTCTGATCCTCCTGTATCTCTTCCCTGCTGGAAGCAGCTGAAGATGCTGGGTGGGGGTGGGCAGGGGAAGGGGTCCTAAATGATCTTACACTCCCTCTTCAGACAATGATCCCTGTAGATCACGTCAGTGGAGGGGAGGGATCTATTCTGCCACTCTTATGGTCCTGTGGATTGACCTCCAACCCATTTCTCTGCAGCAACCTGACCGCACTGTGATGCAGTCGGCCAGGATGCTCTCGATGGGGCTCCGTATAAGGTTGACATAACGGTGGCTGGTATCTTTCCCCACTTCAGTCTTCTTAGGAAGTGCAATCACCGTTGAGCCTTCCTAACAAGTGAGAAGATGTTGAGTGTCCATGATAGGCCACTAGTTAAGTGAACTCTAGAAAATTTGGTGCTCTCCACGACAGAGTTGTTGGTGTGCAGTGGAGGGTGGTAATTCCTTGTCCTCCTGAAATCGTCATTGTTGCTGATGAGGCCAATTAATGTTGTGTCTCTTGATGACACTGTTGGAACTGGATCTGGTGATGCAGTCATGGGTCAATAGCATGACAAGGAGCAGGCTGAGCACACAGCCGAGGGGCACCAGGGCTCATGACAAGTCCTGGCATTTGTACACCTGATATTTTCTCCTATGTCAAAGCATAGAACACTGCAGCACAGTACAGGCTCTTTGGTCCTCGATGTTGGGTCGACCCATATATTCCTTAAAAAAAAGGTTCTGTACTAAACCCTCCCTACCCATAACCCTCTATTTTTCTTCCATCCATGTGTCTGAGAGTCTCTTAAATGCCCCTAATGCTCCAGCCTCCACCACCATCCCTGGCAAGGAATTCCAGGCCCCCACAACTCTCTGTAAAAAAAAAAACTTACCCCTAACATCTCCCCTAAACTTCTCTCCTTCACTTAGTACATATTACAGAGAGTTGTGGGGGCCTGGAGGGCCTTGCCAGGGGTGGTGATGGAGACTGAAACATTGGGTCATTTAAGAGACTCTTAGGCACATAGACGAAAGAACCATAGGGTTATGGGGTAGGAAGGGATTAGTGCTTTTTTATAAAGGAAGGAATATATGGGTCAGCACAACATTGAGGGCCAAATGGCCTGTACTGTGCTGTACTGTCCTATGTTCTATGTCCTTTGGTGTTTGCTAATCCTGCCGTGAGAAAAGGTGCTGGCTCTCCACCCTATCTCTGCCTTTCATAATTTTGTAGAGATTTATCAAATCATCTCTCATCTTTCTTAGCTCCAAAGAGAAAAGTTCTTTGCTTCATAAGGCAACATCCTGGTGAATCGCCTCTGCACCCTCTCCACAGCTTCCTCATGCTTCCTGTAATGAGATGACCAGAACTGAACACAATCCTCTGTGTGGTCTCACCAGAGACTTGTGGAGTTGTAGATAGAATCAATATCAGGCACCCACAATTTTGTGTAAAAAAAATCAAACCCCTAAACTAGAGGTCTCCCCTAAACTTTCCTCATTTCACTTTGTACTCTTACATGAATATATAAACCTGAAAGTATTTTATTTTATTTTCAATAACATTCTTTGAAAACATTTATCCTTCACTGTATCTGCTGGAGTCACCTGAAAGATGAACAATGACATTATAGATAATTAACACCCTCTCCCCCAAGTTTAGAGATAAAGCCTTACTAATATACTTAATAATTAACTAATCTTAAGCAGAGATAAGGAAACACTTGAAGAGGATCATTCTAACAGCCCGTGGCATCAACCAGCTCTTCATCCTGGGCGATGCCATTTTATTCAAACACAACTTTATTCCAACAGCTGCTACGAGCAAAGGCCGACCAAGGCCCTCCCTCCTCTGGCTGAATATTTACTCCCATCTTCACCAAAGGTTTATGTGTTACTTCAGAGAACATTTATTTTGACAATTTTAAACTTTTATTTTAATTTTTATTTATTCTTATTTATCTTAAATTGTTTATTTATTTTCCTTGACCTTTTTGGCAGTTCCTAGAGGTTGCCGGTTGCTTGAACTCTGGATACCAGCTGTTCTACTGTAATAACATTGGAGGGAACACAAAGGAAATTCAGCAGGTTTAATTCCTCAACTACGCAAGACTAAATCATTTGAATCTGTATTCCTTGCCATTTAGAAGAATGAAGGGTGACCTAGTTAAACTGAAGATCATGAGGTGACTAACAGGATCGAGGTTAGGATGTTTTTACCTCTCAGATAAAAGGACAATACTACATAACTACAAGAGAACCAATCATTTTAGACTGGGGCATGTCAAAATTTCTTAGAACCATAGAACACTAAAGCTCAGAAATAGGCCCTTTGGTCTTTCTAGTCTATGCCAAATCATTTCTTTTAACCTAGTCCCACTGACCTGTACCCAGTCCATACCCCTCTCATCCATATTCCTGTCCAACCAAATTCTTCTTAAGTGTTAAAATTGAGCCCACATTCACCACTTCAGCTGGCAACTCATTCCACACTCCCACCAGTCTATGTGAAGAAGTTCCCCCTAAACCTTTCCCCTTTCATCCTTAACCCATGTCCTCCAGTTTGTATCTCACCCACCATCAGTGGAAAAAGCCTATCTCTTGCAGTCAGTGGAATTCAGCGCTCCTGGAAAGGTTGAGGGGAGTATGGGGTGGGGTGGTGCTTGTAGTGGAGCAGCATGGTCAGAGTTAACACACTGTTATAGCGCCAGTGACCTTGGTTCAAATCCAGAGCTCTCTGTAAGGAATGTGTACATTCTCCCTGTGTCTGCATGGGTTTCCTCCCACCCTCCAAAATGGACCAGGCTAGTAGGTTAATTTGGGTGCCATTGAGTGGCGTAGGTTTAAATGATCAGAATCAGCTTCTTTGGTACTGTAAATGTTTTTTAAAATATTTTAATAGATCAAAGATTACAGGGGTATGTTTTATTGTTTAAAAAAGGTTCCAAAAGTAACCCTGGAAATTATAGGCTGGTGAGCCTGACGACAGTAGTAGGTAAATTATTGGAAGTTGTTCTAAGTCATCGGATATACAATTATTTTGACAGCCAGAAACTGATTAGGGATAGGCAACATGGCTTTGTGCGTGGTAGGTGGTGTTTAACCAATCTTAGAGGTATTTGAAGAGGTTATTAGGAAAGGCTGTAGATGTTGTCTACATGGACTTTGACAAGGTCCCACATGGGAGATTAGTCAGGAAGGTTCAGGCACTCGGTGTTCATTGTGAAGTAGTGAGCTGGATTCAACAATGGCTGGATGGGAGAAGCGAGAGAGTAGTGGTGGATGATTGCATCTCAGACTGGAGGCCTGTGATGAATGGTGCCTCAGGAATCGGTGCTGGGACCATTGCTGTTGGTCATCTAGATCAATATTCTGGATGATAGTGTGATAAACTGGATCAGCAAGTTTGCAGATAACACTAAGATTGGAAGCACTTTGGACAACAAAGAAGTTTTCAAAGTTTGCAGAGGGACCTGCACCAGCTGGAAAAAATAGGATGAAAAATGGCAGATGGAATCTAATGCAGACAAGTGTGAGGTGTTGCATTTTTGAAGGACAAACAAAGGAAGGACGAACCAAGAAAGGACATACACGGTGAATGGTTGGGAACTGAGGAGTGCGGTAGAACACAAGGATCTGGGAATACAGATACATAATTCCCTGAAAGCGATGTCACGGCTTTTTCCACTGATGGTGGGTGAGATACAAACTGGAGGACATGGGTTAAGGATGAAAGGGGAAAGGTTTAGCGGGGAACTTCTTCACATAGACTGGTGGGAGTGTGGAATGAGTTTTGGCATTTTGGCCTTCATAAATCAAAGTACCAGTGTTGAGTATAGGTGCTGGGGGATGTTATGGTAAAGTTGTACAAGACATTGGTAAGTCCAAATTTGGAGTATTGTGTGCAAGTTTGGTCACCAAACTACAGGAAAGATATAAATAAGTGGAAAGAGGGCAGAGAAGATTTACTAGAATGTTGCTGGAACTTCAGGAACTGAGTTTGTGGAAAAGGTTAAACTTTATTCTCTGGACTGTAGAAGAATAAAGAGAGATGGAAGTGTATAAAATGAGGAAGTGAATAGATAGAGTAAATGCAAGAAGCTTTTTTCCACTGAGTTTAGGAGAGATACAAACCAGAGGACATGGGTTAAGGTAAAATGGGAAAATTTTAGGGAAACATTAGGGGGAATATCTTCACAGAGAGAATAGTGGGAAGGTGGAACGAGCTGCCAGCTGAAGTGGTGAATGTGGGCTCTTAAATAACATTTAAGAAAAATTTGGACAGATAAATGAATGGAGAGCTATGGACTGGGTGCAGGTCAGTGGAATGAGGCAGGGTAATAGTTCAGCACAGACTAGAAGGACCAAAGGGTCTGTTTTCTGTGCTGTAATGCTCTATGATCCCAAGGCATGCTGTTAGACACTCCACCAGGTTGGAAACCCATCTGGCGTGTGTCTCCCTACTTCAAAGACGTGATGGCTATAAACTACCGCTTCCTAATCTGGGTCATTTATATATAGCGAGGAGAACAACGCTCCTTATTCTAACTCCTCTGGTTATTTGCTGCATACCTTCTCACAGGTCAGAAATATATCCATTCACTGGCAACCCACTCCCCATCTCCAACCTTTACATAGTTACACAACCACCGGCCTTTCAATGGTTCCAGTCACAAAGACACTTGTCAAATGACCCTTGAACATCCACATCAGTGGCATCAGTTACTTCTGAATGAACTGCTCTTTATTAAACAATATTTACTTGTCTTTATATACCGTACTGCATATAGATTGGTTGTCTGTATGTAGGTTAAGGAAGTAAAACACGAAAATCAGCTGACATTGTGGTTGACGTAAAACTCAATACTGGAGAAACTCAGCAGGTCAAACAGCATACAGTGTGCTTCCCTGTATACAAAATGCTTGGGACCAGATGTTATTCAGTTATTGGACCTGCTGACTTCCTCCAGTCACTCACTGATGGCTCCAGATTCCTGCCTGCTTCTCTGAGCCAACATCCAGCCGTTCAGCGTCTGTCTTCCCGGCTGGTTCTGAGCTCTGTTGTCACCAAACTGATGCCAACAGAGCGTCAGAACCCTACATGGGCAAGACGGGTGATAAATTGTTTTCCCGACTTGTAATGTCACGTTGGTGCCACAAAAAAGTTTGGTTAATGCATCTTTTTGGTATTCAGAACTTCAGATAAGTGGAAACATATACTTTATGTAGCAAAGATAAAGAGGTATAACCAATGTTTCAGGCTTGAGCCCTTCATCAAGGGATGTGTGTCATGTCTGATTGTGTGTTTGTATGTTTGGAGGACTGAGGATCGGAGAACACTCTTTCACCGGGTTGTACTTGTACAATTGAATGATAATAAGCTTGAATTTGAACTTCATTCAAGGAGCTCAGTCGGGGGAATTGACATACAGTAGTTGGCAGCCCACAGAGGTGCAGGCCCCATCAAACACTGAGGTGAGCTGGGCAGCCCCATTTTCTGGGTCAAGTTCCCTGCCCTTTTCCTCAAACAGGTGCCACCTTTCTAGAGGGCTGAGTGAGACCTCCTCTCAGTTGTCCAGCACACCGACCACCACACAACCTCCAGTGACATCAATACCGTTAGCAGCTCTTTTAAAAAAAATCTTGGACAATAACCTGGTGATTTCCTGAGATGAGGCAGGGACATCCTTTTCAGTTTATGTTCTGTGGCTTGGGACCAGGGCAACAACCTATCCTTCAATGTCAGCAAGACTAAGGAGTAAAACACAAAAGTCTGCAAACTCCGTCATTGAAGTAAAAATTCATCGCTGGAGAAACTCAACAGGTCAAACAGTGTACTTCATATAGCAAAGGTTAAGATGTATGACCAACATTTCAGGCTTGAGCCCTTCATCAAGGTAAGGCAAGACTAAAGAGTTGGTTATAGACTTCCAGAAGTTGGTTGAGCTCACTCCCTGGTTCCCATCAGCAGAGAGTAGACAGTTTTAAGCTCCTGGAAATAAATATCTCATCCATAATTCTGCAGTGTCTGGTGTGTAATTTGACAAGGGACATGGTTCGAGGTGATCAAACAGAGAGGGCAGAGGTTTAACATGAGGAGCAAGGATGAAGAATTTTGTACACTTGGAGAACA
Source organism: Narcine bancroftii (assembly GCF_036971445.1). Lineage (NCBI taxonomy): Eukaryota > Metazoa > Chordata > Chondrichthyes > Torpediniformes > Narcinidae > Narcine > Narcine bancroftii. The sequence continues at coordinate 177,448,161 of NC_091470.1, read as the reverse complement.
ATTCCTGATGTGAAAGTGGAGGCAGAGATTCTCACAGCATTTAATATGTGGATGGGCACTTGAATCACCAGGGCAGAGAGAACTACAGGCCGTACCAGCAAATGGGATGAATAGATGGGCAATTAGTGACCAATTTGATCATGCTTGGGTGTAAAGCTTGCTTCAGTACTCTGCGACTCGGAATTCTTGATCCTCCTTACCTCTTGACCCGTTTTGCTTCCAAACTACACATAGATAATTGGAATTCTCTATTTTTTCCACCATTACTCCAAAATATTATCTATGCAGATGTTCCCCCCCCCCCCCCCGCCCCTCCACCTCTCCTCTTTAATGCCTACCAGATTCGGTTGTTGAGGCTTTTTGTGGAGTGTCCCTCTGCAGAAACGAGCCAATTATATTTCTTCTAAAAACACAACGCTGGAGAAAGTCAGAAGGTCAAACAGTGCCCTTTATATAGCAATGGTGGAGATACACAACCAACGTTCCAGGCTTGAGCCATTCCTCACTGTCCACAATGCCTCCAATCTTAGTGTCATTTGCAAAATTGCTGATCAAGTTTACCACAATATCATAAGCCATAATGGTCCCAGCACCGATCCCTGAGGCACACAGACTAGTCACAGGCCTCTAGACTGAGAAGCACCACTTTCTGGCTTCTGTATAAGCCAAAGTCGAATCCAGTTTACTAACTTCCCCATGAATACCGAGTGTCTGAACCTTCCCATGGAGAACTTTGTCAAAGGCCCTACTAAAGTCCACGTAGACAACATCCACAGCCTTTTCCTGGTACACTCCTTGGAAAACTCCGATTGGTTAAACAGTGCTCCTCATCCTGGTGGAGCTTCCACAACGGGAGTAGCTGGATCATGCTTCGTGTGTAGTGGTAGGTATCCTCACAGATTTTGCACATCCTCTTTAAACAACTTTTATGTGCTCACCAAGAGAAATTCATCCAACATCTGGACACTCACTGGGATTTGCCATCCTTCATTGTACATCAAAAGACTGCTCCGCACACTTAAATGACCTTTCCTCTTAGACAGAGGTCTGGTTTGGCATTAAAGGTCTCAATCCTCCTTTAGCCTCAGGAACTGACTTGCAATGTTACAGGAGGCCACTCAGCCCTTTAGACCCATGCTAGCACCCAGAGAACAAATCTCTTTTGTTCTCTTTTCCACTCAGCTGTGACCAGAATCTCCTTTTTCTAAAAAGCAGACCGACCCATTGCTTCATTTTACTATTAAACCATCCTAATGCATCGGAACACCTGGAGGAAACCCACGTGGTCACAAGAGGAGCGTGCAAATTCCACATAGACAGCACCCAAGGTCAGGATTAAACTCATCTTTGGATCTGTGAGGCCGTTACACTAACCACAGCGCTATTGTAGCATGGACAATGTTGTCAAGGTCCTATGGATCTCTCTCTATCTCTCCTCACATAGATACTCCCTAGCTACTGGATGCTCCTCTCAGCCCAAACTATTTCCTAAACCTCTCACCCATCCTACTACTGCAATGTTTAAAATAAATTAGACAGGTACTTGGATAGGACAGGTTTAGAGGGAAATGGGCCAAATACAGGGCAGGTGGCTGCCAGTGGAGGAGGAACTAAGTTCAAAAGTGGATAAATACCAGATTAACTTAGATCTCCCAATTGTTTCCGTGCTTAGGGTTGTACAGCAGAAGATGACAAGGGTTCAGAAAATTAAGTCGGGATTATTACTTTGCTAGGAATCAATGGAAATCAGCTAACACATGGAGGATATGTGAAGGGGACATTAGGCAGCTGCGACTTGGATGATGTTAGGTTGCAGAAGAGCAATACAGGGAAGACAGGTCGAGGCGTCACTGTTTAATCATGAGGGATCACCCATCTTAGTCAGAAATGAGGTGGAATGTCTTCTCAGAGGGTCTTAAATGAAGGGCCTGGAAGCAGAGCTTTTGAATACATAAAAGGCAGAGGTTGGTAGATTCTAAGAAAAGCAAAAGGGTGCAGAGGGTGAGAAAATTTAAGTTCTTGGGAGTCACCATCTTGGAGGATCTTTCCTGGACCCAGCACACTAATGGCATCGTGAAGAAAGGACGTCAGCATCTGCACTTCCTCAGTAGTTTGTGGAGGGTTGGTATAACATTGAAAACTTTAGCAAATTTTCTCAACAGCCGCGTCATGGACTGGTACAGGGACACCAATACCCTCAAGTGTAAAGCCCTGCAAAAGGTCGTGGACACAGCCCAGGACATCACAGGCAAAACCCTCCCCACCATTGAGAACATAGACAGGGAACGCTGCCATCAGAGAGCAGCCGCAATCATCAAGGATCCACACACCTGCCCCCCCCAGCACATGCTCAGTTCTTGCTGCTGCCATCAGGAAAGAGATTTCGGTGTCACAAGACTTGCACCGCCAGGTTCAGGAACAGCTGCTCCCCCTCCACCATCAGACTCAACAACAAATTCAATCAGGGACTCATTTGAAGACTCGGACGTGCACTTTATTGATTTTCTTCTCTCTGTATTGCACAGTCCATTTGTTTACATTTCTTTCTTTGTTCACATGTATATGTTGAGTAGTTTTTTTTTTACACTACCAAAAAATGATAATTCTGCTTGGCCCACAGGAAAAAGGATCTCAGGATTGCAAGTGATGTCATGTATGTACCCTGACGATAAATCTGAAATCTAAAAATCTGAAAGATTACTGGGGTTGAGGGTGGAGGGAGGCGGGATGCAAAATTGAGGTTACAATCAGAGCAGCCATGATATTATTGAGTAGCGGAGATGTCTTGAGGGGCTTTGGCTTATCCTTGCTGCAATTTTCGATGTATACTCAACTATAGAATATTTTTTTATAAATCTAGCGGTAAAGAAAACAGAACAGACATCTTTAAACAAACGCAAGCAGTGATTTTCAGAAGCAATGTGGTTTAAACCCTGGCTTTTGGGAAGCTTCTTCCTTCCTTGCAGATTCAATGAAGTTAAAAAAGAAAAAAGTCCCGCTGTTTGAAATATGTTAACTGGCAAGCTGGTTTACAGAAGTGTTGTTCTTTATGTAGTGCACTTCCAAAGCACATCATCAATCAGATAAAATCCACAAAGCCTGCTTTTTCTATGCAGCGTAATACACGGAGGGTTTCCTGGACTTCTGCTTCCCCTGTTTGAATGTATTCTTGCATATTTCCAGAGCCATTTGCAACCATGGCTGCTCCAGATGGATCGAAAGAAATGGTTCAGGATGAGGGGTGTCTTAATAGAGGTCTACAAGATTCTGTGAGGCAGAGATAGGGTAGGCACCTATTCCCTTTCTTCCAGGGCAGGACTAGCAAACACCAGGGGACGTCTATACAAAGTGAAGGGAGGGAAGTTTAGGGGTAGGTTTTTAAAAAAAAAAAATAGTTGTGGGTGTCTGGAATCCCTTTCCAGGGATGGTGGTGGATGCCCTAACATTAGAGGCATTTAAGAGATTATTTTTCTACTGGTTTAATTGGCACACCGGCATCAGCTGACACCAGGGATTTGAGGAGGGGTCGAGGCCATTAATCCCAGTGTGATTTGACGTCATTTGATGCCGGTGTGGCGATTGAATTGGCTTTTCCACTGGACTCTTAACCTGTAAATTGGCAATCAATTCCTGACACAAGTACTAGTGGAAAAGGGGCTTGTGATTCTAAAAACTGCAAAACTGGCTCATAAATTGGACCAGGACATTCTGCAGGGCAGGAGACCACTGGAGATTTGAGTTGCAATCTCACCCGTCTGGAGAGCTGCAGAGCTCCCCACTGGATTCCTGGCCACCACTCAACGATGAACTGAAAGGAGATTAATCTGGTCAACCTGTGTGCATGTGTGTGTGTCTCTCTCTTCCAATGTGTGTGTACTTGCAGTTTTCCAGTCTCAATCCTTACACGACAATCAACTGCTTTTGTCTGAAAAGGACACTCATTGGATGGAGGCCTTTGTGAGTGGCCCTGAGATTGTCCAATATAAATAAACCACGTCTTGCCGTCATTCATAGTTTTGCCCATTGATTTTGTGTCACCTCAGTAAATAGACAAGGTTGGATAGATTTTTACACAGTAGGAGAATTAAGGGATATGGAGTAAAGGCAGGTGGGTGGAGATGAGTCTATCATCAGATCAGCCACGATCTCATTGAATGGCGGAGATGGCTTCACAAGCTGGATGGCTGACTCCTGCTTCTTATGACCATCAGCCAGCCATTTACACACATCTCAGTTATTCATCCCACATTCCCATCAATTCCCACCAGTCTGCACTGCCCAGGGGCGAACCGGGGGCAACAATTAACCTGCCGAACTGCACACCTTTGATGACGTGCGAGGAAAGTGGACCGTCCAAGGAGAAAAATGCCTGATCGCAGGGAGAACATGCAAGCCCAACATCGGCAGAACAGGCAGCCAGGACTGAACCCAGGTCTCTGGTGCTCTGTTCAGTTTCCTGCAAATAAAATCTTTCTCTGCTCCTGCATCCAGTTGAATTGCTCAGGAGCACTGCATCGTTATGCTAATAAAGCAACCCCTCTGAACAGCGTGTTTCAAGCGGGCTAACAAGCTTTTAGCTCATTTAAACGTGACGCATTCTAACACAGGAATCAGCGCCTCATGCAAGACTGCACACCATCCTGCAGTTAAAACCCAAAGAGGACCAACACTCTCCTAGCAATTCTTCCAGTCATCAAAATAAGAAAATAAAGTGACTGCTTCGCACATTAAACATCAGTGTTTTCCCTGAACACCGCAGGCGTCCCTGCGGTAGAGTTGATATCAACACATTCACTCTCCATTTTTCAGTGCATGGGCAAGAGTAAATCACGGGGGGTGCTGGGAAAAGGCCATGCGTGGGTTTACCTGTAGAAGATAGCGAGGGCAAGGATAAAGGACTCGTGTCCAAGGTCACATGCTTGTGCAAGTTGGACCAAGGGAAATGATTTACAATAACGAACAAAATCAGCACAACTGAGAGAATGCACGAACATCTGCCGAGGGTTCGAGAGCAGGTGCCCAGGAGAAAATGAGGCAGTTAGTGTTCACGTGCTAATAAATGAGGGTACAAGAGATTCCACGCACAAGGATCTGTGCACAAAGTAATAGGTTAAGAATAGGTGTGCAGATTGAATGTGAATAAGGCATGACATAGCTGTGGCATACTTGCACAGCAACTTGCACATACAGTTAAAACGGTTACACATAAAATCACTTGTTAGCAGGTATAGAAGATTTAAATAGACAATCATCTCAAACACCAGCAGAATAAATACAAATTAATTTTAATAAATTATTGCTAAAGCAAGGCGTAACATTGGTGGGAAATTGATTGTGTCGAGGGGAAAGGAGAGAAAATGTAATCTTCGACAGAGCATCGATGTAAATACACACAGGGACAAATCAACTGAGTGAGTGCCTGGGCAATAGGTTCCACTCGTTTGGTTCAATTCAAAAACAACGTTTCGCTGTGGAGATCAGGATCATTCAATCCTGCAGCAGATGCATGTGAAATGTTGCCTGCCTGTCCTGGCATACATCTTTTCATCCTGACACATGTGGTTGGCATTTGTCCCAGAATTTTCACCAACCAACATGGAATTGGAAAGGCAGCAAACCTGATATTGCAAAGGCTGCAGTAATATCCACGAGGACCATGCATTTGTGCTGCATTACCTCATCCGGCCAAACACTGGATGACATTCCGAGAGTCTGCATCATGTTGCAAACAATCTTTGATCAGCCTGCAACTTTACATCACCAACCCCCCTCCCCCCCCCTCCTCCCCAGTTATCCAGTATACCGTATCAACTATCCCAAATCCTGTGATTAGGTTCAGCCTGTAACTCATTCCCAGGTTCCCATTATTCCAAATGGAAACCACCTAAATCCCTCAATTAAAGCCCAGCCTCTATCTCAGCATGGACATCCATTATTTGATACAATAACCACCCAAATTCCTTGATTAGGTTCCAGTTTTTAACTCATTCCAGGCCTCCATAAATCTTTGTGTAATGGTCACAACCAGCCCCATTTCAGGCATGAGTCTCCATTCCATCGAGGACATCTACAAGAGGCGGGGGTCTAAAGAAAGCAGCCTCTATCCTCAAGGACCCCCACCACCCAGGCCGTGCCCTCTTCACACTGGAAGGAGGTCCAGGAGTCTGAAGACGAGCACCCAGCAGCACAAGGACGGCTTCCTTTATGCCATTAATTCCTGAATGAACCGCACTTTCTCTTCCTTCGCACTCATTTATTTATTTTTAAATTTAATTTGATAACAATATTTGCTCCTGGTAATGCTGCACAAAACAACAAATTTTGAGACACGTTCATGACAAAAAATTCTGATTCTGTTTTTTATGTAATTCACCACACCATTCATACGCGTGCATATAAATTGCAAATTCTTTGACCAGATTTCAATATTTTAAATGAATATTTTGAATTATATTTGGTTTGAAAAGCTCCCTACTATGCTTTACAATATGAGAGTATCCAGTCGATAATGGAAGTATAGAACGTTGGGTGAATCTTCCAAATTTTATAGATTACATGCAAGTTCACCTGGGAATCAGATTTGGAAAATCAGCACCTTAGCATAGATAGGAACGTCAACAATATTCAAAACATCTGTTCAGGAACAGGTATCGTCGTCACTTTTGGACAAACAAGAACTCAAGTGTATTTTAACAGAACCAGGAGACAGAGCCTTGAGATTCAGGGGAGTAGATTTAGGACAGAGATGAGGAGGAACTGCTTTTCCCAGATTGGTGACCTCCATGAGTATATTTAAGACAAGGTTGGATAGATTTTTACGTAGTGGGGGAATTAAGGGATATGGGGAAAAGGCAGGTGGGTGGAGATGAGCCATGATCACATTGAACGGTGGAGCAGGCTCGACGGGCCGGATGGCCGACTCCTGCTCCAGTTTCTGATGTTCTTGCAGTAACATTTACAGATCCACATTAAGCAGTCACGTAAATATTCAGCATGTTGATTGAATGCTTCCTTTCCGAATATGAAATGGAAGAAATTTTCTCAATTTCATACCTTAGCCTAGAGTACTGTGTCCATTTGCGGGGGCAAGTACTTAAAAAGAGGAAAGAGTCATAGCTGGTTTGCACCCACAGGGTCTATTCGGGGAGTCAAGGTTGAACAAGAAACAAAGAAATGGGAGATGCTCTGCCAAAACCACAAGAAACTGCAAAGAGTTGTGAACCAAGGTCAGATCACAAATGAACCCTTTCGTCCATTGACTGCCTTGGGAAATCTGCATAACCCCTGTCACACACTTCCCCCCCACCCGCCACTTCAGATAAGGGATCCACAGGCTTGAACTTTCAGAAATAGTTTCTTTCCCTCTGTTCCCATCCTCTTGAGCACGTGATCACAAGAAAAAGGAGCAGGAGTCAGCCATTTGGCCTGTCGAGCCTGCTCTGTCATTCAATGTGATCACGGCTCATCTCCACCCACTCTGCCTTTTCCCCCATACCCCTTAATTCCCCCTACTATGTAACTTTGCCTTAAATAGATTTATTGAGCTAGCATTCACTGCCATTGCACTAACTGGACCTTTTCCCTCCATCCTGAACTTTGTCCTGGTAACACCATACCTGCACTGCTTGACTTATTGCAACACTACACCCTGCACTTACATTATTGAACAACCTTCTGCAATTAATATGGGCCAACTTGCATGAATAGAGTTCTTTTCATTTTATCTTGGAGCAATGTACAAGAAAGCAATTGAATTTAATCTTCCCTGAACTATGAAAAATTGGACCATGGCTGATCTTCCACCTCAGCAGTTTCCTGCCCAGTCTCCACATCCCTGATCCCCTCAGTGCCCTGAAATCTGTTGATCTGTTTTGAATGAACCCAGCAACAGAACCCCTCAGCCCTTCAGGATAGAGAATTCCACAGCCTCACTATCCTTAGTGTGAAGACATTTCTTCTCCTCTGCTTCAAATGGCCTGCACCTTATTCAAAAATGCAACCTCCCATTTCTGCCTTCCCCTTCCAGGGGAAACTATCCATCTTGTTACACTTCACCACATTTTGAAAAGATAGATTGACAGGGTAGAAAGGAGAAGCTTTTAAAATAAATCAAGGATGTTATGGTAAAAATTAGAAAACAAATGAGAGGTAGAAAAGACATAGATGATATCTCAATAAATATACATGTTAATTCATCAATCTGAGAGCAATTACCATAACTAGACTGAGCTATGGTGAATGGGGTAAAGGAGTTCAAGGATCGATCAACCATGAATTTATTTGGGTTGGAAGGCCTCTGGCTGCTAATTATATTTCAACCACCCAAAACCCTCAATTAAATTCCGGCATATTACTTACTCCTGGATCTCCATGGATGTGCAAAACTCAGTGCAGTCCATCCATAGATAAACCTTTTACCTTCAATCAACACCACAGCAATAATAAATCATCTGTTTCCCCTCAATAACATTCCTTGCTTGGTGTCACTAATTTAAATCATTCTTTTATCTCTTTATGGTGAGGGTAGTGGGAGGGGGGGGGGGTGTAATTATTTAACATAAATATATAGTCATTAAAATAGGTACAAATAACTGCAATTTTTAATGAAATGTTTCATGGGCCTGCCAATCTGCTGACTCACATTGTACAAACCACCAGCACAAAATCCTATCCCATATGCAATCTACATGGCCTTGTGTTCCGCACACCTGATAATCTGTCCCATGTGTGCAACAGTTCCACATTTTGCAGATTTAATCCATGTTTGAATATCTCAACCTGCAGATTCCACCCACCATCGTCCCACACATGAATCACTTGAAATCCTCAGAAGAACTCAAGACACAAGGTCATTTGGCCCCTCAAGCCTGTCTCACCATTTAACATCATCTTGATTGATTTGGTCCAGGCCTCTGCACCAGGTCCCCAGAGCCCTCAATGGCCCGGTTATCTACCTGCATTTTTGCTGCTTCCATTGATCCAGTCTCCACGATTCTCAGAGACAGAGAATTACAAAAATTCACTAACCTTCTTGCAGAGAAGAAATTTCAACACATCTCGCTTTTAAATGACTGCCCCTTCTATGTAACTATGTCCCCTGCTTCAAGGTTCTCCTGGAGTGGAAACATCTCGACATCTGCCCATTGTTTTAAACTCAACATTTAGATTCCAGCTTGTAACTCATTGCGGGGTCACCATTAACCTCACATATGCTCGAGATTAGGTATTCGCCGCTCTACCTATGAACCTCCCTTACCCCTAGATCAGATTCCGGATCCCACTCACTCCCGGGTATCCATTAATCCACCCGAATTAAAGTCCAGCCTGGAACTCATTTCCCACGATTCCAAATATAATCTATTTGAATCGTTTGATGTGGTTGGCCAGAGGTTCCCGCTACCGGGGAAAGGGGAGGCGACATTCAGTATCAGAGCAAACCGAGGAAGCGCAGCAGTGAACTTGGAGTCCAGGCCTCGGGAATACACGTGCCCTGCTCCTTCCAGCGCTGGAAGCCAGTTTCACAGAGAGCAGGAGTGTTCCGCAGCAGTGTTTATGATCATGCAGACTCACTGGAACCAGGCTCGGTAAGCAAAGCACGGGTTAATACTGCCCGTCTCTCGGTAGCGTGTTTCCTGGCCGTGGTTAAACGTCTACGTTAATGCCCCCACCTCCAGCCACTCGCAGTAAGACCCACGCTTCCCCCCGCCTCTCCCCCGGTGATCCTTGTCACTCTTAACACCTGTACAAACTCCAACTCTGCCTCCCCGCCACCAACCCCCTCCTGGAGGGACCGGCGCCCAGGTACTTGAGCAACCCTGCTTGGCAGAAGAGGACACATATCCAAAGTCCCAGTGTTGCCTGGATACCGACTCTCCGTCACTCTCGTACAAACACTGGGACTTCAACCCCACCCCCATCTCCTGGCAAGAGGGGAGGGGGAGAGAGCCACCCGGCCCATCGTCCTACTACCCGCAACCTGAATGACCATCCTTTTGGGTTACATAAGACGAAACGCTCTCGCTGCCATCAACAGCCGTGCATGCACTCGCGAAATAAAACTGTGCATCGAGGAGCATTTGAGCTCATGTGCGAAGACCGAACAACCAAAAAAAAACCGAAGCATCAATTTCCCCTCCAACGCCGAGACCACGGGCCATCTGCGTTCGGAGCTGTTCGTGGTGCTGAAACACCCAACTCCGGCCAACCAGGCGCCGGACCCAATGCGCCGGGCTGGTCAACGGCCAATGCGTTATTTTACCAAAGATAGTAGACGGGCTGGTTCCCAGTTCCGAGATCCACCACTCCAAATCTCAGCTACCGCGCGGGAAGGAAAATTATAAAACCAAGGACCTGCGTCATTGCAAAAAAGAAAAGGCATCATTCTAGTTTTCCTTTAAAAATCCGACCGAATAGCAAGTAAAATCAGATTAAAATTAAGCAGCAATTGAGTGCTGAAGCCACCTCGCTCTCCCCCTTCGTATCGACACACAACCCTTGTAGGAATAGAATTAACATTTACCTCGAAAGGAGGCATAAGACATCCTTCCTCCGGGCCCCGTCTGGTAGGGTATTTTTGGGGGGGGTTGCAATTGATCCGGAGCTTGATCATAGGCGGCGGTGTGAGGGGGGGGGGGGTGGGAGGTGGGTGGTTGGGGGGGGGGGGGAAATGGATGCTGCCACTGGGACCAATTAAAGGCGACGCGGCTGTGGGGAGCGAGCGAACCACCTCGAAGAGTGACTCACCCAGTACCGCATCGTCAAGCGGTCCGGTGGAACCTCCAACTTGCCTCTAATCTTTCTCTCGCCCGAAACACCCCCCCTCCCCCCGGAGGCTCTGACCGCCCTCACCTCACTCCTGGGAGGGCTGCGGGAATGGAGCCCTTAAAGGTTCAAGCCATCTTTTATTTTTGGTTAAAACCCGCCGACGTAAAATGAACGCCTCTCTGCGCACACACACACACAGGCAAATGGAAGCGGTGGCGCCTCCCCTTTAAGAATGGAGATCCGCCAACGTACCTGAGGAACTTTGGGATAATTCCCTCTGGATTGGATCCACGGCCAAATTGCAGGTGGGTTCCCCTGAAGAGGCCTCGGGGGGCACCACTGCCCGAGTGTGCCCACCTTCCCACCCACCGGACGATGCCACCGGCGCTGCTGGCTCGCTCGGCACTGACCAAGCGAGCGTGTTCCCAGGCTCCGAGCTGCTAACGTGCGGCGCCTCACTCAACGTTTGACGCACCTCCCAAATTCCTCCTGTATTTTTTAAAGGAGGCGACGATCACTTTTCCTGCAACCGAATTAATTCAGTGTGAATTTATTTTGGGATGAGCCAACAGGCACGGCGATTAAAATTGCATTAGCATGGCGCCCTGTTGGGGTGGGGGGGAGGACGTCCGCGGGCAAAAAAAAATGCTTCGGGAGCAAAGATTTCCAATGCAAAGCTGTGGCTGTTTCTATACAGAGCAAGGGCCAGGTGGCCTTTGTCTGGGTGGTTAGATACTGGGCAGATCCTCTCCAACCTAACTTTCCTTAAAAGATTTCCCGGGAAATTAAATGGAACCCACAAGGAACAGAAGATGGGAATTCAGCCTGGGTTCCTGAACTGAAGAAATATCTGAGTGACTGCTTATCTGGCCACGACGTCTCCTCGTTCAGACTCTTCAGGTGGAAATATTTTACCCCCCCCCCCCCCTCCCAGATCTTACAAGCTTCAAGATCTCCCCAAATTATCTGAGCTGCTAAGAGTTCACTTAACTAGTGGCCTTTAGGGGACTCACAACATCTTCTCACTTGTCAAGAAGGTGAAACATCCACTGCACTTCCTGAGAAGACTGAAGTGGGCGAGGCTACCGGCCACCATTATATGTCAACCTTTTATAGGAGCTCCATCGAGAGCGTCCTGGCCGACTGCATCACAGTGCGGGGACGGTCACTGCAGAGAAATGGATTGGAGGTCAATCCACAGGATCATAAGAGCGGCAGAGAGGAGCATTGCAGTCTCCCCCCCCCCCCCCCCACCTCATCAAAGTGATCTACCAAGATCGTTGTCTGAAGAAGGCATGCAAAATTGTTGAGGACCCTTCCTCCCAGCACACAGCATCTTTCAGCTACTCCCTAGGAAAGAGATACAGGAGGATCAGAGCCAAGACCACCAGGCTGAGGAACAGTTTCTTCCCACAGGCAGTGAGGATGACGAATGAACAAAGGAACTGCTCCCACTGACCCTTCAAGACTCTCATTCCTAAACAATATTTATTAATTTATTGTATCAAGAATACTTGTCCTGCAAATGTTTTGCACCAAGGACCGGAAAACACTGTTTCGTCAGCTTGTACTTGGTAACAAACTTATTATCAGATGATAACAAACTTGTGACTTGACATGAATACAGACCCAACCTCAAGGCCTCCAAATGGAAAGTTCTGGGTTCAAGAGTCTCTGTAAAGGCAAGATGGCCACCTGTGATGAGCTAATGCCACTTGTGGGGCCTTGGCTCCTTGCCCAATATTAAATGTATTGAGTTGTATTTACTGATGCATGCTGGACTTGCAGACAGGGCATTTCCTTTTGGAAGTCATCAGCACATTTACCAACCCAGAGAAGCTAAAGTCCACAGACCATTCTGACCATTAATTTCACCAGAGATCGATGATCAGAATTTCTACTTGATAATTTTTGACCCTGGTGCTAACTCAGGTCAGGTTCATTTACAAGAGAAGCATATGTAGAATTGTGAATAATGTTGTTTTGTCCCAGCAGGAAGCTATGAGGATCCTCTTGTCATATGTCAATTCCTCCCATCTCCTCTTCATTCTCCCTATCACCATTTCACCATCTTCCTCGCCATCCTCTATATCTCACCAGCTCTCCCAATCATCTCATCGTTCTCCTCCCCCCCCAGCTCTTGCCTCTCCATTTCTCTCCAGGTTTCTCCATCTTCCCCATCTCCCAATCTATCCCCCTTTCTCTATAAATATATATATATAGATATATATATATATATATATATCTATATATATGTATATATTTTTTTTTGGGAGATAAATTGAGGCAGGTTTTTTAGTGTAGGTCACATACAAACAGTTTAAAACAGATTTTATTTAAAATACTGGAGCTCTACTCATGCTAGACATGTCGGCCCCAGAGCATTTGCAAAAGCTTTGGAGAGTCCCCAAGAGACTTCACTAATGGAATGTTGTTTACAAAAAGGCAACAGATGAAAAAATTTGTCAGAGCTGCAGACTGTCTGGAGAGGAACTTGCTGTTCTAGGAGGGCCATGTGGTTTTGCAAGCAGAGAGAGTAAAACAGGTTTTCTCTCTGAGAGAAAGAGAGATTGGTTCCACAATTTTACAGTCAGCAGCAGCACCTGGGACTGGAACAGGACAAGCTGGCAAGCTTGTGAAAAACCCCATTTGGAAGACGAGTCGTGAGTGCTTAGTTCAGCCTGGTCAAAGCCCTTGTGGTTCGTGCAAGAGGAGAGGACTGACTGTGTTTCACATCTAATGTCTAATGTTTCACTTGAAGTAAGGGAAACAAAAAAGAACTCTGTGGTAACCTGAAAGAAAGAGGTTATCATTTGGAGAACCCCAAGGGGGCAAGTTTCTTTGGCAAGACACTGAAGTGGCTGATTAAAAAGGAATCAGTTGTGGGTGTCCAGTGTACAACAGATCTCTCTGAAAACTGACAAGAACCTTCCTGAGCCATAACCATTTACCTTTCAAGCACCAAAGCCTGGTGAACTTTATAAATATTATATTCTGTGCACAGTATAAAAATTGCCTGCAACCAGTGAACTCGGAGAAATGAGAAATGAGACTGGACTGTGAATGAAAGAACTTTTCTGAACTTACACACACATATACATGCACTTAGAATTAGAAGGGGGTTAAGTTAGGTTAGTTAAGTCAATAGTGATAAGTTAAAGTTTGATCCTGTGTCCCGTTTTCATGTTAAAAGATAATTAAAAGCAACTTTTGTTTAAGTAATCATTTGTCTTGGTGAATATCTATGGCTGATGGGTTTTTGGGTCCTCTGGGCTCATAACACTCGAATCAACCTGGTAAACCTCCTCCGTACTGCCTCCAAAGCCAGTACATCCTTCCTCAAATAAGGAGTCCAGAACAGCATGCAGTTCTCCAGATGCAGCCTGACCAGGACCTTATACAGTTGCAGCATAACCTCACATCTCCTAAATTCCATCCCTCCAGCACTGAAGGCCAACATTCTATTTGCCCTCTTGATAACCTGCTGCACCTGCAAATCAACCTTATGCAATTCATGCACAAGCTCTCCCAGATCCTTCTGCACGTCAGCAGGCTGCATTCGCTTGCTATTTAAATAATAATCTGATCTTCCAAAGTGGATAATCTCACATTTGCCAACATTGTCCTCCATCTCCCAGACCCTTGCCCACTCACTCAACCTATCTATATTTGCAGACTCTCCATCTCCTCTTCACAATTTGCTTTTCCACTGTTATCAGCAAATTTAGATGCACTACCCTCTCCTCTTCCAGATTGTTAATGTGTATCATGAACAGTTATGAGCCCAGCATTGACCCCTATGGCACCCCACTCACCACTGATTGCCAACCAGAAAAATACCTCTGCACCCCAACTCTCTGCCTTCTATTGGTTAACCCATCTTCTATTCATCCTAATACATCCTCCCATCTCCATGCATCCTTATCTTATGCAGAAGTCTTTTATGCAGCATCTTATCGAACACCTTCCGGAAATCCAGATAGACAACGTCCATCTGCTCCCCTGTATCTACTGTGCTCATTATATCCTCAAGGTACTCCAGTAAATTTGTCAAGCAAGACCTGCCTTTCCTAAACTCATGCTGCTTCTGCCTGATGGATCCATTGCATCCAGATGCCTCGCTATTTCTTCTTTATTGATAGCTACAAGCCTTTTCCCAAGTACAGATGTAAAATTAACTGGCCTACAGCTCCCTGCCTTTTGCCTATATACTGTTTTGAATAGTGGTGTGACATTCAACATCTTCCAATCTGCTGAGACCAGCCCAGAGTCTCAACACTCTCCTTATTGCTTCTTAGCTCTACCCATCCTCCAAATTTTGGATCCCTCCCATCTCTCTCCCCCACTCCACATTTTCCTCATTTACTCATCTCCCCCATCTCATTTCTTCCCATCTACCTCCACCTTTTATGCTCTCACTGGGTTAACAATTTAAATAAAATGTTAATTTGTGAAGACCGGTCCCACCAGTTCATCTCCTAGGGATGATTCAATTGAGGTCTCCATAATGGCAAATGGATTTGACAGGCTAAATACAGAAAACCTGCTTCCTCTGCACAAGACTACGAATAAGGTTGTGCACGTGTCTGGAAAATTGGCTTTGAATGTAACTGTGGATCTGGACTTGGTGTTTGCTTTCAACCATGGGCAGTAGATTTGATTTGATGAGGACATTATCAAGAGATGCAGTGTCCAGGGGCCCAGAGGAACTGGTGTGCAGTTAGTGACAGAACTGGATTGAGTGGCTGAATGGCCCTCTATCCAAATGGAAAACAGTACTGTTTGAAAGCTCACTGGAAATTGATTGTGGAGGATGTGGAATCTCAAACAGGCTCTGAGCCAAAGAAAGATGATGCGGGAAGAAGGTGACTTGAATTCCCACTAGCTGTAGTTTGCAAACGGTTGTCAAGAGTAATGTCTCAATGCATCGGAGGTGGCTGTCAACAGTGCCTTGCCTGGCATCTTTTGCTGAGGAGGTACAAAGGTATGGGAGTGTGAGGACATTCTCCCTATCTCCTTCTCCTCCCCATGTAAGTGGCTGATAGAATTCTGGGAGGTGAGGGGGAAGAGTTTGGAATGTGGGAACATTAAAATTCATATAAATTTGTGCTTGATGGTCAGCACAGGGTTGATGAGCTAAAGGACATTTTTCTGTACTGTATAATTCTGTGAGTTAAGAGTGACCTGCACTGTTCCGGATGGGAGAAAATATATTTCAAAACCTGACATAATTGAAACCAGGTATTTGAAAAGTGGAGCCAGTGATAGAGCCCACAACGCAAACTTCCTTCATGGTCGGGTGGTTTGATAGCCTGGAAGTGTCTCATGGACTAGTGAGATTTATGGCAAATGTTTACATACAATTTATAGCATGGATACAAGCAATGTGGCTCATATGATGTACACTCCAAACATCCATAAACCTTTCAAAGTAACTTCTGTTCTTAGGCATACATGAGGAAGCAGGTCAAACAGTCTACTTCATATAGCAAAGATAAAGATACATAACCAACGATTACATTGATGAAAGGCTCAAGCCCGAAATGTTAGTTGCATATCTTTATCTTTGCTACGTAACATACTCCCATGTGACCAATTAACCTATCAACCCTGTTCATCTTTAGAACATGGAAGGAAACCAGAGCACCCAGAGGAAACCCACGCAGTTACGGGGAAAACATACAAACTCCTTATAGGCAACGTTGGGTTTGAACCCGGGTCGCTGGCGCTGCAACAACGTAACAACATTACGCTAATTGCTATGCTAACCGCAGATGGAACTTGCAGATAGAATCCAAGCAAGAAAACATTAGTTTAATTAATTCCTTGGATAATGTGTCT
The DNA here is from genome assembly GCF_036971445.1 of Narcine bancroftii. NCBI lineage: Eukaryota > Metazoa > Chordata > Chondrichthyes > Torpediniformes > Narcinidae > Narcine > Narcine bancroftii. Next base: position 177,431,556 of record NC_091470.1, on the reverse strand, counting down.
GTCTTTGTGAATGAGAAGCATTCTCAAATAGTTATCTTGTCAGATGGCATTTCACAAGCAAAGACAATGGGAGTAGAGAGCACTAAGTTCCTTGGAGTTCACTGAACCAGTGACCGAACGTGGGTACTTGACATCTCCTCACTTGTCAGGAAGGCGTGACAGCGACTACACTTCCTGAGAAGAGTGAAGTGGGGAAGGCTACCGGCCACCATCAGGTCAATCTTCTTCAGGAGCTCCATCAAGAGCGTCCTGGCCGGCTGCATCATGGTGTGGGGCCGGTTGCTGTGAAGAAATGGATCGGAGGTCAACCCACAGGACCATAAGAGTGGCAAAGAGGATCACTGGAGTCTCCCTTCACACACCCCCAACCCCCCCATTGACGTGATCTATCATTTTTTGAAGAGCATATGCAAAATCATTGAGGACCCCTTCCACCCCTGCACACAGCATCTTTCATCTGCTTCCTTCGGGAAAAAAGATAGAGGAGGATCAGAGCCAGCCCCACCAGGCTGAGGAACAGCTCCTTCCCATGGGTAGTGAGGACACCAAACGACCAAAGGAACTGATCACACTCACCCTCCGAGACTCTCATATTCACGGAACAATAATTATTTATTTGTTTGTATTTACACTATGAATATGTATTGTTTGTCTGTATGTGTTATGTCTAGTTGTGTATCTGCATGTTTTGCACTGAGGACTGGAGAACTCTGCTTTGTCGGGTTGTACTTGTGTAATCAGATATCAATAAACTTGATGTGTTTAAATAAATAACAGAAACAGTTTGGAAAACTCAGCAGGGCAGGCAGCATCTGTGGACAGAGGAATGTGTGGCAGCAGCATTTATGGAAGATGGCATTTGTGTACAGTTCTGGTCACCCAATTATCGTAAGGATGTCATGAAACTGAAAAGGGTGTTGGAAGGACTTGAGAGCATCATTTCAAAGATCACAAGAAAAGGGGAACTAAGGTTTACAATATATAGGAGCAGAAGGAGGCCCATCGGCCCATTGAATCTGCTCTGCCATTCTAATCAGGAGCTGGTCCACCCTCCCACTCAGCCCCACTCCCCGACCTTCTCCCCGTAACCCTTGATGCCCTGACTAATCAAATACCTGTCGATCTCTGCATTAAATATAGCCAACAACCTCTTTTCCACGGCTGCCTATGGGACTCACCACCCTCTTGCTAAAGAATGTTTTTCACATCTCTGTTTGAAATTGATGTCCTTTAATCCTGAAATTTCGGTGAAAAGATTGGTAGTTATGATTAGGATGAAGGATTAGGATTTGGGTTTGGGAAGATTCCAAGGAGATTCAGTCGGTCAAGATTGCAAGGGATTTTGATGGTAAATTTTGACCAGTAAGTTTAAGATCATCAATGTTGATGGGAAAGATGGCAGAATGTACATTCAACTGGAAAGCAAAAAAAAAATGGAAAATGGAATTGAAATAAAGCACAGTAAGTATATCAGGAATCAATACAGCCACCGTGGGTCTAACATCCTCCTCATGTACTGTGCCATTTGATACTGCAATGATATAACCATTGGTAATTATTTCCTTGGCTACTTGCCAAGACAAAACAGAAAATGTGGGTTATTTTTAGATGAAGAAATTTGGAAGCCAAGTTGTTATTTTATCTCATAATTCACATTTGCATCTGTACAATTTTACACCTTACAATAAATTCCAGTTGGTATTGTCAACCTGTGTATGTGACTGGGTGGACAATTGAATTTTTGTTCACTGAAGGGATGGGAAGATCAGGTGTTTCCAAGCACAGAACTTTCTTATCAGAGACCCAATCCAGTTCCAAAGCAAGATCACAGTATTCCCTCCAACTCTGGTCTCTCATGAACCCCCTCCCTTCCCTGGCCCTCCTGGAATGGCAGTGCCTTCTGTTGCTCTGGCATTAATATCTGGAGTTCTCTCTGTTCACTATTTTTTTCAGAAAATCTCTCCTACCTTGAAAAAGTACCACTACTCCAAGCTGTTAGTCACCCTGTCACCTTTCCACCAGGTCTGACTCTCTCTCTCTCTTCCCTTTTCCCTCTGCCTCCTTTCACAGAACCAAAATCAAATCTGACCTCTCCTCTTCTCATAATCCAATGAACACCTGTTGTCGGTCTGCACTCCTCCCCCTCCCATTCTTCAGTCTTTATTCTGACACCTTCCTGTTCTTTGCTTAAACCTTGAAGAAGGGTTCAGGCCCGAATTACCTCCTGTGGACACTCCAAAACCGGCTTTCTCAGAATTTCTGTGTGTTTTTACTACAATCACAGCGTCTGCAGACTTTTGTGTTTCACTCTCTGTCAAACACCTTGCCATTTGATTGGATGTCGATTAACTTGCCGTGTGATGTGAACGGTGCTATATAAAAGCAAGAAATGCTCTTTCCTAAGTTTTAAGTTTTGGTTGTTTTTGCGTTAACCCATTAAGAACAATACTAGGTATGTAAGTCCCCACTGTAAAAAAAAATTCTATGGAAAAATTGTCCTGTAGTAAAATGAAACAGCAGTTTGTTTTTAAGGGTGTGGAGCAATCTTTGTGTGTAACCCACGTTGTGCCTGCCTTGTGAGTGTGTGATGGGACATTGTGGAGGGCACTTTACTCTTGTGTTAAATCTACACTGCCGGTTCCCTGGAAGTGTGTGATGCGACAGGGAACTACACACACTATATCTAACTTGTTTGTCCATGCTCTGGACTGTGTGACAATGCAGGGCAGAAAGGAATTTTCTTTATAGATGTAGGAGTATTCATCCACATTCCCTCAAATAGTCTCCTAACATGCCCAGGCCAGACTGGGAGAGGACTCCTCAAAGTACAGCATGGTTAGTGAGGCAGTAAGCACGCTACTATTAGAACGCCAGTGACCCGGGGTTCGAATCCAACGCTATTAATGTGCCAGCGACCCGGGGTCTGAAACCAACGCTGTTACAGTGCCAGCGACCCAAGGTTCGAATCCAGCACTGTTACTGTGCCAGCGACACGGGGTTCGAATCCAATGCTGTTACAGTGCCATGTGACCCGGGGTTTGAAACCAACGCTGTTACAGTCCCAGCGACACGGGGTTCGAATCCAATGCTGTTACAGTGCCAAGTGACCCGGGGTTTGAAACCAACGCTGTTACAGTGCCAGCGACCCAGGGTTCGAATCCAACGCTGTTACAGTGCCAGCGACCCAGGGTTCGAATCCAGCGCTGTTACAGTGTCAGCGACCCAGGGTTCGAATCCAGCACTGTTACAGTGCCAGCGACCCAGGGTTCGAATCCAGCGCTGTTACAGTGCCAGCGACCCGGGGTTCGAATCCAATGCTGTTACAGTGCTAGCGACCCAGGGTTCGAATCCAACGCTGTTACAGTGCCAGCGACCCGGGGTTCGAATCCAATGCTGTTACAGTGCCAGCGACCCAGGGTTCGAATCGAATGCTGTTACAGTGCCAGCGACCCGGGGTTCGAATCCAATGCTGTTACAGTGCCAGCGATTTGGGGTTCGAATCCAGCGCTCTTACAGTGCCAGCGACCCGGGGTTCGAATCCAGCGCTGTTACAGTGCCAGCGACCCAGGGTTCGAATCCAGCGCTGTTACAGTGCCAGCGACCTGGGGTTCGAATCCAGCACTGTTACAGTGCCAGCAACCCGGGGTTCGAATCCAGCGCTGTTACACTGCCAGCGACCCAGGGTTCGAATCCAGCGCTGTTACAGTGCCAGTGACCCGGGGTTCGAATCCAGTGCTGTTACAGTGCCAGCGACTCTGGGTTCGAATCCAATGCTGCTGTTACAGTGCCAGCGACCCGGGGTTCGAATCCAACGCTGTTACAGTGCCAGCTACCCGGGGTTCGAATCCAACGCTGTTACAGTGCCAGTGACCCGGGGTTCGAATCCAACACTTTTACAGTGCCAGCGACCCGGGGTTCGAATCCAACGCTGTTACAGTGCCAGCGACCCGGGGTTCGAATCCAGCGCATTTACAGTGTCAGCGACCCAGGGTTCGAATCCAGCGTTGTTACAGTGCCAGCGACCCGGGGTTCGAATCCAGCGCATTTATAGTGTCAGCGACCCAGGGTTCGAATCCAGCGCTGTTACAGTGCCAGTGACCCGGGGTTCGAATCCAGCACTGTTACAATGCCAGCCACCTGGGGTTCGAATCCAGCGCTGTTACAGTGCCAGCATCCCAGGGTTCGAATCCAACGCTGTTACAGTGCCAGCGACCTGGGGTTCGAATCCAGCGCTGTTACAGTGCCAGCGACCCGGGGTTCGAATCTAGCACTGTTACAATGCCAGCGACCCGGGTTTCGAATCCAACGCTGTTACAATGCCAGCGACCTGGGGTTCAAATTCAATGCTGCCTTTATGGAGTTAGTATGCTCTCCCCATGTCTATGTGGGTTTTTTCAGGCTGCTCTGGTTTCCTTCCACCCTTCAAAAATGTGCCGGGGGTTGCAGTTTAATTGGGTGTAATTGGGCCCAGTGGCTCATGGAATGTAAGGGCCTGTTACCATGCTGTATGTCTAAATTTTTTAAAAATTCCAATTCCTGAAGAATTCTGAGTTGAGTCATACAGGATCTTCAGCCCATCAAGTTCCTGCTGACCCCCAAACACCTATTTAAATAATGGCATTTTACTCTCTCTACATACATCAACTCACCTACATACTGAGGACAATGTAGAGCAGCCAACGTTTAGAATATGGAAGGAATTTAGAGCACCCAAGAAAACAAGGAATTGGTAGCACGGGAAACTGGCACAGAGGTGGATGAACCAGTGGGAGGAACCAAATTTCTGATGCTTGCTTGCTGCCCCTGGGTGCTCAGACAATTGGCTAGGAAGGTCATCAGGTGAAACCGGTGCCAGCCGACAATGCGTGGGAGAAGATTTGCTCTCAGCTCGCTTCCTCCCTTCCCCCTCAATCGCGTCAAGGCCAGGGCTGTGCGCCAATGAACTAGGCCAGGAACACAGCCAGGAAGCAATGGGAGGCTGTCAGCAAATCTGTGCGTTGGGAGCTGATTACTGTGCTGGTGAAGAGAGTACTGAGGAGAGAGTAGTGGGAAGATAGGGAGAGAGAGGGCAGTGATGAGCCTGTCCTGCTCTCTGCTCCTTATTCACTTTGACATTGTTTCAATGACAGCTTTTTATCCTTGAAAGACATTGGGGAACGGTCTAATTTATCTTTTGGATAACATCCCTACATCAGTGAGTGAGAGCTCAGGGTGTACTCCTACAAAGAGAATGGATCTGATCATAATATCACACACACACCCTCGCCGCCCCCCCCCCCCCCACCACCACCATGGCATGTGGAATTTAACTGTCACCTGGTTCATCAATGTCCTTCAGAGTGCATGTCTTATGCCCTTCCCAGAGTAAAACAGGCCCTTGAGCCCTTCTAGTCTGTGCCAGACTATTATTTTGCTCAATTCCACTGATCTCCACCCAGTCCATAGCTCTTCATTCTCCTCCCTCCCTGTTAAAAATTGAGCCCGCATTTACCACTCCAGCTGCCAGCTCGTTCCACACTCTGAGTGAAGAAGTTCCCCCTCAACATTTCCCCTTTCACCCTTAACCCACATCATCTGGTTTGTATCTCACCAACCCTCAGTGGAAAAAGCTGACCTACATTTACTCTGTCTATAACCCTCATTATTTTAAATACCTCTATCAAATCTCCCTCTTCTTCTATGCTCCAGGAAATAAAGTCTGAACCTGTTTACTCTTTCCCTGTGACTCAGTTCCTGAAGTCCAGGCAACATCCTAGTAAATCTTCTCTGCCCTCTTTCCATCTTATTGAGATCTTTCCTGTTGTTAAATGATATACTGTAGGTGTAGTTGGGATAATTGGCCATTGTAAATTTCTCTCCCCCCACCCCCCCACACCTAACTGTGTGCAGGTTAGGGGTAGAGTGTGGGGGCAGTTGATGGGAGCATGGGAAGAATGGGGGATTGAGGGGGAAATGGGATTGTTTAAAGAGCTGGCACCAACTCAGTGGGCTGAATGGCCTCTGATGTAGAGAAACACAGTAATGAGCTGATCGGCTTATGCATGACTCTGGCTTGGGTTGTCTCATGCACCTTCTCAAGAAAGAATTGGAGATAGGTATTAAATTTTGGCAAGGCTGCCATTTCCACATCCTAGACAAAAGTGCTGACAAAATATCTTACCGATCTTGAAGTTCATTGAAAGTAAATAGCCGATATGGTGATGTTTAAAGGTATGCTCCCCAACACCCACCACTGTGTAATTTACATTCAGTTCAAATTTCTCCCCAGCCCATGACCTTTGTGTTCACATTTATTTGTCAGATCAAGGCATCTGCTAGCATTTATTGCACACCCCTGCTTGCCCTTTAGAGTTGAGCACTTTGTTGGAATGCTGCAGTTCTGATGAAGGTGTTTCAGAGTGCTGTTCCAGGTTCAAGATCCCCTTATTGTCATGTAAAATACAGAACATGTAATATTTCACAAAATTGCCTTCTGCCTGACATTAGGGAGACAAGGAGTCGCCATTAGTGTCACCTGGCGCTCCTTAGACAGAGATGGAAACATAAGGAGCCCTTCGTGCCCTCGGTACCCTCTTCAATTCTGGTTGGTGAGGGAGTCCTTGGATTTAGACCCAGCCATGATAAAGGGCTGTCGATAAATATCCAGGTCAGTACGAGTAGAACCTGTGGGCGATGGTGTACCTGCTGCTTAGGGGTTGTGGATTTGGGAGACGGTCACAGTAGCCTGGGCAAATGCATTTTGTGCATGGTGCACACTGCATCCTCTGAATAGGTGTGATAAGGGAATGGGTGTGATAAGGGAATGACCGTCAGGTTGGTGGATGGGGTGTGAATCAATGGGTCCTGCTTAGTCTGGGATGAAGACCTATATCTCATTCACCTTCATCAATCCACTGATATCTGTGGGACTGACAGCTACCTGATATCAAGCAAGTGACTTATGATAACATAAGTAAAAGGAGCCGAAGTCAGCCATCCGGCCCGTCGAGCCTGCTCCGCCATTCATTCAGATCATGGCTGATCTGATAATGGGCTCATCTCCACTCACCGGCCTTTTCCCCATATCCCTTAATTCCCCAACTATGTAAAAATCTATCCAACCTTGTCTTAAATATATTTACTGAGATCGCCTTCACTGCTTCAACGGGCAGTGAATTCTGAAGTTTTGCCCCCCCCCCCCCACCACCCCCATCTGGGAAAAGTAGTTCCTCCTAATCTCTGTCTTAAATCTACTACTCTGAATCTTGAGGCTATGTTCCCTAGTTCTGGTCTCCCCCACCAATGGAAACAATCTATCCACCTCTATCATGATGTTTATACGTTTCTATAAGATCCCCTCTCGTTCTTCTAAATTCCCGCGAGTACAGTCCCAGGTAACTCAATCTCATCTCTGGAATCCACCTGGTGAACCTCCTCTGCACCCCCTCCAAAGCCAGTCCGTCACCAACACAAGGACAGCTTCTTCCCCGAGGCCATCAATGAACCAAAGACACTGCCTTACTTTTCTTGCACTAATATTTGACATTTTTTATAGTAATGTGGTAAGATGGTTATAATATGAATTTTGCACCATGATAAATTTCATGACCTGTCATGGCAATAAATTCTGATTCCTTCTTCATGTAAGGAGACCAGAACTGCACGCATTTCTCCAGATGCAGCCTCACCGGGACCTTGTACAGTTTCAGCAGAAATTCCATCCCTCCAGCAGCGAGGGCCAACGTTTCATTTGCCTTCTTGATAACCTGCTGCACCTCTTGCGATTCATGCACAAGCTCTCCCAAGCTTTTAACATTTAAATAATAACCTGATCTTCTCTTTTTCCTTCCAAAGTGGATAACCACACATTTACCAACAATCTACTCCATCTGCCAGACCCTTGCCCACTCGGGGTCGCAAATTCGAGGTATTGTATTTGCCCAAAATGATGAAATAATGATCTCTTTTCCGTGAATAGCGAGAAAGAAAATGGGAGCAAACAGATCTAAGGTACCAGAGGCAGGAAACAGGTGTAGGTCAGAGCCTCTCTGATTGGATGATGAAAGTTTGTCTCTTGGCACCGTGCTGCCATTTGCAGAAGGTCAATGAGAGAGAGCTCCAGTAACATAGGCAGAAGGGTCACGGCCACTGATATGAGCACAACTGGCAGTGACACAGAGCAGAATCCTGCCTCTAAAAAATAAAGAACCCGGTTCCGGATAACCATGGAGCTACAACTCGACGTGTATCCTGATGTAGTCATGGTAATACCCCTTTGTCTAATGTAATGATAATGTAGAGTAGGTCACTTCTCCTGAATCCAAACTGGCTGTTGTAGATTTAATTGAGTTGTAATATTCCACTGAAATCCATCCCCTTGCAGCATACCTTACTTTGTCCCCATTGCTTTGGGGCCATATATTCTACATTCTGGTTTTAAAATCACTGTTTACTGATGAGGCTTTACAACATTGATGGCTCCCAGTTATACCCACTGACACACAGCTGACAGAGGGCACAGTTAGCAGTTCATGTGACGCTGTTACAGTGCCAGCAACTCGGGTTTGAATCCGATGCTGTCTGTAAGGCATTTGTACATTCTTTGAATATCTGTGTGGGTTTTCCCTGGGTGCTCCGATTTCCTCCTACCCTCCTAAATGTACCGGGTTGTAGGTTAATTGGGTGGCACAGTTTTAAATGGCCAGAATTAGCTTCCACTGTGCCGTAAATAAAATTTAATTAAAAATATAAGTACTGAGGGCTGAGATATTGGAGGTGCTGAATGAGGCATTAAACAAAGGACTCATTGGCTAACTGAGAGTAAAGAGTGAACCCAAAGGATTTATGCCCTTTCCCGAGAGGTTGGGTGGTACAGTGGTACAGCTATGGGAACTACCATCCTGACCTCTGGTGCAGTCTGTGGAGTTTGCCCTTCCTCTGTATGGCCAAATGGATTTCTCCCTTGGGTGCTCATTCCTGGGGGTTGGGGGTTTAACTGGTTGCTGAAAATGGCCGTCTGTCTGGAGTTCAGGGGTAGAATCTGATTGGGGAACATGTGAGAAAGAATAGTTTACAAGAAAATAAGTGGGCAATGGATTGTTCCAAAAGCTGGAGAAGATTCAATGGGCTGAATGGCCTCTTCCAATGTCATATGAGAAACACCTGATTTCCTCGAACAAACTTGAACATCAGTCACGGTGTGGGTTTTACCAACATTTCCACATGGGTGTGATTAATCTATTCCCACAAGAACTAAATACCAACAGTAAAACATGGAAGTCTGTCATGCCTTGATGAGGGACTCAACCCCGAAACATCTGCTATATAAAATACGCTGTTTGACCTGCTGATTTTCTCAAGCATTGAGCTGTTACTAAACATCAAATGAAATAGGTCCTATTCAAAATTAAAACAGAATGAAGACTCTGTTTCTCTCTCCTCAAATACTGTCTGACTGATTAAGTGTTACCCCTTTCACCTGAGACATGAACTCCGTTTCACTCTCCATGGTTGCTGTTTGACCAATGGGTGTTTCCAACAGTTTCTAATTCAAAATACTTTAGCTGGCGGAATGAAAGTCTGTCTTCAAATGTTATTGAATGTGCCTGGGTGCCTTGTGGGAGTGTAGATAGAATTTGATTGGTGAACATGTGAGAAAGAGACACTGAATGACCTTGCAGCAAAGAAAAGGTAAGGTATATCATGTATTTGGGTCTACCCCACTTTACGAAACTAGAGTGTTCCTATGAAACCTTTTGTAAGCTGATATGGCATAAAGCGAAGACCTAGTCACTGCTATTGAAGCCTATTTTTGTAAAAGCAAATTTGCGTAAAACAAGTATTCATAAAGCGGGGTATACCTGAATTACATTTTTAATGTCTTATTATGTGACCATGTAATGAACCATTGAACCTTGTAGGGCATATGAGTGGGGCAGAGAATTCAAGTCCTTGGCAACTAAGACTGGTCAGCTTGCAAACCAAGGTCTGCAAAGTGATCACCCAAACTGCTTTGGGTTCCTCCAGAATAGAGAAGACCACCTTGTGGGCACCAAATACAGTTCACTAGATTCAAGGAAGTGAATTGCTGCTTCACATGTAGGCACGGCTTGGATCTCTGTAAGAGGAAATGGTGCAGCCATTGTGCGTCCTGCAGTGGGTTGGGAACATGCTTGAGCCAGTCTCACAGTGTCCATAAAAGGCAAAGCTATATTGGCAGTGTTTCGAGCCTGAGCCCTTCCTCAAGGAATAAGCAGAACGAGTCAGAAGCAGGAAGTCTCAGGATTCAGACAGTGCCGGCTGGGGGAGGGCTCCAGACCCACAACAGGTGGTAATTGGATATGGTGAGAATTGATCATGTCTCTGCAAAAGGAGTCGGAAAAGGGAGAGACAGCGATAGGGGAAAGCGACTTGGGGGTGGGTTTAACAAAGCCAGAGGTCGATATTAATACCATCCGGTTGGAGAGGACCCAGGCAGAAGGTGAGTGGTGTCAGTCTGGCCGTGCATGAGACCATGGAAGGACATGTCAACGAGGGAATGGGACGTGGAATTGAAATGGGTGGCTACTTGGAGATCAACGCTATTGAGGTGGACAGAGCTGAGATGCTCAACAAAGCAATCCCCCAGTCTGCGCCCAGTCTCTCCGATGTAGAGGAGACCACAATGGGAGATGGGATTGCATGGGACACCTTTTACCTTTGCTGGAGGTAGCAGGAAGGCAATGGAAGAGTCAGAAATGGGAAAGTGAGTGTCAGGTGGGAAAGTGGCAGAGAAACATGAGTTCCGCGGAGTGTATGGAGAGCAGCAGTGAAACTGTGAAAAGACTGTCAATGCACTGGAAATAGAGGTGAGTGAGAGAGCCTGAGTGGCAAAGAGAGGCAGCCACCTCTCTGAAATAGGTGGGTAAAGCTGGGCCCAAGCATGTTCCCATGACTACACAATGTGTGAACAACGTTTCCTGCACCTCCATTCACTTCCTCTGACTCGACAATGTAGCTATGGGAACCAGCATTCTCCGTTTCTATTCCAGATTTCCTTGGAATTTCCCAGTTCCAGTATCGTTTCAGAGTGTCTGAGGTTCTAATCTGGAGCTCAGGTTTGTACAGGACTTTGTGGCGGCTGCAGGAGGCAAATCTGTGGAGACTCGGGGACTCTGGGGGGACTCTTTTTTGCTCCTCTTTTTCTGACTGTAAACTGTAAGAGGCGCTTAGGCAATTCCTGCCAGTGGCGAATCTGTCTGCCTTGCAGCAGGCGAAAAGGAATTTCATGTAATATTACACTGTTTTATTACTAGGACAATAAATCTTGAATCATCTGATTTCCTCTGCTCGCACGTGGACACCTCCTGCAGGCTGATTGCCCTTTACTACCCTCTCCTTGCCACCACTGCCTATGTCATTCAGCACCTTTCAGTCCCCACACAATCTCTAGACCTCCCCCATTTCCAGTTTCCTTGGAAATGGAAACGAGCTTCGCTCCACAGATGCTGCCCAGTTTCCAGAGAATCTATTTTTATTTCAGATTTCCATCATCTGTAGTTTGTTGCTTCTGAAGTACTTTAGAAACTATTGTCATTGGTGGAAACAGTCACAGGACACTAGAACTTCCCACATCAGTAATGCAACAATGACATGAGTACAGAGACCCTGGGATAGCTGCATAGGACAGTTCACCTTGGTTGTTGTCCCAACACAGTACTCTCAAATCAGGAAGCCAACTTGAAGTGTGTGAAGGGAAGAGATCATCAGGGCAACAGACGAAAAGTGAAGGACATGCTTAAAGCTTCCTTGAAGAAATGCTTGAATGCTGCTCAAAGGAGCATCAGCATGGTCAGAGACTCCAGACTACATGCAGTAGAGGTCTCAGAAGCCCTGTGCATGCAGCGAAATAGCAGATCATCTCACAAACTATTCAACTGCCATTCCTGTCAACCACCGCCTCCCCCACCCGTGGAGATCTCGATGGAACCTACAAAGGCCTCTTCAACTAGCACCTTGCTCCCAAGGGACTGCGTAAAACCCAATAACGACCGGGTACTTTCTATTGATTTATTCCCCCCTAATTGTACTTGACCAGAATAGATTGACAGGATATTTATGAGTTAACATTATTGGTAGATCAGGGTCGCCTATAGGCCGGACAGCATAAGGATTCCCTGTACAAAGGAAAGTTAGGGGAGACATCAGAGCTAAGTTTTTTTTTACACAGAGAGTTGTGAGTCCCTGGAATGCTTTGCCAGGGGTGGTGGTGGTGGACATCAGAGGCATTTAAGAGACTCTTAGGTGCATGGATGGATGAGAAAGAGAGGGTTATGAGATAGCGAGGGTTTAGATATTTTTTTGGTAGGAGTATAGAGATTGGCACAACATCAAGTGCTGAAGGGCCTGTACTGGGCTATGGCTCTCTCCTGAAGGATATTATTGAGCAGGCTAATTTTTATGGGAGGCATAAGTAAGATCATTTTTTAAAAATATCTGATTATTAATTTAAATTTAGTTGTACTGCTTCCATGGTGGCAATTGAACTTGGATCTCCAGATTTCTAGAATCATAGAGAGATCGAGGGGAAACAAGCCCTCTGCCACCCATTCTATTCTAAGCAACTCTCATCCATTTCCCCTAATCCCATTCCATTTTTTCTAGATTTCCATCAGGACTCCCCAGATCCTGCCACGCACCAGGGGGTGACTTACGGTGCCCACGTAACTGACTGACCTGCAGGCCAAAGCTGGAGTCCACAAAGGAAATGCACAGGGAGCATGTATGACCTCCTGCACCAGAAGTCAGGATTCAAGTCAAGTTTATTGTCATCCGATTGCACAAGTGCAACTCAATGAAAGAGCGTTCTCCAGTCCTCGGTGCAAAACACACACAACTAGACATAGAACAAATACAGACAAACAAGAAATGTATTTATATAGACAAATCAATAAATAAATATTGTTTCATGAATTTGAGAGTCATGGATGGTGAGTGCGAGCAGTTCCTTTGGTTGTTCAACATCCTCACTGCCCGTTGAAAGAAGCTGTTCCTCAGCCTGGTGGTGCTGGCTCCGATCCTCCTGTATCTCTTTCCCAATTGGAGTTGCTGAATGATACTGTGCGCAGGGTGGAAGGGATCCTCAATAATTTTGTGCGCCCTCATCAGTCAAATGATCCAGGTAGATCACATCAATGGGTGGGGAGGGAGACCCCATTGATCCTCTTTGCCACTCTTATGGTCCTGTGGATTGACCTTCGAACCATTTCTCTGCTGCATCCATACCACTGGGATTGAACGTGTTGCCAGATCAATGAGGCAGTGGCTCTACCAGCTGTGCCAGTGTGTCCCTCTTATAATTGGGAGTTAGGTCGACACCTTCTGAAGGGAGGGTGTGTATTGGCGCACTGCAGAGAGAGAAAGCCAGCTCTGTTGACTTTGCAGAGTCTAACCAGGCTTCCTTTTGTTTGTGTGAACTGTGAATAAGATGTGGGTATTTATATCGTGCTCCCTCACACTGAGATCTCTCTGAGTGTTCCATTCAATGCATTACTTTGAAGGCCAGTGATTATTGTTCTGTCAGAAAATATGACAGTTATTCTGTGCCAGGAACAGCCCACAGCCCTGGGTCCTTGCCTGGTCTGTATATTGTTTTATTTTGCTAATCATGTTTGAAGAATGGGGTTCTGCCTTGGCCCAACCTGGGATTATTGGTTTCTTCCTTCCCCCTTTGCCGTACATTTGATCCACCTTAGTTGATCTACCTCCCTCGTAATCCTCACAGTGCCAGGAAAGGATGGGACAGGGCCCCCTGTACTCAACTGGGAGTTCTCCCATTTTAGGTCATTTGCTCTCTCTTTCTATCTGTATCTGATTGGTCAGTTATCCGTCTGTGATTTAGACTCACTTTATCTCTCGACTCATTTAGTTTGGTCTGCTGGGCATGCCCCACAGCCCTGCAATTACAACACAAAACATGGACAAAGAAGCACAATGCACTCCCAACCATAGGATGAACCCATGTGGTCTTATCCTCACAAAAATATATTTATTTTGTTCTCCCCACCCCCCCACCTTGATACTACTGAATGCTAATTTGTTGCCAATTTAACGGGTAAAGACTGTCTAGATCAGTGACACAACGTCAAGCACTGTCACACTGAGCACTGGCACACCTCTGGGCTGTGTGCACAGCCCTCTCCTATTCATGCCACTGACTCATGACGGCATTGCCAGATCCAGCTCCAATGGTGTCCTCGAGTTTGCAGATGATGCCACAATAGTCGGCATCTACAGAGAAGAGGTGGAAAATCTTGTGGTATGGTGCAAGAATAACAACCTGACTCTCAACATGAACAAGACAAAGGAGATAATCATGGACTTCAGGAGGACCACTACACATCAATAACTTTGTATTAGAGAGAGTAGAGTGCACCAAATTCCTTGGAGTCCCCTTAACCAGTGATCTATCTATTATTTGTCAGGAAGGCACAACAGCATCTGGCCCAGATGCATCACGGTGTGGGGACGGTTGCTGCAGAGAAATGGATCGGAGGTCAATCCACAGGACCATAAGAGTGGCAAAGAGGATCAATGGGGTCTCCCTCCTCACCCATTGATGTGATCTACCTGGATCATTTGACTGATGAGGGTGCACAAAATTATTGAGGACCCCTTCCACCCTGCGCACAGGGGACTCCCCCTCCCCCCCCACCACCACCCCACCAACATCAATTGATCTACCAGGATTGTTGTCTGTCTGAAGAGGGTGCACAAGATCATCGAGGACCCCTTCCAACCCCCAACAGGATCTTTCAGCTGGTCCCGTTGGGGAAGAGATACAGGAGGATCAGAGCCAGTCCCACCAGGCTGAGGAACAGCTTCTGCCCACGGTCAGTGAGAACGTCCAAAGGAACAGCTCACACTGTCCCTCCGAGACTCTCATATTCACAAAACAATATTTATTTGTATATATGAATACTCGTCCTGCATATGTATTATTTGTCTGGATGTGTGTTATGTCTGGTTGTGTGTCTGTGTGTTTTGAACTGAGGTCTGGAGAACACTGTTTTGTCGGGATGTACTTGTGCAACCATTTGACATACACTTGACTTAGTCAACATTATGGAGCAATTTATTGAACTAATTAACCTTGCAACACCAACAACTTTAAGATATGGCACGAGTTTCCTCAGCTGCTGTGACTTTCTCCCACGTCATCAAAGCATGCAGGACGGTGGTTTAATTGTCCACTGTAATTGGCCTTAACGTGCAGGTCAGTGGCAAAAGAATCAAAGGGGAGTAGAGGAATATGCAAGAGAGAATACATTGCTGCACGACAGGTCAAGGGTACTGGGCTGATGAGAGCTGGAATAATGATGGTGGGCTGAATGGCCTTCTTCTGTGTTGCAACAAGGAAACGGTGAAAGGGGAAGAAGTTTCACTCATCTTTAGTATCATGGGAATCTTGTAGGTCTGTGTCAGCTCCTGAACATGTGCATGGGACTACAGGAGGCACAATGAGTGAGGGGGAAGATTTTGTACAGGGACATTGTGTGTCTGGGTTAGCTCCTGAACATGGGGGTAAATGCAGGGTCAATGCACATCTCAGCTCTACCTCTCATACACACCATCCCTGAGTGGGAATGATTTACACTGGTAGCCTGTATTTCTCTTACCCTGCTTTGACACTGTGCCAGCACCAAACACAAAACATGTCAGTGGCGCTGACAGTTGTGGGAAGGTGAGGTTAGAAAAGCCCGATGGCAGGGAATTAGACAAGTGCGGACTGTGTCAAGGACAAAGCTGCCCTTGTTGTTGAAAAGAAGCAAAGCTTTGCACATAACTCATTGTTACTCAGTGAGAGAGCCAGCAACTGTTAACCTTCTGATCCCAGAGTGGGAACACTGCAGCCTTCTCCGTGATGGGCCGTGCTTTTCTGAGGATGCCATTATGTCTGCTTATCCACTCAATACAGACATAGAGTCATACAGCACAGAAGTGGGCTCCTCAGTCCACTAAGTGCATGCAACCTATTTGCCTATCCAGACAAATCCCACTTGCTTGCATGAGTTCCATATCCTTCTATGCCTTGCCTATCTTGGCATCTGTGTAAATGTCCTTCAACGGGATTATTGTGTCTGATTTCACCACAGAAGGATGAGAGGTCTACAAGATTCTGAGAAGCATGGATAAGGTAGACAGTCAGCACTTTTCCCCAGGGTGGGAAAAGCAAACACCAGAGGATGTCTGCATGGAGGAAAGTTTAGGGAAGATGTTGGGTAAGTTTTTTTACACAGAGAGTTAAAGGTACCTGGAATGCCTTGCCAGGGGTGCTGGAGGAGGCTGAAACATTAGGGGCATTTAAGAGGCTTTTAGACAGGCATGTGGATAAAAGAAAAATAGGTTACAAGGTAGGGAGGGTTTACTTTTTTTTGTTATGAATATCTAGGTTGGTACAACTTTGAAGCCAAAGGGCCTGTACTGTGTTGTGGTGTTCTATGCTCTATGTTCACCTCTTCTGGCAGCACATTTCAGATATCAGCCATTCTTTATGTAAAGTATTTTCCTCTCAGATTCCTTTTCAAACTCCTTCCACAAACCAAAGGAAATTGAGAGTCTAGAAGAGTTGCCAGGATAACTCTCTCAATAAAACAAAGGAGCTGATCATTATCTCCAAGAGGTGGGATAGAGACCATTCCCTGTCCACATCAATGACACTGAAGTGGAGACAGTAGGTAACTTTGTTCCTGGGAGTAAACATTGATGTTTACTGGACCAATGCAATGGTCAAGAAAGCCCACAAATGTCTCTCTTAGACAACTAAAGAAGAATGATGTGTCCATAGTGTCCCTCAACAACTTCTAAAGGTGCAAGTTGGATCCATCCCAGTATAGCATGGAGCTGTTCTGCCCAAGATTGGAAGTGACAGAAGATGGTGAATGAATTTCGGAACTTCATGGTAACTTCCTCCCTTCCATCTCCTCCTGCACTTTCTGCTGCTGAGGTAAAGGTGCCAATATGCCAAAGGACCCATCCTACCTCGGGCACACTCTCAAGAATATGAAATCACACACCAACAGGCTTATTAATCTTATTGCACTTATTGATCTTTCTCATTGTAACCCTATGCTCTGTAACTGTGCTCTTGCCCTGCTATCTCACTTCCCAATCCCATCTATCTCTTACTATATCAAGTCCAGAATGCACTGCAGTCAAACTCCAGTGACACTGGACAACAAATCTTGTTGTGAGTCTGAAGGGAGTGCAGAAAACAGGGCTGAGGTGAGTTTGAAAGAAATATGTGAAGCAGATGGTGAACTACAGATTTATTAAAAATTGGATAGTGTACCATCGGAGCTTTGCTGTTCTCTCAGTGAGCCTCCTGTATCTCTCTATCTCAAGGTTCACTCTACTTGGTTGTCCATTTCCTTGGAATATTATAAAGGAAACAAGTGAAACCAATAAATGATACTGCATCTCATTTATAAATGGAGAATAAATTCGCTTGAGTTGCTATTGCATTTTATAACCTAGTATTTATTTTGTGGCCTGGTAGGAATTCATTCATCAGACTATGTTCCTCGAGATGAACCTGTTCGCCCGTCTGGAGGAGAAAGAAGTCTACCCACCATTGAGGTTGTGGAAAGCATTTTTTTGATCTCATGCTCTAACAGCATCTTCTATTGATCTGATGGTCACAGCCAATCAAATCTCCTTTTTTGGTGCAGGACCCCTGGTGATCAAGTCACCCATATAATTAGCACCTTGATGAGTGCATATTACATTGTTCTTTAAGTTTTTCAGGATCTGGGTCTTGCTGGCAATGACAGCGTTTATAGTCCATCTATAATTGCACTTGATGTGACTGGCTCATATTAAAAGGTTAACCATGTGGACCAGGTCTGGAGTGATAGACTGGCTAGGAGCAACATGAGGCCAGCAGAGCTGCTTCCTGGCAAGGCCAGAGACCTGGGTTTAATCCTGACCTCCAGCACCATCTACGTTGAGTTTGCCTGTTCTCCCTGTGACTACATGGCTTTCCCCCAGTTCTCCAGTTTCATCCAATATTCCAAAGACTTATTGGCTGGTCGGCTGATTAGTCACGGCAACTTGCCCCTGTTTGTAGGTGAGTGGTAGAATTGGAAGTGGAAGTGGAGGGGGGGGGGGTTGTTGATGAAAATGTGGGGGAATAAAATTGAGATTTATGTTAAGAGAACGGGTGACAGTCAACATGGAGATGGGCCAAAGGAGCTCTTTCTGCGCTGTATCCCTGTGACTCTACCCAGAATGCTGAAGGTTGGCAGGTTTCTTCACGTGAACCACATGGGTTTATTTTACAGAAAGCAGTAGTTGTCACTCTTGATAAATTTGTTTTGTGTCACTTCCAGATTATTCACCAAATTTAAACTCACATCAGCTGTGAAGGGATTTGAACACTCTAGATTGATAGTTGAGGTCACTGGTTTACCAGTCCAGTAGATTAACCACTGACCCATCACCATATCCACATATCACTGACGATGTCCCAAGGCATATCGGAAAGTCGTTATCACATAGAATCTGGCACCAAGGCATGCATGGAGATGTTAGTCCAAGGGCCTGAGAGTGTATGTGAAGAGGAAGGTTTTAGGGACCACAAGATGGAGAGGTTCAGGCAAGGATTTTTGAAAGTAATGTGCAGGTAACTGATGATGCACATCAGCGATGGAGTCTTTAAAACCATAGACATACAAGAGGCTAGAACCAGAACACCTGAAGAGTTCATAGAACATAGAACACTGCAGCACAGTACAGGCCCTTCAGCCCTCAATGTTGCGCTGACTTTTATATTCCTACCAAAAAATACAAAACCCTTCCTACCTTTTTCTTTCATCCATGTGTCTAAGAGTCTCTTAAACACCATTAATGTTCCAGTCTCTACCACCATCCCTGGCAATGCATTCTAGGCGCCCACTACTCTCTGTGTCCCAAAACATACTCCTGATATCTCCTCCAAATTTCCCTCCCTTCACTTTGTGCAGATGTCCTCTGGTGTTTTGTATTCCTGCCCTGGGAAAAAGGCGCTGGCTTCCCACCTTATCTATGCCTCTCATAATCTTGTAGACCTTGATTAAGTGTCCTCTCATCCTTCTTCGCCCCAAAGGGAAAAGCCCCAGCCCTGCTAACGTTGCTTCATAAGACTCATTTTTCAATCCCAACATGCTGGTAAATCTCCTTGACACCATCTCCATAGCTTCCACATCCTTCATATGATGAGGTGGCCAGAAATGAACAAATATTCTGAGCTGGGGCAGGTCACTGGGACGATGATGAAGGGGTGGGAATGCTAAAACTTAAGATTCAAGAGTCATTTATTGTCATGTAATATAACACAAAACTGCGTTTAGTCTGCCGCAAGGCAGAAAATGGTTTGCCATCAGCAGAAATGGCCTGGTGCCCCTTACAATCAGAGAAAGAGAAGCAAAAGAGAGTCCCTTTAGAGCAGGGGTGTCAAACTCATATTCACAGAGGGCCAAAATTAAAAACTTGGACTAAGTCATGGGCCAAACTAAATATTTATTGAAAATTTTCAACATCTGCATGTTTTCTCTTCTTTCAACATCTGTAATGTTAAACTTTTTCTTATTAAAATAAATGTTTAATAATAGTTTTGGTTAAACTCTTTCCAGAAGAAGCATTAACAAATGAGAAATAAAATATTCAATAAATATTTCTCTCTAGCCTTTAAGCTCCTTTTAAATGTATTTTTTTTCACAAGCCAACAAGTCAAAAAAATAACAACTTGCCTCAATGAAAATCCAATCTTTCAACTATGAACAGTCCAAAGTTAACCAAAGAAAATATTAATCCAAGCTTAGCTTGGATTTACTCTGATGCACCTGGGTCTAAATCAGATACTTGGCATCTCTTCTTAGAGTTTGGGTCAGAGTTTGCCTCCCACCTGTCTTGAAAGGTCTTGTTTTCTGTCTTTCGTTTGGCCATTTTTCGTGAGGGGTTTATTACATGTGAGTTGGGCGACAGGTCACAGATGCTAATTAAAGTAAAGAGAGGAGGTGAGGGCGATTAATGGGCTGACGGGCCGGCGCCAACGCATTTGCAAAGCATTCTGGGATTTGTAGTATTAGCTGTGCATGCGCTATACTGGCGCGGCGGCCAGCGGGCCAGCTCTAATACATATTTGATATGATCTTGCGGGCCAAATATAATTATATCACGGGCCTTTGGCCCGCGGGCCTGAGTTTGACATGTGTGCTTTAGAGTAACCGAGAGTCCATGGATTTGGCAAAAGTGCTCCTGCAGACACACAGATCAGTCCAAAGCATCAGCAACCCGAGCTTTAGATCCAAACCTTCAGGAAGCCTTCAGTGCCCAAGGCCCCTTGGGAGTCCTTCCAGCCTTCAGCACCCTCACATGTCCCAGTTCCGACACCTGGTACCCTTTCAGCCAGTTCTGAGCCACTGTCCAGCAACTCACAGCCTGGTGTGAGTTCTTCGACTGCAAGTTGCCCGCAACCTGCAGCCTGTGTGTTCCTTAGCTGCAGAGCCCCTCACTGGTCCACAACCCTGATCACCACAGGGGTGGTGTTGGTAAACAGCAGAGGGTTTGCGAGGTTTGAGAAGAGGAAGAGTAAGAATTTGGTGAGTCTTGAAGAGCCATTTCTGCAGGTGTGTGAAATTCTGTAATGGGCAACACATCAACAATGGAAACGCTCTGATGGGAGGGATGAGCTTTGTCCCCTGAGATCACTCAAAATTCTGGCGAATGGGATGAAACTCCAGGAAGCATTTCTTTCCATACAACATAAAAGGAGGCTATTCAGCCCATCAGATCTATGCTAGCTCACAGTGCAATCCCATTTCCCCACATGTTTTCTCTGTAGCTAACTCTTTCTCACATTCACATTGAATCCCCTTAGATTCTGGAGGCCAGTTAACACTCAACCTGCATGGCTTTGGGTTGTTCAAGGAAAGCAGAGCACCCAAGGGAAATCCAGGCGGTCAGTGGGAAAATGTCCACCAGATAGCATCAGAGGCCAGAATCAAACCGGGGTTGTAGGAGCTGTGAGGCAGGGGCTGCACCAGCTACAACTTTTTGCCTCCCATTGCTTGCAGTTCTAACGACTAGGAGCCGATGGAATTGGAATAGCAGGGATTGGGTTGGGTAAGAAGCTAAAACATTAACCATCTGAAGCAGGAGACACAGCTATGTCCAGTGCACCCATTTCACCAGGAAATTAACATAAGATATCTGAAAAAGAAATTGAGAATGTTGGAAACACTCAGTGGATCAGGCAACGACTATGGAGAGAGAAACAGGGTTAACATTGCAGGCTGAAGACCATGGCTCTCACACCCTCTCAGCAAAACTGACTTTCTTCCCCTTTTATTTTTCATTTCTGATGACCTTCTCCTCAAATCATAACTCCATTTTTCTGATGCTGCTGGACTCGTGGAGAGTTTCCGCATTTATTGTTTTTGTTTCTGACTTTAGAAAACCTGGTCTGATGAGCAAACATCATGGTTCTAGTTCTTGAACCATTCATTTGAAGATCTTTCCCTGCCCCCCCCCCACATCATACCATCCAGTCTCTCTTTCCTTTCCAACCTTTGCTCTTTGCTTCCCATATCCTCTGTCTGTCTCTCTGCCTCTGTCACCATTCCCTGCTCCAAACCACTGCTACACCCACCACTCTAGCTCTTTGCTCCATTTTGCCTTCTTCAATGCCTTCCCTATCAAATAGCCTGCCTGCACTTTGCTGAGCTGGGTAACAATTGGAGGGGATGATGGAGCTATGGAAGGGATCTGCACATTATCCTGGCAAAGTACATTGCCATTGAGAAAAGTTGACTAGAATCAAATTTTTGTCACATAGAACTGGTGTGAAGTCAAAGTGTGTAACTACCTAAATTCATGGACACAACATCGAGTAATTGGCACTGTTCTATACTTAGGGCTGAGCTAAGTGCCTATAGGATTGTGTGTGCCTATATTTAGATTGCTACAGCTATTTCTGAGCCAGCTGTATTCATTGAGTCAGTGCGCATCGTATGGTAATGAGTGCACAGCAGTGAGCAGTGGGTTGGTACATTAACTCTCTCAATGCAAAATTAGGGAGGGGAAAGGGTGTCACAATCTTACACAGAGACCCAGTCAGGGCCAGAGGAGCAGAAACCCTCACTCGCAAACAAAATCAGATTAACTTCTTCAGTCCTAGATTAAAAAGTGTCAGTTCCTGAGCACTGGACACAGGTACTGTATTAACCTTTTCAGTACAAGATTAGAAAATGTGTGCCAGATACGGACTCCAAGTACTGCATTAATCGTTTCAGTATGAAATCAGAATACGCCAGTTCTCAGTGCCAAACACAGACCCTCGCCACTGCCTTAATCCTTTCAATCCAAATTGGGAAACACCAATGCCTCATCCTTGAATGCATGTGGTATGGATATTGGCTGAACCCTTTCAGTAACTGGGAAATTATCAAAGTCTTTGCCACCCAGAGTACCTGGTTGGTGCACTTGGACTGTGTTATCTTCCCACAGTCTCATGGGCAATGGGGCAATAAGCTGTATGTTGGGACCAGTGTGCTGTCAATCCTTTGGTCTGTTTACCAACCTCCCTCCTCCAAGAAGCTCATCAAAAACACTCGACTCAGGAAAATGAGAAGACTTTTGAGGTTCTTTGAGCAAAGAAACAAATTCGGAGCAGGAGTAGAGCAACGCCCCTGGAGCCAGTTGGTGGCGAGCTGTGTTCTTGATCCTCTGCAGTCCTGGGATGCTGTTGTGGTTAGATTTACAGGATCTGGAAGGGACTCCGAAGGACTGACTTGATACTTCCACGTCAAGATGGTGCGCAATTTGTAGGGTAATCTGTAGACGGTGGTGTTGATCTACCCCTGTTGCCCTTGTTCCCCTTGGTGGAAGAAGTGATGGGCTTGGGAAGTGGTGTCAGAATAGCCTGGGAATAACTGCAGTGCCAATGGTGGAGGGAGTGACTGGACCTTAACTCTGCATTTCTCCTGGTTCACAGTAAACTTGACCTGTTTGCTTCTCAACATTCATTCTCTCTCTGCCTTTAATATAATCAAAGGTGCTGTTTCCGATTTTCAAAAGATCACCACCCTCTTAGAGAAAAAAAAAGCCTAATTTCTGTCTTAAATTTGCACCCACTTATTTTTGATCAGTAACTCCCAGTTTGAGATTCTCGCACTAGAGGAGGAATCCATCCTGTCAAGGTCCTTCAGGACTTTGATGTCCCAACTTGACCACTGGTGTTACTGAAGGTTTTTTCCTCCTTCGGTGCTCCCTTGGGATTGAAGATGTCCGACGGTGACAGAGCAGGGGATCTTTCAATGTGGATGTCTTCAATTGAGAGCCTCCTAACAGAATGAGGTCTCAGTCCAATGGTCAGGGGATTTAATGGGACCAGAGATTGGGCTTTGTTCCATGGTCGCAGCACTTTCCCACTCATGGGAATACCCGCAGACCACAAAGGGAACTCATTTCTTTATTTTTCACAATCTAAAACCACCCTTTTACAAAAGGTGCTGGGTGTGTGGAACAAGCTGCCAGAGGAAATGGTGGAAGTGGGGATATAGAACATGGACTACTACAGCACTGTACAGGCCCTTTGGCCCCCGATGTTGTGCCGACCTATACATCCCTACCAAAATTTTTAAAATTGCAATTTTAAATAAATATTTTGACAGGTGCACAGATGGGAAAGGTTGTAAATAATATAGGCCAAACAGAGGCAAGAAGAACTAGCTCACGCAGACAACCAGATCAGCATGAATAAGTTGGGCTGAAGGGCCTGTCAGTCCTGTAACACTCTATGACTTTGTGATCTTACACCTCTCTGTGGAATTTATTCTAGTCTTTCATTGTCCTGTCAGTTCCTGCAGCTGAAATCCCTTATCCTGGAACCTTTCTGATAGATAAGCTTACTGGAAACACTGACCAGGAAATCATTTGGTGAGGCATACCATATGGAGATTGATTCTCAGGGCCACCATGTCTTTTCCGAACATCAAGCATTCATCCACACTAATCCCTTTTTATTCTCCCACCATTCCTATCAACGTCCCCTGGATTCTACACTCACCTGTATATTGGGCTCAACTTACAGTGGTCAATTAATCTATGGATGTGCACAGCTTTGGGAGAGAAGTGGAGCACTTGGGGGAGCTCACGCAGTCAGAGAGATCATGCAAACTCCTGTCATGCAGAAGGTCATGTGGACCCCCCACCCCACCCATGGCAGGAACCTGGTCAGAAGCCACCACATCTGTCAATCAAGGTTAAGACCACCTATGCTGAGCACTCACCTTTCCATTGGGCCTTTTAAAAGAACACACTAGTCGTCATTGGCTCTGTAAATCACCTGCCCTAGTTTCAGCATACCTAGGCCAGCAGGGGGTATAAAGCCCAACACATAAAGCTGCCAGGTCTCTTTTGCCCTGAGGAAATGACCTAAGCTCTATTCCAGGTCACAAGGCAGAGAGCCAACACAGGAGAATCAGTCCCAAGGTGTGAGCCAGTAACAGGTGTGGGGCTTACTGTGGGGCACTCTAAATGTTGTAATGTGTTTCTCCTCTCCAATTAATCATGGTGCTGTACCTGCAGCAGGTCTAGGGGAGGTCTAGACAGGTACTGTTGTTGTCTTACGTCTGCACTATATTTAACGCAGTTTGTAATGATTATCGGTTTACTTGCCTGATATGCCTGTATTGCCAGTGCCTTGTCTGTGCGTGTGTGAGTGCATGCGCATGTGTATGTGTGTGTGTGCGTGTGTGTGCATGCAAGTGTGTGGGCGTGATAGTGTGTGAGTGTGTGCATATGTGTATGTGTGTGTGTGCATGTGTGGATACGCACGTGTGCATGTGTGTGTGTAATCCCTGTGATGACTTTGCCTTGCAGGCAAATAAAGCTCTTTTGTTATAATCAATTTGTGGCCTGCCCCGGATCCGCTGAACTTGTTCCTCGCATCACACTCCACACAAAGGTCAGAACTGAACCCTGGTCTCTGGGGCTGCAAGGCAGTAGCAACATCGCGCAGGTCAAGCAATTTTGGGGTCTTTGATGTTCACCTAGGATGGCTCAGGGCATCAGAAACCATCTTGGCTGAGACACAACACTTTGGGCAATGCAGCACTCCCTGAGCTCTGCCTCAGGAGTTTCCTCCCAAACCCATCCCATGTTGACTCAGAAGGAAGTGTGCCGGCCTTTGAGCCAGACTGTCAGCTTGTCTCTCTGCTCATGTAAACACCAGTCTCATGTGGCAGTTAGTGTCTGCATTAAAACAACAGCCGACATTATTTAAATATATCATTTGTTTCTGATTTCTTCAAGTTAAGAAAGGGAGGCCAACAGGGATTGGGAGAGAGGGGGGTTGTTGAAGGAAGGATTTAGAGGGGGTAGATTTTTGCATGCTATCAACTCACCACAAACGTGCTTCCAGCCCTGGTTCAGGCAGGCAACCAGACACCCCGGTGATTCAACCTCCCTCGTTGCCCTGCTCTCCATGTGCGCCATGGCCAGAAAGATGGGCTGCCCTGGCAAACTCCACCGCCCGAGGAAGCGAGTCCTACAGGCCTTGTCCAGTGAATACCAACTGTCCCCCTGGCTTTTTTGTAATGGGCACAAGAATTCAACCCATCACCTCAGTGGAACCTAGTCCATTGGAAATACCCCAACCTCAAGCACTAGTGTCATCCTCCAGGAAGTAAATCCTGCTTTTCGTTTCGCTGGCATCAAAACACAGAGGAGTAAAAGGTTTGCTTCTCATTTCAGCCCAGTAATCTCGGGCACTGAGCGTTCTCTCCCTCTGAAAGAGATCTATATATATATATATATATATCTGTGTGTTAGCAGGATTGCTTGGAGCTGGTGACTGGTCTTGTCCTTGGATTTTGTATACGAGTCGCGGGTGGCATCTCCTCTGTCTCCCAGCTTCTGATAAACAGAAGTACGAGGCTGCTCCCAGCTTCCTGTTCAGAGTGACATTCAGCTACGACCCCACTTTCAACTGAGCTTTCACCTCAGCGGGTGAGTTAAAAATAGAACCACAACAATTGACTCATTCATGCAGAGCTTCTTTCTGCCCTAACCCACTCTTCTTGGGTTTTCCATTTCCCTTTATTAAGCAGAACAGAACTTGAAGGAAATTTGGACCTCAGAAGGAGGCCATTCGACCATCAAACCTGTTCAAACCCCATTTTATCTGTTCATAATCAGGATTGAAACACCATTGGCAAGAACTTCCAAAACCCATGACATCTACCAGCTACAAAGACAAGGGCAGTAAAAGCATGGGAAGATCTCCACCATCTAGAAGTTGTCCTCCAGGGTACACACCATCCTGACATGGAAATATATCGCTGTCACTTGGTCAAAAACATGGAACTCCCTCCCAGACAGCATTGTGGGCACACCGCACTTTGAGGACTACAGGAGTTCAAGAAGACAGCCCCATAACTTCCTCAAGGTCAACTAAATTTTAAATTCTATTTACCACATGGTAGAAGCCAATTCTGAGCCACTTATACCCGTGCTGCTCAATTATACCCAATTAGCTTACAACCCCTTATGTTTTGGAGGTCGGGAGGGAACCAGAGCACCCAGAGGAAACCCATGCAAGTCATGGGGAGAATGTACAAACTCCTCACAGACAGCGCCTCGGGCGATTTGAACCCTGGGTTGCTGGCGTTATAAAAGTGTTGCGCTAAATGCTATGCTAACCGTGCTGCTAAATGCTGGCTCAACCTGCAAAGCCCATATCTCCTGATGAATAATGAAAAAAGCCTAGTGTTTACTGCCAATTGTGGATTGACTTGAGAAGTTTGGGGATGAGCCACCTTCTTGCACCACTGAAATCCTTCTGGTACAGGTGCTTCCACAGAGTTCCTAGGAAAGGGGTGGGGGTGGGGGGGGTGCTCTCCTTCATGCAGCACCTTCTTGATGCACATCACAGAGAATTATTTCTGAAATAGATAATCTGCAAGAAACAGGAAGGTGAAATATGTCATGATAGACTTCTTCAAAATACATGACATGATAAGCCTGGCCAAGGGATGCCCAAATGAAGATCACTATATTTTCTCTCCCACCAAAATAGCAGGCAGAGCGTCCGTTTAATTTCTCATCTACAGTCCAGTCATTGGTGGAACTTCAACGGGAAGATGGTACCAGCGGGTAGGCAGTGGACATCAAAGTAGAGGGGTTGCTGGTTAATATTCCCTGAGGAATGTTATAGATTCATGTCATTATAACAGCACAGAAACAGAGCATGTCTACTTGGTCTAGTCCCATTTGCCTGTGCTTGGTCTAAATCCAGCTTATACAAATGTCTTTTAAACACTGTAATCAAGACCACAAGATCTAGGAGCAGAAATAGGCTATTCAGCCCATCGAGTCTGCCCAACATTCAATCATGAGCTGATCCATTTCCCCATTCAGCCCCACAGCCCGGCCTTTGCCCCATAACCTTTAGTGCCCTGACTAATCAAGAACCTGTCTTAAATACACCCAATGACTCGGCCTCCACAACCACCTGTGGCAACAACTTCCACTGATTCATCACCCTCTGGCTGAAGAAATTCCTCCACATCTCTGTTCTAAGTGGACGCCCTTCAATCCTGAAGTTGGGCTCTCTCGTCCTAGACTCTCCCACCATGGGAAACAATCTTCCTACATCTACTCTGTCCATGCCTTTCAATGTTCAAAATATTTTAGAGTTCCTCCTCATTCTCCTAAATTCCAACGAGAACAGTCCAAAAGCTGTCAAACGCTCCTCATATGATGACCCCCGGAATCCTCCTTGTGAACCTTGTGTACCTGCTTCTGCTTATTCCATAGACCCCCTCATGTCACGTCAAGTTTGGTGTCATTTGATTGCACAAGTAGAACCCGACGAACAGCGTTCTCCGGTCCTCAGTACAAAACAGACACACAACCAGACATAACACATATACAGACAACCAATACACATGCAAGACAGGTATTCATATATAAAAATAAATAAATACTGTTTCATGAATCGGAGGGCCAGTGGGAGCAGTTCCTTTGGTCGTTCAGCAACTTCACTGCCTATGGGAAGAAGCTGTGCCTCAGCCTGGTGGTCCTGGCTCTGATCTTCCTGTATCTCTTTCTCAATGGGAGCAGCAGAAAGATGCTGTATGTATGGGGTAGAAGCCCCACAGTCATCCCACAGCCTCCAATCCTCTCAGGGAAAAAGTCCCACCCTATCCAGCCTCTCATTACAGGTGAAGCTGTCCATACTTGTGAGACTTGCCTGCACATCTGTGTGACACTGGCAACACGAGGCAAAGGATCAAGACTATTATGGATCACAAGTCAACCTTGTGAATTAAGAACAATGACGCCTCCCTTCCGGACAGACTGAATAACTTACGGCTTGATGAAAAGAACAGATGATGCCAAAGAAAGTTCCATGTCCCCTGATGAACAAGTCCCCCCCTCCCCCTGCAGAGCCAAGGTGAGGAGAACCCTATCTGTGGTGAACCCATACAAGGTGAAGGGACCGACAACGTACTTGGCCAGGTATTGAAGGACTGCGTAGACCAGTTGACAGAGGTCTTCACGGACACCTTCAAGACCTCACTGCAGCAGTCCATCATTCCCTCAGGGCTCAGGACAGCCACCATCATGGTGGCACCCAAGAGGGCGACAATTACAGGCCCCAATGACTACCTCCCTGTTGCACTGACCTCCACCATACTTTGAGCATCTGGTGATGGAACATATCAAAGCACACCTCCCAGAGATGCCAGATCCATTTCAATTTACCTATAGAAGAAACTGTTCCACAGATGATGCTACAGCCTTGTTGCTTCACTCCATCCTTGCCCACCTGGCGAACAGTGCCTCATGCACCAGGCTGCTGTTCATTGACTTCAGCATGGTGTTTAATACGATCATTCCCCAGAGGTTGATAGAGAAGCTATCCTTGCTGGGATTCAACACTTTCTCCATAACTGGATCGTGGACTTCCTAAAGGAAAGACCAGTCTGTCCGTGTCAGTAGCAGAATATTGAGCACCGTCACACTGAGTTCAGCCCACACTTGTTCACAACTGCATCACCAGATCCAGCTCCAACAGTGTCAACGTTTGCGGATGACACAACAGTCATCGGCCTCATCTGCAACCACAATGAGTTGCACTACAGAGGTGTAAAACTTTGTGAAATGATGTGAGAATAACAATCCGAGTTTCAACATGTACAAGATGAAAGAGATGATCGTGGACTACAGGAGGACCAGGAGAGACCACCCTCCACTACACTCAGTAGTTGAAAGAGTGGAGAGCACCAAGTTCCTCAGACTCCACTTAACCAGTGACCTACTGCGGACTCTCAACATCTCCTCACTTGTCAGGAAGGCGCAACAGAGACTGGACTTCCTGAGAAGACTGAAGTGAGCAAGGCTACCGGCCACAATCACGTCAACCTTCTATGAGAGCTCTATTGAGAGCGTCCTGGCCGGCTGCATCACAGTGTGGTATGGTTACTGCAGAGAAATAGATCAGAGGTCAATCCACAGGACGATAAGAGCAGCAGAGAGGATCACTGGAGTCTCCCTCCCCCCCCACCCCCCATCAACGTGATTTTCCCATATGTCAGCTAAAGAGGGTGTGCACCCTGTCCACCCCGCATGCAGCATCTTTCAACTGCTCCCAACGGGGGAGAGATACAAGAGTACCAGAGCCGGCATCACCAGGCTGAGGAACATCTTCCCACAGTCAGTGAGAATGCTGAATGACCAAAGGAACTGCTCACACTGACCATCAGAGACATTAATTTATACAAAATAATGTTTATTTATTTTTATAGATAAAAATACTTGTACAGCATATGTACTATTTGTCTGTATGTGTGTTATGTCTGGTTGGGTGTCTGCATGTTTTGCATCGAGGACCAGAGAATACTGTTTCATTTTGTTGACCTTGTGTCATCAGAGGAGAATAAACTTGATAACACTCTTTCAGCTGACTGTCATCCTTCCCACAGCTTGGCAGCCAGAGGCTGAGAAGGAACACTTCCATACCAGACCCCAAGGTGAACTGTGCCTTGGGATCACAGAACCAAAGTGTCGGATATGTGTCTTTAATGCCAATGGAGTGTTCCTCCAGAATCTCTGGACTGATGCTTGGGATCTCTCTGCCTCCACACAGCTGTCCTTTAAAATCAAAAGACATCTTCTCCATCCTTTGAACAGTCACAGTGAAATAAAATTGACTCTGTAATTCTGCCCTCTAATGTGTTTTTACTCCTGTTACTTTGTACTGATTGACCGGCTGGAAAATGAACTCTCTTGCTGCACATTGCTTGATGGGGGGTGGGGGGGGAGGGAGACTCCAGTGATCCTCTCTGCTGCTCTTATCGTCCTGTGGATTGACCTCTGATCTATTTCTCTGCAGTAACCATACCACACTGTGATGCAGCCGGCCAGGACGCTCTCAATAGAGCTCTCATAGAAGGTTGACGTGATGGTGGCTGGTAGCCTTGCTCACTTCAGTCTTCTCAGTCTTCACAATAAACTCAAATATGCCTCCAGGACTTGACTACATGCTCAGCTAGATTACGTGCCTCAGCAGAGAAGTGCAAATATATCTTACTACTATCCCCTTGAGCCAAACTCAGGGGTTGATCACATTATCCACACAGAGAAGTCCAGAGTACAGGCTACACATGAATAGCCTCCAAAAGGAATAAAGTCAAAGAGGCTGATGGAATTTACTGATGTGGATTAATATGACGAAGGAAGGAAGGAAGGGAACAAACAAATTATCACCGATTGATGTCACTTCTACTCTGTTAAATTTCTGTAACCTCCAAGTTTCAAGCTATCAACTTGGTTGAAAAGGTCTCAATTAAACTAGAAGAGAAATTAATAAAAAATTTGTGCTCAGAAATATTTTAAAACTCAACATTGTAAATTGTGGGTATCTGTTTAAACCTCGGTTCAGCAGTGTTTATATTTATGGGTGCATACATATGTGGATATTTGTATGTGTGGAGTCGATGTCAAAGCGTGCACAAATCGGAGGGTGTCTGTATCTCCACATCTTCTGTGTGCCTGTATATCTGGAAATATGTATCTCTACACCATTATAACTGCATATCTGTATTACTGAGTGTTGGTATCACTGGGTGTTCTGGCTATTGGTATTACTGTGTGTACTGGGAATCAGAATTACTGCGTGTTCTGGGTATCGGTATTATTGGGTGTGCTGTGTATCGGTATTACTGGGTGTACTGAGTATCGGTTTAACTGGGTGTACTGGGTAGCGGTATTACTGGATGTACGGTGTAACGTTATTACTGGAAGTGCTGTGTATCGGTATTACTGGCTTTACTGCGTATCAGTATTACTGGGTGTTCTGGGTAATGGTATTATTGGGTGTATGGTGTAACATTATTTCTGGGTGTTTGGGGTATCGCTACTACAGGGTGTGTTGGGTATCAGTATTACTAGTTGTTCTGGGAATCGGTATTACTGGGTGTGCTGTTTATCGGTATAACCGGGTGAAGTGGGCATCGGTACTACTAGGTGTACTGGGTATCGGTATTACTGGGTGTACTGTTTAACATTACTGGGTGTACTGGGTATCGGTGTTACTGGGTGTACTGTATAACTTTATGACTGGGTGTACTGGGAATCGGTATTACTGGGTATATGGGAATTGGTTTTGCTGGGTGTACTGGGTATCGTTATTACTGAGTGTACTGGATATCGATATTGCTGGGTGGTCTGCGTATGGTATTACTGGGTGTACTGTGTATCGGTATTACTGGGTGTTCGGGATATCGGTATTACTGGGTATACTGTGTATCAGTATTACTGGGTGTTCTGTGTATCTGTATTAGAGGGTGTACTGTGTGTCAGTATTACTGGGTGTTCTGGGTATCTGTATTACTGGGTATACTGTGTATCAGTATTACTGGGTGTACTGGGTATTGGTATTACTGGGTGTTCTGGGAATCTGTATTACTGCGTGTTCTTGGTATCTCTATTACTGGGTGTCCTGTGTTTCGGTATTACTGGGTGTACTGGGTATTGGTATTACTGGGTCTTCTCGGTATCGGTATTACTAGATATTCTGGGTATCTGTATTACTAGGTGTATGGTGTAACTTTATTACTGGGTGTTCTGTGTAACATTATTACTGAGTGTTTTGTGTATCGGTATTACTGCGTGTTCTGTATAACATTATTACTGGGTGTACTGGGAATCAGTATTACTGGGTGTACTGGGTATCGGTTTTACTGGTTGTACGGTGTAACTTTATTACTGGGAGTACAGTGTAACATAATTACTGAATGTTCTGGGTATCTGTATTACTAAGTGTATGGTGTAACTTTGTTACTGGGTGTTCTTTGTAACGTTTTAACTGAGTGTTTTGTGTATCGGTATTGCTAGGTGTACTGTGTAACGTTATTACTGTGTGTTCTGGGTATCGATATTGCTGGATGCTCTGTGTATCGTATTACTGGGTGTACAGTTTATCCGTATTACTGGGTGTACTGGGTATTGATATTGCTGGGTGCTCTGTGTTTCGATATTACTGGGTGTTCTGGGTATCTGGATTACTGGGTGTCCTGTGTATTGGTATTACTGGGTGTACTGCGTATCGGTGTTACTGGGTCTTCTGGGTATCGGTATTTCTGGGTGTTCTGGACATCGGTATTACTGGGTGTACTGGGTATCAGTATTACCGGGTGTACTTTGTATTGGTATTACTGGGTGTACTGTGTAACGTTATTGATGTGTTTTTAATGTATTGGTGTTACGGGTGTACTCGGTATCGAATTACTGGTTGTACTGTATATCAGTACGTCTGGGTGTTCTGGGTAACGGTATTACTGTTTGTACTGTATAACATTATTCCTAGTGTTCTTGGTATCAGAATTACTGGGTGTTCTGGGTATCGGTATTACGGGTGAACTTGGAATCGGTATTAATGGGTGTACTGTGAATCGGTATGACTGGGTGTACTGGGTATCGGTTTTACTGGGTTCACTGGGTATCTGTATAACTGGGTGTTGTGGGTATCGGTATTACTGGGTGTTCTGGGCATTGGTATTACTGGGTGTACTGTGTATCATTATTACTGGGTGTACTGTGGAATGTTAAAACTGGCTGTTCTGGGTATCGGAATTACTGGTGTAATGGGGATCAGTATAACTGAGTGTTCTGGGTATCTGTATTACTAGGTGTATGATGTAACTTTATTACTGGGTGTTCTGTGTAACGTTATTACTGTGTTTTCTGTGTATCGGCATTGCTGGTTGTACTGTGTAACGTTATTACTGGGTGTTCTGGGTTTCAAAATTACTGTTTGCACTGGGTATCGTTATTACTGGGTGTTCTGGGTATCGCTTTCACTGGGTGTATGGTCTGACGTTATTACTGGGTGTTCTGGTTATCAGTATTACGGGTGTACTGGCTATTATGATTACTGGGTGTACTGTGTAACGTTATTACTGTGTGTTCTGGGTATCGGTATTATGGGTGTACAGACTATCAATATTACTGGGTGTACTGAGTAACATTTTTTCTGGGTGTTCTGGGTATCGGTATTACTGTGTGTACTGGGTATCGGTATTACTGGGTGTTCTAGGTATCAGTAGTACTGAGTGTACGGGGTATCGGTATTATTGGGTGTTCTGGGTATCGGTATTACTGGGTGTACTGTGTATCGGTATTACTGGGCCTTCTGGGTATTGTTATTACAGGGTATACAGTGTATCGGTATTACTGTTGTATTGGGGATCAGTATTATTAGGTGTTCTGGGTGTTTGTATTACTAGGTGTACAGTGTAACTTATTACTGGGTGTTCTGTGTAACGATATTACTGTGTTTTCTGTATATCGGCATTGCTGGTTGTACTGTGTAACGTTATTACTGGGTGTTCTGGGTTTCAAAATTACTGTTTGTACTGGGTATCGTTATTACTGGGTGTTCTGGGTATCGCTATCACTGGGTGTATGGTCTAACGTTATTACTGGGTGTTTTGGTTATCGGTATTACGGGTGTACTGGCTATCAGGATTACTGGGTGTACTGAGTAACGTTTTTTCTGGGTGTTCTGGGTATCGGTATTACTGTGTGAACTGGGTATCGGTATTACTGGGTGTTCTAGGTATCAGTAGTACTGAGTGTACGGGGTATCGGTATTATTGGGTGTTCTGGGTATCGGTATTACTGGGTGTACTGTGTATCGGTATTACTGGGCCTTCTGGGTATTGTTATTACAGGGTATACAGTGTATCGGTATTACTGTTGTATTGGGGATCAGTATTATTAGGTGTTCTGGGTGTTTGTATTACTAGGTGTACAGTGTAACTTATTACTGGGTGTGCTGTGTAACGATATTACTGTGTTTTCTGTATATCGGCATTGCTGGTTGTACTGTGTAACGTTATTACTGGGTGTTCTGGGTTTCAAAATTACTGTTTGTACTGGGTATCGTTATTACTGGGTGTTCTGGGTATCGCTATCACTGGGTGTATGGTCTAACGTTATTACTGGGTGTTTTGGTTATCGGTATTACGGGTGTACTGGCTATCAGGATTACTGGGTGTACTGAGTAACGTTTTTTCTGGGTGTTCTGGGTATCGGTATTACTGTGTGTACTGGGTATCGGTATTACTGGGTGTACTGTTTAACATTACTGGGTGTACTGGGTATCGGTGTTACTGGGTGTACTATATAACTTTATGACTGGGTGTACTGGGAATCGGTATTACTGGGTATATGGGAATTGGTTTTGCTGGGTGTACTGGGTATCGTTATTACTGAGTGTACTGGATATCGATATTGCTGGGTGCTCTGCGTATGGTATTACTGGGTGTACTGTGTATCGGTATTACTGGGTGTTCGGGATATCGGTATTACTGGGTATACTGTGTATCAGTATTACTGGGTGTTCTGTGTATCTGTATTAGAGGGTGTACTGTGTGTCAGTATTACTGGGTGTTCTGGGTATCTGTATTACTGGGTATACTGTGTATCAGTATTACTGGGTGTACTGGGTATTGGTATTACTGGGTGTTCTGGGAATCTGTATTACTGCGTGTTCTTGGTATCTCTATTACTGGGTGTCCTGTGTTTCGGTATTACTGGGTGTACTGGGTATTGGTATTACTGGGTCTTCTCGGTATCGGTATTACTAGATATTCTGGGTATCTGTATTACTAGGTGTATGGTGTAACTTTATTACTGGGTGTTCTGTGTAACATTATTACTGAGTGTTTTGTGTATCGGTATTACTGCGTGTTCTGTATAACATTATTACTGGGTGTACTGGGAATCAGTATTACTGGGTGTACTGGGTATCGGTTTTACTGGTTGTACGGTGTAACTTTATTACTGGGAGTACAGTGTAACATAATTACTGAATGTTCTGGGTATCTGTATTACTAAGTGTATGGTGTAACTTTGTTACTGGGTGTTCTTTGTAACGTTTTAACTGAGTGTTTTGTGTATCGGTATTGCTAGGTGTACTGTGTAACGTTATTACTGTGTGTTCTGGGTATCGATATTGCTGGATGCTCTGTGTATCGTATTACTGGGTGTACAGTTTATCCGTATTACTGGGTGTACTGGGTATTGATATTGCTGGGTGCTCTGTGTATCGATATTACTGGGTGTTCTGGGTATCTGGATTACTGGGTGTCCTGTGTATTGGTATTACTGGGTGTACTGCGTATCGGTGTTACTGGGTCTTCTGGGTATCGGTATTTCTGGGTGTTCTGGACATCGGTATTACTGGGTGTACTGTATAACATTATGACTGGGTGTTCTGGGAAACGGTA
Organism: Narcine bancroftii; assembly: GCF_036971445.1. Lineage (NCBI taxonomy): Eukaryota > Metazoa > Chordata > Chondrichthyes > Torpediniformes > Narcinidae > Narcine > Narcine bancroftii. Next base: position 177,395,758 of record NC_091470.1, on the reverse strand, counting down.
TTACTGGGTATATGGGTATTGGTTTTGCTGGGTGTACTGGGTATCATTATTGCTGAGTGTACTGGATATTGATATTGCTTGGTGCTCTGTGTATCGTACGACTGGGTGTATTGTGTATCGGTATTACTGGGTGTTCGGGATAGCGGTATTACTGGGTGTACTGGGTATCTGTATTACTGGATGTTCTGTGTATCTGTATTAGAGGGTGTACTGTGTGTCAGTATTACTGTGTGTTCAGGATATCAGCATTATTGGGTGTACTGTGTATAGGTATTACTGGGTGTACTGGGTATCAGTATGACTGAGTTTTCTGGGTATCTGTATTATGGGTGTACTGTGTATCGGTATTACTGGGTGTACTGTTTAACATTACTGGGTGTACTGGGTATCGGTATTACTGGGTGTACTGTATAGCATTATGACTGGGTGTACTGGGAATCGGTATTAATGGGTATATGGGTATTGGTTTTGCTGGGAGTACTGGGTATCGTTATTACTGTGTGTACTGGATATTGATATTGCTGGGTGCTCTGTGTATCGTATTACTGGGTGTATTGTGTATCGGTATTACTGGGTGTTCGGGGTATCGGTATTGCTGGGTGTACTGGGTATCTGTATTACTGGGTGTTCTGTGTATCTGTATTAGAGCGTGTACTGTGTGTCAGTATTACTGGGTGTTCGGGATATCAGTATTATTGGGTGTACTGGGTATCTGTATTACTGGGTGTTCTGGGTATCTGTATTACTGCGTATACTGTGTATCGTTATTACTGCGTGTACTATGTAACATTATTACTGGGTGTACTGGGAATCAGTATTACTGGGTGTACTGGCTATCGGTTTTACTGGTTGTACGGTGTAACTTTATTACTGGGAGTACAGTGTCACATAATTACTGGGTGTTCCGGGTATCTGCATTACTAAGTGTATGGTATAACTTTATTACTGGGTGTTCTTTGTAACGTTATTACTGAGTGTTCTGTGTATCGGTATTGCTGGGTGTAGTGTGTAACATTATTACTGTGTGTTCTGGGTATCGATATACTGCTGGATGCTCTGTGTATCGAATTACTGGGTGCACTGTTTATCAGTATTACTGGGTGAACTGGGTATTGATATTGCTGGGTGCTCTGTGTATCGTATTACTGGGTGTACTGTGTATCCGTATTACTGGGTGTACTGGGTATCGATATTACAGGGTGTTCAGGGTATCTGGATTACTGGGTGTCCTGTGTATTGGTATTACTGGGTGTACTGCGTATCGGTATTACTGGGTCTTCTGGGTATCGGTATTTCTGGGTGTCCTGGACATCGGTATTACTGGGTGTACTGGGTATCAGTATTTCTGGGTGAACTGGGTATTGATATTGCTGGGTGCTCTGTGTATCGTATTACTGGGTGTACTCTTTATCTTTATTACTGGGTGCACTGGGTATCGATATTAATGGGTGTTCTGGGTATCTGTATTACTGGGTGTCCTGCGTATTGGTATTTCTGGGTGTACTGCGTATCGGTATTACTGGGTCTTCTGGGTATCGGTATTACTGGGTGTACTGGGTATCTGTATTACTGGGTGTATGGTGTAACTTTGTTACTGAGTGTTCTGTGTAACGTTATTACTGTGTTTTCTGTGTATCGGCATTGCTGGTTGTACTGTGTAACGTTATTACTGGGTGTTCTGGGTTTCAATATTACTGTTTGTACTGGGTATCGATATTACTGGGTGTTCTGGGTATCGCTATCACTGGGTGTATGGTCTGACGTTATTACTGTGTGTTCTGGATATCGGTATTATGGGTGTACTGGCTATCAATATTACTGGGTGTACTGAGTAACGTTTTTTCTGGGTGTTCTTGGTATCGGTATTACTGTGTGCACTGGGTATCGGTATTATTGGGTATTCTGGGTATCGGTATTACTGGGCCTTCTGGGTATTGTTATTACAGTGTGTACTGCGTATCGGTATTACTGTTGTATTGGGGATCAGTATTATTAGGTGTTCTGGGTGTCTGTATTACTAGGTGTACAGTGTAACTTATTACTGGGTGTTCTGTGTAACGATATTACTGCGTGTTCTGTATATCAGTATTACTTGGTGTACTCTGTAACCTTATTACTGGGTGTACTGGGAATCGGTAATACTGGGTGCACTGGGTATCGGTTTTACTGGGTGTACTGGGTATCAGTATTACTGGGTGTACTGGATATTGATATTGCTGGGTGCTTTGTGTATCGTATTACTGAGTGGACTGTTAACCTCATTATTGGGTGCACTGCGTGTCTGTATTACTGTGTGTTCTGGGTATCTGTATTACTCGGTGTACTGTGTATCGGTATTACAATATGTACTGGGTATCGATATTACTGGGTGTTGTGGGTATCTGTATTACCCGGTGTTCTGGGTATCTGTATTACTGGGTGTTCTGTGTATCGGTATTACTGGGTGTACTGTTTAACATTACTGGGTGTACTGGGTATCGGTATTACTGGGTGTACTGTATAACATTATGACTGGGTGTTCTGGGAAACGGTATTACTGGGTATATGGGTATTGGTTTTGCTGGGTGTACTGGGTATCATTATTGCTGAGTGTACTGGATATTGATATTGCTTGGTGCTCTGTGTATCGTACTACTGGGTGTATTGTGTATCGGTATTACTGGGTGTTCGGGGTAGCGGTATTACTGGGTGTACTGGGTATCTGTATTACTGGATGTTCTGTGTATCTGTATTAGAGGGTGTACTGTGTGTCAGTATTACTGTGTGTTCAGGATATCAGCATTATTGGGTGTACTGTGTATAGGTATTACTGGGTGTACTGGGTATCAGTATGACTGAGTTTTCTGGGTATCTGTATTATGGGTGTACTGTGTATCGGTATTACTGGGTGTACTGTTTAACATTACTGGGTGTACTGGGTATCGGTATTACTGGGTGTACTGTATAGCATTATGACTGGGTGTACTGGGAATTGGTATTAATGGGTATATTGGTATTGGTTTTGCTGGGAGTACTGGGTATCGTTATTACTGTGTGTACTGGATATTGATATTGCTGGGTGCTCTGTGTATCGGTATTACTGGGTGTTCGGGGTATCGGTATTGCTGGGTGTACTGGGTATCTGTATTACTGGGTGTTCTGTGTATCTGTATTAGAGGGTGTACTGTGTGTCAGTATTACTGGGTGTTCTGGATATCAGTATTATTGGGTGTACTGGGTATCTGTATTACTGGGTGTTCTGGGTATCTGTATTAATGGGTGTACTGTGTATCGGTATTACAGGGTGTACTGGGTATCTGTATTACTGGGTGTTCTTGGTATCTCTATTATTGGGTGTCCTCTGTTTCGGTATTACTGGGTGTACTGGGTATTGGTATTAATGGGTCTTCTCAGTATCGGTATTACTAGATATTTTCGGTATCTGTATTACTAGGTGTACGGTGTAACTTTATTACTGGGTGCTCTGTGTATCGGTATTACTGGGTGTACTGTTTAACATTACTGGGTGTACTGGGTATCGGTATTACTGGGTGTACTGTATAACATTATGACTGGGTGTTCTGGGAAACGGTATTACTGGGTATATGGGTATTGGTTTTGCTGGGTGTACTGGGTATCATTATTGCTGAGTGTACTGGATATTGATATTGCTTGGTGCTCTGTGTATCGTACTGCTGGGTGTATTGTGTATCGGTATTACTGGGTGTTCGGTGTAGCGGTATTACTGGGTGTACTGGGTATCTGTATTACTGGATGTTCTGTGTATCTGTATTAGAGGGTGTACTGTGTGTCAGTATTACTGTGTGTTCAGGATATCAGCATTATTGGGTGTACTGTGTATAGGTATTACTGGGTGTACTGGGTATCAGTATGACTGAGTTTTCTGGGTATCTGTATTATGGGTGTACTGTGTATCGGTATTACTGGGTGTACTGTTTAACATTACTGGGTGTACTGGGTATCGGTATTACTGGGTGTACTTTATAGCATTATGACTGGGTGTACTGGGAATCGGTATTAATGGGTATATGGGTATTGGTTTTGCTGGGAGTACTGGGTATCGTTATTACTGTGTGTACTGGATATTGATATTGCTGGGTGCTCTGTGTATCGTATTACTGGGTGTATTGTGTATCGGTATTACTGGGTGTTCGGGGTATCGGTATTGCTGGGTGTACTGGGTATCTGTATTACTGGGTGTTCTGTGTATCTGTATTAGAGGGTGTACTGTGTGTCAGTATTACTGGGTGTTCTGGATATCAGTATTATTGGGTGTACTGGGTATCTGTATTACTGGATGTTCTGGGTATCTGTATTAATGGGTGTACTGTGTATCGGTATTACAGGGTGTACTGGGTATCTGTATTACTGGGTGTTCTTGGTATCTCTATTATTGGGTGTCCTGTGTTTCGGTATGACTGTGTGTACTGGGTATTGGTATTAATGGGTCTTCTCAGTATCGGTATTACTAGATATTCTCGGTATCTGTATTACTAGGTGTACGGTGTAACTTTATTACTGGGTGCTCTGTGTATCGGTATTACTGGGTTTATTGTGTAACCTTATTACTGGGAGTACTGTGTATCGGTATTACTGCGTGTACTATGTAACATTATTACTGGGTGTACTGGGAATCAGTATTACTGGGTGTACTGGCTATCGGTTTTACTGGTTGTACGGTGTAACTTTATTACTGGGAGTACAGTGTAACATAATTACTGGGTGTTCCGGGTATCTGTATTACTAAGTGTATGGTATAAGTTTATTACTGGGTGTTCTTTGTAACGTTATTACTGAGTCTTCTGTGTATCGGTATTGCTGGATGCTCTGTGTATCGTATTACTGCGTGCACTGTTTATCTGTATTATTGGGTGAACTGGGTATTGATATTGCTGGGTGCTCTGTCTATCGTATTACTGGGTGTACTGTTTATCCGTATTACTGGGTGTACTGGGTATCGATATTACAGGGTGTTCAGGGTATCTGGATTACTGGGTGTCCTGTGTATTGGTATTACTGGGTGTACTGCGTATCGGTATTACTGGGTCTTCTGGGTTTCAGTATTTCTTGGTGTCCTGGACATCGGTATTACTGGGTGTACTGGGTATCAGTATTTCTGGGTGAACTGGGTATTGATATTGTTGGGTGGTCTGTGTATCGTATTACTGGGTGTACTGTGTATCTTTATTACTGGGTGCACTGGGTATCGATATTACTGGGTGTTCTGGGTATCTGTATTACTGGGTGTCCTGTGTATTGGTATTACTGGGTGTACTGCGTATCGGTATTACTGGGTCTTCTGGGTATCTGTATTACTGGGTGTACTGGGTATCTGTATTACTGGGTGTATGGTGTAACTTTGTTACTGGGTGTTCTGTGTAACGTTATTACTGTGTTTTCTGTGTATTGGCATTGCTGGTTGTACTGTGTAACGTTATTACTGGGTGTTCTGGGTTTCAATATTACTGTTTGTACTGGGTATCGATATTACTGGGTGTTCTGGGTATCGCTATCACTGGGTGTATGGTCTGACGTTATTACTGTGTGTTTTGGGTATCGGTATTATGGGTGTACTGGCTATCAATATTACTGGGTGTACAGAGTAACGTTTTTTCTGGGTGTTCTTGGTATCGGTATTACAATGTGCACTGTGTATCGGTATTACTGGTTGTTCTAGGTATCAGTAGTACTGTGTGTACGGGGTATCGGTATTAATGGGTCTTCTCAGTATCGGTATTTCTAGATATTCTGGGTATCTGTATTACTAGGTGTACGGTATAACTTTATTACTGAGTGTTCTGTGTATCGGTATTACTGGGTTTATTGTGTAACCTTATTACTGGGAGTACTGTGTATTGGTATTACTGCGTGTACTATGTAACATTATTACTGGGTGTACTGGGAATCAGTATTACTGGGTGTACTGGCTATCGGTTTTACTGGTTGTACGGTGTAACTTTATTACTGGGAGTACAGTGTAACATAATTACTGCGTGTTCCGTGTATCTGTATTACTAAGTGTATGGTATAACTTTATTACTGGGTGTTCTTTGTAACGTTATTACTGAGTGTTCTGTGTATCGGTATTGCTGGGTGTACTGTGTAATATTATTACTGTGTGTACTGGGTATTGATATTGCTGGGTGCTCTGTGTATCGTATTACTGGGTGTACTGTTTATCTGTATTACTGGGTGTACTGGGTTTCGATATTACAGGGTGTTCAGGGTATCTGGATTACTGGGTGTCCTGTGTATTGGTATTACTGGGAGTACTGCGTATCGGTATTACTGAGTCTCTGGGTATCGGTATTTCTGGGTGTCCTGGACATCGGTATTACTGGGTGTACTGGGTATCAGTATTTCTGGGTGAACTGGGTATTGATATTGCTTGGTGCTCTGTGTATCGTATTACTGGGTGTACTGTTTATCTTTATTACTGGGTGCACTGGGTATCGATATTACTGGTTGTTCTGGGTATCTGTATTACTGGGTGTCCTGTCTATTGGTATTACTGGGTGTACTGCGTATCGGTATTACTGGGTCTTCTGGGTATCGGTATAACTGGGTGTACTGGGTATCTGTATTACTGGGTGTATGGTTTAACTTTGTTACTGGGTGTTCTGTGTAAGGTTATTACTCTGTTTTCTGTGTATCGGCATTGCTGGTTGTACTGTGTAACGTTATTACTGGGTGTTCTGGGTTTCAATGTTACTGTTTGTACTGGGTATCGATATTACTGGGTGTTCTGGGTATCGCTATCACTGGGTGTATGGTCTGACGTTATTACTGTGTGTTCTGGGTATCGGTATTATGGGTGTACTGGCTATCAATATTACTGGGTGTACTGAGTAACATTTTTTCTGGGTGTTGTTGGTATCGGTATTACTGTGTGCACTGGGTATCGGTATTACTGGGTGTTCTAGATATCAATCGTGTCTGCCTGTCCCGCATCGGACTTGTCAGCCACAAACGAGCCTGCAGCTGACGTGGACTTTTTTACCCCCTCCATAAATCTTCGTCCGCGAAGCCAAGCCAAAGAAAAAAAAAGGTATCAGTAGTACTGTGTGTACGGGGTATCGGTATTATTGGGTATTCTGGGTATCGATATTACTGGGTGTACTGTATATCGGTATTACTGGGCCTTCTGGGTATTGTTATTACAGGGTGTACTGCGTATCGGTATTACTGTTGTATTGGGGATCAGTATTATTCGGTGTTCTGGGTGTCTGTATTACTAGGTGTACAGTGTAACTTATTACTGGGTGTTCTGTGTAACGATATTACTGGGTGTTCTGTATATCGGTATTACTTGGTGTACTGTGTAACCTTATTACTGGGTGTACTGGGAATCGGTAATACTGGGTGCACTGGGTATCGGTTTTACTGGGTGTACTGGGTGTCGGTATTACTGGGTGCACTGTGTATCGGTATTACTGGGTGTTCGGGATATCGGTATTACTGGGTGTACTGGGTATCTGTATTACTGGGTGTTCTGTGTATCTGTATTAGAGGGTGTACTGTGTGTCAGTATTACTGGGTGTTCTGGGTATTGTTATTACAGGGTGTACTGCGTATCGGTATTACTGTTGTATTGGGGATCAGTATTATTAGGTGTTCTGGGTGTCTGTATTATTAGGTGTACAGTGTAACTTATTACTGGGTGTTCTGTGTAACGATATTACTGGGTGTTCTGTATATCGGTATTACTTCGTGTACTGTGTAACCTTATTACTGGGTGTACTGCGAATCGGTAATACTGGGTGCACTGGGTATCGGTTTTACTGCGTGTACTGGCTATCGGTATTACTGGGTGTACTGGATATCGATATTGCTGGGTGCTTTGTGTATCCTATTACTGAGTGGACTGTTAACCTCATTATTGGGTGTACTGGGTGTCTGTATTACTGTGTGTTATGGGTATCTGTATTACTAGGTGTACTGTGTATCGGTATTACAATATGTACTGGGTATCGATATTACTGGGTGTTGTGGGTATCTGTATTACTGAGTGTACTGTGTATCGGTATTAATGGGTGTTCGGAGTATCGGTATTACTGTGTGTAGTGGGTATCTGTATTACCCGGTGTTCTGGGTATCTGTATTACTGGGTGTTATGTGTAACGTTATTACTGTGTCTTCTGTGTATCGGCATTGCTGGTTGTACTGTGTAACGTTATTACTGGGTGTTCTAGGTTTCAATATTACTGTTTGTACTGGGTATCGATATTACTGGGTGTTCTGGGTATCGCTATCACTGGGTGTATGGTCTGACGTTATTACTGTGTGTTGTGGGTATCGGTATTATGCGTGTACTGGCTATCAATAGTACTGGGTGTACTGAGTAACGTTTTTTCTGGGTGTTCTTGGTATCGGTATTACTGTGTGCACTGCGTATCGGTATTACTGGGTGTTCTAGGTAACAGTAGTACTGTGTGTATGGGGTATCGGTATTATTATGTATTCTGGGTATCGGTATTACTGGGTGTACTGTGTATCGGTATTACTGGGCCTTTTGGGTATTGTTATTACAGGGTGTACTGCGTATCGGTATTACTGTTGTATTGGGGATCAGTATTATTAGGTGTTCTGGGTGTCTGTATTACTAGGTGTACAGTGTAACTTATTACTGGGTGTTCTGTGTAACGATATTACTGGGTGTTCTGTTTATCGGTATTACTTGGTGTACTGTGTAACCTTATTACTGGGTGTACTGGGAATCGGTAATACTGGGTGCACTGGGTATCGGTTTTACTGGGTGTACTGGGTATCGGTATTACTGGGTGTACTGGATATCGATATTGCTGGGTGCTCTGCGTATGGTATTACTGGGTGTACTGTGTATCGGTATTACTGGGTGTTCGGGATATCGGTATTACTGGGTGTACTGGGTATCTGTATTACTGGGTGTTCTGTGTATCTGTATTAGAGGGTGTACTGTGTGTCAGTATTACTGGGTGTTCTGGGTATCTGTATTACTGGGTGTACTGTGTTTCGGTATTACTGGGTGTACTGGGTGTCTGTATTACTGGGTGTTCTGTGTATCTGTATTAGAGGGTGTACTGTGTGTCAGTATTACTGGGTGTTCTGGGTATCTGTATTACTGGGTGTACTGTGTTTCGGTATTACTGGGTGTACTGGGTGTCTGTATTACTGGGTGTTCTGGGTATCTGTATTACTGGGTATACTGTTTATCAGTATTACTGGGTGTACTGGGTATTGGTATTACTGGGTGTTCTGGGAATCTGTATTACTGCGTGTTCTTGGTAACTCTATTACTGGGTGTCCTGTGTTTCGGTATTACTGGGTGTACTGGGTATTGGTATTACTGCGTGTTCTGTATAACATTATTACTGGGTGTACTGGGAATCAGTATTACTGGGTGTACTGGGCATCGGTTTTACTGGTTGTACGGTGTAACTTTATTACTGGGAGTTTTTTTTTCTTCTTTGGCTTGGCTTCGCGGACGAAGATTTATGGAGGGGGTAAAAAGTCCACGTCAGCTGCAGGCTCGTTTGTGGCTGACCAGTCCGATGCGGGACAGGCAGACACGATTGCAGCGGTTGCAAGGGAAAATTGGTTGGTTGGGGTTGGGTGTTGGGTTTTTCCTCCTTTGCCTTTTGTCAGTGAGGTGGGCTCTGCGGTCTTCTTCAAAGGAGGCTGCTGCCCGCCAAACTGTGAGGCGCAAGATGCACGGTTTGAGGCGTTATCAGCCCACTGGCGGTGGTCAATGTGGCAGGCACCAAGAGATTTCTTTAGGCAGTCCTTGTACCTTTTCTTTGGTGCACCTCTGTCACGGTGGCCAGTGGAGAGCTCGCCATATAATACGATCTTGGGAAGGTGATGGTCCTCCATTCTGGAGACGTGACCCATCCAGCGCAGCTGGATCTTCAGCAGCGTGGACTCGATGCTGTCGACCTCTGCCATCTCGAGTACCTCGACGTTAGGGGTGTGAGCGCTCCAATGGATGTTGAGGATGGAGCGGAGACAACGCTGGTGGAAGCGTTCTAGGAGCCGTAGGTGGTGCCGGTAGAGGACCCATGATTCGGAGCCGAACAGGAGTGTGGGTATGACAACGGCTCTGTATACGCTTATCTTTGTGAGGTTTTTCAGTTGGTTGTTTTTCCAGACTCTTTTGTGTAGTCTTCCAAAGGCGCTATTTGCCTTGGCGAGTCTGTTGTCTATCTCATTGTCGATCCTTGCATCTGATGAAATGGTGCAGCCGAGATAGGTAAACTGGTTGACCGTTTTGAGTTTTGTGTGCCCGATGGAGATGTGGGGGGGCTGGTAGTCATGGTGGGGAGCTGGCTGATGGAGGACCTCAGTTTTCTTCAGGCTGGGAGTACAGTGTAACATAATTACTGAATGTTCTGGGTATCTGTATTACTAAGTGTATGGTGTAACGTTGTTACTGGGTGTTCTTTGTAACGTTTTAACTGAGTGTTTTGTGTATCGGTATTGCTAGGTGTACTGTGTAACGTTATTACTGTGTGTTCTGGGTATCGATATTGCTGGATGCTCTGTGTATCGTATTACTGGGTGTACTGTTTATCCGTATTACTGGGTGTACTGGGTATTGATATTGCTGGGTGCTCTGTGTATCGATATTACTGGGTGTTCTGGGTATCCGTATTACTGGGTGACCTGTGTATTGGTATTACTGGGTGTACTGCGTATCGGTGTTACTGGGTCTTCTGGGTATCGGTATTTCTGGGTGTTCTGGACATCGGTATTACTGGGTGTACTGTGTATCAGTATTACCGGGTGTACTTTGTATTGGTATTACAGGGTGTACTGTGTAACGTTAAAGCTGTGTTTTTAATGTATTGGTGTTACTGGTGTACTCGGTATCGAATTACTGGTTGTACTGTATATCAGTACGTCTGGGTGTTCTGGGTAACGGTATTACTGTTTGTACTGTATAACATTATTCCTAGTGTTCTTGGTATCAGAATTACTGGGTGTTCTGGGTATCGGTATTATGGGTGAACTTGGAATCGGTATTAATGGGTGTACTGTGAATCGGAATGACTGGGTGTACTGGGTATCGGTTTTACTGGGTTCACTGGGTATCTGTATAACTGGGTGTTGTGGGTATCGGTATTACTGGGTGTTCTGGGCATCGGTATTACTGGGTGTACTGTGTATCATTATTACTGGGTGTACTGTGGAACGTTAAAACTGGCTGTTCTGGGTATCGGAATTACTGGTGTAATGGGGATCAGGATAACTGAGTGTTCTGGGTATCTGTATTACTAGGTGTATGGTGCAACTTTATTACTGGGTGTTCTGTGTTACGTTATTACTGTGTTTTCTGTGTATCGGCATTGCTGTTTGTACTGTGTAACGTTATTACTGGGTGTTCTGGGTTTCAAAATTACTGTTTGTACTGGGTATCGTTATTACTGGGTGTTCTGGGTATCGCTTTCACTGGATGTATGGTCTGACGTTATTACTGGGTGTTCTGGTTATCGGTATTACAGGTGTACTGGCTATTATGATTACTGGGTGTACTGTGTAACGTTATTACTGTGTGTTCTGGGTATCGGTATTATGGGTGTACTGGCTATCAATATTACTGGGTGTACTGAGTAACATTTTTTCTGGTTGTTCTGGGAATCGGTATTACTGTGTGTACTGGGTATCGGTATTACTGGGTGTTCTAGGTATCAGTAGTACTGAGTGTACGGGGTATCGGTATTATTGGGTGTTCTGGGTATCGGTATTACTGGGTGTACTGTGTATCGGTATTACTGGGCCTTCTTGGTATTGTTATTACAGGGTGTACAGTGTATCGGTATTACTGTTGTATTGGGGATCAGTATTATTAGGTGTTCTGGGTGTCTGTACTACTAGGTGTTCAGCGTAACTTATTACTGGGTGTTCTGTGTAACGATATTACTGTGTTTTCTGTTGTAGGCATTGCTGGTTGTACTGTGTAACGTTATTACTGGGTGTTCTGTGTTTCAAAATTACTGTTTGTACTGGGTATCGTTTTTACTGGGTGTTCTGGGTATCGGTATTACGGGTGTACGGGCTATTATGATTACTGGGTGTACTGTGTAACGTTATTACTGTGTGTTCTGGGTATCGGTATTATGGGTGTACTGGCTATCAATATTACTGGGTGTACTGAGTAACATTTTTTCTGGGTGTTCTGGGAATCGGTATTACTGTGTGTACTGGGTATCGGTATTACTGGGTGTTCTAGGTATCAGTAGTACTGAGTGTACGGGGTATCGGTATTATTGGGTGTTCTGTGTATCGGTATTACTGGCTGTACAGTGTATCGGTATTACTGGGCCTTCTTGGTATTGTTATTACAGGGTGTACAGTGTATCGGTATTACTGTTGTATTGGGGATCAGTATTATTAGGTGTTCTGGGTGTCTGTATTACTAGGTGTACAGTGTAACTTATTACTGGGTGTTCTGTGTAACGATATTACTGTGTTTTCTGTATATACGCATTGCTGGTTGTACTGTGTAACGTTATTACTGGGTGTTCTGGGTTTCAAAATTACTGTTTGTACTGGGTATCGTTTTTACTGGGTGTTCTGGGTATCGCTATCACTGGGTGTATGGTCTGACGTTATTACTGGGTGTTCTGGTTATCAGTATTACGGGTGTACTGGCTATTATGATTACTGGGTGTACTGTGTAACGTTATTACTGTGTGTTCTGGGTATCGGTATTATGGGTGTACAGACTATCAATATTACTGGGTGTACTGAGTAACATTTTTTCTGGGTGTTCTGGGTATCGGTATTACTGTGTGTACTGGGTATCGGTATTACTGGGTGTACTGTATATCGATATTGCTGGGTGCTTTGTGTATCGTATTACTGAGTGTACTGTTAACCTCATTACTGGGTGTACTGGGTGTCTGTATTACTGTGTGTTCTGGGTATCTGTATTACTAGGTGTACTGTGTATCGGTATTACAATATGTACAGGGAATTGGTATTACTGGGTGTTCTGGGTTTCGGTATTACTGGGTGTACTGGGTAGCGATATTACTGGGTGTTGTGGGTATCTGTATTACTGAATGTATTGTGTATCGGTATTAATGGGTGTTCGGGGTATCGGTATTACTGTGTGTACTGGGTATCTGTATTACGGGGTGTTCTGTGTATCTGTATTAGAAGGTGTACTGTGTGTCAGTATTACTGTATTTTCGGGATATCAGTATTATTGGGTGTACTGGGTATCTGTATTACTGTGTGTTTTGGGTATCTGTATTATTGGGTGTACTGTGTATCGGTATTACTGGGTGTACTGTTTAACGTTATTTGGTGTACTGTGTATCGGTATTACTGGGTGTTCGGGGTATCGGTATTGCTGGGTGTACTGGGTATCTGTATTACTGGGTGTTCTGTGTATCTGTATTAGAGGGTGTACTGTGTGTCAGTATTACTGGGTGTTCGGGATATCAGTATTATTGGGTGTACTGGGTATCTGTATTACTGGGTGTTCTGGGTATCTGTATTACTGGGTGTACTGTGTATTGGTATTACTGGGTGTTCTGGGTATCTGTATTACTGGGTGTTATTGGTATCTCTATTACTGGGTGTCCTGTGTTTTGGTATGACTGTGTGTACTGGGTATCGGTATTAATGGGTCTTCTCAGTATCGGTATTACTAGATATTCTGGGTATCTGTATTACTAGGTGTACGGTGTAACTTTATTACTGGGTGTTCTGTGTATCGGTATTACTGGGTTTATTGTGTAACCTTATTACTGGGAGTACTGTGTATCGGTATTACTGCGTGTACTATGTAACATTATTACTGGGTGTACTGGGAATCAGTATTACTGGGTGTACTGGCTATCGGTTTTACTGGTTGTACGGTGTAACTTTATTACTGGGAGTACAGTGTAACATAATTACTGGGTGTTCCGGGTATCTGTATTACTAAGTGTATGGTATAACTTTATTACTGTGTGTTCTTTGTAACGTTATTACTGAGTATTCTGTGTATCGGTATTGCTGGGTGTATTGTGTAACATTATTACTGTGTGTTCTGGGTATCGATATTGCTGGATGCTCTGTGTATCGTATTACTGGGTGCACTGTTTATCTGTATTACTGGGTGTACTGGGTATCGATATTACAGGGTGTTCAGGGTATCTGGATTACTGGGTGTCCTGTATAATGGTATTACTGGGTGTACTGCGTATTTGTATTACTGGGTCTTCTGGGTATCGGTATTTCTGGGTGACCTGGACATCGGTATTACTGGGTGTACTGGGTATCAGTATTTCTGGGTGAACTGGGTATTGATATTGCTGGGTTCTCTGTGTATCGTATTACTGGGTGTACTGTTTATCTTTATTACTGGGTGCACTGGGTATCGATTTTACTGGGTGTTCTGGGTATCTGTATTACTGGGTGTCCTGTCTATTGGTATTACTGGGTGTACTGCTTATCGGTATTACTGGGTCTTCTGGGTATCGGTATTACTGGGTGTACTGGGTATCTGTATTACTGGGTGTATGGTGTAACGTTGTTACTGGGTGTTCTGTGTAAGGTTATTACTGTGTTTTCTGTGTATCGGCATTGCTGGTTGTACTGTGTAACGTTATTACTGGGTGTTCTGGGATTCAATATTACTGTTTGTACTGGGTATCAATATTACTGGGTGTTCTGGGTATCGCTATCACTGGGCGTATGGTCTGACATTATTACTGTGTGTTCTGGGTATCGGTATTATGGGTGTACTGGCTATCAATATTACTGGGTGTACTGAGTAACATTTTTTCTGGGTGTTCTTGGTATCGGTATTACTGTGTGCACTGGGTATCAGTATTACTGGGTGTTCTAGGTATCAGTAGTACTGTGTGTACGGGGTATCGGTATTATTGGGTATTCTGGGTATCGGTATTACTTGGTGTACTGTGTATCGGTATTACTGGGCCTTCTGGGTATTGTTATTACAGGGTGTACTGCGTATCGGTATTACTGTTGTATTGGGGATCAGTATTATTAGGTGTTCTGGGTGTCTGTATTACTAGTGTACAGTGTAACTTAATACTGGGTGTTCTGTGTAACGATATTACTGGGTGTTCTGTATATCGGTATTACTTGGTGTACTGTGTAACCTTATTACAGGGTGTACTGGGAATCGGAAATACTTGGTGCACTGGGTATCGGTTTTACTGGGTGTACTGGGTATCGGTATTACTGGGTGTACTGGATATCGATATTGCTGGGTGCTTTGTGTATCGTATTACTGAGTGGACTGTTAACCTCATTATTGGGTGTACTGGGTGTCTGTATTACTGTGTGTTCTGGGTATCTGTATTACTAGGTGAACTGGGTATCGGTATTACAATATGTACTGGGTATCGATATTACTGGGTGTTGTGGGTATCTGTATTACTGAGTGTACTGTGTATCGTTATTAATGGGTGTTCGGAGTATCGGTATTACTGTGTGTAGTGGGAATCTGTATTACCCGGTGTTCTGGGTATCTGTATTACTGGGTGTTCTGTGTATCGGTATTACTGTGTGTACTGTTTAACATTACTGTGTGTACTGGGTATCGGTATTACTGGGTGTACTGGATATCGATATTGCTGGGTGCTTTGTGTATCGTATTACTGAGTGGACTGTTAACCTCATTATTGGGTGTACTGGGTGTCTGTATTACTGTGTGTTCTGGGTATCTGTATTACTAGGTGAACTGGGTATCGGTATTACAATATGTACTGGGTATCGATATTACTGGGTGTTGTGGGTATCTGTATTACTGGGTGTACTGAGTAACATTTTTTCTGGTTGTTCTGGGAATCGGTATTACTGTGTGTACTGGGTATCGGTATTACTGGGTGTTCTAGGTATCAGTAGTACTGAGTGTACGGGGTATCGGTATTATTGGGTGTTCTGTGTATCGGTATTACTGGGTGTACTGTGTATCGGTATTACTGGGCCTTCTTGGTATTGTTATTACAGGGTGTACAGTGTATCGGTATTACTGTTGTATTGGGGATCAGTATTATTAGGTGTTCTGGGTGTCTGTACTACTAGGTGTTCAGCGTAACTTATTACTGGGTGTTCTGTGTAACGATATTACTGTGTTTTCTGTTGTAGGCATTGCTGGTTGTACTGTGTAACGTTATTACTGGGTGTTCTGTGTTTCAAAATTACTGTTTGTACTGGGTATCGTTTTTACTGGGTGTTCTGGGTATCGGTATTACGGGTGTACGGGCTATTATGATTACTGGGTGTACTGTGTAACATTATTACTGTGTGTTCTGGGTATCGGTATTATGGGTGTACTGGCTATCAATATTACTGGGTGTACTGAGTAACATTTTTTCTGGGTGTTCTGGGAATCGGTATTACTGTGTGTACTGGGTATCGGTATTACTGGGTGTTCTAGGTATCAGTAGTACTGAGTGTACGGGGTATCGGTATTATTGGGTGTTCTGTGTATCGGTATTACTGGCTGTACAGTGTATCGGTATTACTGGGCCTTCTGGGTATTGTTATTACAGTGTGTACTGCGTATCGGTATTACTGTTGTATTGGGGATCAGTATTATTAGGTGTTCTGGGTGTCTGTATTACTAGGTGTACAGTGTAACTTATTACTGGGTGTTCTGTGTAACGATATTACTGCGTGTTCTGTATATCAGTATTACTTGGTGTACTCTGTAACCTTATTACTGGGTGTACTGGGAATCGGTAATACTGGGTGCACTGGGTATCGGTTTTACTGGGTGTACTGGGTATCAGTATTACTGGGTGTACTGGATATTGATATTGCTGGGTGCTTTGTGTATCGTATTACTGAGTGGACTGTTAACCTCATTATTGGGTGCACTGCGTGTCTGTATTACTGTGTGTTCTGGGTATCTGTATTACTCGGTGTACTGTGTATCGGTATTACAATATGTACTGGGTATCGATATTACTGGGTGTTGTGGGTATCTGTATTACCCGGTGTTCTGGGTATCTGTATTACTGGGTGTTCTGTGTATCGGTATTACTGGGTGTACTGTTTAACATTACTGGGTGTACTGGGTATCGGTATTACTGGGTGTACTGTATAACATTATGACTGGGTGTTCTGGGAAACGGTATTACTGGGTATATGGGTATTGGTTTTGCTGGGTGTACTGGGTATCATTATTGCTGAGTGTACTGGATATTGATATTGCTTGGTGCTCTGTGTATCGTACTACTGGGTGTATTGTGTATCGGTATTACTGGGTGTTCGGGGTAGCGGTATTACTGGGTGTACTGGGTATCTGTATTACTGGATGTTCTGTGTATCTGTATTAGAGGGTGTACTGTGTGTCAGTATTACTGTGTGTTCAGGATATCAGCATTATTGGGTGTACTGTGTATAGGTATTACTGGGTGTACTGGGTATCAGTATGACTGAGTTTTCTGGGTATCTGTATTATGGGTGTACTGTGTATCGGTATTACTGGGTGTACTGTTTAACATTACTGGGTGTACTGGGTATCGGTATTACTGGGTGTACTGTATAGCATTATGACTGGGTGTACTGGGAATTGGTATTAATGGGTATATTGGTATTGGTTTTGCTGGGAGTACTGGGTATCGTTATTACTGTGTGTACTGGATATTGATATTGCTGGGTGCTCTGTGTATCGGTATTACTGGGTGTTCGGGGTATCGGTATTGCTGGGTGTACTGGGTATCTGTATTACTGGGTGTTCTGTGTATCTGTATTAGAGGGTGTACTGTGTGTCAGTATTACTGGGTGTTCTGGATATCAGTATTATTGGGTGTACTGGGTATCTGTATTACTGGGTGTTCTGGGTATCTGTATTAATGGGTGTACTGTGTATCGGTATTACAGGGTGTACTGGGTATCTGTATTACTGGGTGTTCTTGGTATCTCTATTATTGGGTGTCCTCTGTTTCGGTATTACTGGGTGTACTGGGTATTGGTATTAATGGGTCTTCTCAGTATCGGTATTACTAGATATTTTCGGTATCTGTATTACTAGGTGTACGGTGTAACTTTATTACTGGGTGCTCTGTGTATCGGTATTACTGGGTGTACTGTTTAACATTACTGGGTGTACTGGGTATCGGTATTACTGGGTGTACTGTATAACATTATGACTGGGTGTTCTGGGAAACGGTATTACTGGGTATATGGGTATTGGTTTTGCTGGGTGTACTGGGTATCATTATTGCTGAGTGTACTGGATATTGATATTGCTTGGTGCTCTGTGTATCGTACTGCTGGGTGTATTGTGTATCGGTATTACTGGGTGTTCGGTGTAGCGGTATTACTGGGTGTACTGGGTATCTGTATTACTGGATGTTCTGTGTATCTGTATTAGAGGGTGTACTGTGTGTCAGTATTACTGTGTGTTCAGGATATCAGCATTATTGGGTGTACTGTGTATAGGTATTACTGGGTGTACTGGGTATCAGTATGACTGAGTTTTCTGGGTATCTGTATTATGGGTGTACTGTGTATCGGTATTACTGGGTGTACTGTTTAACATTACTGGGTGTACTGGGTATCGGTATTACTGGGTGTACTTTATAGCATTATGACTGGGTGTACTGGGAATCGGTATTAATGGGTATATGGGTATTGGTTTTGCTGGGAGTACTGGGTATCGTTATTACTGTGTGTACTGGATATTGATATTGCTGGGTGCTCTGTGTATCGTATTACTGGGTGTATTGTGTATCGGTATTACTGGGTGTTCGGGGTATCGGTATTGCTGGGTGTACTGGGTATCTGTATTACTGGGTGTTCTGTGTATCTGTATTAGAGGGTGTACTGTGTGTCAGTATTACTGGGTGTTCTGGATATCAGTATTATTGGGTGTACTGGGTATCTGTATTACTGGATGTTCTGGGTATCTGTATTAATGAGTGTACTGTGTATCGGTATTACAGGGTGTACTGGGTATCTGTATTACTGGGTGTTCTTGGTATCTCTATTATTGGGTGTCCTGTGTTTCGGTATGACTGTGTGTACTGGGTATTGGTATTAATGGGTCTTCTCAGTATCGGTATTACTAGATATTCTCGGTATCTGTATTACTAGGTGTACGGTGTAACTTTATTACTGGGTGCTCTGTGTATCGGTATTACTGGGTTTATTGTGTAACCTTATTACTGGGAGTACTGTGTATCGGTATTACTGCGTGTACTATGTAACATTATTACTGGGTGTACTGGGAATCAGTATTACTGGGTGTACTGGCTATCGGTTTTACTGGTTGTACGGTGTAACTTTATTACTGGGAGTACAGTGTAACATAATTACTGGGTGTTCCGGGTATCTGTATTACTAAGTGTATGGTATAAGTTTATTACTGGGTGTTCTTTGTAACGTTATTACTGAGTCTTCTGTGTATCGGTATTGCTGGATGCTCTGTGTATCGTATTACTGCGTGCACTGTTTATCTGTATTATTGGGTGAACTGGGTATTGATATTGCTGGGTGTTCTGTGTAACGTTATTACTGTGTTTTCTGTGTATTGGCATTGCTGGTTGTACTGTGTAACGTTATTACTGGGTGTTCTGGGTTTCAATATTACTGTTTGTACTGGGTATCGATATTACTGGGTGTTCTGGGTATCGCTATCACTGGGTGTATGGTCTGACGTTATTACTGTGTGTTTTGGGTATCGGTATTATGGGTGTACTGGCTATCAATATTACTGGGTGTACAGAGTAACGTTTTTTCTGGGTGTTCTTGGTATCGGTATTACAATGTGCACTGTGTATCGGTATTACTGGTTGTTCTAGGTATCAGTAGTACTGTGTGTACGGGGTATCGGTATTAATGGGTCTTCTCAGTATCGGTATTTCTAGATATTCTGGGTATCTGTATTACTAGGTGTACGGTATAACTTTATTACTGAGTGTTCTGTGTATCGGTATTACTGGGTTTATTGTGTAACCTTATTACTGGGAGTACTGTGTATTGGTATTACTGCGTGTACTATGTAACATTATTACTGGGTGTACTGGGAATCAGTATTACTGGGTGTACTGGCTATCGGTTTTACTGGTTGTACGGTGTAACTTTATTACTGGGAGTACAGTGTAACATAATTACTGCGTGTTCCGTGTATCTGTATTACTAAGTGTATGGTATAACTTTATTACTGGGTGTTCTTTGTAACGTTATTACTGAGTGTTCTGTGTATCGGTATTGCTGGGTGTACTGTGTAATATTATTACTGTGTGTACTGGGTATTGATATTGCTGGGTGCTCTGTGTATCGTATTACTGGGTGTACTGTTTATCTGTATTACTGGGTGTACTGGGTTTCGATATTACAGGGTGTTCAGGGTATCTGGATTACTGGGTGTCCTGTGTATTGGTATTACTGGGAGTACTGCGTATCGGTATTACTGAGTCTCTGGGTATCGGTATTTCTGGGTGTCCTGGACATCGGTATTACTGGGTGTACTGGGTATCAGTATTTCTGGGTGAACTGGGTATTGATATTGCTTGGTGCTCTGTGTATCGTATTACTGGGTGTACTGTTTATCTTTATTACTGGGTGCACTGGGTATCGATATTACTGGTTGTTCTGGGTATCTGTATTACTGGGTGTCCTGTCTATTGGTATTACTGGGTGTACTGCGTATCGGTATTACTGGGTCTTCTGGGTATCGGTATAACTGGGTGTACTGGGTATCTGTATTACTGGGTGTATGGTTTAACTTTGTTACTGGGTGTTCTGTGTAAGGTTATTACTCTGTTTTCTGTGTATCGGCATTGCTGGTTGTACTGTGTAACGTTATTACTGGGTGTTCTGGGTTTCAATGTTACTGTTTGTACTGGGTATCGATATTACTGGGTGTTCTGGGTATCGCTATCACTGGGTGTATGGTCTGACGTTATTACTGTGTGTTCTGGGTATCGGTATTATGGGTGTACTGGCTATCAATATTACTGGGTGTACTGAGTAACATTTTTTCTGGGTGTTGTTGGTATCGGTATTACTGTGTGCACTGGGTATCGGTATTACTGGGTGTTCTAGATATCAATCGTGTCTGCCTGTCCCGCATCGGACTTGTCAGCCACAAACGAGCCTGCAGCTGACGTGGACTTTTTTACCCCCTCCATAAATCTTCGTCCGCGAAGCCAAGCCAAAGAAAAAAAAAGGTATCAGTAGTACTGTGTGTACGGGGTATCGGTATTATTGGGTATTCTGGGTATCGATATTACTGGGTGTACTGTATATCGGTATTACTGGGCCTTCTGGGTATTGTTATTACAGGGTGTACTGCGTATCGGTATTACTGTTGTATTGGGGATCAGTATTATTCGGTGTTCTGGGTGTCTGTATTACTAGGTGTACAGTGTAACTTATTACTGGGTGTTCTGTGTAACGATATTACTGGGTGTTCTGTATATCGGTATTACTTGGTGTACTGTGTAACCTTATTACTGGGTGTACTGGGAATCGGTAATACTGGGTGCACTGGGTATCGGTTTTACTGGGTGTACTGGGTGTCGGTATTACTGGGTGCACTGTGTATCGGTATTACTGGGTGTTCGGGATATCGGTATTACTGGGTGTACTGGGTATCTGTATTACTGGGTGTTCTGTGTATCTGTATTAGAGGGTGTACTGTGTGTCAGTATTACTGGGTGTTCTGGGTATCTGTATTACTGGGTGTACTGTGTTTCGGTATTACTGGGTGTACTGGGTGTCTGTATTACTGGGTGTTCTGTGTATCTGTATTAGAGGGTGTACTGTGTGTCAGTATTACTGGGTGTTCTGGGTATCTGTATTACTGGGTGTACTGTGTTTCGGTATTACTGGGTGTACTGGGTGTCTGTATTACTGGGTGTTCTGGGTATCTGTATTACTGGGTATACTGTTTATCAGTATTACTGGGTGTACTGGGTATTGGTATTACTGGGTGTTCTGGGAATCTGTATTACTGCGTGTTCTTGGTAACTCTATTACTGGGTGTCCTGTGTTTCGGTATTACTGGGTGTACTGGGTATTGGTATTACTGCGTGTTCTGTATAACATTATTACTGGGTGTACT
Source organism: Narcine bancroftii (assembly GCF_036971445.1). NCBI lineage: Eukaryota > Metazoa > Chordata > Chondrichthyes > Torpediniformes > Narcinidae > Narcine > Narcine bancroftii. Next base: position 177,373,737 of record NC_091470.1, on the reverse strand, counting down.
GGGAATCAGTATTACTGGGTGTACTGGGTATCGGTTTTACTGGTTGTACGGTGTAACTTTATTACTGGGAGTTTTTTTTTCTTCTTTGGCTTGGCTTCGCGGACGAAGATTTATGGAGGGGGTAAAAAGTCCACGTCAGCTGCAGGCTCGTTTGTGGCTGACCAGTCCGATGCGGGACAGGCAGACACGATTGCAGCGGTTGCAAGGGAAAATTGGTTGGTTGGGGTTGGGTGTTGGGTTTTTCCTCCTTTGCCTTTTGTCAGTGAGGTGGGCTCTGCGGTCTTCTTCAAAGGAGGCTGCTGCCCGCCAAACTGTGAGGCGCAAGATGCACGGTTTGAGGCGTTATCAGCCCACTGGCGGTGGTCAATGTGGCAGGCACCAAGAGATTTCTTTAGGCAGTCCTTGTACCTTTTCTTTGGTGCACCTCTGTCACGGTGGCCAGTGGAGAGCTCGCCATATAATACGATCTTGGGAAGGTGATGGTCCTCCATTCTGGAGACGTGACCCATCCAGCGCAGCTGGATCTTCAGCAGCGTGGACTCGATGCTGTCGACCTCTGCCATCTCGAGTACCTCGACGTTAGGGGTGTGAGCGCTCCAATGGATGTTGAGGATGGAGCGGAGACAACGCTGGTGGAAGCGTTCTAGGAGCCGTAGGTGGTGCCGGTAGAGGACCCATGATTCGGAGCCGAACAGGAGTGTGGGTATGACAACGGCTCTGTATACGCTTATCTTTGTGAGGTTTTTCAGTTGGTTGTTTTTCCAGACTCTTTTGTGTAGTCTTCCAAAGGCGCTATTTGCCTTGGCGAGTCTGTTGTCTATCTCATTGTCGATCCTTGCATCTGATGAAATGGTGCAGCCGAGATAGGTAAACTGGTTGACCGTTTTGAGTTTTGTGTGCCCGATGGAGATGTGGGGGGGCTGGTAGTCATGGTGGGGAGCTGGCTGATGGAGGACCTCAGTTTTCTTCAGGCTGGGAGTACAGTGTAACATAATTACTGAATGTTCTGGGTATCTGTATTACTAAGTGTATGGTGTAACGTTGTTACTGGGTGTTCTTTGTAACGTTTTAACTGAGTGTTTTGTGTATCGGTATTGCTAGGTGTACTGTGTAACGTTATTACTGTGTGTTCTGGGTATCGATATTGCTGGATGCTCTGTGTATCGTATTACTGGGTGTACTGTTTATCCGTATTACTGGGTGTACTGGGTATTGATATTGCTGGGTGCTCTGTGTATCGATATTACTGGGTGTTCTGGGTATCCGTATTACTGGGTGACCTGTGTATTGGTATTACTGGGTGTACTGCGTATCGGTGTTACTGGGTCTTCTGGGTATCGGTATTTCTGGGTGTTCTGGACATCGGTATTACTGGGTGTACTGTGTATCAGTATTACCGGGTGTACTTTGTATTGGTATTACAGGGTGTACTGTGTAACGTTAAAGCTGTGTTTTTAATGTATTGGTGTTACTGGTGTACTCGGTATCGAATTACTGGTTGTACTGTATATCAGTACGTCTGGGTGTTCTGGGTAACGGTATTACTGTTTGTACTGTATAACATTATTCCTAGTGTTCTTGGTATCAGAATTACTGGGTGTTCTGGGTATCGGTATTATGGGTGAACTTGGAATCGGTATTAATGGGTGTACTGTGAATCGGAATGACTGGGTGTACTGGGTATCGGTTTTACTGGGTTCACTGGGTATCTGTATAACTGGGTGTTGTGGGTATCGGTATTACTGGGTGTTCTGGGCATCGGTATTACTGGGTGTACTGTGTATCATTATTACTGGGTGTACTGTGGAACGTTAAAACTGGCTGTTCTGGGTATCGGAATTACTGGTGTAATGGGGATCAGGATAACTGAGTGTTCTGGGTATCTGTATTACTAGGTGTATGGTGCAACTTTATTACTGGGTGTTCTGTGTTACGTTATTACTGTGTTTTCTGTGTATCGGCATTGCTGTTTGTACTGTGTAACGTTATTACTGGGTGTTCTGGGTTTCAAAATTACTGTTTGTACTGGGTATCGTTATTACTGGGTGTTCTGGGTATCGCTTTCACTGGATGTATGGTCTGACGTTATTACTGGGTGTTCTGGTTATCGGTATTACAGGTGTACTGGCTATTATGATTACTGGGTGTACTGTGTAACGTTATTACTGTGTGTTCTGGGTATCGGTATTATGGGTGTACTGGCTATCAATATTACTGGGTGTACTGAGTAACATTTTTTCTGGTTGTTCTGGGAATCGGTATTACTGTGTGTACTGGGTATCGGTATTACTGGGTGTTCTAGGTATCAGTAGTACTGAGTGTACGGGGTATCGGTATTATTGGGTGTTCTGGGTATCGGTATTACTGGGTGTACTGTGTATCGGTATTACTGGGCCTTCTTGGTATTGTTATTACAGGGTGTACAGTGTATCGGTATTACTGTTGTATTGGGGATCAGTATTATTAGGTGTTCTGGGTGTCTGTACTACTAGGTGTTCAGCGTAACTTATTACTGGGTGTTCTGTGTAACGATATTACTGTGTTTTCTGTTGTAGGCATTGCTGGTTGTACTGTGTAACGTTATTACTGGGTGTTCTGTGTTTCAAAATTACTGTTTGTACTGGGTATCGTTTTTACTGGGTGTTCTGGGTATCGGTATTACGGGTGTACGGGCTATTATGATTACTGGGTGTACTGTGTAACGTTATTACTGTGTGTTCTGGGTATCGGTATTATGGGTGTACTGGCTATCAATATTACTGGGTGTACTGAGTAACATTTTTTCTGGGTGTTCTGGGAATCGGTATTACTGTGTGTACTGGGTATCGGTATTACTGGGTGTTCTAGGTATCAGTAGTACTGAGTGTACGGGGTATCGGTATTATTGGGTGTTCTGTGTATCGGTATTACTGGCTGTACAGTGTATCGGTATTACTGGGCCTTCTTGGTATTGTTATTACAGGGTGTACAGTGTATCGGTATTACTGTTGTATTGGGGATCAGTATTATTAGGTGTTCTGGGTGTCTGTATTACTAGGTGTACAGTGTAACTTATTACTGGGTGTTCTGTGTAACGATATTACTGTGTTTTCTGTATATACGCATTGCTGGTTGTACTGTGTAACGTTATTACTGGGTGTTCTGGGTTTCAAAATTACTGTTTGTACTGGGTATCGTTTTTACTGGGTGTTCTGGGTATCGCTATCACTGGGTGTATGGTCTGACGTTATTACTGGGTGTTCTGGTTATCAGTATTACGGGTGTACTGGCTATTATGATTACTGGGTGTACTGTGTAACGTTATTACTGTGTGTTCTGGGTATCGGTATTATGGGTGTACAGACTATCAATATTACTGGGTGTACTGAGTAACATTTTTTCTGGGTGTTCTGGGTATCGGTATTACTGTGTGTACTGGGTATCGGTATTACTGGGTGTACTGTATATCGATATTGCTGGGTGCTTTGTGTATCGTATTACTGAGTGTACTGTTAACCTCATTACTGGGTGTACTGGGTGTCTGTATTACTGTGTGTTCTGGGTATCTGTATTACTAGGTGTACTGTGTATCGGTATTACAATATGTACAGGGAATTGGTATTACTGGGTGTTCTGGGTTTCGGTATTACTGGGTGTACTGGGTAGCGATATTACTGGGTGTTGTGGGTATCTGTATTACTGAATGTATTGTGTATCGGTATTAATGGGTGTTCGGGGTATCGGTATTACTGTGTGTACTGGGTATCTGTATTACGGGGTGTTCTGTGTATCTGTATTAGAAGGTGTACTGTGTGTCAGTATTACTGTATTTTCGGGATATCAGTATTATTGGGTGTACTGGGTATCTGTATTACTGTGTGTTTTGGGTATCTGTATTATTGGGTGTACTGTGTATCGGTATTACTGGGTGTACTGTTTAACGTTATTTGGTGTACTGTGTATCGGTATTACTGGGTGTTCGGGGTATCGGTATTGCTGGGTGTACTGGGTATCTGTATTACTGGGTGTTCTGTGTATCTGTATTAGAGGGTGTACTGTGTGTCAGTATTACTGGGTGTTCGGGATATCAGTATTATTGGGTGTACTGGGTATCTGTATTACTGGGTGTTCTGGGTATCTGTATTACTGGGTGTACTGTGTATTGGTATTACTGGGTGTTCTGGGTATCTGTATTACTGGGTGTTATTGGTATCTCTATTACTGGGTGTCCTGTGTTTTGGTATGACTGTGTGTACTGGGTATCGGTATTAATGGGTCTTCTCAGTATCGGTATTACTAGATATTCTGGGTATCTGTATTACTAGGTGTACGGTGTAACTTTATTACTGGGTGTTCTGTGTATCGGTATTACTGGGTTTATTGTGTAACCTTATTACTGGGAGTACTGTGTATCGGTATTACTGCGTGTACTATGTAACATTATTACTGGGTGTACTGGGAATCAGTATTACTGGGTGTACTGGCTATCGGTTTTACTGGTTGTACGGTGTAACTTTATTACTGGGAGTACAGTGTAACATAATTACTGGGTGTTCCGGGTATCTGTATTACTAAGTGTATGGTATAACTTTATTACTGTGTGTTCTTTGTAACGTTATTACTGAGTATTCTGTGTATCGGTATTGCTGGGTGTATTGTGTAACATTATTACTGTGTGTTCTGGGTATCGATATTGCTGGATGCTCTGTGTATCGTATTACTGGGTGCACTGTTTATCTGTATTACTGGGTGTACTGGGTATCGATATTACAGGGTGTTCAGGGTATCTGGATTACTGGGTGTCCTGTATAATGGTATTACTGGGTGTACTGCGTATTTGTATTACTGGGTCTTCTGGGTATCGGTATTTCTGGGTGACCTGGACATCGGTATTACTGGGTGTACTGGGTATCAGTATTTCTGGGTGAACTGGGTATTGATATTGCTGGGTTCTCTGTGTATCGTATTACTGGGTGTACTGTTTATCTTTATTACTGGGTGCACTGGGTATCGATTTTACTGGGTGTTCTGGGTATCTGTATTACTGGGTGTCCTGTCTATTGGTATTACTGGGTGTACTGCTTATCGGTATTACTGGGTCTTCTGGGTATCGGTATTACTGGGTGTACTGGGTATCTGTATTACTGGGTGTATGGTGTAACGTTGTTACTGGGTGTTCTGTGTAAGGTTATTACTGTGTTTTCTGTGTATCGGCATTGCTGGTTGTACTGTGTAACGTTATTACTGGGTGTTCTGGGATTCAATATTACTGTTTGTACTGGGTATCAATATTACTGGGTGTTCTGGGTATCGCTATCACTGGGCGTATGGTCTGACATTATTACTGTGTGTTCTGGGTATCGGTATTATGGGTGTACTGGCTATCAATATTACTGGGTGTACTGAGTAACATTTTTTCTGGGTGTTCTTGGTATCGGTATTACTGTGTGCACTGGGTATCAGTATTACTGGGTGTTCTAGGTATCAGTAGTACTGTGTGTACGGGGTATCGGTATTATTGGGTATTCTGGGTATCGGTATTACTTGGTGTACTGTGTATCGGTATTACTGGGCCTTCTGGGTATTGTTATTACAGGGTGTACTGCGTATCGGTATTACTGTTGTATTGGGGATCAGTATTATTAGGTGTTCTGGGTGTCTGTATTACTAGTGTACAGTGTAACTTAATACTGGGTGTTCTGTGTAACGATATTACTGGGTGTTCTGTATATCGGTATTACTTGGTGTACTGTGTAACCTTATTACAGGGTGTACTGGGAATCGGAAATACTTGGTGCACTGGGTATCGGTTTTACTGGGTGTACTGGGTATCGGTATTACTGGGTGTACTGGATATCGATATTGCTGGGTGCTTTGTGTATCGTATTACTGAGTGGACTGTTAACCTCATTATTGGGTGTACTGGGTGTCTGTATTACTGTGTGTTCTGGGTATCTGTATTACTAGGTGAACTGGGTATCGGTATTACAATATGTACTGGGTATCGATATTACTGGGTGTTGTGGGTATCTGTATTACTGAGTGTACTGTGTATCGTTATTAATGGGTGTTCGGAGTATCGGTATTACTGTGTGTAGTGGGAATCTGTATTACCCGGTGTTCTGGGTATCTGTATTACTGGGTGTTCTGTGTATCGGTATTACTGGGTGTACTGTTTAACATTACTGTGTGTACTGGGTATCGGTATTACTGGGTGTACTGGATATCGATATTGCTGGGTGCTTTGTGTATCGTATTACTGAGTGGACTGTTAACCTCATTATTGGGTGTACTGGGTGTCTGTATTACTGTGTGTTCTGGGTATCTGTATTACTAGGTGAACTGGGTATCGGTATTACAATATGTACTGGGTATCGATATTACTGGGTGTTGTGGGTATCTGTATTACTGGGTGTACTGAGTAACATTTTTTCTGGTTGTTCTGGGAATCGGTATTACTGTGTGTACTGGGTATCGGTATTACTGGGTGTTCTAGGTATCAGTAGTACTGAGTGTACGGGGTATCGGTATTATTGGGTGTTCTGTGTATCGGTATTACTGGGTGTACTGTGTATCGGTATTACTGGGCCTTCTTGGTATTGTTATTACAGGGTGTACAGTGTATCGGTATTACTGTTGTATTGGGGATCAGTATTATTAGGTGTTCTGGGTGTCTGTACTACTAGGTGTTCAGCGTAACTTATTACTGGGTGTTCTGTGTAACGATATTACTGTGTTTTCTGTTGTAGGCATTGCTGGTTGTACTGTGTAACGTTATTACTGGGTGTTCTGTGTTTCAAAATTACTGTTTGTACTGGGTATCGTTTTTACTGGGTGTTCTGGGTATCGGTATTACGGGTGTACGGGCTATTATGATTACTGGGTGTACTGTGTAACATTATTACTGTGTGTTCTGGGTATCGGTATTATGGGTGTACTGGCTATCAATATTACTGGGTGTACTGAGTAACATTTTTTCTGGGTGTTCTGGGAATCGGTATTACTGTGTGTACTGGGTATCGGTATTACTGGGTGTTCTAGGTATCAGTAGTACTGAGTGTACGGGGTATCGGTATTATTGGGTGTTCTGTGTATCGGTATTACTGGCTGTACAGTGTATCGGTATTACTGGGCCTTCTTGGTATTGTTATTACAGGGTGTACAGTGTATCGGTATTACTGTTGTATTGGGGATCAGTATTATTAGGTGTTCTGGGTGTCTGTATTACTAGGTGTACAGTGTAACTTATTACTGGGTGTTCTGTGTAACGATATTACTGTGTTTTCTGTATATACGCATTGCTGGTTGTACTGTGTAACGTTATTACTGGGTGTTCTGGGTTTCAAAATTACTGTTTGTACTGGGTATCGTTTTTACTGGGTGTTCTGGGTATCGCTATCACTGGGTGTATGGTCTGACGTTATTACTGGGTGTTCTGGTTATCAGTATTACGGGTGTACTGGCTATTATGATTACTGGGTGTACTGTGTAATGTTATTACTGTGTGTTCTGGGTATCGGTATTATGGGTGTACAGACTATCAATATTACTGGGTGTACTGAGTAACATTTTTTCTGGGTGTTCTGGGTATCGGTATTACTGTGTGTACTGGGTATCGGTATTACTGGGTGTACTGTATATCGATATTGCTGGGTGCTTTGTGTATCGTATTACTGAGTGTACTGTTAACCTCATTACTGGGTGTACTGGGTGTCTGTATTACTGTGTGTTCTGGGTATCTGTATTACTAGGTGTACTGTGTATCGGTATTACAATATGTACAGGGAATTGGTATTACTGGGTGTTCTGGGTTTCGGTATTACTGGGTGTACTGGGTAGCGATATTACTGGGTGTTGTGGGTATCTGTATTACTGAATGTATTGTGTATCGGTATTAATGGGTGTTCGGGGTATCGGTATTACTGTGTGTACTGGGTATCTGTATTACGGGGTGTTCTGTGTATCTGTATTAGAAGGTGTACTGTGTGTCAGTATTACTGTGTTTTCGGGATATCAGTATTATTGGGTGTACTGGGTATCTGTATTACTGTGTGTTTTGGGTATCTGTATTATTGGGTGTACTGTGTATCGGTATTACTGGGTGTACTGTTTAACATTATTTGGTGTACTGTGTATCGGTATTACTGGGTGTTCGGGGTATCGGTATTGCTGGGTGTACTGGGTATCTGTATTACTGGGTGTTCTGTGTATCTGTATTAGAGGGTGTACTGTGTGTCAGTATTACTGGGTGTTCGGGATATCAGTATTATTGGGTGTACTGGGTATCTGTATTACTGGGTGTTCTGGGTATCTGTATTACTGGGTGTACTGTGTATTGGTATTACTGGGTGTTCTGGGTATCTGTATTACTGGGTGTTATTGGTATCTCTATTACTGGGTGTCCTGTGTTTTGGTATGACTGTGTGTACTGGGTATCGGTATTAATGGGTCTTCTCAGTATCGGTATTACTAGATATTCTGGGTATCTGTATTACTAGGTGTACGGTGTAACTTTATTACTGGGTGTTCTGTGTATCGGTATTACTGGGTTTATTGTGTAACCTTATTACTGGGAGTACTGTGTATCGGTATTACTGCGTGTACTATGTAACATTATTACTGGGTGTACTGGGAATCAGTATTACTGGGTGTACTGGCTATCGGTTTTACTGGTTGTACGGTGTAACTTTATTACTGGGAGTACAGTGTAACATAATTACTGGGTGTTCCGGGTATCTGTATTACTAAGTGTATGGTATAACTTTATTACTGGGTGTTCTTTGTAACGTTATTACTGAGTGTTCTGTGTATCGGTATTGCTGGGTGTATTGTGTAACATTATTACTGTGTGTTCTGGGTATCGATATTGCTGGATGCTCTGTGTATCGTATTATTGGGTGCACTGTTTATCTGTATTACTGGGTGTACTGGGTATCGATATTACAGGGTGTTCAGGGTATCTGGATTACTGGGTGTCCTGTATAATGGTATTACTGGGTGTACTGCGTATTTGTATTACTGGGTCTTCTGGGTATCGGTATTTCTGGGTGACCTGGACATCGGTATTACTGGGTGTACTGGGTATCAGTATTTCTGGGTGAACTGGGTATTGATATTGCTGGGTTCTCTGTGTATCGTATTACTGGGTGTACTGTTTATCTTTATTACTGGGTGCACTGGGTATCGATTTTACTGGGTGTTCTAGGTATCTGTATTACTGGGTGTCCTGTCTATTGGTATTACTGGGTGTACTGCTTATCGGTATTACTGGGTCTTCTGGGTATCGGTATTACTGGGTGTACTGGGTATCTGTATTACTGGGTGTATGGTGTAACGTTGTTACTGGGTGTTCTGTGTAAGGTTATTACTGTGTTTTCTGTGTATCGGCATTGCTGGTTGTACTGTGTAACGTTATTACTGGGTGTTCTGGGATTCAATATTACTGTTTGTACTGGGTATCGATATTACTGGGTGTTCTGGGTATCGCTATCACTGGGCGTATAGTCTGACATTATTACTGTGTGTTCTGGGTATCGGTATTATGGGTGTACTGGCTATCAATATTACTGGGTGTACTGAGTAACATTTTTTCTGGGTGTTCTTGGTATCGGTATTACTGTGTGCACTGGGTATCGGTATTACTGGGTGTTCTAGGTATCAGTAGTACTGTGTGTACGGGGTATCGGTATTATTGGGTATTCTGGGTATCGGTATTACTTGGTGTACTGTGTATCGGTATTACTGGGCCTTCTGGGTATTGTTATTACAGGGTGTACTGCGTATCGTTATTACTGTTGTATTGGGGATCAGTATTATTAGGTGTTCTGGGTGTCTGTATTACTAGTGTACAGTGTAACTTAATACTGGGTGTTCTGTGTAACGATATTACTGGGTGTTCTGTATATCGGTATTACTTGGTGTACTGTGTAACCTTATTACAGGGTGTACTGGGAATCGGAAATACTTGGTTCACTGGGTATCGGTTTTACTGGGTGTACTGGGTATCGGTATTACTGGGTGTACTGGATATCGATATTGCTGGGTGCTTTGTGTATCGTATTACTGAGTGGACTGTTAACCTCATTATTGGGTGTACTGGGTGTCTGTATTACTGTGTGTTCTGGGTATCTGTATTACTAGGTGAACTGGGTATCGGTATTACAATATGTACTGGGTATCGATATTACTGGGTGTTGTGGGTATCTGTATTACTGAGTGTACTGTGTATCGTTATTAATGGGTGTTCGGAGTATCGGTATTACTCTGTGTAGTGGGAATCTGTATTACCCGGTGTTCTGGGTATCTGTATTACTGGGTGTTCTGTGTATCGGTATTACTGGGTGTACTGTTTAACATTACTGTGTGTACTGGGTATCGGTATTACAGGGTGTACTGTATAACATTATGACTGGGTGTTCTGGGAAACGGTATTACTGGGTATATGGGTATTGGTTTTGCTGGGTGTACTGTGTATCGTTATTGCTGAGTGTACTGGATATTGATATTGCTGGGTGCTCTGTGTATCGTGTTACTGGGTGTATTTTGTATCGGTATTACTGGGTGTTCGGGGTATCAGTATTGCTGGGTGTACTGGGTATCTGTATTACTGGATGTTCTGTGTATCTGTATTAGAGGGTGTACTGTGTGTCAGTATTACTGGGTGTTCGGGATATCAGTATTATTGGGTGTACTGGGTATCTGTATTACTGGGTGTTCTGGGTATCTGTATTACTGGGTGTACTGTGTATCGGTATTACTGGGTGTACTGGGTATCTGTATTACTGGGTGTTCTTGGTATCTCTATTACTGGGTGTCCTGTGTTTCGGTATGACTGTGTGTACTGCGTATCGGTATTAATGGCTCTTCTCAGTATCGGTATTACTAGATATTCTGGGTATCTGTATTACTAGGTGTACGGTGTAACTTTATTACTGGAAGTTCTGTGTATCGGTATTACTGGGTGTTCTGGGAATCTGTATTACTGCGTGTTCTTGGTAACTCTATTACTGGGTGTCCTGTGTTTCGGTATTACTGGGTGTACTGGGTATTGGTATTACTGCGTGTTCTGTATAACATTATTACTGGGTGTACTGGGAATCAGTATTACTGGGTGTACTGGGTATCGGTTTTACTGGTTGTACAGTGTAACTTTATTACTGGGAGTACAGTGTAACATAATTACTGAATGTTCTGGGTATCTGTATTACTAAGTGTATGGTGTAACTTTGTTACTGGGTGTTCTTTGTAACGTTTTAACTGAGTGTTTTGTGTATCGGTATTGCTAGGTGTACTGTGTAATGTTATTACTGTGTGTTCTGGGTATCGATATTGCTGGATGCTCTGTGTATCGTATTACTGGATGTACTGTTTATCCGTATTACTGGGTGTACTGGGTATTGATATTGCTGGGTGCTCTGTGTATCGATATTACTGGGTGGTCTGGGTATCCGTATTACTGGGTGTCCTGTGTATTGGTATTACTGGGTGTACTGCGTATCGGTGTTACTGGGTCTTCTGGGTGTTCTGGACATCGGTATTACTGGGTGTACTGGGTATCAGTATTACTGGGTGTACTTTGTATTGGTATTACAGGGTGTACTGTGTAACGTTATTGCTGTGTTTTTAATGTATTGGTGTTACTGGTGTACTCGGTTTTGAATTACTGGTTGTACTGTATATTAGTACGTCTGGGTGTTCTGGGTAACGGTATTACTGTTTGTACTGTATAACATTATTCCTAGTGTTCTTGGTATCAGAATTACTGGGTGTTCTGGGTATCGGTATTATGGGTGAACTTGGAATCGGTATTAATGGGTGTACTGTGAATCGGAATGACTGGGTGTACTGGGTATCGGTTTTACTGGGTTCACTGGGTATCTGTATAACTGGGTGTTGTGGGTATCAGTATTACTGGGTGTTCTGGGCATCGGTATTACTGGGTGTACTGTGTATCATTATTACTGGGTGTACTGTGGAACGTTAAAACTGGCTGTTCTGGGTATCGGAATTACTGGTGTAATGGCGATCAGTATAACTGAGTGTTCTGGGTATCTGTATTACTAGGTGTATGGTGTAACTTTATTACTGGGTGTTCTGTGTAACGTTATTACTGCGTTTTCTGTGTATCGGCATTGCTGGTTGTACTGTGTAACGTTATTACTGGGTGTTCTGGGTTTCAAAATTACTGTTTGTACTGGGTATCGTTATTACTGGGTGTTCTGGGTATCGCTTTCACTGGGTGTATGGTCTGACGTTATTACTGGGTGTTCTGGTTATCGGTATTACGGGTGTACTGGCTATTATGATTACTGGGTGTACTGTGTAACGTTATTACTGTGTGTTCTGGGTATCGGTATTATGGGTGTACTGGCTATCAATATTACTGGGTGTACTGAGTAACATTTTTTCTGGGTGTTCTGGGAATCGGTATTACTGTGTGTACTGGGTATCGGTATTACTGGGTGTTCTAGGTATCAGTAGTACTGAGTGTACGGGGTATCGGTATTATTGGGTGTTCTGGGTATCGGTATTACTGGCTGTACTGTGTATCGGTATTACTGGGCCTTCTTGGTATTGTTATTACAGGGTGTACAGTGTATCGGTATTACTGTTGTATTGGGGATCAGTATTATTAGGTGTTCTGGGTGTCTGTATTACTAGGTGTACAGTGTAACTTATTACTGGGTGTTCTGTGTAACGATATTACTGTGTTTTCTGTATATAGGCATTGCTGGTTGTACTGTGTAACGTTATTACTGGGTGTTCTGGGTTTCAAAATTACTGTTTGTACTGGGTATCGTTTTTACTGGGTGTTCTGGGTATCGCTATCACTGGGTGTATGGTCTGACGTTATTACTGGGTGTTCTGGTTATCGGTATTACGGGTGTACTGGCTATTATGATTACTTGGTGTACTGTGTAACCTTATTACTGGGTGTACTGGGTATCGGTAATACTGGGCATATTGTGTAACATTATTACTGTGTGTACTGGGAATCGGTAATACTGGGTATACTAGGTATCGGTTTTACTGGATGTACTGGGTATCGGTATTACTGGGTGTACTGTGTAACCTTATTACTGGGTGTACTGGGTATCGGTAATACTGGGCATATTGTGTAACATTATTACTGTGTGTACTGGGAATCGGTAATACTGGGTGTACTAGGTGTCGGTTTTACTGGGTGTACTGGGTATCGGTATTACTGGGTGTACTGGATATCGATATTGCTGGGTGCTTTGTGTATCGTATTACTGAGTGTACTGTTAACCTCATTACTGGGTGTACTGGGTGTCTGTATTACTGTGTGTTCTGGGTATCTGTATTACTAGGTGTACTGTGTATCGGTATTACAATATGTACAGGGAATTGGTATTACTGGGTGTTCTGGGTTTCGGTATTACTGGGTGTACTGGGTAGCGATATTACTGGGTGTTGTGGGTATCTGTATTACTGAATGTATTGTGTATCGGTATTAATGGGTGTTCGGGGTATCGGTATTACTGTGTGTACTGGGTATCTGTATTACGGGGTGTTCTGTGTATCTGTATTAGAAGGTGTACTGTGTGTCAGTATTACTGTGTTTTCGGGATATCAGTATTATTGGGTGTACTGGGTATCTGTATTACTGTGTGTTTTGGGTATCTGTATTATTGGGTGTACTGTGTATCGGTATTACTGGGTGTACTGTTTAACATTATTGGGTGTACTGTGTATCGGTATTACTGGGTGTTTGGGGTATCGGTATTGCTGGGTGTACTGGGTATTTGTATTACTGGGTGTTCTGTGTATCTGTATTAGAGGGTGTACTGTGTGTCAGTATTACTGGGTGTTCGGGATATCAGTATTATTGGGTGTACTGGGTATCTGTATTACTGGGTGTTCTGGGTATCTGTATTACTGGGTGTACTGTGTATCGGTATTACTGGGTGTACTGGGTATCTGTATTACTGGGTGTTCTTGGTATCTCTATTACTGGGTGTCCTGTGTTTTGGTATGACTGTGTGTACTGGGTATCGGTATTAATGGGTCTTCTCAGTATCGGTATTACTAGATATTCTGGGTATCTGTATTACTAGGTGTACGGTGTAACTTTATTACTGGGTGTTCTGTGTATCGGTATTACTGGGTTTATTGTGTAACCTTATTACTGGGAGTACTGTGTATCGGTATTACTGCGTGTACAATTGTTAGGTCTGCTTTGTTCATGAATGAGTGTGACAAACACCAGACTGAGTCGAAATCAGGGTTCTTTGTTCTTTATTACCGGATTGTAACACTTGCAACTAACAATTTTAGTTGGAGAATGCATTCTGCCGTTATCAGGAAAATGGTGATTTTTTATACCCTTGGATACGTGCTTAGAACATCATCATATCATTACTTGTCCAATGACTAAAACTGTTGCTATCCTTTCCCTGCTAGCTTCCTGCCTCTCAATCCATCAATGTCTCTCTTATCTTGTAAGTACAAGGATGCATTCACATCTTGTTACAGCCCTGCACAGGGTAACTCCTTACACATTCCCATCTCATGATGTTTTACCTTACAATCCCTCCTTTGTCCTCTTTAGAGGACAATCTCGCCCTGACCATGCTACCACCGCGTTACATTAGTTCGCCTATTATTGCCAAGCTCTATACGGGTTCTGTTCACAGGGTAGTTCGGCTGGTGGGCGAGGGCTCCCCCAACCCTCCTTTGCGTACACCCCCCATCCGTCACCCCGATCCCATTGCCCGTTTACAAGTTTCATCCCATTTGCCCCCAAGCAAAAAACTAGCTAACCCCCCGTACATTAGTAAATTCCCAAGTTAACATATGGTCTACAATCTAATTCATAATACTTGTTCTACAATCTGATTAATAATGTTTGTGTTACAATCAATGTTATAATATTTGTTCTTCTATCAAGGTTATAATATTTAGGTTACAAGCAAGGTTAAAATTATATGTGTAACAATCTAATTCACAATCCCTCCTTCCCATCACATTCCCCTTCAGACTCCAGATCGATCTCAGCAACTTTCTCCGCCTCCTGTAATGTGAGATAGTCTTGCTCCACAGCCTGCACAGCTTGATATTTCGGAGGCAGTTCATCACGGTCATCAAAGGCTCTCTCTATGGTCCTCGTGACCAGCGTTCGAATGCATGGAATACAACAACAGCCACAAGTGATAAAAATTGATACAGAAATGAACAAACCCAGCAAAAGTTGTCCTAACAATGTGCTCCATCTCCCAAACACTTCCCTGTAACCAGGATAAAACAGGATTGGAGACTCCAGACTGGGCTTTTAATTCTTTCGCCAATGCCCTAAGTTTCGTTAACCCCTTAGTGAGTGATCCATCTGGCCCTGTGTTATTAGAGATAGAAGTGCAGCATAGATCTCCAAACATAGCACACACTCCACCTTTCTCTGCCAGGACCATATCAATCGCTATCCTATTCTGAAGTGTCATAAGGGAAGTTTCTGACAGTTGTTGATGTATTGCCTCAACAACGTCCCTGGTCAAATTTGCAAGGCGCTGGACATTATAGTGAATAAGGTTGATCCTATTAACATTTTTATTTACAGTGATGGGAAAAATTGCACTAAAAACAGGAAAACTTTCAAACCCAGCTGCAATCTCATCGGCTAATTTAAATTCGTCCGGAATATTCCGGGCTTGGCCAATGGCATCAATCCATACCCCATCAGGGTTCCTTCCTCCCGGCCCCAAGAGTCCAACACTCCTCCTTTTTCTCCACAGCCAACTCTCTGTGTGGCGCAATTCTAGGGAATCCTCGTCTCCCTCCTGCCTTTTGACAATCAGCACTGGCGCATTAAGGGTTACTAGAGCACACCGACCATCCCAGTTAGCGGGGAGCCAGTTGTACAGCACTCTTCCTCCACAAAACCACCAAATATCCGCCCTAGCCTGGGTCAAGCGGGTTGCACTACTGCTATGTGAGAGATCAACATGAGTCCTGCACGAGTCGCTGGGCAGCCAACCCACATGGAAAACGTGCGCTGCTGTGTTGTTGTTGGCAAAACAAGTAACATTAGTTATGCCTGTGGATCTAAGACAGGGGGAGCTACATTAGCCGGAGCTATGGGAAACGTCTGTTCCCATATCAGACACCTATTCAGTGGGTTGGATTCTGACATTAGGTTCAAGGCGCAGTCCATAGCATCTGTCTCCTCAAAAATTGATCTGCTCATCCGTAATAATGGCCTTCCTCGGGCACAGACCCAGCAGTTCCCATACCCTGCTTGGTCCGCATATTTACCCATCTGATCTATCCAGGAGTTTGACTCATCAATACCTGTCTCAATTGCTATCTTCTCTCCCCTGGACATCTTCGTACTGTCGAATTTTCTCACTTCCCCCTCTTTCGAAGTGGGTTTAATTATGTCCTTTGTGCATGTTTGTAAGTCGAACCTCACCACTCCCCAAGGATCTTTTCCATTAATAGACACTCCAATCATTAGATAGAAGAGGTCTCCGACACCATGTTCTCTCCCTGTGCCCCCCTCGCATGTCTTAGAGCTCCATCCCTTCATATTCCACGGGTTGCGCAGCCCCGCCTTTACTGTCAAAATCAGGGGATTCTCTCCTTTCATTGAATAGGTCACAGCACCACGTATCAGGGAGATTTTAGTGAAAAAATTATAATAAGGTTTGCTGGACCCTTTGTTAAGGGGTTTTCTTATCCATCTAGTGTCGGGTCCTGTCCACCACCAAACCTCACCCCAAGACGGACAGACATGTAGACCCCATTTAGGATATCCTATTTGAAAGGCACACATGTAAACATCATATCCTCTCCAGGACGCCTCATTCTTACCACACGCTATTATACTGCATAGATCGAACTGGAAGGTGTTATCCCTGTCTTTGTCTACCTTTAGAATAACTTTGGCCCCGCAGGAATCCGAGCTATTCTGCTGACTTATCTGGCATCCCATTAGTAGTACTGCCCATAGGGCCCCCGGTATCGTCTGCATGAGTCTCATCAATTCTATCAAGGCTGGCTACGTGCTGTTTTGCCTTGGAACAGTAGGCAAAATGATGCCAATTATGATCCCCTGGTTTGTCAATTCTTACCGACCTATCTGTTACGGCGGTAACAGTGTATGGTCCAGACCACCTAAATTCAGTCCAATGTACTTTACCTGGTTTACGGATATACACCAGGTCTCCCTCCTTTACTGGAACTCCTTCGGTGTCCGGGTTCTCCTTACTAGCATTCGCCACCTGTTGTGAAACTAAAGCAACCATATTACCCAGCATCTGCATATAATGATCTAGTTCCACTTCCCTTTCTTCCCACAACTTAACCCATGCTGGATCAGTCTTTGGACCGGGCATGGGTCGACCCGTTAGAATCTCATGCGGTGACAGGAAGGTATCTTTGGCCTTCTCTTGTCGCATAGACATCAGTACTAATGGCAATGCCTCAACCCAATTCATCCTGGTCCCCCCTAAAACTTTCCCTAATTTAGATTTTATCGTTCTGTTTGCCCTTTCTACTAACCCCTGGCTCTCAGGCCTATAGACACTACCAAAACGGTGTTTGATCCCTAGGTATTCTTCAACCTGTCGGATCAGCTCATTCTTAAAATGAGACCCATTATCAGAGCATATCCTGCTGGGGACTCCATAGCGGGGTATTAACTCTCGCGTTAGCCAGCCTATTACACTATCCGCATCTTCTTTCTTTGTTGGAATAGCCTCCACCCATCGTGAGAACCTATCTACTGCCACTAAAAGATATCGGTAACCCTCCTTTGTCCTAAGGTCAGTACCCATATCTGTATTGTCAATATAGATCTCTTTCCACGGGGCTGTCGTTACTGGAAATCGTAAAAGCGGGTGGGGTAAGGTGATCCTTTGGTTATGCCCGTTGCAGATAGTACATTCAGCTCTAAAGTTGTCAATGTGCTCGCGTAAGTGGGGATTCCACCAATGTTGTTTAAGCGTATTATAAGTTTTGGTGGCGCTAATGTGAGTCGGCCCATGTGCTTCTTCAAATAATAGTGGGAGTAATTGACGAGGGGCAACTATCGTACCTATAGGGGAGCGCCAAACATGTACTGTCTGATTTTCATAGCTGATCTCCTGTCGAGTGGCACCGCGTTTCATCCATTCCTCTTTCTCACTTGGGCTAGCTTTTTCCTGTATTTCTATTAGGTGCTCAATATTCGGTGGAGGTCCCTCTCCCTTCTCATCTGTGTAGTCATTCAATCTGCTACAAGTCTCCTTAGTTTCAGATTCATTTTTTTTGTTATGGGACCTCAAAATCATCCCCTGTATATGTTCATGATAACCAGTAACCTGTTTGGCTGCCCTGTCAGCCGCCGTGTTTCCCTTCCCTTCCTTTGTGTTATCTGGGGAATGGCCCGCCACCTTAATTAGGCTCAGAGCCCGGGGAAGCATGACCGCCCTGACCAGTCTCCGTAAAACCAGATCATGACGGACGTTTTGTCCGGCAGCAGTCCGAAAATCCCTTCTTAGCCAGCCTGGTGCTTCAATATGTACTGCACTCCAAGCATATGCAGAGTCAGTATAAATATTAACTGTTTTACCTTCGCTAAGCTCCAATCCTCGTATGAGCCCTATCACTTCTGCTAACTGAGCTGATGCCGGTTGGGGAATGATAGAGGACTCTACTAGATAGGGTGCCTCATCCTCCCATCCTACCACTGCATAACCCGCCACATTACCCTCAGAATTTTTATGGCAACTTCCATCTGTAAATAACTCCCAGTCCACCTCCTCCATGGGTTCCTCAAATAGCTTTTCCCTCAGCTTGGAATCTACCTTGACTCTTGCTACACAGTCATGCGTCTCCATAAACCCCGAGTTCAATCCTCTAGCCATGTTGGAATAGTTGTCCCTGGGTGACCTGAAGGTGATGTGAGGACCCTTAAGGGCGTCCTCCATCTTAATGGATCTGTTGGCCGAAAAGCTGAAAGCATTAGACATTAAAAGGGCTGAGACACTGTGGTCTGCATTAACAACTAGGGGATGACAGAGAACAATATGCGCGGTTTTTTGTATCGTTCTAGCTACTGCTGCGAGGTAACGGAGACATGGGGCTTTTCCTCTCTCTACATTATCCAGTCTGCAACTATAGTAACTTAGTACTTTCCTTCTTCCTCTATCTCTCTGATACAGTACTGAGCTAACAATGCTCTCAGTTTCAGCCACGTCCAAGTAGAATTCTTTACTGTAATCTGGATTAGCCAGGCTGATCGTTCTTCCCAGTTCTTGTTTGACACGCAGAAAAACCGCTTCACGTTCTACATTCCACCTGACTGGTTCTTTAAGCCTCCGGTGACCTATCTCTGTGACCATTTCCCTCAGACTTTGGGTCAGACTCACATATCCTGGGACATATGTTCGACTATACCCGCAAAGCCCCAAGAATGCCAGCATGTCTTGTACTGTAGTAGGTTTTCGATACCCTAGTATCGTTTCTCTATGTGCCTCAGACATGGCCGTACCGTTTTTACCCACGAGTCTTCCTAGGAAAGTTACCACCCTCCTTCCGATCTGACATTTCGACCTTTTTACTTTAAATCCAGCCTCGCCTAACCCCTTGAGTAAAACTGTTGTCCCTGTCAGGCACTCATGTGGCGTTTTCCCTGCTAATAGTAGGTCGTCTACATACTGAATCAGTGTAACATCTTCCGGGAGCTTTAATTTCATTAGGATTTCGCTAAGGGCCTGATTGAACAGTCCTGGACTGTCCTTATAACCCTGAGGTAATCTAGTGTATGTGTACCGATGTGCTTGGTAAGTGAAAGTGAACCAGTCTTGGCATTCCTCAGCTAATTTCAAGCAGAAGAATGCATTTGCCAGATCAATGACAGTATAGTATTCGTGCTCCGGACTCAGAGCCCTAAGTGCTACATATGGGTCTGGGACTGGTCTCCCGATGGTCTTGGTAGCCAAGTTAATCTCCCGGAGGTCGTGTACCATCCTCCAGTCTTTTCTACCCGGTTTGGGAACAGGCATGATGGGCGTGTTCCACATACTGTCAGGTGCCGCCCTTAAAACCCCTGACTCCATTAACCCTTCTATCGTTCCTTTAATACCCTCCTCCTGACTGGGCGACAAGCGGTATTGTTTTCTCCATATTGGTTTCTGCCCAGGGTTGGCCAATTCTAGAAATACCTCTCCTTTTATTACTCCCACATCATAGGGCCCCGTTGTCCATATATGTGGACTCAGATTAGAAAGATATTTGTCTGAGTCTCTGTGATCAATATTTTCTCCTTCTATGGCTCGGTCTCTTTCTACTTTCTCATTCACTACCTGGTCCCATGCTTCAATATTCAGTCTGACAAATTTTCCTCCCTCCGAGGTGGAATATCCCGGGATTTCTGTCTGCCTGTATTCACACCCTATCGCTTCCTTTACCATCGGACCCAGCTGTCGAGCGTGATGATCTTTGGCAATACCCAAGGTCACATGAGGCACACTTTCTACTCCTAAGCAGAACCACTCCATTTGTTCTTCTGTCATGACAACCATAGCAGCTATTCCCTCCTTACCTACAAAGATAAATGGACAATGTATCGTTTCTGTCTTCCCTTCTTTTAGAGAGTCCCACCTCTCCTCATATTCCTGGTCCGGGTGGATGGTGTAGTTTAATGTAACATGCATAGGATCTAGTGGATAATGGTAATCCCCATACCGAGGAATACTGGCCCTCCACTCAAAAAACTGTTTAATCAGCCCTGGGCCTGGTTCATCATACAATAGCCGACTCCAGAAAATACTAACCTCCACAGAGTCTTCTGAAGCATTAGATGGGGTCATTACTATAAACTGTCCTCCCCTTCTTATTGTATCCCCTGGGTATGTTAACCGAAGGCCCTTCTCAGAACATTGTATGGTTATTCCTAGTTTGGTAAGAATGTCCCTTGCTAATAAATTAATGGGGCAACTTGGCACAACCAGGACAGGCGTTTTAACCCTTTGTCGTCCAAATGTCATGTCGATGTTATCTGTATAGGGCTGTGTTTCCCTTATCCCGGAGAATCCTATTGTAGATAATGTTTTGCCCGAAAATGTGCTCCCTGGGGGTTTTTTAATCACTGTCGTAACTGCTGCCCCTGTGTCAACCATAAATTCAATTTTTTCTCCATTTACCGTCCCCCAAATTTTTGGTGGCTCCCAGGGAGGCGTGATTTTTGATTCTCCAGGGCACCTTCAATAATCAAATTCAGCACCTTCCTCAATATAGTCATTACACTGAGGTGCCTGGACTTGTTGATCACTCTGCCACCCCCCGATTCTCTGGGGCCCATCAATGTGTCCACCCCTACCCCTTGCTTGTCCTCTTAAGTTTCCTCCTCTTCCCCGATAGCCTCTAATAGAGGGTAATCTTTTTCCCCTTGCTCTCCCAGCCTCCGGACAGTTCCGCTGGTAGTGTCCAGGATTTTGGCAGTACCAGCATACTGCATGTTCCCCTCTATACATTGTACCTAGCTGTCTTTCCCAACCATTTCTTACTTGGGGTCCCGGATTTATCACTGGCCCCATGACCTGTGGGACTATCTGTTGGGCCGCTAATTTAACCCCTATATGTTCTATGGCTCTCACCAATTTATCGGTTGTCTTGTCCACCTCCTTCTGGGACGCACTTTCTGACTTAGCATGCTCTGATTGACGATGTCGTTTGATTGCATGTGTCAGGTGTCTTTTCCACAAATCCTCTGACATTGTCTCTAATCCCACAATGTCCCTTAATTTTGCTTGAACCGTAGCAGGTAGTCCGTTTATTATCCCATTACGAAAGTGAGCCCTTCCTAAGGGGCTGTGGTCGGGTCTTTCTCCAGTCCCTGTTTCCCATAAGTCCCATGCTCGAGTGAAATACTCGTGTGCAGTCTCTCCTTCCTTTAGTTGAAGGGTTACCAAGGCATCCAAACTATAGGTGTAGGAAATGTTTCTCTAAGTGCTTCCCAAAATTTATTCTGAAGTGGGTTAAATTCTATTTCATCCCCCAATTTACTGCTTCTTACAATTCTCTCTATTTGCTTCAGGGCCCCTTCTGCCTTTAATTTTATCATGATAGTTCTGACATCTGCGAGTGCTAATTGTTCTTGGCAGGTTTCTCGCTCAAAACAAGAAATCCATGGACTAGCCCCATTACTCAACGGAGGTAGTTTTTTCATTAAACTCTCTAAGTCCATTCGTGACCAGGGTACATATTTTTGAGTTCCCCGTCCCGTGATCAGTAATGGGCATTGATATCTCAATTTTGGGGATTTCTGCTCCTTCTTTACTCTTGGCATGCATTTATTTATCCCACCTTGTTCTGACTCTTCTTCGTCACTGTCACTGTCCCTATCAGCTTCCAATGTCTCAGGGTCAAAGGTATATTGGTCACGTTCATCTCTAAGATAATCTTTTCGGCCATAGTTTAGTTGTTTCACATCTTTCTCTTTTGTCCTAACTATGTCCAGGTAGGCATGTCTATTTTTCTCCCTCCCGAGTCTTTTCCTTTTACTTTCCTCCCATGGTGGATCGTATCTCGTTTCCTCATCTGTACTACACTTTTCGTCCTTTACTCCTATTACCATTCCTTCAACCTTAATTTCTCCTGACAGTGTTGTAGTTATCTTTTCCACTTCCTTCAATACACCTACCATTAATTCTTTTTGATCCTCACTGATCTGCCCCAGCACATTAATATCTCTGTTTAAGTTTTTAATGTTATCCTGAACCTTTTTCATGTTCCATTTCTGTATCTCTAACTCCTTTTCTATTTTCTTGGACTCCAGAGGGGTCTCCACATCTATTACTCCCCCTTCTATTTTTATTAAAGGGGCCTGTACCTCGTCTGATGTGTCCCTATTCCCGAGGTTCTTGTCACACCCCAGTGTCTCAATATCTGAATATAAGGGATGTGACTCCAGGATCCCATCTGGGGTGCCAGGGGCATCTTTTGACTCCACATATGTATAGGGCGGGGGTCTACAAGCTATTTCTACAGGGGAAGTAACAGGTGGGTTACCAGGGAGACCAAATTCTTCAAATAGAGCTAGGACATCGCGGTACTGAATCTCCTTTTCTCTCACCCTCTTTTTTGTTTTCTGTGTCCCGTTTTGTTTCTTCCAGCTTGCCTAAGACTCTACATTTTAAAATTTTGTTTCCCTCACCTGTCAGGAACATCTCAGTGCCCCCGGGTAACCAACCCCTCTTCCTCCAGCGGTCTACACATTTTCGGAGCATTTTTTGTTTTTCCAATGCCGCATTACTGGTATTTCGCTCCTCTAATTCCTGATTAATTTCCTTAATAACTTGGTCAAAAGTCTTAGCAGGCAACTGTACAGCCATAGCTGCGGGACCGCTTTCTAATGCCTGTTTTAATTTAGGTTCTTGTCCGTTTAGGGGATCTATGTCAACGAAAATTGCTTTTAAAAATGTCTCCTTGCAAGCTGGATGACTAATATCTTTTAAAGGAACAGTCTCTAAGTCTTGTCCTCCAATTGACTTCAGACTGTCCTGTATACTCTGATTTGCTCGTTTTCCACTCTCTGTTTTCCCAAAGGGGTCTGAAAGTTAAATTACAACTAGAAAACCAAATATTTGGGCTATACTTTTGTCCTGTTTCCCTGTACCAATCTATGAATTTACGTAACTTTATCTCCTTGGTGATGTTGGGAATACCCTCATTTAACTTATCAAAAGTATTTCGAATAAACCGGGTGTCTCTTAGGAGTTTATCAACTTTTTCATTAATATCTCCTACCTGATCCGGACACAGCTGTCGCAGCCTTCTGTCGTCGTTCTTGTTCACCAGGCAGGCGTCCCTGAGTACTTTTTTTGTTGTCTCAAGGTCTCTAGTGTCTGCTGTGGTATTCCACCACGGCGAATTGGGGAAATAAATTCTTAACTTCTCAAGTGTACAGACATTATCATACCTACCGGACATTTATAAGTCAGTCTCTCAGATACAATTGAGGCCAATAAGCCTGAACCTTTGTTTTCTTTCAAAGCCCAACCTTCACGTGGGAGATTTCTCCTCTTAATAACCAGTTTAGGGCAGAAAACTCAGGTCCTCAATTGTTTATAGACCACCTTCTCACTCTATTGGACTTTGCAACGACACAATAAAGACTTTTAAACTCTAGTAGTTTCTTGCGAAGCACTTAATAAATGTCATTCAAACACCTTAAGGACTTTTATCTTGTCTGTAATCACTTACGTGTTACAATCCTGGCATGCGACCTTCAATTGTGGTCGTCTAATATGTCCGATCTCCAGTTCTTACTGACAATCATAAAGATTTAAAAAAAAAGAGAATTTTGTTAAAACAGGCTTCTCTGGACCTTTTTATCAGCCGGCTGAGATGATTGTCAGAAAAAACAGAAACCGTCGTCCAGTGTTCACTCACCCATCACGTCGGGGTCACCAAATTGTTAGGTCTGCTTTGTTCATGAATGAGTGAGACAAACACCAGACTGAGTCGAAATCAGGGTTCTTTGTTCTTTATTACCGGATTGTAACACTTGCAACTAACAATGTTAGTTGGAGAATGCATTCTGCCGTTATCAGCAAAATGGTGATTTTTTATACCCTTGGATACGTGCTTAGAACATCATCATATCATTACTTGTCCAATGACTAAAACTGTTGCTATCCTTTCCCTGCTAGCTTCCTGCCTCTCAATCCATCAATGTCTCTCTTATCTTGTAAGTACAAGGATGCATTCACATCTTGTTACAGCCCTGCACAGGGTAACTCCTTACACATTCCCATCTCATGATGTTTTACCTTACACTATGTAACATTATTACTGGGTGTACTGGGAATCAGTATTACTGGGTGTACTGGCTATCGGTTTTACTGGTTGTACGGTGTAACTTTATTACTGGGAGTACAGTGTAACATAATTACTGGGTGTTCCGGGTATCTGTATTACTAAGTGTATGGTATAACTTTATTACTGGATGTTCTTTGTAACGTTATTACTGAGTGTTCTGTGTATCGGTATTGCTGGGTGTATTGTGTAACATTATTACTGTGTGTTCTGGGTATCGATATTGCTGGATGCTCTGTGTATCGTATTACTGGGTGCACTGTTTATCTGTATTACTGGGTGTACTGGGTATCGATATTACAGGGTGTTCAGGGTATCTGGATTACTGGGTGTCCTGTATATTGGTATTACTGGGTGTACTGCGTATTTGTATTACTGGGTCTTCTGGGTATCGGTATTTCTGGGTGACCTGGACATCGGTATTACTGGGTGTACTGGGTATCAGTATTTCTGGGTGAACTGGGTATTGATATTGCTGGGTTCTCTGTGTATCGTATTACTGGGTGTACTGTTTATCTTTATTACTGGGTGCACTGGGTATCGATTTTACTGGGTGTTCTGGGTATCTGTATTACTGGGTGTCCTGTCTATTGGTATTACTGGGTGTACTGCTTATCGGTATTACTGGGTCTTCTGGGTATCGGTATTACTGGGTGTACTGGGTATCTGTATTACTGGGTGTATGGTGTAACGTTGTTACTGGGTGTTCTGTGTAAGGTTATTACTGTGTTTTCTGTGTATCGGCATTGCTGGTTGTACTGTGTAACGTTATTACTGGGTGTTCTGGGATTCAATATTACTGTTTGTACTGGGTATCGATATTACTGGGTGTTCTGGGTATCGCTATCACTGGGCGTATGGTCTGACGTTATTACTGTGTTTTCTGGGTATCGGTATTATGGGTGTACTGGCTATCAATATTACTGGGTGTACTGAGTAACATTTTTTCTGGGTGTTCTTGGTATCGGTATTACTGTGTGCACTGGGTATCGGTATTACTGGGTGTTCTAGGTATCAGTAATACTGTGTGTACGGGGTATCGGTATTATTGGGTATTCTGGGTATCGGTATTACTGGGTGTACTGTGTATCGGTATTACTGGGCCTTCTGGGTATTGTTATTACAGGGTGTACTGCGTATCGGTATTACTGTTGTATTGGGGATCAGTATTATTAGGTGTTCTGGGTGTCTGTATTACTAGTGTACAGTGTAACTTAATACTGGGTGTTCTGTGTAACGATATTACTGGGTGTTCTGTATATCAATATTACTTGGTGTACTGTGTAACCTTATTACTGGGTGTACTGGGAATCGGTAATACTGGGTGCACTGGGTATCGGTTTTACTGGGTGTACTGGGTATCGGTATTACTGGGTGTACTGGATATCGATATTGCTGGGTGCTTTGTGTATCGTATTACTGAGTGGACTGTTAACCTCATTATTGGGTGTACTGGGTGTCTGTATTACTGTGTGTTCTGGGTATCTGTATTACTAGGTGTACTGTGTATCGGTATTACAATATGTACTGGGTATCGATATTACTGGGTGTTGTGGGTATCTGTATTACTGAGTGTACTGTGTATCGGTATTAATGGGTGTTCGGAGTATCGGTATTACTGTGTGTAGTGGGTATCTGTATTACCCGGTGTTCTGGGTATCTGTATTACTGGGTGTTCTGTGTATTGGTATTACTGG
Source organism: Narcine bancroftii (assembly GCF_036971445.1). NCBI lineage: Eukaryota > Metazoa > Chordata > Chondrichthyes > Torpediniformes > Narcinidae > Narcine > Narcine bancroftii. The sequence goes on along the minus strand of NC_091470.1, from coordinate 177,347,242 downwards.
GTGTACTGTATAACATTATGACTGGGTGTTCTGGGTATCGGTATTACTGGGTGTACTGTATAACATTAAGACTGGGTGTTCTGGGAAACGGTATTACTGGGTATATGGGTATTCGTTTTGCTGGGTGTACTGGGTATCGTTATTGCTGAGTGTACAGGATATTGATATTGCTGGGTGCTCTGTGTATCGTATTACTGGGTGTATTGTGTATCGGTATTACTGGGTGTTTGGGGTATCGGTATTACTGGGTGTACTGGGTATCTGTATTACTGGATGTTCTGTGTATCTGTATTAGAGGGTGTACTGTGTGTCAGTATTACCTGTGTGTTCAGGATATCAGCATTATTGGGTGTACTGTGTATCGGTATTACTGGGTGTACTGGGTATCTGTATGACTGAGTTTTTTGGGTATCTGTATTACTGGGTATTCTATGTATAGGTATTAATGGGTGTACTGTTTAACATTACTGGGTGTACTGGGTATCGGTATTACTGGGTGTACTGTATAGCATTATGACTGGGTGTACTGGGAATCAGTATTAATGGGTATATGGGTATTGGTTTTGCTGGGAGTACTGGGTATCGTTATTACTGAGTGTACTGGATATTGATATTGCTGGGTGCTCTGTGTATCGTATTACTGGGTGTATTGTGTATCGGTATTACTGGGTGTTCGGGGTATCGGTATTGCTGGGTGTACTGGGTATCTGTATTACTGGGTGTTCTGTGTATCTGTATTAGAGGGTGTACTGTGTGTCAGTATTACTGGGTGTTCTGGATATCATTATTATTGGGTGTACTGGGTATCTGTATTACTGGGTGTTCTGGGTATCTGTATTAATGGGTGTACTGTGTATCGGTATTACTGGGTGTACTGGGTATCTGTATTACTGCGTGTTCTTGGTATCTCTATTACTGGGTGTCCTGTGTTTCGGTATGACTGTGTGTACTGGGTATCGGTATTAATGGGTCTTCTCAGTATCGATATTACTAGATATTCTGGGTATCTGTGTTACTAGGTGTACGGTGTAACTTTATTACTGGGTGTTCTGTGTATCGGTATTACTGGGTTTATTGTGTAACCTTATTACTGGGAGTACTGTGTATTGGTATTACTGCGTGTACTATGTAACATTATTACTGGGTGTACTGGGAATCAGTATTACTGGGTGTACTGGCTATCAGTTTTACTGGTTGTACGGTGTAACTTTATTACTGGGAGTACAGTCTAACATAATTACTGGGTGTTCCAGGTATCTGTATTACTAAGTGTATGGTATAAGTTTATTACTGGGTGTTCTTTGTAACGTTATTACTGAGTGTTCTGTGTATCGGTATTGCTGGAAGCTCTGTGTATCGTATTAGTGGGTGCACTGTTTATCTGTATTACTGGGTGAACTGGGTATTGATATTGCTGGGTGCTCTGTCTATCGTATTACTGGGTGTACTGTTTATCCGTATTACTGGGTGTACTGGGTATCGATATTACAGGGTGTTCAGGGTATCTGGATTACTGGGTGTCCTGTGTATTGGTATTACTGGGTGTACTGCATATCGGTATTACTGGGTCTTCTGGGTATCGGTATTTCTGGGTGTCCTGGACATCGGTATTACTGCGTGTACTGGGTATCAGTATTTCTGGGTGAACTGGGTATTGATATTGTTGGGTGCTCTGTGTATCGTATTACTGGGTGTACTGGGTATCGATATTACTGGGTGTTCTGGGTATCTGTATTACTGGGTGTCCTGTGTATTGGTATTACTGGGTGTACTGCGTATCGGTATTACTGGGTCTTCTGGGTATCGGTATTACTGGGTGTACTGGGTATCTGTATTACTGGGTGTATGGTGTAACTTTGTTACTGGGTGTTCTGTGTAACGTTATTACTGTGTTTTCTGTGTATCGGCATTGCTGGTTGTACTGTGTAACGTTATTACTGGGTGTTCTGGGTTTCAATATTACTGTTTGTACTGGGTATCGATATTACTGGGTGTTCTGGGTATCGCTATCACTGGGTGTATGGTCTGACGTTATTACTGTGTGTTCTGGGTATCGGTGTTATGGGTGTACTGGCTATCAATATTACTGGGTGTACTCAGTAACGTTTTTTCTGGGTGTTCTTGGTATCGGTATTACTGTGTGCACTGGGTATCAGTATTACTGGGTGTTCTAGGTATCAGTAGTACTGTGTGTACGGGGTATCGGTATTATTGGGTATTCTGAGTATCGGTATTACTGGGTGTACTGTGTATCGGTATTACTGGGCCTTCTGGGTATTGTTATTACAGGGTGTACTGCATATCGGTATTACTGTTGTATTGGGGATCAGTATTATTAGGTGTTCTGGGTGTCTGTATTACTAGGTGTACAGTGTAACTTATTACTGGGTGTTCTGTGTAATGATATTACTGGGTGTTCTGTATATCGGTATTACTTGGTGTACTGTGTAACCTTATTACTGGGTGTACTGGGAATCGGTAATACTGGGTGCACTGGGTATCGGTTTTACTGGGTGTACTGGGTATCGTTATTACTGGGTGTACTGGATATCGATATTGCTGGGTGCTTTGTGTATCGTATTACTGAGTGGACTGTTAACCTCATTATTGGGTGTACTGGGTGTCTGTATTACTGTATGTTCTGGGTATCTGTATTACTAGGAGTACTGTGTATCGGTATTACATTATGTACTGGTATCGATATAACTGGGTGTTGTGGGTATCTGTATTACTGAGTGTACTGTGTATCGGTATTAATGGGTGTTCGGAGTATCGGTATTACTGTGTGTAGTGGGTATCTGTATTACCCGGTGTTCTGGGTATCTGTATTATTGGGTGTTCTGTGTATCGGTATTACTGGGTGTACTGTATAACATTATGACTGGGTGTTCTGGGAAACGGTATTACTGGGTATATGGGTATTGGTTTTGCTGGGTGTACGGGGTATCGTTATTGCTGAGTGTACTGGATATTGATATTGCTGGGTGCTCTGTGTATCGTATTACTGGGTGTATTGTGTATCGGTATTACTGGGTCTTCGGGGTATCGGTATTACTGGATGTACTGGGTATCTGTATTACTGGATGTTCTGTGTATCTGTAGTAGAGTGTGTACTGTGTGTCAGTATTACTGGGTGTTCAGGATATCAGTATTATTGGGTTAACTGGGTATCTGTATTACTATGTGTTTTGGGTGTCTGTTTTACTGCGTGTACTGTGTATCGGTATTACTGTGTGTACTGGTTATGTGTATTACTGGGTGCAATGTTTATCCGTATTACTGGGTGTACTGGGTATTGATATTGCTGTGTGCCCTGTGTATCGTATTACTGGGTGTACTGTTTATCCGTATTACTGGGTGTACTGGGTATCGATATTACAGGGTGTTCTGGGTATCTGGATTACTGGGTGTCCTCTGTATTGGTATTACTGGGTGTACTGCGTATCGGTATTACTGGGTCTTCTGGGTATCGGTATTTCTGGGTGTTCTGGACATCGGTATTATTGGCTGTACTGGGTATCAGTATTACCGGGTGTACTTTGTATTGGTATTGCTGGGTGTACTGTGTAACGTTATTGCTGTGTTTTTCATGTATTGGTATTACGGGTGTACTCGGTATTGAATTACTGGTTCTACTGTATATCAGTACGTCTGGGTGTTCTGGGTAACGGTATTTCTGTTTGTACTGTATAACATTATTCCTAGTGTTCTTGGTATCAGAATTACTGGGTGTTCTGGGTATCGGTTTTACTGGTTGTACGGTGTAACTTTATTACTGGGAGTACTGTGTAACATAATTACTGGGTGTTCTGGGTATCTGTAGTACTAAGTGTATGGTGTAACTTTATTACTGGGTGTTCTTTGTAACGTTGTTACTGAGTGTTCTGTGTATCGGTATTGCTGGGTGTACTCGATATCTGTATTACTGGGTGTTCTGGGTATCTGTAGTACTAAGTGTATGGTGTAACTTTATTACTGGGTGTTCTTTGTAACGTTGTTACTGAGTGTTCTGTGTATCGGTATTGCTGGGTGTACTCGATATCTGTATTACTGGGTGTTCTGGGTATCTGTATTACTGGGTGTACTGTGTATCAGTATTACTGGGTTTACTGGGTATTGGTATTAATGGGTGTTCTGGGAATCTGTATTACTGGGTGTTCTCGGTATCTCTATTACTGGGTGTCCTGTGTTTCGGTATTACTGTGTATACTGGGTATCGGTATTAATGGGTCTTTTCAGTATCGGTATTACTAGATATTCTGGGTATCTATATTACTAGGTGTACGGTGTAACTTTATTACTGGGTGTTCTGTGTATCGGTATTACTGGGTTTATTGTGTAACCTTATTACTGGGAGTACTGTGCATCGGTATTACTGCGTGTACTATGTAACATTAATACTGGGTGTATTGGGAATCAGTATTACTGGGTGTACTGGATATCAGTTATACTGGTTGTATGGTGTAACTTTATTACTGGGAGTACAGTGCAACATAATTACTGGGTGTTCTGGGTATCTGTATTACTAAGTGTATGGTGTAACTTTATTACTGGGTGTCCTTTGTAACGTTATTACTGAGTGTTCTGTGTATCGGTATTGCTGGGTATACTGTGTAAAATTATTACTGCGTGTTCTGGGTATCGATATTGCTGGATGCTCTGTGTATCGTATTACTGGGTGTACTGTTTATCCGTATTACTGGGTGTACTGGGTATCGATATTACAGGGTGTTCAGGGTGTCTGGATTACTGGGTGTCCTGTGTATTGGTATTACTGGGTGTACTGCGTATCGGTATTACTGGGTCTTCTGGGTATCGGTATTTCTGGGTGTCCTGGACATCGGTATTACTGGGTGTACTGGGTATCAGTATTTCTGGGTGAACTGGGTATTGATATTGCTGGGTGCTCTGTGTATCGTATTACTGGGTGTACTATTTATCTTTATTACTGGGTGCACTGGGTATCGATATTACTGGGTGTTCTGGGTATCCGTATTACTGGGTGTCCTGTGTATTGGTATTACTGGGTGTACTGCGTATCGGTATTACTGGGTCTTCTGGGTATCGGTATTACTGGGTGTACTGGGTATCTGTATTACTGGGTGAATGGTGTAACTTTGTTACTGAGTGTTCTGTGTAACGTTATTACTGTGTTTTCTGTGTATCGGCATTGCTGGTTGTACTGTGTAACGTTATTACTGGGTGTTCTGGGTTTCAATATTACTGTTTGTACTGGGTATCGATATTACTGGGTGTTCTGGGTATCGCTATCTCTGGGTGTATGGTCTGACGTTATTACTGTGTGTTCTGGATATCGGTATTATGGGTGTACTGGCTATCAATATTACTGGGTGTACTGAGTAACGTATTTTCTGGGTGTTCATAGTATCGGTATTACTGTGTGCACTGGGTATCGGTATTACTGGGTGTTCTAGGTATCAGTAGTACTTTGTGTACGGGGTATCGGTATTATTGGGTGTTCTGGGTATCGGTATTACTGGGTGTACTGTGTATCAGTATTACTGGGCCTTCTGGGTATTGTTATTACAGTGTGTACTGCGTATCGGTATTACTGTTGTATTGGGGATCAGTATTATTAGGTGTTCTGGGTGTCTGTATTACTAGGTGTACAGTGTAACTTATTACTGGGTGTTCTGTGCAACGATATTACTGGGTGTTCTGTATATCGGTATTACTTGGTGTACTGTGTAACCTTATTACTGGGTGAACTGGGAATCGGTAATACTGGGTGCACTGGGTATGGGTTTTACTGGGTGTACTGGGTATCAGTATTACTGGGTGTACTGGATATCGATATTGCTGGGTGCTTTGTGTATCGTATTACTGAGTGGACTGTTAACCTCATTATTGTGTGCACTGGGTGTCTGTATTACTGTGTGTTCTGGGTATTTGTATTACTAGGTGTACTGTGTATCGGTATTACAATATGTACTGGGTATCGATATTACTGGGTGTTGTGGGTGTCTGTATTACTGAGTGTACTGTGTATCGGTATTAATGGGTGTTCGGAGTATCGGTATTACTGTGTGTAGTGGGTATCTGTATTACCCGGTGTTCTGGATATCTGTATTACTGGGTGTTCTGTGTATCGGTATTACTGGGTGTACTGTTTAACATTACTGGGTGTACTGGGTATCGGTATTACTGGGTGTACTGTATAACATTATGACTGGGTGTTCTGGGAAACGGTATTACTGGGTATATGGGTATTGGTTTTTCTGGGTATACTGGGTATCGTTATTGCTGAGTGTACTGGATATTGATATTGCTGGGTGCTCTGTGTATCGTATTACTGGGTGTATTGTGTATCGGTATTACTGGGTGTTCGGGGTATCGGTATTACTGGGTGTACTGGGTATCTGTATTACTGGATGTTCTGTGTATCTGTATTAGAGGGTGTACTGTGTGTCAGTATTACTGTGTGTTCAGGATATCAGCATTATTGGGTGTTCTGTGTATCGGTATTACTGGGTGTACTGGGTATCTGTATGACTGAGTTTTCTGTGTATCTGTATTACTAGGTGTTCTGTGTATCGGTATTACTGGGTGTACAGTTTAACATTACTGGGTGTACTGGGTATTGATATTACTGGGTGTACTGTATAGCATTATGACTGGGTGTACTGGGAATCGGTATTAATGGGTATATGGGTATTGGTTTTGCTGGGAGTACTGGGTATCGTTATTACTGAGTGTACTGGATATTGATATTGCTGGGTGCTCTGTGTATCGTATTACTGGGTGTATTGTGTATCGGTATTACTGGGTGTTCGGCGTATCGGTATTGCTGAGTGTACTTGGTATCTGTATTACTGGGTGTTCTGTGTATCTGTATTAGAGGGTGTACTGTGTGTCAGTATTACTGGGTGTTCTGGATATCAGTATTATTGGGTGTACTGGGTATCTGTATTACTGGGTGGTCTGGGTATCTGTATTAATGGGTGTACTGTGCATCGGTATTACTGGGTGTACTGGGTATCTGTATTACTGGGTGTTCTTGGTATCTCTATTACTGGGTGTCCTGTGTTTCGGTATGACTGTGTGTACTGGGTATCGGTATTAATAGGTCTTCTCAGTATCGGTATTACTAGATATTCTGGGTATCTGTATTACTAGGTGTTCGGTGTAACTTTATTACTGGGTGTTCTGTGTATCGGTATTACTGGGTTTATTGTGTAACCTTACTACTGGGAGTACTGTGTATCGGTATTACTGCGTGTACTATGTAACATTATTACTGGGTGTACTGGGAATCAGTATTACTGGGTGTACTGGCTATCGGTTTTACTGGTTGTACGGTGTAACTTTATTACTGGGAGTACAGTGTAACATAATTACTGGGTGTTACGGGTATCTGTATTACTAAGTGTATGGTATAAGTTTATTACTGGGTGTTCTTTGTAACGTTATTACTGAGTGTTCTGTGTATCGGTATTGCTGGATGCTCTGTGTATCGTATTACTGGGTGCACTGTTTATCTTTATTACTGGGTGAACTGGGTATTTATATTGCTGGGTGCTCTGTCTATCGTATTACTGGGTGTACTGTTTATCCGTATAACTGGGTGTACTGGGTATCGATATTACAGGGTGTTCAGGGTATCTGAATTACTGGGTGTCCTGTGTATTGGTATTACTGGGTGTACTGCGTATCGGTATTACTGGGTCTTCTGGGTATCGGTATTTCTCGGTGTCCTGGACATCGGTATTACTGGGTGTACTGGGTATCAGTATTTCTGGGTGAACTGGGTATTGATATTGCTGGGTGCTCTGTGTATCGTATTACTGGGTGTACTGTTTATCTTTATTACTGGGTGCACTGGGTATTGATATTACTGGCTGTACTGGGTATCTGTATTACTGGGTTTATGGTGTAACTTTGTGACTGGGTGTTCTGTGTAACGTTATTACTGTGTTTTCTGTGTATCGGCATTGCTGGTTGTACTGTGTAACGTTATTACTGGGTGTTCTGGGTTTCAATATTACTGTTTGTACTGGGTATCGATATTACTGGGTGTTCTGGGTATCGCTATCACTGGGTGTATGGTCTGACGTTATTACTGTGTGTTCTGGGTATCGGTATTATGGGTGTACTGGCTATCAATATTACTGGGTGTACTGAGTAACGTTTTTTATGGGTGTTCTTGGTATCGGTATTACTGTGTGTACTGGGTGTCGGTATTACTGGTTGTTCTACGTATCAGTAGTACAATGTGTACGGGGTATCGGTATTATTTTGTATTCTGGGTATCGGTATTACTGGGTGTAATGTGTATCGGTATTACTGGGCCTTCTGGGTATTGTTATTACAGGGTGTACTGCGTATTGGTATTACTGTTGTATTGGGGATCAGTATTATTAGGTGTTCTGGGTATCTGTATTACTGGGTGGTCTGTGTATCTGTATTAATGGGTGTACTGTGCATCGGTATTACTGGGTGCACTGGGTATCTGTATTACTGGGTGTTCTTGGTATCTCTATTACTGGGTGTCCTGTGTTTCGGTATGACTGTGTGTACTGTGTATCGGTATTAATGGGTCTTCTCAGTATCGGTATTACTAGATATTCTCGGTATCTGTATTACAAGGTGTACGGTGTAACTTTATTACTGGGTGTTCTGTGTATCGGTATTACTGGGTTTATTGTGTAACCTTACTACTGGGAGTACTGTGTATCGGTATTACTGCATGTACTATGTAACATTATTACTGGGTGTACTGGGAATCAGTATTACTGGGTGTACTGGCTATCGGTTTTACTGGTTATACGGTGTAACTTTATTACTGGGAGTACAGTGTAACATAATTACTGGGTGTTACGGGTATCTGTATTACTAAGTGTATGGTATAAGTTTATTACTGGGTGTTCTTTGTAACGTTATTACTGAGTGTTCTGTGTATCGGTATTGCTGGATGCTCTGTGTATCGTATTACTGGGTGCACTGTTTATCTGTATTACTGGGTGAACTGGGTATTGATATTGCTGGGTGCTCTGTCTATCGTATTACTGGGTGTACTGTTTATCCGTATTACTGGGTGTACTGGGTATCGATATTACAGGGTGTTCAGGGTATCTGGATTACTGGGTGTCCTGTGTATTGGTATTACTGGGTGTACTGCGTATCGGTATTACTGGGTCTTCTGGGTATCGGTATTTCTGGGTGTCCTGGACATCGGTATTACTGGGTGTACTGGGTATCAGTATTTCTGGGTGAACTGGGTATTGATATTGTTGGGTGCTCTGTGTATCGTATTACTGGGTGTACTGTTTATCTTTATTACTGGGTGCACTGCGTATTGATATTACTGGGTGTACTGGGTATCTGTATTACTGGGTGTATGGTGTAACTTTGTTACTGGGTGTTCTGTGTAACGTTATTACTGTGTTTTCTGTGTATCGGCATTGCTGGTTGTACTGTGTAACGTTATTACTGGGTGTTCTGGGTTTCAATATTACTGTTTGTACTGGGTATCGATATTACTGGGTGTTCTGGGTATCGCTATCACTGGGTGTATGGTCTGACGTTATTACTGTGTGTTCTGGGTATCGGTATTATGGGTGTACTGGCTATCAATATTACTGGGTGTACTGAGTAACGTTTTTTATGGGTGTTCTTGGTATCGGTATTACTGTGTGTACTGGGTATCGATATTACTGGTTGTTCTAGGTATCAGTAGTACTGTGTGTACGGGGTATCGGTATTATTTTGTATTCTGGGTATCGGTATTACTGGGTGTACTGTGTATCGGTATTACTGGGCCTTCTGGGTATTGTTATTACAGGGTGTACTGCGTATTGGTATTACTGTTGTATTGGGGATCAGTATTATTAGGTGTTCTGGGTGTCTGTATTACTAGGTGTACAGTGTAACTTATTACTGGGTGTTCTGTGTAACGATATTACTGGGTGTTCTGTATATCGGTATTACTTGGTGTACTGTGTAACCTTATTACTGGGTGTACTGGGAATCGGTAATACTGGGTGCACTGGGTATCGGTTTTACTGGGTGTACTGGGTATCGGTATTACTGGGTGTACTGGATATCGATATTGCTGGGTGCTTTGTGTATCGTATTACTGAGTGGACTGTTAACCTCATTATTGGGTGTACTGGGTGTCTGTATTACTGTATGTTCTGGGTATCTGTATTACTAGGAGTACTGTGTATCGGTACTAATGGGTGTTCGGAGTATCGGCATTACTGTGTGTAGTGGGTATCTGTATTACCCGGTGTTCTGTGTATCTGTATTACTGGGTGTTCTGTGTATCGGTATTACTGGGTGTACACTTTAACATTACTGGGTGTACTGGGTATCGGTATTACTGGGTGTACTGTATAACATTATGACTGGGTGTTCTGGGAAACGGTATTACTGGGTATATGGGTATTGGTTTTGCTGGGTGTACTGGGTATCGTTATTGCTGAGTGTACTGGATATTGATATTGCTGGGTGCTCTGTGTATCGTATTACTGGGTGTATTGTGTATCGGTATTACTGGGTCTTCGGGGTATCGGTATTACTGGATGTACTGGGTATCTGTATTACTGGATGTTCTGTGTATCTATATTAGAGGGTGTACTGTGTGTCAGTATTACTGGGTGTTCAGGATATCAGTATTATTGGGTTAACTGGGTATCTGTATTACTATGTGTTTTGGGTGTCTGTATTACTGGGTGTACTGTGTATCGGTATTACTGGGTGTACTGGTTATGTGTATTACTGGGTGCAATGTTTATCCGTATTACTGGGTGTACTGGGTATTGATATTGCTGGGTGCTCTGTGTATCGTATTACTGGGTGTACTGTTTATCCGTATTACTGGGTGTACTGGGTATCGATATTACAGGGTGTTCTGGGTATCTGGATTACTGGGTGTCCTGTGTATTGGTATTACTGGGTGTACTGCGTATCGGTATTACTGGGTCTTCTGGGTATCGGTATTTCTGGGTGTTCTGGACATCGGTATTATTGGCTGTACTGGGTATCAGTATTACCGGGTGTACTTTGTATTTGTATTGCTGGGTGTACTGTGTAACGTTATTGCTGTGTTTTTCATGTATTGGTATTACGGGTGTACTCGGTATTGAATTACTGGTTCTACTGTATATCAGTACGTCTGGGTGTTCTGGGTAACGGTATTTCTGTTTGTACTGTATAACATTATTCCTAGTGTTCTTGCTATCAGAATTACTGGGTGTTTTGGGGATCGGTTTTACTGTTTGTACGGTGTAACTTTATTACTGGGAGTACTGTGTCACATAATTACTGGGTGTTCTGGGTATCTGTAGTACTAAGTGTATGGTGTAACTTTATTACTGGGTATTCTTTGTAACGTTGTTACTGAGTGTTCTGTGTATCGGTATTGCTGGGTGTACTCGATATCTGTATTACTGGGTGTTCTGGGTATCTGTATTACTGGGTGTCCTGTGTTCCGGTATTACTGTGTATACTGGGTATCGGTATTAATGGGTCTTCTCAGTATCGGTATTACTAGATATTCTGGGTATCTGTATTACTAGGTGTACGGTGTAACTTTATTACTGGGTGTTCTGTGTATCGGTATTACTGGGTTTATTGTGTAACCTTATTACTGGGAGTACTGTGTATCAGTATTACTGCATGTACTATGTAACATTAATACTGGGTGTACTGGGAATCAGTATTACTGGGTGTATTGGATATCAGTTTTACTGGTTGTACGGTGTAACTTTATTACTGGGAGTACAGTGCAACATAATTACTGGGTGTTCTGGGTATCTGTATTACTAAGTGTATGGTGTAACTTTATTACTGGGTGTTCTTTGTAACGTTATTACCGAGTGTTCTGTGTATCAGTATTGCTGGGTATACTGTGTAACATTATTACTGCGTGTTCTGGGTATCGATATTGCTGGAATCTCTGTGTATCGTATTACTGGGTGCACTGTTTATCTGTATTACTGGGTGTACTGGGTATTTATATTGCTGGGTGCTCTGTGTATCGTATTACTGGGTGTACTGTTTATCCGTATTACTGGGTATACTGGGTAAAGATATTACAGGGTGTTCTGGGTATCTGGATTACTGGGTTTCATGTGTATTGGTATTACTGGGTGTACTAGGTATCTGTATTACTGAGTGTTCTGGGTGTCTGTATTACTGGGTGTTCTGTGTTTCGGTATTACTGGGTGTACTGTTTAACATGACTGGGTGTACTGGATATCGGTATTACTGGTTGTTCTGGTAATCTGTATTACTGGGTGTTCTTGGTATCTCTATTACTGGGTGTCCTGTGTTTCGGTATTACTGGGTGTAATGGGTATCGGTATTACTGGGTCTTCTCGGTGTCGGTATTACTAGATATTCTGGGTATCTGTATTACTAGGTGTACGGTGTAACTTTATTACTGGGTGTTCTGTGTAACGTTATTACTGAGTGTTTTGTGTATCGGTATTACTGGGTATACTGTGTATCGGTATTACTGCGTGTTCTGTATAACATTATTACTGGGTGTACTGGGAATCAGTATTACTGGGTGTACTGGGTATCGGTTTTACTGGTTGTACGGTGTAACTTTATTACTGGGAGTACAGTGTAACATAATTACTGAATGTTCTGGGTATCTGTATTACTAAGTGTAGGGTGTAACTTTGTTACTGGGTGTTCTTTGTAATGTTTTTACTGAGTGTTTTGTGTATCGGTATTGCTAGGTGTACTGTGTAACGTCATTACTGTGTGTTCTGGTTATCGATATTGCTGGATGCTCTGTGTATCGTATTACTGGGTTTACTGTTTATCTTTATTACTGGGTGTACTTGGTATCGATATTACTGGGTGTTCTGGGTATCTGTATTACTGGGTGTCCTGTGTATTGGTATTACTAGGTGTACTGCGTATCGGTATACTGGGTCTTCTGGGTATCGGTATTTCTGGGTGTTCTGGACATCGGGATTACTGGGTGTACTGGTTATCAGTATTACCGGGTGTACTTTGTATTGGTATTACTGGGTGTACTGTGTAACGTTATTGCTGTGTTTTTCATGTATTGGTGTTACGGGTGTACTCTGTATCAAATTACTGGTTGTAGATTATATCAGTACGTCTGTGTGTTCTGGGTAATGATATTAATGTTTGTACTGTATAACATTATTCCTAGTGTTCTGGTATCAGGATTACTGGGTGTAGTGGGTATCGGTATTACTGGGTGTTCTGGGCATCGGTATTACTGGGTGTACTATGTATCATTATTACTGGGTGTACTGTGGAACGTTAAAACTGGCTGTTCTGGGTATCGGAATTACTGGTGTAATGGGAATCAGTATAACTGGGTATCTGTATTACTAGGTGTATGGTGTAAATTTATTACTGGGTGTTCTGTGTAACGTTATTACTGTGTTTTCTGTGTATCGGCATTGCTGCTTGTACTTGCAACGTTATTACTGGGTGTTCTGGGTTTCAATATTACTGTTTGTACTGGTTATCGTTATTACTGGGTGTTTGGGTATCGCTATCACTGGGTGTATGGTCTGACGTTATTACTGGGTGTTCTGGTTATCGGTATTACGGGTGTACTGGCTATCAGGATTACTGGGTGTACTGAGTAACGCTTTTTCTGGGTGTTCTGGGTATCGGTATTACTGTGTGTACTGGGTATCGGTATTACTGGGTGTTCTAGGTATCAGTAGTACAGAGTGTACGGGGTATCAGTATTATTGGGTGTTCTGTGTATCGGTATTACTGGGTGTACAGTGTATCGGTATTACTGGGCCTGCTGGGTATTGTTATTACAGGGTGTACTGTGTATCGGTATTACAGTTCTATTGGGGATCAGTATTATTAGGAGTTCTGGGTGTCTGTATTACTAGGTGTACAGTGTAACTTATTACTGGGTGTTCTGTGTAACGATATTACTGAGTGTTCTGTATATCGGCATTACTTGGTGTACTGTGTAACCTTATTACTGGGTGTACTGGGTATCGGTAATACTGGGCGTATTGTGTAACATTATTACTGGATGTACTGGGAATCGGTAATACTGGGTGTACTGGGTATCGGTTTTACTGGGTGTACTGGGTATCGGTATTACTGGGTGTACTGGATATCGATATTGCTGGGTCCTTTGTGTATCGTATTACTGAGTGGACTGTTAACCTCATTACTGTGTGTTCTGGGTATCTGTATCACTAGGTGTACTGTGTATCGGTATTACAATATGTACTGGGTATCGATATTACTGGGTGTTGTGAGTATCTGTATTACTGAGTGTACTGTGTATCGGTATTAATCGGTGTACTGTGTATCGGTATTACTGGGTGTACTTGGTATCTGTATTACTGAGTGTTCTGAGTATCCATATTACTGGGTGTTCTTTGTATAGGTATTACTGGGTGTACTGTTTAACATTACTGGGTGTACTGGATATCGGTATTACTGGGTGTTCTGGTAATCTGTATTACTGGGTGTTCTTGGTATCTCTATTACTGGGTGTCCTGTGTTTCGGTATTACTGGGTGTAATGGGTATCGGTATTACTGGGTCTTCTCGGTATCGGTATTACTAGATATTCTGGGTATCTGTATTACTAGGTGTACGGTGTAACTTTATTACTGGGTGTTCTGTGTAACGTTATTACTGAGTGTTTTGTGTATCGGTATTACTGGGTATACTGTGTATCGGTATTACTGCGTGTTCTGTATAACATTATTACTGGGTGTACTGGGAATCAGTATTACTGGGTGTACTGGGTATCGGTTTTACTGGTTGTACGGTGTAACTTTATTACTGGGAGTACAGTGTAACATAATTACTGAATGTTCTGGGTATCTGTATTACTAAGTGTAGGGTGTAACTTTGTTACTGGGTGTTCTTTGTAATGTTTTTACTGAGTGTTTTGTGTATCGGTATTGCTAGGTGTACTGTGTAACGTCATTACTGTGTGTTCTGGTTATCGATATTGCTGGATGCTCTGTGTATCGTATTACTGGGTTTACTGTTTATCTTTATTACTGGGTGTACTTGGTATCGATATTACTGGGTGTTCTGGGTATCTGTATTACTGGGTGTCCTGTGTATTGGTATTACTGGGTGTACTGCGTATCGGTATACTGGGTCTTCTGGGTATCGGTATTTCTGGGTGTTCTGGACATCGGGATTACTGGGTGTACTGGTTATCAGTATTACCGGGTGTACTTTGTATTGGTATTACTGGGTGTACTGTGTAACGTTATTGCTGTGTTTTTCATGTATTGGTGTTACGGGTGTACTCGGTATCGAATTACTGGTTGTAGATTATATCAGTACGTCTGTGTGTTCTGGGTAACGATATTAATGTTTGTACTGTATAACATTATTCCTAGTGTTCTGGTATCAGGATTACTGGGTGTAGTGGGTATCGGTATTACTGGGTGTTCTGGGCATCGGTATTACTGGGTGTACTATGTATCATTATTACTGGGTGTACTGTGGAACGTTAAAACTGGCTGTTCTGGGTATCGGAATTGCTGGTGTAGTGGGAATCAGTATAACTGGGTATCTGTATTACTAGGTGTATGGTGTAAATTTATTACTGGGTGTTCTGTGTAACGTTATTACTGTGTTTTCTGTGTATCGGCATTGCTGCTTGTACTTGCAACGTTATTACTGGGTGTTCTGGGTTTTAATATTACTGTTTGTACTGGTTATCGTTATTACTGGGTGTTTGGGTATCGCTATCACTGGGTGTATGGTCTGACGTTATTACTGGGTGTTCTGGTTATCGGTATTACGGGTGTACTGGCTATCAGGATTACTGGGTGTACTGAGTAACGCTTTTTCTGGGTGTTCTGGGTATCGGTATTACTGTGTGTACTGGGTATCGGTATTACTTGGTGTTCTAGGTATCAGTAGTACAGAGTGTACGGGGTATCGGTATTATTGGGTGTTCTGTGTATCGGTATTACTGGGTGTACAGTGTATCGGTATTACTGGGCCTGCTGGGTATTGTTATTACAGGGTGTACTGTGTATCGGTATTACTGTTTTATTGGGGTTCAGTATTATTAGGAGTTCTGGGTGTCTGTATTACTAGGTGTACAGTGTAACTTATTACTGGGTGTTCTGTGTAACGATATTACTGAGTGTTCTGTATATCGGCATTACTTGGTGTACTGTGTAACCTTATTACTGGGTGTACTGGGTATCGGTAATACTGGGCGTATTGTGTAACATTATTACTGGATGTACTGGGAATCGGTAATACTGGGTGTACTGGGTATCGGTTTTACTGGGTGTACTGGGTATCGTTATTACTGGGTGTACTGGATATCGATATTGCTGGGTCCTTTGTGTATCGTATTACTGAGTGGACTGTTAACCTCATTACTGTGTGTTCTGGGTATCTGTATCACTAGGTGTACTGTGTATCGGTATTACAATATGTACTGGGTATCGATATTACTGGGTGTTGTGAGTATCTGTATTACTGATTGTACTGTGTATTGGTATTAATCGGTGTACTGTGTATCGGTATTACTGGGTGTACTTGGTATCTGTATTACTGAGTGTTCTGAGTATCCATATTACTGGGTGTTCTTTGTATAGGTATTACTGGGTGTACTGTTTAACATTATTGGGTGTACTGGGTATCGATATTGCTGGGTGTACTGTATAACTTTATGACTGGGTGTACTGGGAATCGGTATTACTGGGTATATGGGTATTGGTTTTGCTGTGTGTACTGGGTATCGTTATTACTGCGTGTACTGGATCTCAATATTGCTGGGTGCTCTGCGTATGGTATTACTGGGTGTTCTTGGTATCGATATTACTGGGTGTTCTGGGTGTCTGTATTACTGGGTGTCCTGTGTATTGGTATTACTTGGTGTACTGCGTATCGGTATTACTGGGTATTCTGGGTATCAGTATTTCTGGGTGTTCTGGACATCGGTATTACTGGGTGTACTGGTTATCAGTATTACCTGGTGTACTTTGTATTGGTATTACTGGGTGTACTGTGTAACGTTATTTCTGTGTTTTTCATGTATTGGTGTTATGGGTGTACTCGGTATCGAATTACTGGTTGTTCTTTATATCAGTACATCTGGGTGTTCTGGGTAACGGTATTAATGTTTGTACTGTATAACATTATTCCTAGTGTTCTTGGTATCAGAATTACTGGGTTTTCTGGGCATCGGTATTACGGGTGAACTTGGAATTGGTATTAATGGGTGTACTGTGAATCGGTATTACTGGGTGTACTGGGTATCAGACTTACTGGGTTCACTGGCTATCTGTATAACTTGGTGTAGTGGGTATCGGTATTACTGGGTGTTCTGGGCATCGGTATTACTGGGTGTACTGTGCATCATTATTACTGGGTGTACTGTGGAACGTTAAAACTGGCTGATCTGGGTATCGGAATTACTGGTGTAATGGGGATCAGTATAACTGAGTGTTCTGGGTATCTGTATTACTAGGTATATGGTGTAACTTTAGTACTGGGTGTTCTGTGTAACGTTATTACTGTGTTTTCTGTGTATCGGCATTGCTGGTTGTTTTGTGTAATGTTATTACTGGGTGTTCTGGGTTTCAATATTACTGTTTGTACTGGGTATCGATATTACTGGGTGTTCTGGGTATCGCTATCACTGGGTGTATGGTCTGACGTTATTACTGTGTGTTCTGGGTATCGGTATTATGGGTGTACTGGCTATCAATATTACTGGGTGTACTGAGTAACGTTTTTTATGGGTGTTCTTGGTATCGGTATTACTGTGTGTACTGGGTATCGATATTACTGGTTGTTCTAGGTATCAGTAGTACTGTGTGTACGGGGTATCGGTATTATTTTGTATTCTGGGTATCGGTATTACTGGGTGTACTGTGTATCGGTATTACTGGGCCTTCTGGGTATTGTTATTACAGGGTGTACTGCGTATTGGTATTACTGTTGCATTGGGGATCAGTATTATTAGGTGTTCTGGGTGTCTGTATTACTAGGTGTACAGTGTAACTTATTACTGGGTGTTCTGTGTAACGATATTACTGGGTGTTCTGTATATCGGTATTACTTGGTGTACTGTGTAACCTTATTACTGGGTGTACTGGGAATCGGTAATACTGGGTGCACTGGGTATCGGTTTTACTGGGTGTACTGGGTATCGGTATTACTGGGTGTACTGGATATCGATATTGCTGGGTGCTTTGTGTATCGTATTACTGAGTGGACTGTTAACCTCATTATTGGGTGTACTGGGTGTCTGTATTACTGTATGTTCTGGGTATCTGTATTACTAGGAGTACTGTGTATCGGTACTAATGGGTGTTCGGAGTATCGGTATTACTGTGTGTAGTGGGTATCTGTATTACCCGGTGTTCTGTGTATCTGTATTACTGGGTGTTCTGTGTATCGGTATTACTGGGTGTACACTTTAACATTACTGGGTGTACTGGGTATCGGTATTACTGGGTGTACTGTATAACATTATGACTGGGTGTTCTGGGAAACGGTATTACTGGGTATATGGGTATTGGTTTTGCTGGGTGTACTGGGTATCGTTATTGCTGAGTGTACTGGATATTGATATTGCTGGGTGCTCTGTGTATCGTATTACTGGGTGTATTGTGTATCGGTATTACTGGGTCTTCGGGGTATCGGTATTACTGGATGTACTGGGTATCTGTATTACTGGATGTTCTGTGTATCTATATTAGAGGGTGTACTGTGTGTCAGTATTACTGGGTGTTCAGGATATCAGTATTATTGGGTTAACTGGGTATCTGTATTACTATGTGTTTTGGGTGTCTGTATTACTGGGTGTACTGTGTATCGGTATTACTGGGTGTACTGGTTATGTGTATTACTGGGTGCAATGTTTATCCGTATTACTGGGTGTACTGGGTATTGATATTGCTGGGTGCTCTGTGTATCGTATTACTGGGTGTACTGTTTATCCGTATTACTGGGTGTACTGGGTATCGATATTACAGGGTGTTCTGGGTATCTGGATTACTGGGTGTCCTGTGTATTGGTATTACTGGGTGTACTGCGTATCGGTATTACTGGGTCTTCTGGGTATCGGTATTTCTGGGTGTTCTGGACATCGGTATTATTGGCTGTACTGGGTATCAGTATTACCGGGTGTACTTTGTATTTGTATTGCTGGGTGTACTGTGTAACGTTATTGCTGTGTTTTTCATGTATTGGTATTACGGGTGTACTCGGTATTGAATTACTGGTTCTACTGTATATCAGTACGTCTGGGTGTTCTGGGTAACGGTATTTCTGTTTGTACTGTATAACATTATTCCTAGTGTTCTTGCTATCAGAATTACTGGGTGTTTTGGGGATCGGTTTTACTGTTTGTACGGTGTAACTTTATTACTGGGAGTACTGTGTCACATAATTACTGGGTGTTCTGGGTATCTGTAGTACTAAGTGTATGGTGTAACTTTATTACTGGGTATTCTTTGTAACGTTGTTACTGAGTGTTCTGTGTATCGGTATTGCTGGGTGTACTCGATATCTGTATTACTGGGTGTTCTGGGTATCTGTATTACTGGGTGTCCTGTGTTCCGGTATTACTGTGTATACTGGGTATCGGTATTAATGGGTCTTCTCAGTATCGGTATTACTAGATATTCTGGGTATCTGTATTACTAGGTGTACGGTGTAACTTTATTACTGGGTGTTCTGTGTATCGGTATTACTGGGTTTATTGTGTAACCTTATTACTGGGAGTACTGTGTATCAGTATTACTGCACGTACTATGTAACATTAATACTGGGTGTACTGGGAATCAGTATTACTGGGTGTATTGGATATCAGTTTTACTGGTTGTACGGTGTAACTTTATTACTGGGAGTACAGTGCAACATAATTACTGGGTGTTCTGGGTATCTGTATTACTAAGTGTATGGTGTAACTTTATTACTGGGTGTTCTTTGTAACGTTATTACCGAGTGTTCTGTGTATCGGTATTGCTGGGTATACTGTGTAACATTATTACTGCGTGTTCTGGGTATCGATATTGCTGGAATCTCTGTGTATCGTATTACTGGGTGCACTGTTTATCTGTATTACTGGGTGTACTGGGTATTTATATTGCTGGGTGCTCTGTGTATCGTATTACTGGGTGTACTGTTTATCCGTATTACTGGGTATACTGGGTAAAGATATTACAGGGTGTTCTGGGTATCTGGATTACTGGGTTTCATGTGTATTGGTATTACTGGGTGTACTAGGTATCTGTATTACTGAGTGTTCTGGGTGTCTGTATTACTGGGTGTTCTGTGTATCGGTATTACTGGGTGTACTGTTTAACATGACTGGGTGTACTGGATATCGGTATTACTGGGTGTTCTGGTAATCTGTATTACTGGGTGTTCTTGGTATCTCTATTACTGGGTGTCCTGTGTTTCGGTATTACTGGGTGTAATGGGTATCGGTATTACTGGGTCTTCTCGGTGTCGGTATTACTAGATATTCTGGGTATCTGTATTACTAGGTGTACGGTGTAACTTTATTACTGGGTGTTCTGTGTAACGTTATTACTGAGTGTTTTGTGTATCGGTATTACTGGGTATACTGTGTATCGGTATTACTGCGTGTTCTGTATAACATTATTACTGGGTGTACTGGGAATCAGTATTACTGGGTGTACTGGGTATCGGTTTTACTGGTTGTACGGTGTAACTTTATTACTGGGAGTACAGTGTAACATAATTACTGAATGTTCTGGGTATCTGTATTACTAAGTGTAGGGTGTAACTTTGTTACTGGGTGTTCTTTGTAATGTTTTTACTGAGTGTTTTGTGTATCGGTATTGCTAGGTGTACTGTGTAACGTCATTACTGTGTGTTCTGGTTATCGATATTGCTGGATGCTCTGTGTATCGTATTACTGGGTTTACTGTTTATCTTTATTACTGGGTGTACTTGGTATCGATATTACTGGGTGTTCTGGGTATCTGTATTACTGGGTGTCCTGTGTATTGGTATTACTGGGTGTACTGCGTATCGGTATACTGGGTCTTCTGGGTATCGGTATTTCTGGGTGTTCTGGACATCGGGATTACTGGGTGTACTGGTTATCAGTATTACCGGGTGTACTTTGTATTGGTATTACTGGGTGTACTGTGTAACGTTATTGCTGTGTTTTTCATGTATTGGTGTTACGGGTGTACTCTGTATCAAATTACTGGTTGTAGATTATATCAGTACGTCTGTGTGTTCTGGGTAATGATATTAATGTTTGTACTGTATAACATTATTCCTAGTGTTCTGGTATCAGGATTACTGGGTGTAGTGGGTATCGGTATTACTGGGTGTTCTGGGCATCGGTATTACTGGGTGTACTATGTATCATTATTACTGGGTGTACTGTGGAACGTTAAAACTGGCTGTTCTGGGTATCGGAATTACTGGTGTAATGGGAATCAGTATAACTGGGTATCTGTATTACTAGGTGTATGGTGTAAATTTATTACTGGGTGTTCTGTGTAACGTTATTACTGTGTTTTCTGTGTATCGGCATTGCTGCTTGTACTTGCAACGTTATTACTGGGTGTTCTGGGTTTCAATATTACTGTTTGTACTGGTTATCGTTATTACTGGGTGTTTGGGTATCGCTATCACTGGGTGTATGGTCTGACGTTATTACTGGGTGTTCTGGTTATCGGTATTACGGGTGTACTGGCTATCAGGATTACTGGGTGTACTGAGTAACGCTTTTTCTGGGTGTTCTGGGTATCGGTATTACTGTGTGTACTGGGTATCGGTATTACTGGGTGTTCTAGGTATCAGTAGTACAGAGTGTACGGGGTATCAGTATTATTGGGTGTTCTGTGTATCGGTATTACTGGGTGTACAGTGTATCGGTATTACTGGGCCTGCTGGGTATTGTTATTACAGGGTGTACTGTGTATCGGTATTACAGTTCTATTGGGGATCAGTATTATTAGGAGTTCTGGGTGTCTGTATTACTAGGTGTACAGTGTAACTTATTACTGGGTGTTCTGTGTAACGATATTACTGAGTGTTCTGTATATCGGCATTACTTGGTGTACTGTGTAACCTTATTACTGGGTGTACTGGGTATCGGTAATACTGGGCGTATTGTGTAACATTATTACTGGATGTACTGGGAATCGGTAATACTGGGTGTACTGGGTATCGGTTTTACTGGGTGTACTGGGTATCGGTATTACTGGGTGTACTGGATATCGATATTGCTGGGTCCTTTGTGTATCGTATTACTGAGTGGACTGTTAACCTCATTACTGTGTGTTCTGGGTATCTGTATCACTAGGTGTACTGTGTATCGGTATTACAATATGTACTGGGTATCGATATTACTGGGTGTTGTGAGTATCTGTATTACTGAGTGTACTGTGTATCGGTATTAATCGGTGTACTGTGTATCGGTATTACTGGGTGTACTTGGTATCTGTATTACTGAGTGTTCTGAGTATCCATATTACTGGGTGTTCTTTGTATAGGTATTACTGGGTGTACTGTTTAACATTACTGGGTGTACTGGATATCGGTATTACTGGGTGTTCTGGTAATCTGTATTACTGGGTGTTCTTGGTATCTCTATTACTGGGTGTCCTGTGTTTCGGTATTACTGGGTGTAATGGGTATCGGTATTACTGGGTCTTCTCGGTATCGGTATTACTAGATATTCTGGGTATCTGTATTACTAGGTGTACGGTGTAACTTTATTACTGGGTGTTCTGTGTAACGTTATTACTGAGTGTTTTGTGTATCGGTATTACTGGGTATACTGTGTATCGGTATTACTGCGTGTTCTGTATAACATTATTACTGGGTGTACTGGGAATCAGTATTACTGGGTGTACTGGGTATCGGTTTTACTGGTTGTACGGTGTAACTTTATTACTGGGAGTACAGTGTAACATATTTACTGAATGTTCTGGGTATCTGTATTACTAAGTGTAGGGTGTAACTTTGTTACTGGGTGTTCTTTGTAATGTTTTTACTGAGTGTTTTGTGTATCGGTATTGCTAGGTGTACTGTGTAACGTCATTACTGTGTGTTCTGGTTATCGATATTGCTGGATGCTCTGTGTATCGTATTACTGGGTTTACTGTTTATCTTTATTACTGGGTGTACTTGGTATCGATATTACTGGGTGTTCTGGGTATCTGTATTACTGGGTGTCCTGTGTATTGGTATTACTGGGTGTACTGCGTATCGGTATACTGGGTCTTCTGGGTATCGGTATTTCTGGGTGTTCTGGACATCGGGATTACTGGGTGTACTGGTTATCAGTATTACCGGGTGTACTTTGTATTGGTATTACTGGGTGTACTGTGTAACGTTATTGCTGTGTTTTTCATGTATTGGTGTTACGGGTGTACTCGGTATCGAATTACTGGTTGTAGATTATATCAGTACGTCTGTGTGTTCTGGGTAACGATATTAATGTTTGTACTGTATAACATTATTCCTAGTGTTCTGGTATCAGGATTACTGGGTGTAGTGGGTATCGGTATTACTGGGTGTTCTGGGCATCGGTATTACTGGGTGTACTATGTATCATTATTACTGGGTGTACTGTGGAACGTTAAAACTGGCTGTTCTGGGTATCGGAATTACTGGTGTAATGGGAATCAGTATAACTGGGTATCTGTATTACTAGGTGTATGGTGTAAATTTATTACTGGGTGTTCTGTGTAACGTTATTACTGTGTTTTCTGTGTATCGGCATTGCTGCTTGTACTTGCAACGTTATTACTGGGTGTTCTGGGTTTTAATATTACTGTTTGTACTGGTTATCGTTATTACTGGGTGTTTGGGTATGGCTATCACTGGGTGTATGGTCTGACGTTATTACTGGGTGTTCTGGTTATCGGTATTACGGGTGTACTGGCTATCAGGATTACTGGGTGTACTGAGTAACGCTTTTTCTGGGTGTTCTGGGTATCGGTATTACTGTGTGTACTGGGTATCGGTATTACTGGGTGTTCTAGGTATCAGTAGTACAGAGTGTACGGGGTATCGGTATTATTGGGTGTTCTGTGTATCGGTATTACTGGGTGTACAGTGTATCGGTATTACTGGGCCTGCTGGGTATTGTTATTACAGGGTGTACTGTGTATCGGTATTACTGTTTTATTGGGGATCAGTATTATTAGGAGTTCTGGGTGTCTGTATTACTAGGTGTACAGTGTAACTTATTACTGGGTGTTCTGTGTAACGATATTACTGAGTGTTCTGTATATCTGCATTACTTGGTGTACTGTGTAACCTTATTACTGGGTGTACTGGGTATCGGTAATACTGGGCGTATTGTGTAACATTATTACTGGATGTACTGGGAATCGGTAATACTGGGTGTACTGGGTATCGGTTTTACTGGGTGTACTGGGTATCGTTATTACTGGGTGTACTGGATATCGATATTGCTGGGTCCTTTGTGTATCGTATTACTGAGTGGACTGTTAACCTCATTACTGTGTGTTCTGGGTATCTGTATCACTAGGTGTACTGTGTATCAGTATTACAATATGTACTGGGTATCGATATTACTGGGTGTTGTGAGTATCTGTATTACTGATTGTACTGTGTATCGGTATTAATCGGTGTACTGTGTATCGGTATTACTGGGTGTACTTGGTATCTGTATTACTGAGTGTTCTGAGTATCCTTATTACTGGGTGTTCTTTGTATAGGTATTACTGGGTGTTCTGTGTATCTGTATTACTGGGTGTCCTGTGTATTGGTATTACTGGGTGTACTGCGTATCGGTATACTGGGTCTTCTGGGTATCGGTATTTCTGGGTGTTCTGGACATCGGGATTACTGGGTGTACTGGTTATCAGTATTACCGGGTGTACTTTGTATTGGTATTACTGGGTGTACTGTGTAACGTTATTGCTGTGTTTTTCATGTATTGGTGTTACGGGTGTACTCGGTATCGAATTACTGGTTGTAGATTATATCAGTACGTCTGTGTGTTCTGGGTAACGATATTAATGTTTGTACTGTATAACATTATTCCTAGTGTTCTGGTATCAGGATTACTGGGTGTAGTGGGTATCGGTATTACTGGGTGTTCTGGGCATCGGTATTACTGGGTGTACTATGTATCATTATTACTGGGTGTACTGTGGAACGTTAAAACTGGCTGTTCTGGGTATCGGAATTACTGGTGTAATGGGAATCAGTATAACTGGGTATCTGTATTACTAGGTGTATGGTGTAAATTTATTACTGGGTGTTCTGTGTAACGTTATTACTGTGTTTTCTGTGTATCGGCATTGCTGCTTGTACTTGCAACGTTATTACTGGGTGTTCTGGGTTTTAATATTACTGTTTGTACTGGTTATCGTTATTACTGGGTGTTTGGGTATCGCTATCACTGGGTGTATGGTCTGACGTTATTACTGGGTGTTCTGGTTATCGGTATTACGGGTGTACTGGCTATCAGGATTACTGGGTGTACTGAGTAACGCTTTTTCTGGGTGTTCTGGGTATCGGTATTACTGTGTGTACTGGGTATCGGTATTACTGGGTGTACTGGGTATCGGTTTTACTGGTTGTACGGTGTAACTTTATTACTGGGAGTACAGTGTAACATAATTACTGAATGTTCTGGGTATCTGTATTACTAAGTGTAGGGTGTAACTTTGTTACTGGGTGTTCTTTGTAATGTTTTTACTGAGTGTTTTGTGTATCGGTATTGCTAGGTGTACTGTGTAACGTCATTACTGTGTGTTCTGGTTATCGATATTGCTGGATGCTCTGTGTATCGTATTACTGGGTTTACTGTTTATCTTTATTACTGGGTGTACTTGGTATCGATATTACTGGGTGTTCTGGGTATCTGTATTACTGGGTGTCCTGTGTATTGGTATTACTGGGTGTACTGCGTATCGGTATACTGGGTCTTCTGGGTATCGGTATTTCTGGGTGTTCTGGACATCGGGATTACTGGGTGTACTGGTTATCAGTATTACCGGGTGTACTTTGTATTGGTATTACTGGGTGTACTGTGTAATGTTATTGCTGTGTTTTTCATGTATTGGTGTTACGGGTGTACTCTGTATCAAATTACTGGTTGTAGATTATATCAGTACGTCTGTGTGTTCTGGGTAATGATATTAATGTTTGTACTGTATAACATTATTCCTAGTGTTCTGGTATCAGGATTACTGGGTGTAGTGGGTATCGGTATTACTGGGTGTTCTGGGCATCGGTATTACTGGGTGTACTATGTATCATTATTACTGGGTGTACTGTGGAACGTTAAAACTGGCTGTTCTGGGTATCGGAATTACTGGTGTAATGGGAATCAGTATAACTGGGTATCTGTATTACTAGGTGTATGGTGTAAATTTATTACTGGGTGTTCTGTGTAACGTTATTACTGTGTTTTCTGTGTATCGGCATTGCTGCTTGTACTTGCAACGTTATTACTGGGTGTTCTGGGTTTCAATATTACTGTTTGTACTGGTTATCGTTATTACTGGGTGTTTGGGTATCGCTATCACTGGGTGTATGGTCTGACGTTATTACTGGGTGTTCTGGTTATCGGTATTACGGGTGTACTGGCTATCAGGATTACTGGGTGTACTGAGTAACGCTTTTTCTGGGTGTTCTGGGTATCGGTATTACTGTGTGTACTGGGTATCGGTATTACTGGGTGTTCTAGGTATCAGTAGTACAGAGTGTACGGGGTATCAGTATTATTGGGTGTTCTGTGTATCGGTATTACTGGGTGTACAGTGTATCGGTATTACTGGGCCTGCTGGGTATTGTTATTACAGGGTGTACTGTGTATCGGTATTACAGTTCTATTGGGGATCAGTATTATTAGGAGTTCTGGGTGTCTGTATTACTAGGTGTACAGTGTAACTTATTACTGGGTGTTCTGTGTAACGATATTACTGAGTGTTCTGTATATCGGCATTACTTGGTGTACTGTGTAACCTTATTACTGGGTGTACTGGGTATCGGTAATACTGGGCGTATTGTGTAACATTATTACTGGATGTACTGGGAATCGGTAATACTGGGTGTACTGGGTATCGGTTTTACTGGGTGTACTGGGTATCGGTATTACTGGGTGTACTGGATATCGATATTGCTGGGTCCTTTGTGTATCGTATTACTGAGTGGACTGTTAACCTCATTACTGTGTGTTCTGGGTATCTGTATCACTAGGTGTACTGTGTATCGGTATTACAATATGTACTGGGTATCGATATTACTGGGTGTTGTGAGTATCTGTATTACTGAGTGTACTGTGTATCGGTATTAATCGGTGTACTGTGTATCGGTATTACTGGGTGTACTTGGTATCTGTATTACTGAGTGTTCTGAGTATCCATATTACTGGGTGTTCTTTGTATAGGTATTACTGGGTGTACTGTTTAACATTACTGGGTGTACTGGATATCGGTATTACTGGGTGTTCTGGTAATCTGTATTACTGGGTGTTCTTGGTATCTCTATTACTGGGTGTCCTGTGTTTCGGTATTACTGGGTGTAATGGGTATCGGTATTACTGGGTCTTCTCGGTATCGGTATTACTAGATATTCTGGGTATCTGTATTACTAGGTGTACGGTGTAACTTTATTACTGGGTGTTCTGTGTAACGTTATTACTGAGTGTTTTGTGTATCGGTATTACTGGGTATACTGTGTATCGGTATTACTGCGTGTTCTGTATAACATTATTACTGGGTGTACTGGGAATCAGTATTACTGGGTGTACTGGGTATCGGTTTTACTGGTTGTACGGTGTAACTTTATTACTGGGAGTACAGTGTAACATATTTACTGAATGTTCTGGGTATCTGTATTACTAAGTGTAGGGTGTAACTTTGTTACTGGGTGTTCTTTGTAATGTTTTTACTGAGTGTTTTGTGTATCGGTATTGCTAGGTGTACTGTGTAACGTCATTACTGTGTGTTCTGGTTATCGATATTGCTGGATGCTCTGTGTATCGTATTACTGGGTTTACTGTTTATCTTTATTACTGGGTGTACTTGGTATCGATATTACTGGGTGTTCTGTGTATCTGTATTACTGGGTGTCCTGTGTATTGGTATTACTGGGTGTACTGCGTATCGGTATACTGGGTCTTCTGGGTATCGGTATTTCTGGGTGTTCTGGACATCGGGATTACTGGGTGTACTGGTTATCAGTATTACCGGGTGTACTTTGTATTGGTATTACTGGGTGTACTGTGTAACGTTATTGCTGTGTTTTTCATGTATTGGTGTTACGGGTGTACTCGGTATCGAATTACTGGTTGTAGATTATATCAGTACGTCTGTGTGTTCTGGGTAACGATATTAATGTTTGTACTGTATAACATTATTCCTAGTGTTCTGGTATCAGGATTACTGGGTGTAGTGGGTATCGGTATTACTGGGTGTTCTGGGCATCGGTATTACTGGGTGTACTATGTATCATTATTACTGGGTGTACTGTGGAACGTTAAAACTGGCTGTTCTGGGTATCGGAATTACTGGTGTAATGGGAATCAGTATAACTGGGTATCTGTATTACTAGGTGTATGGTGTAAATTTATTACTGGGTGTTCTGTGTAACGTTATTACTGTGTTTTCTGTGTATCGGCATTGCTGCTTGTACTTGCAACGTTATTACTGGGTGTTCTGGGTTTTAATATTACTGTTTGTACTGGTTATCGTTATTACTGGGTGTTTGGGTATCGCTATCACTGGGTGTATGGTCTGACGTTATTACTGGGTGTTCTGGTTATCGGTATTACGGGTGTACTGGCTATCAGGATTACTGGGTGTACTGAGTAACGCTTTTTCTGGGTGTTCTGGGTATCGGTATTACTGTGTGTACTGGGTATCGGTATTACTGGGTGTTCTAGGTATCAGTAGTACAGAGTGTACGGGGTATCGGTATTATTGGGTGTTCTGTGTATCGGTATTACTGGGTGTACAGTGTATCGGTATTACTGGGCCTGCTGGGTATTGTTATTACAGGGTGTACTGTGTATCGGTATTACTGTTTTATTGGGGATCAGTATTATTAGGAGTTCTGGGTGTCTGTATTACTAGGTGTACAGTGTAACTTATTACTGGGTGTTCTGTGTAACGATATTACTGAGTGTTCTGTATATCGGCATTACTTGGTGTACTGTGTAACCTTATTACTGGGTGTACTGGGTATCGGTAATACTGGGCGTATTGTGTAACATTATTACTGGATGTACTGGGAATCGGTAATACTGGGTGTACTGGGTATCGGTTTTACTGGGTGTACTGGGTATCGTTATTACTGGGTGTACTGGATATCGATATTGCTGGGTCCTTTGTGTATCGTATTACTGAGTGGACTGTTAACCTCATTACTGTGTGTTCTGGGTATCTGTATCACTAGGTGTACTGTGTATCGGTATTACAATATGTACTGGGTATCGATATTACTGGGTGTTGTGAGTATCTGTATTACTGATTGTACTGTGTATCGGTATTAATCGGTGTACTGTGTATCGGTATTACTGGGTGTACTTGGTATCTGTATTACTGAGTGTTCTGAGTATCCTTATTACTGGGTGTTCTTTGTATAGGTATTACTGGGTGTACTGTTTAACATTATTGGGTGTACTGGGTATCGATATTGCTGGGTGTACTGTATAACTTTATGACTGGGTGTACTGGGAATCGGTATTACTGGGTATATGGGTATTGGTTTTGCTGTGTGTACTGGGTATCGTTATTACTGCGTGTACTGGATCTCAATATTGCTGGGTGCTCTGCGTATGGTATTACTGGGTGTTCTTGGTATCGATATTACTGGGTGTTCTGGGTGTCTGTATTACTGGGTGTCCTGTGTATTGGTATTACTTGGTGTACTGCGTATCGGTATTACTGGGTATTCTGGGTATCAGTATTTCTGGGTGTTCTGGACATCGGTATTACTGGGTGTACTGGTTATCAGTATTACCTGGTGTACTTTGTATTGGTATTACTGGGTGTACTGTGTAACGTTATTTCTGTGTTTTTCATGTATTGGTGTTATGGGTGTACTCGGTATCGAATTACTGGTTGTTCTTTATATCAGTACATCTGGGTGTTCTGGGTAACGGTATTAATGTTTGTACTGTATAACATTATTCCTAGTGTTCTTGGTATCAGAATTACTGGGTTTTCTGGGCATCGGTATTACGGGTGAACTTGGAATTGGTATTAATGGGTGTACTGTGAATCGGTATTACTGGGTGTACTGGGTATCAGACTTACTGGGTTCACTGGCTATCTGTATAACTTGGTGTAGTGGGTATCGGTATTACTGGGTGTTCTGGGCATCGGTATTACTGGGTGTACTGTGCATCATTATTACTGGGTGTACTGTGGAACGTTAAAACTGGCTGATCTGGGTATCGGAATTACTGGTGTAATGGGGATCAGTATAACTGAGTGTTCTGGGTATCTGTATTACTAGGTATATGGTGTAACTTTAGTACTGGGTGTTCTGTGTAACGTTATTACTGTGTTTTCTGTGTATCGGCATTGCTGGTTGTTTTGTGTAATGTTATTACTGGGTGTTCTGGGTATCAATATTACTGTTTGTACTGGGTTTCGTTATTACTGGGAGTTCTGGGTATCGCTATCACTGGGTGTATGGTCTGACGTTATTACTGGGTGTTCTGGTTATCGGTATTATGGATGTAGTGGCTATCAGGATTACT
This sequence comes from Narcine bancroftii, assembly GCF_036971445.1. Classification (NCBI taxonomy): domain Eukaryota; kingdom Metazoa; phylum Chordata; class Chondrichthyes; order Torpediniformes; family Narcinidae; genus Narcine; species Narcine bancroftii. Next base: position 177,316,564 of record NC_091470.1, on the reverse strand, counting down.
GGGTGGACTGAGTAACGTTTTTTCTATATGTTCTGGGTATTGGTATTACTGTGTGTACTGGGTATCGTATTACTGGGTGTTCTACTTATCAGTAGTACTGAGTGTACGGGGTATCGGTATTACTGGGTGTACTGTGTATCGGTATTACTGGGCCTTCTGGGTATTGTTATTACAGGGTGTACTGTGTATCGGTATTACTCTTGTATTGGGGATCAGTATTATTAGGAGTTCTGGGTGTCTGTATTACTTGGTGTACAGTGTAACTTATTACTGGGTGATTTATGTAACGATATTACTGAGTGTTCTCTATATCGGTATTACTTGGTGTACTGTTTAACCTTATTACTGGGTGTACTGGGTATCGGTATAACTGGGCGTATTGTGTAACATTATTACTGGATGTACTGGGAATCGGTAATACTGGGTGTACTGGGTATCGGTTTTACTGGGTGTACTGGGTATTGGTATTACTGGGTGTACTGTATATCGATATTGCTGGGTGCTTTGTGTATCATATTACTGAGTGGACTGTTAACCTCATTACTGGGTGTACTGGGTGTCTGTATTACTGTGTGTTCTGGGTATCTGTATTACTAGGTGTACTGTGTATCGGTATTACAATATGTACTGGGAATTGGTATTACTGGGTGTTCTGGGTTTCGGTATTACTGGGTGTACTGGGTATCTATATTACTGGGTGTTGTGAGTATCTGTATTACTGAGTGTACTGTGTATCGGTATTAATGGGTGTTCGCGGTATCGGTATTACTGTGTGTACTGGGTATCTGTATTACTAGGTGTATGGTGTAAATTTATTACTGGGTGTTCTGTGTAACGTTATTACTGTGTTTTCTGTGTATCGGCATTGCTGCTTGTACTTGCAACGTTATTACTGGGTGTTCTGGGTTTTAATATTACTGTTTGTACTGGTTATCGTTATTACTGGGTGTTTGGGTATGGCTATCACTGGGTGTATGGTCTGACGTTATTACTGGGTGTTCTGGTTATCGGTATTACGGGTGTACTGGCTATCAGGATTACTGGGTGTACTGAGTAACGCTTTTTCTGGGTGTTCTGGGTATCGGTATTACTGTGTGTACTGGGTATCGGTATTACTGGGTGTTCTAGGTATCAGTAGTACAGAGTGTACGGGGTATCGGTATTATTGGGTGTTCTGTGTATCGGTATTACTGGGTGTACAGTGTATCGGTATTACTGGGCCTGCTGGGTATTGTTATTACAGGGTGTACTGTGTATCGGTATTACTGTTTTATTGGGGATCAGTATTATTAGGAGTTCTGGGTGTCTGTATTACTAGGTGTACAGTGTAACTTATTACTGGGTGTTCTGTGTAACGATATTACTGAGTGTTCTGTATATCTGCATTACTTGGTGTACTGTGTAACCTTATTACTGGGTGTACTGGGTATCGGTAATACTGGGCGTATTGTGTAACATTATTACTGGATGTACTGGGAATCGGTAATACTGGGTGTACTGGGTATCGGTTTTACTGGGTGTACTGGGTATCGTTATTACTGGGTGTACTGGATATCGATATTGCTGGGTCCTTTGTGTATCGTATTACTGAGTGGACTGTTAACCTCATTACTGTGTGTTCTGGGTATCTGTATCACTAGGTGTACTGTGTATCAGTATTACAATATGTACTGGGTATCGATATTACTGGGTGTTGTGAGTATCTGTATTACTGATTGTACTGTGTATCGGTATTAATCGGTGTACTGTGTATCGGTATTACTGGGTGTACTTGGTATCTGTATTACTGAGTGTTCTGAGTATCCTTATTACTGGGTGTTCTTTGTATAGGTATTACTGGGTGTTCTGTGTATCTGTATTACTGGGTGTCCTGTGTATTGGTATTACTGGGTGTACTGCGTATCGGTATACTGGGTCTTCTGGGTATCGGTATTTCTGGGTGTTCTGGACATCGGGATTACTGGGTGTACTGGTTATCAGTATTACCGGGTGTACTTTGTATTGGTATTACTGGGTGTACTGTGTAACGTTATTGCTGTGTTTTTCATGTATTGGTGTTACGGGTGTACTCGGTATCGAATTACTGGTTGTAGATTATATCAGTACGTCTGTGTGTTCTGGGTAACGATATTAATGTTTGTACTGTATAACATTATTCCTAGTGTTCTGGTATCAGGATTACTGGGTGTAGTGGGTATCGGTATTACTGGGTGTTCTGGGCATCGGTATTACTGGGTGTACTATGTATCATTATTACTGGGTGTACTGTGGAACGTTAAAACTGGCTGTTCTGGGTATCGGAATTACTGGTGTAATGGGAATCAGTATAACTGGGTATCTGTATTACTAGGTGTATGGTGTAAATTTATTACTGGGTGTTCTGTGTAACGTTATTACTGTGTTTTCTGTGTATCGGCATTGCTGCTTGTACTTGCAACGTTATTACTGGGTGTTCTGGGTTTTAATATTACTGTTTGTACTGGTTATCGTTATTACTGGGTGTTTGGGTATCGCTATCACTGGGTGTATGGTCTGACGTTATTACTGGGTGTTCTGGTTATCGGTATTACGGGTGTACTGGCTATCAGGATTACTGGGTGTACTGAGTAACGCTTTTTCTGGGTGTTCTGGGTATCGGTATTACTGTGTGTACTGGGTATCGGTATTACTGGGTGTACTGGGTATCGGTTTTACTGGTTGTACGGTGTAACTTTATTACTGGGAGTACAGTGTAACATAATTACTGAATGTTCTGGGTATCTGTATTACTAAGTGTAGGGTGTAACTTTGTTACTGGGTGTTCTTTGTAATGTTTTTACTGAGTGTTTTGTGTATCGGTATTGCTAGGTGTACTGTGTAACGTCATTACTGTGTGTTCTGGTTATCGATATTGCTGGATGCTCTGTGTATCGTATTACTGGGTTTACTGTTTATCTTTATTACTGGGTGTACTTGGTATCGATATTACTGGGTGTTCTGGGTATCTGTATTACTGGGTGTCCTGTGTATTGGTATTACTGGGTGTACTGCGTATCGGTATACTGGGTCTTCTGGGTATCGGTATTTCTGGGTGTTCTGGACATCGGGATTACTGGGTGTACTGGTTATCAGTATTACCGGGTGTACTTTGTATTGGTATTACTGGGTGTACTGTGTAATGTTATTGCTGTGTTTTTCATGTATTGGTGTTACGGGTGTACTCTGTATCAAATTACTGGTTGTAGATTATATCAGTACGTCTGTGTGTTCTGGGTAATGATATTAATGTTTGTACTGTATAACATTATTCCTAGTGTTCTGGTATCAGGATTACTGGGTGTAGTGGGTATCGGTATTACTGGGTGTTCTGGGCATCGGTATTACTGGGTGTACTATGTATCATTATTACTGGGTGTACTGTGGAACGTTAAAACTGGCTGTTCTGGGTATCGGAATTACTGGTGTAATGGGAATCAGTATAACTGGGTATCTGTATTACTAGGTGTATGGTGTAAATTTATTACTGGGTGTTCTGTGTAACGTTATTACTGTGTTTTCTGTGTATCGGCATTGCTGCTTGTACTTGCAACGTTATTACTGGGTGTTCTGGGTTTCAATATTACTGTTTGTACTGGTTATCGTTATTACTGGGTGTTTGGGTATCGCTATCACTGGGTGTATGGTCTGACGTTATTACTGGGTGTTCTGGTTATCGGTATTACGGGTGTACTGGCTATCAGGATTACTGGGTGTACTGAGTAACGCTTTTTCTGGGTGTTCTGGGTATCGGTATTACTGTGTGTACTGGGTATCGGTATTACTGGGTGTTCTAGGTATCAGTAGTACAGAGTGTACGGGGTATCAGTATTATTGGGTGTTCTGTGTATCGGTATTACTGGGTGTACAGTGTATCGGTATTACTGGGCCTGCTGGGTATTGTTATTACAGGGTGTACTGTGTATCGGTATTACAGTTCTATTGGGGATCAGTATTATTAGGAGTTCTGGGTGTCTGTATTACTAGGTGTACAGTGTAACTTATTACTGGGTGTTCTGTGTAACGATATTACTGAGTGTTCTGTATATCGGCATTACTTGGTGTACTGTGTAACCTTATTACTGGGTGTACTGGGTATCGGTAATACTGGGCGTATTGTGTAACATTATTACTGGATGTACTGGGAATCGGTAATACTGGGTGTACTGGGTATCGGTTTTACTGGGTGTACTGGGTATCGGTATTACTGGGTGTACTGGATATCGATATTGCTGGGTCCTTTGTGTATCGTATTACTGAGTGGACTGTTAACCTCATTACTGTGTGTTCTGGGTATCTGTATCACTAGGTGTACTGTGTATCGGTATTACAATATGTACTGGGTATCGATATTACTGGGTGTTGTGAGTATCTGTATTACTGAGTGTACTGTGTATCGGTATTAATCGGTGTACTGTGTATCGGTATTACTGGGTGTACTTGGTATCTGTATTACTGAGTGTTCTGAGTATCCATATTACTGGGTGTTCTTTGTATAGGTATTACTGGGTGTACTGTTTAACATTACTGGGTGTACTGGATATCGGTATTACTGGGTGTTCTGGTAATCTGTATTACTGGGTGTTCTTGGTATCTCTATTACTGGGTGTCCTGTGTTTCGGTATTACTGGGTGTAATGGGTATCGGTATTACTGGGTCTTCTCGGTATCGGTATTACTAGATATTCTGGGTATCTGTATTACTAGGTGTACGGTGTAACTTTATTACTGGGTGTTCTGTGTAACGTTATTTCTGAGTGTTTTGTGTATCGGTATTACTGGGTATACTGTGTATCGGTATTACTGCGTGTTCTGTATAACATTATTACTGGGTGTACTGGGAATCAGTATTACTGGGTGTACTGGGTATCGGTTTTACTGGTTGTACGGTGTAACTTTATTACTGGGAGTACAGTGTAACATAATTACTGAATGTTCTGGGTATCTGTATTACTAAGTGTAGGGTGTAACTTTGTTACTGGGTGTTCTTTGTAATGTTTTTACTGAGTGTTTTGTGTATCGGTATTGCTAGGTGTACTGTGTAACGTCATTACTGTGTGTTCTGGTTATCGATATTGCTGGATGCTCTGTGTATCGTATTACTGGGTTTACTGTTTATCTTTATTACTGGGTGTACTTGGTATCGATATTACTGGGTGTTCTGTGTATCTGTATTACTGGGTGTCCTGTGTATTGGTATTACTGGGTGTACTGCGTATCGGTATACTGGGTCTTCTGGGTATCGGTATTTCTGGGTGTTCTGGACATCGGGATTACTGGGTGTACTGGTTATCAGTATTACCGGGTGTACTTTGTATTGGTATTACTGGGTGTACTGTGTAACGTTATTGCTGTGTTTTTCATGTATTGGTGTTACGGGTGTACTCGGTATCGAATTACTGGTTGTAGATTATATCAGTACGTCTGTGTGTTCTGGGTAACGATATTAATGTTTGTACTGTATAACATTATTCCTAGTGTTCTGGTATCAGGATTACTGGGTGTAGTGGGTATCGGTATTACTGGGTGTTCTGGGCATCGGTATTACTGGGTGTACTATGTATCATTATTACTGGGTGTACTGTGGAACGTTAAAACTGGCTGTTCTGGGTATCGGAATTACTGGTGTAATGGGAATCAGTATAACTGGGTATCTGTATTACTAGGTGTATGGTGTAAATTTATTACTGGGTGTTCTGTGTAACGTTATTACTGTGTTTTCTGTGTATCGGCATTGCTGCTTGTACTTGCAACGTTATTACTGGGTGTTCTGGGTTTTAATATTACTGTTTGTACTGGTTATCGTTATTACTGGGTGTTTGGGTATCGCTATCACTGGGTGTATGGTCTGACGTTATTACTGGGTGTTCTGGTTATCGGTATTACGGGTGTACTGGCTATCAGGATTACTGGGTGTACTGAGTAACGCTTTTTCTGGGTGTTCTGGGTATCGGTATTACTGTGTGTACTGGGTATCGGTATTACTGGGTGTTCTAGGTATCAGTAGTACAGAGTGTACGGGGTATCGGTATTATTGGGTGTTCTGTGTATCGGTATTACTGGGTGTACAGTGTATCGGTATTACTGGGCCTGCTGGGTATTGTTATTACAGGGTGTACTGTGTATCGGTATTACTGTTTTATTGGGGATCAGTATTATTAGGAGTTCTGGGTGTCTGTATTACTAGGTGTACAGTGTAACTTATTACTGGGTGTTCTGTGTAACGATATTACTGAGTGTTCTGTATATCGGCATTACTTGGTGTACTGTGTAACCTTATTACTGGGTGTACTGGGTATCGGTAATACTGGGCGTATTGTGTAACATTATTACTGGATGTACTGGGAATCGGTAATACTGGGTGTACTGGGTATCGGTTTTACTGGGTGTACTGGGTATCGTTATTACTGGGTGTACTGGATATCGATATTGCTGGGTCCTTTGTGTATCGTATTACTGAGTGGACTGTTAACCTCATTACTGTGTGTTCTGGGTATCTGTATCACTAGGTGTACTGTGTATCGGTATTACAATATGTACTGGGTATCGATATTACTGGGTGTTGTGAGTATCTGTATTACTGATTGTACTGTGTATCGGTATTAATCGGTGTACTGTGTATCGGTATTACTGGGTGTACTTGGTATCTGTATTACTGAGTGTTCTGAGTATCCTTATTACTGGGTGTTCTTTGTATAGGTATTACTGGGTGTACTGTTTAACATTATTGGGTGTACTGGGTATCGATATTGCTGGGTGTACTGTATAACTTTATGACTGGGTGTACTGGGAATCGGTATTACTGGGTATATGGGTATTGGTTTTGCTGTGTGTACTGGGTATCGTTATTACTGCGTGTACTGGATCTCAATATTGCTGGGTGCTCTGCGTATGGTATTACTGGGTGTTCTTGGTATCGATATTACTGGGTGTTCTGGGTGTCTGTATTACTGGGTGTCCTGTGTATTGGTATTACTTGGTGTACTGCGTATCGGTATTACTGGGTATTCTGGGTATCAGTATTTCTGGGTGTTCTGGACATCGGTATTACTGGGTGTACTGGTTATCAGTATTACCTGGTGTACTTTGTATTGGTATTACTGGGTGTACTGTGTAACGTTATTTCTGTGTTTTTCATGTATTGGTGTTATGGGTGTACTCGGTATCGAATTACTGGTTGTTCTTTATATCAGTACATCTGGGTGTTCTGGGTAACGGTATTAATGTTTGTACTGTATAACATTATTCCTAGTGTTCTTGGTATCAGAATTACTGGGTTTTCTGGGCATCGGTATTACGGGTGAACTTGGAATTGGTATTAATGGGTGTACTGTGAATCGGTATTACTGGGTGTACTGGGTATCAGACTTACTGGGTTCACTGGCTATCTGTATAACTTGGTGTAGTGGGTATCGGTATTACTGGGTGTTCTGGGCATCGGTATTACTGGGTGTACTGTGCATCATTATTACTGGGTGTACTGTGGAACGTTAAAACTGGCTGATCTGGGTATCGGAATTACTGGTGTAATGGGGATCAGTATAACTGAGTGTTCTGGGTATCTGTATTACTAGGTATATGGTGTAACTTTAGTACTGGGTGTTCTGTGTAACGTTATTACTGTGTTTTCTGTGTATCGGCATTGCTGGTTGTTTTGTGTAATGTTATTACTGGGTGTTCTGGGTATCAATATTACTGTTTGTACTGGGTTTCGTTATTACTGGGAGTTCTGGGTATCGCTATCACTGGGTGTATGGTCTGACGTTATTACTGGGTGTTCTGGTTATCGGTATTATGGATGTAGTGGCTATCAGGATTACTGGGTGGACTGAGTAACGTTTTTTCTAGATGTTCTGGGTATTGGTATTACTGTGTGTACTGGGTATCGTATTACTGGGTGTTCTACTTATCAGTAGTACTGAGTGTACGGGGTATCGGTATTACTGGGTGTACTGTGTATCGGTATTACTGGGCCTTCTGGGTATTGTTATTACAGGGTGTACTGTGTATCGGTATTACTCTTGTATTGGGGATCAGTATTATTAGGAGTTCTGGGTGTCTGTATTACTTGGTGTACAGTGTAACTTATTACTGGGTGATTTATGTAACGATATTACTGAGTGTTCTCTATATCGGTATTACTTGGTGTACTGTTTAACCTTATTACTGGGTGTACTGGGTATCGGTATAACTGGGCGTATTGTGTAACATTATTACTGGATGTACTGGGAATCGGTAATACTGGGTGTACTGGGTATCGGTTTTACTGGGTGTACTGGGTATTGGTATTACTGGGTGTACTGTATATCGATATTGCTGGGTGCTTTGTGTATCATATTACTGAGTGGACTGTTAACCTCATTACTGGGTGTACTGGGTGTCTGTATTACTGTGTGTTCTGGGTATCTGTATTACTAGGTGTACTGTGTATCGGTATTACAATATGTACTGGGAATTGGTATTACTGGGTGTTCTGGGTTTCGGTATTACTGGGTGTACTGGGTATCTATATTACTGGGTGTTGTGAGTATCTGTATTACTGAGTGTACTGTGTATCGGTATTAATGGGTGTTCGCGGTATCGGTATTACTGTGTGTACTGGGTATCTGTATTACTGGGTGTTCTGGGTATCTGTATTACTGGGTGTTCTGTGTATCGGTATTACTGGGTGTACTGTTTAACATTACTGGGTGTCCTGGGTATCGGTATTACTGGGTGTATTGTCTTCTTTGGCTTGGCTTCGCGGACGAAGATTTATGGAGGGGGTAAAACGCCCACGTCAGCTGCAGGCTCGTTTGTGGCTGACAAGTCCGATGCGGGACAGGCAGACACGATTGCAGTGGTTGCAAGGGAAAATTGGTTGGTTGGGGTTGGGTGTTGGGTTTTTCCTCCTTTGCCTTTTGTCAGTGAGGTGGGCTCTGCGGTCTTCTTCAAAGGAGGTTGCTGCGCGCCAAACTGTGAGGCGCCAAGATGCACGGTTTGAGGTGTTATCAGCCCACTGGCGGTGGTCAATGTGGCAGGCACCAAGAGATTTCTTTAGGCAGTCCTTGTACCTTTTCTTTGGTGCACCTCTGTCACGGTGGCCAGTGGAGAGCTCGCCATATAACACGATCTTGGGAAGGCGATGGTCCTCCATTCTGGAGACATGACCCATCCAGCGCAGCTAGATCTTCAGCAGCGTGGACTCGATGCTGTCGACCTCTGCCATCTCGAGTACTTCGACGTTAGGGGTGTAAGTGCTCCAATGGATGTTGAGGATGGAGCGGAGACAACGCTGGTGGAAGCGTTCTAGGAGCCGTAGGTGGTGCCGGTAGAGGACCCATGATTCGGAGCCGAACAGGAGTGTGGGTATGACAACGGCTCTGTATACGCTTATCTTTGTGAGGTTTTTCAGTTGGTTGTTTTTCCAGACTCTTTTGTGTAGTCTTCCAAAGGCGCTATTTGCCTTGGCGAGTCTGTTGTCTATCTCTTTGTTGATCCTTGCATCTGATGAAATGGTGCAGCCGAGATAGGTAAACTGGTTGACCGTTTTGAGTTTTGTGTGACCGATGGAGATGTGGGGGGGGCTGGTAGTCATGGTGGGGAGCTGGCTGATGGAGGACATCAGTTTTCTTCAGGCTGACTTCCAGGCCAAACATTTTGGCAGTTTCCGCAAAGCAGGACGTCAAGCGCTGAAGAGCTGGCTCTGAATGGGCAACTAAAGCGGCATCATCTGCAAAGAGTAGTTCACGGACAAGTTTCTCTTGTGTCTTGGTGTGAGCTTGCAGGCGCCTCAGATTGAAGAGACTGCCATCCGTGCGGTACCGGATGTAAACAGCGTCTTCATTGTTGGGGTCTTTCATGGCTTGGTTCAGCATCATGCTGAAGAAGATTGAAAAGAGGGTTGGTGCGAGCACACAGCCTTGCTTCACGCCATTGTTAATGGAGAAGGGTTCAGAGAGCTCATTGCTGTATCTGACCCGACCTTGTTGGTTTTCGTGCAGTTGGATAATCATGTTGAGGAACTTTGGGGGACATCCGATGCGCTCAAGTATTTGCCAAAGCCCTTTCTGTGTACTGTATAACATTATGAATTGGTGTTCTGGGAATCGGTATTACTGGGTATATGGGTATTGGTTTTGCTGAGTGTACAGGGTATCGTTATTACTGAGTGTACTGGATATCGATATTGCTGGGTGCTCTGTGTATCGTATTACTGGGTGTACTGTGTATCGGTTTTACTGGGTGTTCAGGGTATCGGTATTACTGGGTGTAATGGGTATCTGTATTACTGAGTGTTCTGGGTATCTGTATTATTGGGTGTACTGTGTATCGGTATTACTGAGTGTTCTGGGTATCCCTATTACTGGGTGTTCTGGGTATCTGTATTACTAAGTGTATGGTGTAACTTTATTACTGGGTGTTCTTTGTAACGTTATTACTGAGTGTTCTGTGTATCGGTATTGCTGGGTATACTGTGTAACATTATTACTGCGTGTTCTGGGTATCGATATTGCTGGATGCTCCGTGTATCGTATTACTGGGTGCTCTGTTTATCTGTATTACTGGGTGTACTGGGTATTTATATTGCTGGGTGCTCTGTGTATCGTATTACTGGGTGTACTGTTTATCCGTATTACTGGGTATACTGGGTAAAGATATTACAGGGTGTTCTGGGTATCTGGATTACTGGGTGTCATGTGTATTGGTATTACTGGGTGTACTAGGTATCTGTATTACTGAGTGTTCTGGGTATCTGTATTACTGGGTGTTCTGTGTATCGGTATTACTGGGTGTACTGTTTAACATTTCTGGGTGTACTGGATATCGGTATTACTGGGTGTTCTGGGAATCTGTATTACTGGGTGTTCTTGGTATCTCTATTACTGGGTGTCCTGTGTTTCGGTATTACTGGGTGTACTGGGTATCGGTATTACTGGGTCTTCTCGGTATTGGTATTACTAGATATTCTGGGTATCTGTATTACTAGGTGTACGGTGTAACTGTATTACTGGGTGTTCTGTGTAACGTTATTACTGAGTGTTTTGTGTATCGGTATTACTGGGTATACTGTGTATTGGTATTACTGCGTGTTCTGTATAACATTATTACTGGGTGTACTGGGAATCAGTATTACTGGGTGTACTGCGTATTGGTATTACTGGGTCTTCTGGGTATCGGTATTTCTGGGTGTTCTGGACATCGGTATTAATGGGTGTACTGGTTATCAGTATAACCGTGTGTACTTTGTATTGGTATTACTGGGTGTACTGTGTAACGTTATTGCTGTGTTTTTCATGTATTGGTGTTATGGGTGTACTCGGTATCGAATTACTGGTTGTAGTTTATATCAGTACGTCTGGGTGTTCTGGATAACGGTATTAATGTTTATACTGTATAACATTATTCCTAGTGTTCTTGGTATAAGGATTACTGGGTGTAGTGGGTATCGGTATTACTGGGTGTTCTGGGCATCGGTATTACTGGGTGTACTATATATCATTATTACTGGGTGTACAGTGGAACGTTAAAAATGGCTGTTCTGGGTATCGGAATTACTGGTGTAATGGGGATCAGTATAACTGAGTGTTCTGGGTATCTGTATTACTACGTGTATGGTGTAACTTTATTACTGGGTGTTCTGTGTAACGTTATTACTGTGTTTTCTGTGTATCGGCATTGCTGGTTGTACTTGTAACGTTATTACTGGGTCTTCTGGGTTTCAATATTACTGTTTGTACTGGGTATCGTTATTACTGGGTGTTCTGGTTATCGGTATTACGGGTGTACTGGCTATCAGGATTACTGGGTGTACTGAGTAACGCTTTTTCTGGGTGTTCTGGGTATCGGTATTACTGTGTGTACTGGGTATTGGTATTACTGGGTGTTCTAGGTATCAGTAGTACTGAGTGTACAGGGTATCGGTATTATTGTGTGTTCTGGGTTTCGGTATTACTGGGTGTACAGTGTATCGGTATTACTGGGCCTTCTGGGTACTGTTATTACAGGGTGTACTGTGTATCGGTATTACTGTTCTATTGGGGATCAGTATTATTAGGAGTTCTGGGTGTCTGTATTACTAGGTGTACAGTGTAACTTATTACTGGGTGTTCTGTGTAACGATATTACTGAGTGTTCTGTATATCGGCATTACTTGGTGCACTGTGTAACCTTATTACTGGGTGTACTGGGTATCGGTAATACTGGGCGTATTGTGTAACATTATTACTGGATGTACTGGGAATCGGTAATACTGGGTGTACTGGGTATCAGTTTTACTGGGTGTACTGGGTATCGGTATTACTGGGTGTACTGGATATCGATATTGCTGGGTGCTTTGTGTATCGCATTACCGAGTGGACTGTTAACCTCATTACTGTGTGTTCTGGGTATCTGTATTACTAGGTGTACTGTGTATCGGTATTACAATATGTACTGGGTATCGATATTACTGGGTGTTGTGAGTATCTGTATTACTGATTGTACTCTGTATCGGTATTAATCGGTGTACTGTGTATTGGTATTACTGGGTGTACTTGGTATCTGTATTACTGAGTGTTCTGAGTATCCTTATTACTGGGTGTTCTTTGTATAGGTATTACTGGGTGTACTGTTTAACATTATTGGGTGTACTGGGTATCGATATTACTGGGTGTTGTGAGTATCTGTATTACTGAGTGTACTGTGTATCGGTATTAATGGGTGTACTGTGTATCGGTATTACTGGGTGTACTTGGTATCTGTATTACTGAGTGTTCTGGGTATCCTTATTACTGGGTGTTCTTTGTATAGGTATTACTGGGTGTTCAGTTTAACATTATTGGGTGTACTGGGTATCGATATTGCTGGGTGTACTGTATAACTTTATGACTGGGTGGACTGGGAATCGGTATTACTTGGTATATGGGGATTGTTTTTGCTGGATGTACTGGGTATCGTCATTACTGAGTGTACTGGATATCGATATTGCTGGGTGCTCTGTGTATCGTATTACTGGGTGTACTGTGTATCGGTTTTACTGGGTGTTCGAGGTATCGGTATTACTGGGTGTACTGGGTATCTGTATTACTGGGTGTTCTGGGTATCTGTATTATTGGGTGTACTGTGTATCGGTATTACTGGTTGTACATGGTATCTGTATTACTGAGTGTTCTGGGTATCTCTATTACTGGGTGTTCTGTTTATCGGTATTACTGGGTGTACTGTTTAACATTATTGGGTGTACTGGGTATCGGTATTACTGGGTGTACTGTATATCATTATGACTGGGTGTACTGGGAATCGGTATTAATGGGTATATGGGTGTTGGTTTTGCTGGGTGTACTCGGTATGGTTATTACTGAGTGTACTGGATATCGATATTACTGGGTGTACTGTGTATCGATTTTACTGGGTGTTCGGGGTATCGGTATTGCTGGGTGTACTGGGCATCTGTATTACTGGGTGTTCTGTGTATCTGTATTAGAGGGTGTACTGTGTGTCAGTATTACTGGGTTTACTGGTTATCAGTATTACTGGGTTTACTGGGTATTGGTTTTACTGGGTGTACTGGGTATCAGTATTACCGGGTGTACTTTGTATTGGTATTGCTGGGTGTACTGTGTAATGTTATTGCTGCGTTTTTCATGTATTGGTATTATGGATGCACTCGGTATCGAATTACTGGTTGTACTGTATATCAGTACGTCTGGATTTTCTGGGTAACGTTATTACTGTTTGTACTGTATAACATGATTCCTAGTGTTCTTGGTATCAAAATTACGGGGTGTTCTGGGTATCGGTATTTTGGGTGAATGTGGAATCGGTATTAATGAGTGTACTGTGAATCGGTATTACTGGGTGTACTGGGTATAGGTTTTAGTGGGGTTTCTGGGTATCTGTATTACTAGGTATACGATGATACTTTATTACCGGGTTTTCTGTGTAACGTTATTACTGAGAGTTCTGTGTATCGGTATTACTGGGTGTACTGTGTATCGTTATTACTGGGTATTCTGGTTATCGGTATTACGGATTTACTGGCTATCAGTATTAGTGGGTGTACTGTGTAACGTTATTACTGTGTGTTCTGGGTATCGGTATTACGTGTGTACTGGCTATCAATATTACTGGGTATACTGAGTAATTTTTTTTCTGGGTGGTCTGGGTATCGGTATTACTGTGTGTACCTGTTATCGGTATTACTAGGTGTTCTAGGTATCAGTAGTACTGCGTGTACAGGGTATCGGTATTATTGGGTGTTCTGGCTATCGGTATTACTGGGTGTACTGTGTATCGGTATTACTGGGCCTTCTGGGTATTGTTATTATAGGGTGTACTGTGTATCGATATTACTGTTGTACTGGGGATCAGTATTACTGAGTGTTCTGGGTATCTGTATTACTAGGTGTACAGTGTAACTTATTACTAGGTGTTTTGTGTAACGATAGTACTGAGTGTTCTGTGTATCGGTATTACTTGGTGTACTGTGTAACCTTATTACTGGGTGCACTGGGTATCGGTATACTGGGTGTATTGTGAAACATTATTACTGTGTGTACTGGGAATCGGTAATACTGGGTGTACTGGGTATCGGTTTTACTGGGTGTACTGGGTATCGGTATTACTGGGTGTACTGGATATCGATATTGCTGGGTGCTTTGTGTATCGTTTTGCTGAGTGGACTGTTAACCTCATTACTGGGTGTACTGGGTTTCTGTATTAATGTGTGTTATGGGCATCTGTATTACTAGGTGTACTGTGTTTCGGTATTACAATATGTACTGGGAATTGGTATTGCTGGGTGTTCTGGGTTTCGGTATTACTGGGTGTACTGGGTATTGATATTAGTGGGTTTTGTGGGTATCTGTATTACTGAGTGTACTGCGTATCGGTATTAATGGGTGTTCGGGTTATCGGTATACTGTGTGTACTGGGTATCTGTATTACTGAGTGTTCTGGGTATCTGTATTACTGGGTGTTCTGTGTATCGATATTACTGGGTGTACTGTTTAACATTACTGGGTGTACTTCGTATCGGTATTACTGGGTGTACTGCGTATCGGTATTACTGTGTATTCCTGGTATTGGTATTTCTGGGTGTTCTGGGTTTCGGTATTACTGGGTGTACTGGGTATTCATATTACTGGGTGTTGTGGGTATCTGTATTACTGAGTGTACTGTGTATCGGTATTAATGGGTGTTCGGGTTATCGGTATACTCTGTGCACTGGGTATCTGTATTACTGAGTGTTCTGGGTATCTGTATTACTGGGTGTTCTGTGTATCGATATTTCTGGGTGTACTGTTTAACATTACTGGGTGTACTGTGTATCATATTACTGGGTGTACTGTGAATCGGTATTACTGGGTGTTCTGGGTATCGGTATTACTGGGTGTACTGGGTATCTCTATTACTGGGAGTTCTGTGTATCTGTATTAGAGGGTGTACTGTGCGTCAGTATTACTGTGTGTTGAGGATATCAGTATTATTGGGTGTACTGGGTATCTGTATTACTGGGTGTTCTGGGTATCTGTATTATTGGGTATACTGTGTATCGGTATTACTGGGTGTACTGGGAATCTGTATTACTGAGTGTTCTGGGTATCTATATTACTGGGTGTTCTGTGTATCGGTATTACTGGGTGTACTGTATAACATTATGACTGGGTGTTCCGGGGAATCTGTATTACTGGGTGTTCTCGGTATCTGTATAACTGGGTGTCCTGTGTTTCGGTATTACTGTGTGTACAGGGTATCGGTATTAATGGGTCTTCTTGTTATCGGTATTACTAGATATTCTGGGTATCTGTATTACTAGGTGTACGGTGTAATTTTATTACTGGGTGTTCTGTGTATCGGTATTACTGGGTTTATTGTGTAACCTTATTACTGGGAGTACTGTGTTTCGGTATTACTGCGTGTACTGTGTATCGGTATTACTGGGACTTCTGGGTATTCTTATTATAGGGTGTACTGTGTATCGATATTACTGTTGTATTGGGGATCAGTATTACTGAGTGTTCTGGGTATCTGTATTACTAGGTGTACATTGTAACTTATTACTAGGTGTTCTGTGTAACGATAGTACTGAGTGTTCTGTGTATCGGTATTACTTGGTGTACGGTGTAACCTTATTACTGGGTGCACTGGGTATCGGTAATACTAGGTGTATTGTGTAACATTATTACTGGGTGTACTGGGAATCGGTAATACTGGGTGTACTAGGTATCGGTTTTACTGGGTGTACTGTGTAATGTTATTGCTGCGTTTTTCATGTATTGGTATTATGGGTGTACTCGGTATCGAATTACTGGTTGTACTGTATATCAGTACGTCTGGATGTTCTGGGTAACGGTATTACTGTTTGTACTGTTTAACATGATTCCTAGTGTTCTTGGAATCAGAATTACGGGGTGTTATGGGTATCGGTATTTTGGGTGAACGTGGAATCGGTATTAATGAGTGTACTGTGAATCTGTATTACTGAGTATTCTGGGTATCTGTATTACTGGGTGTTCTGTGTATCGGTATTACTGGGTGTACTGTTTAACATTACTGTGAGTACTGGGTATCGGTATTACTGGGTGTACTGTATAACATAATGAGTGGGTGTACTGGGAATCGGTATTAATGGGTATATGGGTATTGGTTTTGCTGGAGTACTGGGTATTGTTATTACTGAGTGTACTGGATATCGATATTGCTGGGTGTTGTGAGTATCTGTGTTACTGAGTGTACTGTGTATCGGTATAAATGAGTGTTCGCGTTATCGGTATTACTGTGTGTACTGGGTATCTGTATTACTGGGTGTTCTGGGTGTCTGTATTACTGGGTGTTCTGTGTATCGGTATTACTGGGTGTACTGTTTAACATTACTGGGTGTCCTGGGTATCTGTATTATTGTGTGTACTGTGTATCGGTATTACTGGTTGTACATGGTATCTGTATTACTGAGTATTCTGGGTATCTCTATTACTGGGTGTTCTGTTTATCGGTATTACTGGGTGTACTGTATATCATTATGACTGGGTGTACTGGGAATCGGTATTAATGGGTATATGGGTGTTGGTTTTGCTGGGTGTACTGGGTATGGTTATTACTGAGTGTACTGGATATCGATATTGCTGGGTGTCCTGTGTATCGTATTACTGGGTGTACTGTGTATCAGTATTATGGGTGTTCGGGGTATCGGTATTGCTGGGTGTACTGGGCATCTGTATTACTGGGTGTTCTGTGTATCAGTATTAGAGGGTGTACTGTGTGTCAGTATTACTGGGTGTACTGGTTATCAGTATTACTGGGTTTACTGGGTATTGGTTTTACTGGGTGTACTGGGTATCAGTATTACCGGGTGTACTTTGTATTGGTATTGCTGGGTGTACTGTGTAATGTTATTGCTGCGTTTTTCATGTATTGGTATTATGGGTGTACTCGGTATCGAATTACTTGTTGTACTGTATATCAGTACGTCTGGATGTTCTGGGTAACGGTATTACTGTTTGTACTGTATAACATGATTCCTAGTGTTCTTGGTATCAGAATTACGGGGTGTTCTGGGTATCGGTATTTTGGGTGAACGTGGAATCGGTATTAATGAGTGTACTGTGAATCGGTATTACTGGGTGTACTGGGTATAGGTTTTAGTGGGGTTTCTGGGTATCTGTATTACTAGGTATACGATGATACTTTATTACCGGGTTTTCTGTGTAACGTTATTACTGAGAGTTCTGTGTATCGGTATTACTGGGTGTACTGTGTATCGTTATTACTGGGTATTCTGGTTATCGGTATTACGGGTTTACTGGCTATCAGTATTAGTGGGTGTACTGTGTAACGTTATTACTGTGTGTTCTGGGTATCGGTATTACGTGTGTACTGGCTATCAATATTACTGGGAATACTGAGTAATTTTTTTTCTGGGTGGTCTGGGTATCGGTATTACTGTGTGTACCTGTTATCGGTATTAGTAGGTGTTCTAGGTATCAGTAGTACTGCGTGTACAGGGTATCGGTATTATTGGGTGTTCTGGCTATCGGTATTACTGGGTGTACTGTGTATCGGTATTACTGGGCCTTCTGGGTATTGTTATTATAGGGTGTACTGTGTATCGATATTACTGTTGTACTGGGGATCAGTATTACTGAGTGTTCTGGGTATCTGTATTACTAGGTGTACAGTGTAACTTATTACTAGGTGTTTTGTGTAACGATAGTACTGAGTGTTCTGTGTATCGGTATTACTTGGTGTACTGTGTAACCTTATTACTGGGTGCACTGGGTATCGGTATACTGGGTGTATTGTGAAACATTATTACTGTGTGTACTGGGAATCGGTAATACTGGGTGTACTGGGTATCGGTTTTACTGGGTGTACTGGGTATCGGTATTACTGGGTGTACTGGATATCGATATTGCTGGGTGCTTTGTGTATCGTATTGCTGAGTGGACTGTTAACCTCATACTGGGTGTACTGGGTGTCTGTATTACTGTGTGTTATGGGCATCTGTATTACTAGGTGTACTGTGTTTCGGTATTACAATATGTACTGGGAATTGGTATTACTGGTGTTCTGGGTTTCGGTATTACTGGGTGTACTGGGTATTGATATTAGTGGGTGTTGTGGGTATCTGTATTACTGAGTGTACTGCGTATCGTTATTAATGTGTGTTCGGGTTATCGGTATACTGTGTGTACTGGGTATCTGTATTACTGAGTGTTCTGGGTATCTGTATTACTCGGTGTTCTGTGTATCGATATTACTGGGTGTACTGTTTAACATTACTGGGTGTACTGGGTATCGGTATTACTGGGTATTCTGGGTATTGGTATTTCTGGGTGTTCTGGACATCGGTATTACTGCATTTACTGGGTATCAGTATCACCGGGTGTACTTTGTATTGGTATTGCTGGGTGTACTGTGTAACGTTATTGATGAGTTTTTCATGCATTGGTATTACGGGTGCACTCGGTATCGAATTACTGGTTGTACTGTATATCGGTACGTCTGGGTAATGGTATTACGGTTTGTACTGTATAACATTATTGCTAGTGGTCTTGGTATCAGAATTACTGGGTGTTCTGGGTATTGGTTTAACTGGTTGTACGGTGTAACTTTATTTCTGGGATTACTGTGTAACATAATTATTGGGTGTTCAGGGTATCTGTATTACTAAGTGTATGGTGTAACTTTATTACTGGCTGTTCTTTGTAACGTTTTAACTGAGTGTTTTGTGTATCGGTATTGCTAGGTGTACTGTGTAACGTTATTACTGTGTGTTCTGGCTACGATATTGCTGGATGCTCTGTGTATTGTATTACTGGGTGTACTGTTTATCAGTATTACTAGGTGTACTGGGTATTGATATTTCTGGGTGCTCTGTGTATCGGATTACTGGGTGTACCATTTATCTTTATTACTGGGTGTCTGGGTATCTGTATTACTGGGTGTCCTGTGTATTGGTATTACTGGGTGTACTGCGTATCGGTATTACTGGGTCTTCTGGGCATCGGTATTTCTGGGTGTTCTGGACATCGGTATTACTGGGTGTACTGGGTATCAGTATTACTGGGTTTACTTTGTGTTGGTATTATTGGGTGTACTGTGAAACGTTATTGATGTGTTTTTCATGTATTGGTATTACGGTGTACTCGGTATCGAATTACTGGTTTTACTGCATATCAGTATGTCTGGGTGTTCTGGGTAATGGTATTACAGTTTGTACTGTATAACATTATTCCTACTGTTCTTGGTATCAGAATTACTGGGTGTTCTGGGTATCAGTATTACTGCGTGTACTGTATAACTTTATGACTGGGTGTTCTGGGAATCGGTCTTACTGGGTATATGGGTATTGGTTTTGCTGAGAGTACTGGGTATCGTTATTACTGAGTGTACTGGATATCAATATTGCTGGGTGCTCTGTGTATCATATTACTGGGTGTACTGTGTATCGGTATTACTGGGTGTTCGGGGTATCGGTATTACTGGGTGTACTGGGTATCTGTATTACTGGGTGTTCTGTGTATCTGTATTAGAGGGTGTACTGTGTGTCAGTATTACTGGGTTTACTGGTTATCAGTATTACTGGGTTTACTGGGTATTGGTTTTACTGGGTGTACTGGGTATCAGTATTACCGGGTGTACTTTGTATTGGTATTGCTGGGTGTACTTTGTAATGTTATTGCTGCGTTTTTCATGTATTGGTATTATGGGTGTACTCGGTATCGAATTACTGGTTGTACTGTATATCAGTACGTCTGGATTTTCTGGGTAACGGTATTACTGTTTGTACTGTATAACATGATTCCTAGTGTTCTTGGTATCAGAATTACGGGGTGTTTTGGGTATCGGTATTATGGGTGAGCGTGGAATCGGTATTAATGAGTGTACTGTGAATCGGTATTACTGGGTGTACTGGGTATAGGTTTTAGTGGGGTTTCTGGGTATCTGTATTACTAGGTATACGATGATACTTTATTACCGGGGTTTCTGTGTAACGTTATTACTGAGAGTTCTGTGTATCGGTATTACTGGGTGTACCATTTATCTTTATTACTGTGTGTACTGGGTATCGATATTACTGGGTGTCTGGGTATCTGTATTACTGGGTGCCCTGTGTATTGGTATTACTGGGTGTACTGCGTATCGGTATTACTGGGTGTTCGGGGTATCGGTATTACTGGGTGTACTAGGTATCTGTATTACTGGGTCTTCTTTGTATCTGTATTAGAGGGTGTACTGTGTGTCAGTATTACTGTGTGTTCGGGATATCAGTATTATTGGGTGTTCTGTGTATCGGTATTACTGGGTGTTCTGTGTATCTGTATTATTGGGTGTACTGTGTATCGGTATTACTGGGTGTACTGGGTATCTGTATGACTGAGTATTCTGGGTATCTGTATTACTGGGTGTTCTGTGTATCGGTATTACTGGGTGTACTGTTTAACATTACTGGGAGTACTGGGTATCGGTATTACTGGGTGTACTGTATAACATAATGAGTGGGTGTACTGGGAATCGGTATTAATGGGTATATGGGTATTGGTTTTGCTGGGAGTACTGGGTATCGTTATTACTGAGTGTACTGGATATCGATATTGCTGGGTGTTGTGAGTATCTGTGTTACTGAGTGTACTGTGTATCGGTATAAATGAGTGTTCGCGTTATCGGTATTACTGTGTATACTGGGTATCTGTATTACTGGGTGTTCTGGGTGTCTGTATTACTGGGTGTTCTGTGTATCGGTATTACTGGGTGTACTGTTTAACATTACTGGGTGTCCTGGGTATCGGTATTACTGGGTGTACTGTATAACATTATGAGTGGGTGTTCTGGGAATCGGTATTACTGGGTATATGGGGATTGGTTTTGCTGGGTGTACTGGGTATCGTCATTACTGAGTGTACTGGATATCGATATTGCTGGGTGCTCTGTGTATCGTATTACTGGGTGTACTGTGTATCGGTTTTACTGGGTGTTCGAGGTATCGGTATTACTGGGTGTACTGGGTATCTCTATTACTGGGTGTTCTGGGTATCTGTATTATTGGGTGTACTGTGTATCGGTATTACTGGTTGTACATGGTATCTGTATTACTGAGTGTTCTGGGTATCTCTATTACTGGGTGTTCTGTTTATCGGTATTACTGGGTGTACTGTTTATCATTATTGGGTGTACTGGGTATCGGTATTACTGGGTGTACTGTATATCATTATGACTGGGTGTACTGGGAATCGGTATTAATGGGTATATGGGTGTTGGTTTTGCTGGGTGTACTGGGTATGGTTATTACTGAGTGTACTGGATATCGATATTGCTGGGTGTCCTGTGTATCGTATTACTGGGTGTACTGTGTATCAGTATTATGGGTGTTCGGGGTATCGGTATTGCTGGGTGTACTGGGCATCTGTATTACTGGGTGTTCTGTGTATCTGTATTAGAGGGTGTACTGTGTGTCAGTATTACTGGGTATACTGGTTATCCGTATTACTGCGTTTACTGGGTATTGGTTTTACTGGGTGTACTGGGTATCAGTATTACCGGGTGTACTTTGTATTGGTATTGCTGGGTGTACTGTGTAATGTTATTGCTGCGTTTTTCATGTATTGGTATTATGGGTGTACTCGGTATCGAATTACTGGTTGTACTGTATATCAGTACGTCTGGATGTTCTGGGTAACGGTATTACTGTTTGTACTGTATAACATGATTCCTAGTGTTCTTGGTATCAGAATTACGGGGTGTTTTGGGTATCGGTATGATGGGTGAACGTGGAATCGGTATTAATGAGTGTACTGTGAATCGGTATTACTGGGTGTACTGGGTATAGGTTTTAGTGGGGTTTCTGGGTATCTGTATTACTAGGTATACGATGATACTTTATTACCGGGATTTCTGTGTAACGTTATTACTGAGAGTTCTGTGTATCGGTATTACTGGGTGTACCATTTATCTTTATTACTGTGTGTACTGGGTATCGATATTACTGGGTGTCTGGGTATCTGTATTACTGGGTGCCCTGTGTATTGGTATTACTGGGTGTACTGCGTATCGGTATTACTGGGTGTTCGGGGTATCGGTATTACTGGGTGTACTAGGTATCTGTATTACTGGGTCTTCTGTGTATCTGTATTAGAGGGTGTACTGTGTGTCAGTATTACTGTGTGTTCGGGATATCAGTATTATTGGGTGTTCTGTGTATCGGTATTACTGGGTGTTCTGTGTATCTGTATTATTGGGTGTACTGTGTATCGGTATTACTGGGTGTACTGGGTATCTGTATGACTGAGTATTCTGGGTATCTGTATTACTGGGTGTTCTGTGTATCGGTATTACTGAGTGTACTGTTTAACATTACTGGGAGTACTGGGTATCGGTATTACTGGGTGTACTGTATAACATAATGAGTGGGTGTACTGGGAATCGGTATTAATGGGTATATGGGTATTGGTTTTGCTGGGAGTACTGGGTATCGTTATTACTGAGTGTACTGGATATCGATATTGCTGGGTGTTGTGAGTATCTGTGTTACTGAGTGTACTGTGTATCGGTATAAATGAGTGTTCGCGTTATCGGTATTACTGTGTGTACTGGGTATCTGTATTACTGGGTGTTCTGGGTGTCTGTATTACTGGGTGTTCTGTGTATCGGTATTACTGGGTGTACTGTTTAACATTACTGGGTGTCCTGGGTATCGGTATTACTGGGTGTACTGTATAACATTATGAGTGGGTGTTCTGGGAATCGGTATTACTGGGTATATGGGGATTGGTTTTGCTGGGTGTACTGGGTATCGTCATTACTGAGTGTACTGGATATCGATATTGCTGGGTGCTCTGTGTATCGTATTACTGGGTGTACTGTGTATCGGTTTTACTGGGTGTTCGAGGTATCGGTATTACTGGGTGTACTGGGTATCTCTATTACTGGGTGTTCTGGGTATCTGTATTATTGGGTGTACTGTGTATCGGTATTACTGGTTGTACATGGTATCTGTATTACTGAGTGTTCTGGGTATCTCTATTACAGGGTGTTCTGTTTATCGGTATTACTGGGTGTACTGTTTATCATTATTGGGTGTACTGGGTATCGGTATTACTGGGTGTACTGTATATCATTATGACTGGGTGTACTGGGAATCGGTATTAATGGGTATATGGGTGTTGGTTTTGCTGGGTGTACTGGGTATGGTTATTACTGAGTGTACTGGATATCGATATTGCTGGGTGTCCTGTGTATCGTATTACTGGGTGTACTGTGTATCAGTATTATGGGTGTTCGGGGTATCGGTATTGCTGGGTGTACTGGGCATCTGTATTACTGGGTGTTCTGTGTATCTGTATTAGAGGGTGTACTGTGTGTCAGTATTACTGGGTATACTGGTTATCCGTATTACTGCGTTTACTGGGTATTGGTTTTACTGGGTGTACTGGGTATCAGTATTACCGGGTGTACTTTGTATTGGTATTGCTGGGTGCACTGTGTAATGTTATTGCTGCGTTTTTCATGTATTGGTATTATGGGTGTACTCGGTATCGAATTACTGGTTGTACTGTATATCAGTACGTCTGGATGTTCTGGGTAACGGTATTACTGTTTGTACTGTATAACATGATTCCTAGTGTTCTTGGTATCAGAATTACGGGGTGTTTTGGGTATCGGTATGATGGGTGAACGTGGAATCGGTATTAATGAGTGTACTGTGAATCGGTATTACTGGGTGTACTGGGTATAGGTTTTAGTGGGGTTTCTGGGTATCTGTATTACTAGGTATACGATGATACTTTATTACCGGGGTTTCTGTGTAACGTTATTACTGAGAGTTCTGTGTATCGGTATTACTGGGTGTACCATTTATCTTTATTACTGTGTGTACTGGGTATCGATATTACTGGGTGTCTGGGTATCTGTATTACTGGGTGCCCTGTGTATTGGTATTACTGGGTGTACTGCGTATCGGTATTACTGGGTGTTCGGGGTATCGGTATTACTGGGTGTACTAGGTATCTGTATTACTGGGTCTTCTGTGTATCTGTATTAGAGGGTGTACTGTGTGTCAGTATTACTGTGTGTTCGGGATATCAGTATTATTGGGTGTTCTGTGTATCGGTATTACTGGGTGTTCTGTGTATCTGTATTATTGGGTGTACTGTGTATCGGTATTACTGGGTGTACTGGGTATCTGTATGACTGAGTATTCTGGGTATCTGTATTACTGGGTGTTCTGTGTATCGGTATTACTGGGTGTACTGTTTAACATTACTGGGAGTACTGGGTATCGGTATTACTGGGTGTACTGTATAACATAATGAGTGGGTGTACTGGGAATCGGTATTAATGGGTATATGGGTATTGGTTTTGCTGGGAGTACTGGGTATCGTTATTACTGAGTGTACTGGATATCGATATTGCTGGGTGTTGTGAGTATCTGTGTTACTGACTGTACTGTGTATCGGTATAAATGAGTGTTCGCGTTATCGGTATTACTGTGTGTACTGGGTATCTGTATTACTGGGTGTTCTGGGTGTCTGTATTACTGGGTGTTCTGTGTATCGGTATTACTGGGTGTACTGTTTAACATTACTGGGTGTCCTGGGTATCGGTATTACTGGGTGTACTGTATAACATTATGAGTGGGTGTTCTGGGAATCGGTATTACTGGGTATATGGGGATTGGTTGTGCTGGGTGTACTGGGTATCGTCATTACTGAGTGTACTGGATATCGATATTGCTGGGTGCTCTGTGTATCGTATTACTGGGTGTACTGTGTATCGGTTTTACTGGGTGTTCGAGGTATCGGTATTACTGGGTGTACTGGGTATCTCTATTACTGGGTGTTCTGGGTATCTGTATTATTGGGTGTACTGTGTATCGGTATTACTGGTTGTACATGGTATCTGTATTACTGAGTGTTCTGGGTATCTCTATTACTGGCTGTTCTGTTTATCGGTATTACTGGGTGTACTGTTTATCATTATTGGGTGTACTGGGTATCGGTATTACTGGGTGTACTGTATATCATTATGACTGGGTGTACTGGGAATCGGTATTAATGGGTATATGGGTGTTGGTTTTGCTGGGTGTACTGGGTATGGTTATTACTGAGTGTACTGGATATCGATATTGCTGGGTGTCCTGTGTATCGTATTACTGGGTGTACTGTGTATCAGTATTATGGGTGTTCGGGGTATCGGTATTGCTGGGTGTACTGGGCATCTGTATTACTGGGTGTTCTGTGTATCTGTATTAGAGGGTGTACTGTGTGTCAGTATTACTGGGTATACTGGTTATCCGTATTACTGCGTTTACTGGGTATTGGTTTTACTGGGTGTACTGGGTATCAGTATTACCGGGTGTACTTTGTATTGGTATTGCTGGGTGTACTGTGTAATGTTATTGCTGCGTTTTTCATGTATTGGTATTATGGGTGTACTCGGTATCGAATTACTGGTTGTACTGTATATCAGTACGTCTGGATGTTCTGGGTAACGGTATTACTGTTTGTACTGTATAACATGATTCCTAGTGTTCTTGGTATCAGAATTACGGGGTGTTTTGGGTATCGGTATGATGGGTGAACGTGGAATCGGTATTAATGAGTGTACTGTGAATCGGTATTACTGGGTGTACTGGGTATAGGTTTTAGTGGGGTTTCTGGGTATCTGTATTACTAGGTATACGATGATACTTTATTACCGGGGTTTCTGTGTAACGTTATTACTGAGAGTTCTGTGTATCGGTATTACTGGGTGTACCATTTATCTTTATTACTGTGTGTACTGGGTATCGATATTACTGGGTGTCTGGGTATCTGTATTACTGGGTGCCCTGTGTATTGGTATTACTGGGTGTACTGGGTATCGGTATTACTGGGTGTTCGGGGTATCGGTATTACTGGGTGTACTAGGTATCTGTATTACTGGGTCTTCTGTGTATCTGTATTAGAGGGTGTACTGTGTGTCAGTATTACTGTGTGTTCGGGATATCAGTATTATTGGGTGTTCTGTGTATCGGTATTACTGGGTGTTCTGTGTATCTGTATTATTGGGTGTACTGTGTATCGGTATTACTGGGTGTACTGGGTATCTGTATGACTGAGTATTCTGGGTATCTGTATTACTGGGTGTTCTGTGTATCGGTATTACTGGGTGTACTGTTTAACATTACTGGGAGTACTGGGTATCGGTATTACTGGGTGTACTGTATAACATAATGAGTGGGTGTACTGGGAATCGGTATTAATGGGTATATGGGTATTGGTTTTGCTGGGAGTACTGGGTATCGTTATTACTGAGTGTACTGGATATCGATATTGCTGGGTGTTGAGAGTATCTGTGTTACTGAGTGTACTGTGTATCGGTATAAATGAGTGTTCGCGTTATCGGTATTACTGTGTGTACTGGGTATCTGTATTACTGGGTGTTCTGGGTGTCTGTATTACTGGGTGTTCTGTGTATCGGTATTACTGGGTGTACTGTTTAACATTACTGGGTGTCCTGGGTATCGGTATTACTGGGTGTACTGTATAACATTATGAGTGGGTGTTCTGGGAATCGGTATTACTGGGTATATGGGGATTGGTTGTGCTGGGTGTACTGGGTATCGTCATTACTGAGTGTACTGGATATCGATATTGCTGGGTGCTCTGTGTATCGTATTACTGGGTGTACTGTGTATCGGTTTTACTGGGTGTTCGAGGTATCGGTATTACTGGGTGTACTGGGTATCTCTATTACTGGGTGTTCTGGGTATCTGTATTATTGGGTGTACTGTGTATCGGTATTACTGGTTGTACATGGTATCTGTATTACTGAGTGTTCTGGGTATCTCTATTACTGGGTGTTCTGTTTATCGGTATTACTGGGTGTACTGTTTATCATTATTGGGTGTACTGGGTATCGGTATTACTGGGTGTACTGTATATCATTATGACTGGGTGTACTGGGAATCGGTATTAATGGGTATATGGGTGTTGGTTTTGCTGGGTGTACTGGGTATGGTTATTACTGAGTGTACTGGATATCGATATTGCTGGGTGTCCTGTGTATCGTATTACTGGGTGTACTGTGTATCAGTATTATGGGTGTTCGGGGTATCGGTATTGCTGGGTGTACTGGGCATCTGTATTACTGGGTGTTCTGTGTATCTGTATTAGAGGGTGTACTGTGTGTCAGTATTACTGGGTGTACTGGTTATCCGTATTACTGCGTTTACTGGGTATTGGTTTTACTGGGTGTACTGGGTATCAGTATTACCGGGTGTACTTTGTATTGGTATTGCTGGGTGTACTGTGTAATGTTATTGCTGCGTTTTTCATGTATTGGTATTATGGGTGTACTCGGTATCGAATTACTGGTTGTACTGTATATCAGTACGTCTGGATGTTCTGGGTAACGGTATTACTGTTTGTACTGTATAACATGATTCCTAGTGTTCTTGGTATCAGAATTACGGGGTGTTCTGGGTATCGGTATTTCGGGTGAACGTGGAATCGGTATTAATGAGTGTACTATGAATCGGTATTACTGGGTGTACTGGGTATAGGTTTTAGTGGGGTTTCTGGGTATCTGTATTACTAGGTATACGATGATACTTTATTACCGGGTTTTATGTGTAACGTTATTACTGAGAGTTCTGTGTATCGGTATTACTGGGTGTACTGTGTATCATTATTACTGGGTATTCTGGTTATCGGTATTACGGGTTTACTGGCTATCAGTATTAGTGGGTGTTCTGTGTAACGTTATTACTGTGTGTTCTGGGTATCGGTATTACGTGTGTACTGGCTATCAATATTACTGGGTATACTGAGTAATTTTTTTTCTGGGTGGTCTGGGTATCGGTATTACTGTGTGTACCTGTTATCGGTATTACTAGGTGTTCTAGGTATCAGTAGTACTGCGTGTACAGGGTATCGGTATTATTGGGTGTTCTGGCTATCGGTATTACTGGGTGTACTGTGTATCGGTATTACTGGGTCTTCTGGGTATTGTTATTATAGGGTGTACTGTGTATCGATATTACTGTTGTACTGGGGATCAGTATTACTGAGTGTTCTGGGTATCTGTATTACTAGGTGTACAGTGTAACTTATTACGAGGTGTTTTGTGTAACGATAGTACTGAGTGTTCTGTGTATCGGTATTACTTGGTGTACTGCGTAACCTAATTACTGGGTGCACTGGGTATCGGTATACTGGGTGTATTGTGAAACATTATTACTGTGTGTACTGGGAATCGGTAATACAGGGTGTATTGGGTATCGGTTTTACTGGGTGTACTGGGTATCGGTATTACTGGGTGTACTGGATATCGATATTGCTGGGTGCTTTGTGTATCGTATTGCTGAGTGGACTGTTAACCTCATTACTGGGTGTACTGGGTGTCTGTATTACTGTGTGTTATGGGCATCTGTATTACTAGGTGTACTGTGTTTCGGTATTACAATCTGTACTGGGAATTGGTATTACTGGGTGTTCTGGGTTTCGGTATTACTGGGAGTACTGGGTATTGATATTAGTGGGTGTTGTGGGTATCTGTATTACTGAGTGTACTGCGTATCGGTATTAATGGGTGTTCGGGTTATCGGTAAACTGTGTTTACTGGGTATCTGTATTACTGAGTGTTCTGGGTATCTGTATTACTGGGTGTTCTGTGTATCGATATTACTGGGTGTACTGTTTAACATTACTGGGTGTACTTCGTATCGGTATTACTGGGTGTACTGCGTATCGGTATTACTGTGTATTCCTGGTATTGGTATTTCTGGGTGTTCTGGGTATCTGTATTATTGGGTGTACTGTGTATCGGTATTACTGGGTGTACTGGGAATCTGTATTACTGAGTGTTCTGGGTATCTATATTACTGGGTGTACTGGGAATCGGTAATACTGGGTGTACTGGGTATCGTTATTACTGAGTGTACTGGATATCGATATTGCTGGGTGCTCTGTGTATCGTATTACCTGGTGTACTGTGTATCGGTTTTACTGGGTGTTCGGGGTATCGGTATTACTGGGTGTACTATGTATGTGTATTACTGGGTGTTCTGGGTTTCTGTATTATTGGGTGTACTATGTATCGGTATTACTGGGTGTACTGGATATCGATATTGCTGGGTGCTTTGTGTATCGTATTACTGAGTGGACTGTTAACCTCATTACTGGGTGTACTGGGTGTCTGTATTACTGTGTGTTCTGGTTATCTGTATTACTAGGTGTATTGTGTTTCGGTATTACAATATGTACTGGGAATTGGTATTACTGGGTGTTCTGGGTTTCGGTATTAATGTGTGTACTGGGTATCTGTATTACTGAGTGTTCTGGGTATCTGTATTACTGGGTGTTCTGTGTATCGATATTACTGGGTGTACTGTTTAACATTACTGGGTGTACTGGGTATCGGTATTACTGGGTGTACTGCGTATCGGTATTACTGGGTATTCTGGGTATTGGTATTTCTGGGTGTTCTGGACATCGGTATTACTGCATTTACTGGGTATCAGTATCACCGGGTGTACTTTGTATTGGTATTGCTGGGTGTACTGTGTAACATTATTGATGAGTTTTTCATGCATTGGTATTACGGGTGCACTCGGTATCGAATTACTGGTTGTACTGTATATCAGTATGTCTGGGTAATGGTATTACGGTTTGTACTGTATAACATTATTGCTAGTGGTCTTGGTATCAGAATTACTGGGTGTTCTGGGTATTGGTTTAACTGGTTGTACGGTGTAACTTTATTTCTGGGATTACTGTGTAACATAATTATTGGGTGTTCAGGGTATCTGTATTACTAAGTGTATGGTGTAACTTTATTACTGGCTGTTCTTTGTAACGTTTTAACTGAGTGTTTTGTGTATCGGTATTGCTAGGTGTACTGTGTAACGTTATTACTGTGTGTTCTGGCTACGATATTGCTGGATGCTCTGTGTATTGTATTACTGGGTGTACTGTTTATCAGTATTACTAGGTGTACTGGGTATTGATATTTCTGGGTGCTCTGTGTATCGGATTACTGGGTGTACCATTTATCTTTATTACTGGGTGTCTGGGTATCTGTATTACTGGGTGTCCTGTGTATTGGTATTACTGGGTGTACTGCGTATCGGTATTACTGGGTCTTCTGGGTATCGGTATTTCTGGGTGTTCTGGACATCGGTATTACTGGGTGTACTGGGTATCAGTATTACTGGGTTTACTTTGTGTTGGTATTATTGGGTGTACTGTGAAACGTTATTGATGAGTTTTTCATGCATTGGTATTACGGGTGTACTCGGTATCGAATTACTGGTTGTACTGTATATCAGTACGTCTGGGTGTTCTGGGTAACGGTATTACAGTTTGTACTATATAACATTATTCCTAGTGTTCTTGGTATCAGAATTACTGGGTGTTCTGGGTATCAGTATTACTGCGTGTACTGTATAACATTATGACTGGGTGTTCTGGGAATCGGTATTACTGGGTATATGGGTATTGGTTTTGCTGGGTGTACTGGGTATCGTTATTACTGAGTGTACTGGATATCGATATTGCTGAGTGCACTGTGTATCATATTACTGGGTGTACTGTGAATCGGTATTACTGGGTGTTCGTGGTATCGGTATTACTGTGTGTACTGGGTATCTGTATTACTGGGTGTTCTGTGTATCTGTATTAGAGGGTGTACTGTGCGTCAGTATTACTGTGTGTTCAGGATATCAGTATTATTGGGTGTACTGGGTATCTGTATTACTGGGTGTTCTGGGTATCTGTATTATTGGGTATACTGTGTATCGGTATTACTGGGTGTACTGGGAATCTGTATTACTGAGTGTTCTGGGTATCTATATTACTGGGTGTTCTGTGTATCGGTATTACTGGGTGTACTGTATAACATTATGACTGGGTGTTCTGGGAATCTGTATTACTGGGTGTTCTCGGTATCTGTATAACTGGGTGTCCTGTGTTTCGGTATTACTGTGTGTACAGGGTATCGGTATTAATGGGTCTTCTTGGTATCGGTATTACTAGATATTCTGGGTATCTGTATTACTAGGTGTACGGTGTAATTTTATTACTGGGTGTTCTGTGTATCGGTATTACTGGGTTTATTGTGTAACCTTATTACTGGGTGTCCTGTGTATTGGTATTACTGGGTGTACTGCGTATCGGTATTACTGGGTCTTCTGGGTATCGGTATTTCTGGGTGTTCTGGACATCGGTATTACTGGGTGTACTGGGTATCAGTATTACCGGCTGTACTTTGTGTTGGTATTATTGGGTGTACTGTGAAACGTTATTGATGAGTTTTTCATGCATTGGTATTACGGGTGTACTCGGTATCGAATTACTGGTTGTACTGTATATCAGTACGTCTGGGTGTTCTGGGTAACGGTATTACTGTTTGTAATATATAACATTATTCCTAGTGTTCTTGGTATCAGAATTACTGGGTGTTCTGGGTATCAGTATTACTGCGTGTACTGTGTAACATTATGACTGGGTGTTCTGGGAATCGGTATTACTGGGTATATGGGTATTGGTTTTGCTGGGTGTACTGGGTATCGTTATTACTGAGTGTACTGGATATCGATATTGCTGGGTGCTTTGTGTATCGTATTACTGAGTGGACTGTTAACCTCATTACTGGGTGTACTGGGTGTCTGTATTACTGTGTGTTCTGGTTATCTGTTTTACTAGGTGTACTGTGTTTCGGTATTACAATTTGTACTGGGAATTGGTATTACTGGGTGTTCTTGTTTTCGGTATTACTGGGTGTACTGGGTATTGATATTACTGGGTGTTGTGGGTATCTGTATTACTGAGTGTACTGTGTATTGGTATTAAAGTGTGTTCGGGTTGTCGGTATACTGTGTGTACTGGGTATCTGTATTACTGAGTGTTCTGGGTATCTGTATTACTGGGTGTTCTGTGTATCAGTATTACTGGGTGTACTGTTTAACATTTCTGGGTGTACTGGTTATCGGTATTACTGGGTGTACTGCGTATCGGTATTACTGGGTATTCTGGGTATCGGTATGTCTGGGTGTTCTGGACATCGGTATTACTGGGTGTACTGGGTATCAGTATTACCGGGTGTACTTTGTATTGGTATTGCTGGGTGTACTGTGTAACGTTATTGCTGTGTTTTTCATGTATTGGTATTACGGGTGCACTCGGTATCGAATTACTGCTTGTACTGTATATCAGTACGTCTGAGTGTTCAGGGTTATTGTATTACTGTTTGTACTGTATAACATTATTGCTAGTGGTCTTGGTATCAGAATTACTGGGTGTCCTGGGTATTGGTTTAACTGTTTGTACGGTGTAACTTTATTTCTGGGAGTACTGTGTAACGTAATTACTGGGTGTTCTGGTTATCTGTATTACTAAGTGTATGGTGTAACTTTATTACTGGGTGTTCTTTGTAACGTTTTAACTGAGTGTTTTGTGTATCGGTATTGCTAGGTGTACTGTGAAGCATTATTACTGAGTGTTCTGGGTACAATATTGCTGGATGCACTGTGTATCGTATTACTGGGTGTACCATTTATCTTTATTACTGTGTGTACTGGGTATCGATATTACTGGGTGTCTGGGTATCTGTATTACTGGGTGTCCTGTCTATTGGTATTACTGGGTGTACTGCGTATCGGTATTACTGGGTGTTCGGGGTATCGGTATTACTGGGTGTACTAGGTATCTGTATTACTGGGTCTTCTGTGTATCTGTATTAGAGGGTGTACTGTGTGTCAGTATTACTGTGTGTTTGGGATATCAGTATTATTGGGTGTTCTGTGTATCGGTATTACTGGGTGTACTGGGTATCTGTATTACTGAGTGTTCTGGGTATCTGTATTACTGGGTGTTCTGTGTATCGGTATTACTGGGTGTACTGTTTAACATTACTGGGAGTACTGGGTATCGGTATTACTGGGTGTACTGTATAGCATTATGAGTGGGTGTTCTGGGAATCGGTATTACTGGGTATATGTGGATTGGTTTTGCTGGGAGTACTGGGTATCGTTATTACTGAGTGTACTGGATATCGATATTGCTGGGTGTTGTGAGTATCTGTGTTACTGAGTGTACTGTGTATCGGTATAAATGAGTGTTCGCGTTATCGGTATTACTGTGTGTACTGGGTATCTGTATTACTGGGTGTTCTGGGTATCTGTATTACTTGGTGTTCTGTGTATCGGTATTACTGGGTGTACTGTTTAACATTACTGGGTGTCCTGGGTATCGGTATTACTGGGTGTACTGTATAACATTATGAGTGGGTGTTCTGGGAATCGGTATTTCTGGGTATATGTGGATTGGTTTTGCTGGGTGTACTGGGTATCATTATTATTGAGTGTACTGGATATCGATATTGCTGGGTGCTCTGTGTATCGTATTACTGGGTGTACTGTGTATCGGTTTTACTGGGTGTTCGAGGTATCGGTATTACTGGGTGTACTGGGTATCTGTATTACTGGGTGTACTGTGTATCGGTATTACTGGGCCTTCTGGGTATTGTTATTATAGGGTGTAGTGTGTATCGATATTACTGTTGTACTGGGGATCAGTATTACTGAGTGTTCTGGGTATCTGTATTACTAGGTGTACAGTGTAACTTATTACTAGGTGTTTTGTGTAACGATAGTACTGAGTGTTCTGTGTATCGGTATTAATTGGTGTACTGTGTAACCTTATTACTGGGTGCACTGGGTATCGGTATACTGGGTGTATTGTGAAACATTATTACTGTGTGTACTGGGAATCGGTAATACTGGGTGTACTGGGTATCGGTTTTACTGGGTGTACTGGGTATCGGTATTACTAGGTGTACTGGATATCGATATTGCTGGGTGCTTTGTGTATCGTATTGCTGAGTGGACTGTTAACCTCATACTGGGTGTACTGGGTGTCTGTATTACTGTGTGTTATGGGCATCTGTATTACTAGGTGTACTGTGTTTCGGTATTACAATATGTACTGGGAATTGGTATTACTGGTGTTCTGGGTTTCGGTATTACTGGGTGTACTGGGTATCGGTATTACTGTGTATTCCTGGTATTGGTATTTCTGGGTGTTCTGGGTTTCGGTATTACTGGGTGTACTGGGTATTCATATTACTGGGTGTTGTGGGTATCTGTATTACTGAGTGTACTGTGTATCGGTATTAATGGGTGTTCGGGTTATCGGTATACTCTGTGCACTGGGTATCTGTATTACTGAGTGTTCTGGGTATCTGTATTACTGGGTGTTCTGTGTATCGATATTACTGGGTGTACTGGGTATCGGTATTACTGGGTGTACTGCGTATCGGTATTACTGGGTATTCTGGGTATTGGTATTTCTGGGTGTTCTGGACATCGGTATTACTGCATTTACTGGGTATCAGTATCACCGGGTGTACTTTGTATTGGTATTGCTGGGTGTACTGTGTAACGTTATTGATGAGTTTTTCATGCATTGGTATTACGGGTGCACTCGGTATCGAATTACTGGTTGTACTGTATATCAGTACGTCTGGGTAATGGTATTACGGTTTGTACTGTATAACATTATTGCTAGTGGTCTTGGTATCAGAATTACTGGGTGTTCTGGGTATTGGTTTAACTGGTTGTACGGTGTAACTTTATTTCTGGGATTACTGTGTAACATAATTATTGGGTGTTCAGGGTATCTGTATTACCAAGTGTATGGTGTAACTTTATTACTGGCTGTTCTTTGTAACATTTTAACTGAGTGTTTTGTGTATCGGTATTGCTAGGTGTACTGTGTAACGTTATTACTGTGTGTTCTGGGTACGATATTGCTGGATGCTCTGTGTATTGTATTACTGGGTGTACTCTTTATCAGTATTACTAGGTGTACTGGGTATTGATATTTCTGCGTGCTCTGTGTATCGTATTACTGGGTGTACCATTTATCTTTATTACTGGGTGTCTGGGTATCTGTATTACTGGGTGTCCTGTGTATTGGTATTACTGGGTGTACTGCGTATCAGTATTACTGGGTCTTCTGGGTATCGGTATTTCTGGGTGTTCTGGACATCGGTATTACTGGGTGTACTGGGTATCAGTATTACTGGGTTTACTTTGTGTTGGTATTATTGGGTGTACTGTGAAACGTTATTGATGTGTTTTTCATGTATTGGTATTACGGTATACTCGGTATCGAATTACTGGTGGTACTGCATATCAGTATGTCTGGGTGTTCTGGGTAACGGTATTACAGTTTGTACTGTATAACATTATTCCTACTGTTCTTGGTATCAGAATTACTGGGTGTTCTGGGTATCAGTATTACTGCGTGTACTGTATAACTTTATGACTGGATGTTCTGGGAATCGGTATTACTGGGTATATGGGTATTGGTTTTGCTGAGTGTACTGGGTATCGTTATTACTGAGTGTACTGGATATCAATATTGCTGGGTGCTCTGTGTATCATATTACTGGGTGTACTGTGTATCGGTATTACTGGGTGTTCGGGGTATCGGTATTACTGGGTGTACTGGGT